>NW_028136226.1:0-694000 GCF_964662115.1 Mustela nivalis
AAACTATGGACTCCAAGAAACAAACTGAGGGTTTTAAAGATGAGAAGGATGTGGGGATGGGTGAGCATGGTGATGGGTATTAAGGAGGGCACATATTGCATGGGGCACTGGGTGTTTTACACAAACAATGAATCATGGAACACTACTTCAAAAACTAATGATGTATTGTATGGTAACTAGCATAACAGAATTAAAAAAAAAAAGGAGGGGGACAATACCTAACACTCAATCTTTGCTAGTTTCTTGTTTACCTCCTTTTAAGAGTAAGCTCATTAGTGTTTTTTTTTTTTTTTTGGTTTGTTTGCTTTTTTTGTCTCAACTAAAAGAAGAAAAATAATACACATTATTTTGAAAACTTTTTGAACAGTGTACAAACGTTAGTCAAGTCCACAATGTCTCATCTCTTCTTCCTCCTAACATGGCTAAGTTGAAAAACCCTTTATCTGGGAAAAGATCATTCTCCAGCCACCTTGTGTAAGATTTTGGCTTTAGGTTAGATTATCCTTTCTTTCCTTTTCTGAAAATAAGTTGAAAATATTAATAGCCTCAGTTTCTTCTTCCAAAATATGACTGCTTCTTTACCAAGTGCAAAAGCAACCCATTTTGACCATAGTAAACAGCTTGGACCTACTTTTTTTGGCTCACTGTTTTAGTGAGACAAGTGGAGTGAAGATGACACACCATTTCCAAATGTATTAATAATTGGTAGACCATACTTCTAAATTGAAGTTTTGTTGCCAGTAAACTACGACCAGACTCGCTATAATTACAGAGGTAAATTCTTTATATTTACTATATTTGAAATTACCATATAATACCAAAATAAAATTATTATTATGTGAAGAGTCTGTAATATTAAGAAGATGACTTTGAAATGATTGCTTATCTAAATGAAATTTCCCATTTTATAATCTTGTATAAGCTTCCATTGTCATTTCTATTTAAAATCTATTAGAAGGCACTCTTATTTTCCCTTAAGTGGGAAGTCAAATGTGGAACAAATTCATCCCAAAGGAACTGATTCTATATTCCACTGAAGACCAGGTGGCTTCCATGTGGCATTTTGCCTCTTGCATATTGTTCATCTCCTACAACAAATGAGGGTATGCTCTTTAGTAAACTAATTCAACTCAATTAGAGACATTGTCTTCAAGGGATAACATTATAGAGACTAGAATCAGAATCATACTTTTGGGAAAATTGGGCCCAGGATTTTTGTTTTGTTTTGTTTTGTTTTAAGATTTTATTTATTTATTTGACAGACAGAGACCACAAGTAGGCAAAGAGGCAGGGGGGGGGGGTTGGGAAGCAGGCTCCCTGCTGAACAGAGAGCCTGATGCAGAGCTCGATCCCAGGACCCTGAGATCATGGCCTGAGCCGAAGGCAGAGGCTTAACCCACTGAGCTACCCAGGTGCCCCTGGGCCCAGGTTTTGATGGCTTCTTTCCTCAATCTTATAAAACCTATGTGAACTCTACTGGATGCCAGAACTGCTTAAAAATATTTGGTCCCTTGTAATTTTAACCTTCCAGTATTCAATGCACCTGATCCATGTAATATCCTATAGTATTTTTGTCAAATGAAGACTCTCAAAGTGTGTTTCTTGGGAGACACTTTTCAATTGGTTGCTTACATTTCTGCATTTATTATTTGTTCTAGGCCATCCTTTGAAGATGGTTGTATTGAATAGACTTAGAAGACAGAAATAGTATCTTTTTTTTAACTTAACCTGTTGTGTTTGCAAATATTATCTGCCTCTGTTTTGATTCTTCTTGTGGGAACTGAGGCTCAGAACTGATATATAACTCCCACCCCTACACACACACACACACACACACACACACACACAAAAATACTGTTAATATTCTGGCTACCTCTATTGCTGTGAATATTAAACTATATTATTTCTGAACCATGAGTCTGCGTCTTCTATCAACACCCAAGAAACTATGGCAGACTCATACACCAGCTTTCAAATAAGGGAAAATAATCTCAGATGCTTTATATTTTTTGATAGTGTTACCTACTTCTGAACATATGACTGAACACATATAAAGCTGGAGCCCTGACCATTTAGAGCTTATTCTGTGGAAGAACTATGCATTCACTAGTAAGCAAAAGTAGTTTCATCTTTTTTTTTTCCTCCTGGACACCATTTCCTCTCTCACACTGTTGCTCAAATTGGATGGAGTCTAAGGTCCTTTGAGGAAATTTTTGTTTAATGACTCAAAATAAAATAGGAAGAGTCTAAAGTGCTAAAAATAATTCTAGATAAAAGGTATAAGATCATGCCAGAAAGGATAGTAATTTTATCTAACAACTGCCTGTTCACCCCTTATTTGTTCATTAACTAATCTCCAAATTCCTGACTAAATCCCTTTTGTAAGCCAGAATGTGAGCTAAAAACTGGGATTTTAAAAAATTTTCATTTGAAATCCAGTTAGTTAACATATATGGTTGTATTAGTTTCATGTGTACAATATAACATATAGCACTCAGTGCTCATCATGACAAGTGCTCTAATTAACCCCATCACTTATTTAATCCATCACTCCTTTCAGATCCCGTCAAGTAACCATCAGTTTGTTCTCCTTAATGAAATGTCTGTTTCTTGCTTTGTTTCTCTTTCTATGTCTTATTATTTCCCCTTTGCTTGTTTGTTTTGTTTCTTTTATTCCATATATGAGTAAAGGTATTTGTCTTTCTCTGACTGACTTATTTCACTTTTAGCATTATACTGTCTAGTTCCAACCATGTTATTGCAAATGGCAAGATTTCAGTCTTTTTTATGGCAGAATAATATTCCATTGTATATACATACCACTTATTCTTTATTTATTCATCAATTGATGGATACTTGGGCGCTTTCCATATCTTAGCTTTATAAATAATGCTGCTATAAACATAGGGGTGCTAGCATCCCTTTGAATAAGTTTTCTTATATTCATTGGGTAAATACACACCAACAGGATTGTTGGATCACAAAGGACTTCTATTTTTAAATTTTATGGAAATTCCATACTGTTTTCAAATATGGCTGTATCAGTTTGCATCACCACCAACAGTTCACAATTGTTACTTTTTCTTTTTTTTTTAAGATTTTATTCATTTGACAGAGAGAGATCACAAGTAGAGAGAGAGAGAGGAGGGAGCAGGCTCCATGCCTGGCAGAGAGCCTGATGTGGGACTTGATCCCAGGACCCTGAGATCATGACCTGAGCTGAAGGCAGAGGCTTAACCCACTGAGCCACCCAGGCAGCCCCCACAAGTGTTACTTTTTCACATCCTCTCCAACACCTTTTGTTTCTTGTAGTGTTGATTTTAGCCATTCTGACAGGTTTGAGGTGGTATCTCTTTCTAGTTTTGCTTTGCAATTTCCTGATGATACATGATGATGGACATCTTTTCATGTATCTACTGAACATTTGAATGTGTTCTTTGGGGAAACACTTGTTCATGTCTTCTATCCATGGTTTTATTGGATTATTTGTTTTTGGATGTTGACTAAAAACTGGATATTAAGTAACACACAAGACAGGTTTCCTTGAGCTTAAATTTTATTTGCATGAGTATCATTAACAGGAAAAAATATGCATATGGGTATGTACAAGTGTGTTTATGTATACATCTATCTATCTATCCTCTATCCCATGTCTTCTAATTGTGGTAAATCCTGTAAGGTGGGGAATGGGATAGTCTGAAGAAATATGCTTCTGGATATGCTGGGTAAGCAAATTTAATTGCACTCAGATGCATTGGATATAAGTGAATCACTCAAATGAGTTATTTAATATTATATAGAAACAAATTAAAAGTTTATGTAGTTGAAAATAATAGGTAGTTAAAATAATTTTTTTGTTTGTTGTTTTTGTGTCTTTTTTTGTTTATATATACTATGGTGTGAATGTTTATGTCTCCCAAAATCATATTATGGAATCTAACTCTGGAAGTGATAGTATTAAAACTTAGGGGCCTTTGGGAGGTGATTAGGTCATAAGTGGGATTACAGTCCTTTTAAAGGAGACCCCAGTGAGTTCTCTTGATTCATTCATCATGTACGTTTACAGTGAGAAGATAGCCATCTATGAGGAAGTGGGCTCTCCCTGGATCTGCCCATTCCTTAATCTTGAACTTCTCCGTTCTAGAACTGTGAGAAATAAATTCCTGTTCTTTATAAGCTATTAAGTCTATATCATGTCCGTTATAGCAGCCTGCATGCAGAAGGACACTATGACCTAAAATGAGAGCAATAAATATAAAGTTTCAGTAAAGTCAGTTGGTACAATGTTTTTTTTTTTACTTAGAGAAGACATGCTGCTTCATGTTAAACCTTGATATTGTATATGTTTCTTGAAGGGCCACTTCTTACTCCTTTGTGTGTTTTCCACAAAGTCCAGGATGATGCCTTACATAAAGGTAATATTTTATAAATACTGCTGGAAATATATACTTCTCTAAAATCTTATTTTGCCTACAGATTACTTGGATCCACTTTGTCTTGTGTAGAATATTTGAAATATATTAAGAACAGAATGTCTCTCTAAATAACATTTAGAATAATCATTAGTTTATGACTCCTGACTCATTTGTTTATGCAGTGATACTTACTTCAAGAACACTGAAGTTTGTAATATAATTTTGAATTAATCACCAAGCTAGTTTATTTTAACTTATGAAAAAATAATTTCTCAGGTTGGTTTAATTCTGCTCTTATGTTATGGTCATGACATTTTCATTAAAATAAAGTAGAAAATAGAAGTAAATAATTAATGAAAAATAAAAAAATAATAAATAAAAAATAAAAGCAAATCTCTTGTGAAATGTTAAACTTTTCTTACTTATTTTGTTTTGCTTTTTCTCTACCATGCTGGCAAAGCTGTATGTTGCAGATAAGTATAATTTTCTAGGTGGTAGGTTTGTTACTTTTACTAAAATTTTCAAAATATAAGGAGTTGAATAGTCATAAACTGTTTATTAAACTCCTTATCTACACATATAAAAATAAAACAATGATGGTGACCTGGGTATTTCTAAAATTGTATTCTGTTTTTCCATATTATGGTTTACAATGTAATTAATAAAGATTCTGCATATATTAACATCCATCCCCTTCTATCTCATCTGTATGTCCATACAGAGCATGTATGATTTCTATTCATTTCTATGTTGTGGTGAAGAGATTGTCTGAAGTAGCCTATATTTATGCAGGTAGATCTTAAGCTACGGTGCTCTTGTTTATTTGCTTGTTCGTGATCAGTATGTCTGAAAGATGGTAACTATTGCATCAGGTGTGACGATTAAAAAATATTATTGGTGCCTGATACGCTGTGATTAAATAGGTAAGTCGATTCATAATTTGTTAATTAAATTAGAAAAGAAATTCCTTTGGATTTGTTCTTTATTAAGAGTTTTTTTTTTAACGAATGCCTTGGGATGTTTTTTGTGTAATATATATCACATGCCTCAACCTTTAAATTTGAATGTAGAAAAGAGTTATCAGAATGAGCCTAGAAAATATTGTTATGGGGGTGCCTGGGTGGCTCAGTGGGTAAAGCCGCTGCCTTCGGCTCAGGTCATAATCTCAGAGTCCTGGGATCGAGTCCCACATTGGGCTCTCTGCTCAGCAGGGTGCCTGCTTCCTCCTCTCTTTCTGCCTGCCTCTCTGCCTACTTGTGATCTCTCTCTGTCAAATAAATAAATAAAATCTTAAACAAAAAAGAAAACATTGTTTTGAAATATTTTTGTTCTGTTATATTATGTTAACTTAGGAAATAATGGTAGTTATTTTTATTAGCATTTCCTACTTTCCACATGCCCTTACAGATGAGATATCATGTTTTTCCTACTCTTTTTATCGTGGTTGTTATATTCTTCATGATCAATAACAATCAATAAAAATTCATAACATTAATTTTCTTTGGGAAAGTGATATTTTAGCAAGAATCCATGACCAAAAATTTTAGCTGTTGTTCTTCCAGGAGATGAGACTATCAATGTTCCCGAAATTTCAAGAAATAGAACTTATTAATTGTGTTGGTTGATGTTTATTGTCTCTGAACTTAGAGGTGCATAATTCAATTTAAAATTTATTTTGGGGGCTCCTGGGTGGCTCAGTGGGTTAAAGCCTCTGCCTTTGGCTCAGGTCATGATCCCAGGGTCCTGGGATCGAGCCCCGCATCGGGCTCTCTGCCTAGCAGGGAGCCTGCTTCCTCCTCTCTTTCTGCCTGCCTCTCTGCCTACTTGTGATCTCTATCTGTCAAATAAAATAAATAAATTCTTAAAAAAAAACAGAGTGGACCTAATGGGGGTGCTTATCTGAAATTGAGGGACATTATAAAAAAATAAAAAATAAAATTTATTTTGAATTGAAAACAAGATCTTACTGAAGTTTAGGCATCCCACTTTATATCAGGCCTCCAGTACATTCTAATTTATTTGTAGAAAATATCATAAACATGAATGACACTTTTCCTATTGCATTTATATGAAACTGCAATGACTCAAAGATGTCAGATTTGAAAAGCACTACCTTTCTATAATTTCTGTTTCCTAGGAGGAATGGATATACCATTTTAGCACAATTATCCAACAGTATTCAAAACCACCATGAATTTTAAAACATAGTTATTACACCCTAAAAATCAAGTATGAAAATGTATAAACAACCAAATCTCTATCTGTAAATGAAATACTCCCACACAGACGGGTTTTAAAACTTTCTAACTTAAGGAATTTGATAGCACAGACTCAGGGTAGTAGTTTCAGTGCCTACAGTATACTTTCAGGGAGAGAGTAATGTAAGCTCTGAGTCACTTTCTGCCCAGAGATGACCTAAAAGTGGTTCTGGCATTGTTTGTTTGTTTTTGAAAATACGTTCCTGGGCGTCATTCAGAAAATGCAGAGTTTGGCATCTATATAAATTAAGGATGATCTTTTTGAACTTTTGTCTTTCATTACATCAAATTACCATAATTGGACAGAAATTCCACTAAATTAAGCATTGTTAGGAAATGTGTAAATTGGAGCTACTCAAATTAGTTGCTCTTTGAACTATGTGCTGTTGGTTCAGGATTAGATAAGGATTTTGAAGGCAAACCTAAATCATTGCTTCCTTTTTTGAGAGATTCTCAGCATATTTTCTTAAAATTAGCTGAAATAAACAATGTGTTTAGTCGCAAAGTGATTTGCATTTTTGCACAAACTCCCTATCTCCTTGAGAATTATAACAGATATTTCATGAAACATCATTGATCTTTACTTTGTTACACTGCTGTAAAGTACATTCAGAGTTGCCAGTTAAAGGTGTTAGTGTTGAGATGAAATGTCATGCATTTTTCTTCACTTCCATGCAAATGAAGAAAGTAATTTATTAAGACACAATGAAGAAAAAAAATTGACAATGAGTTCCAGATTTTAAAAATCACTTGCCATTCAATCCAAATTGTGAGTTTGATCGGTTACCGAACACTTTATAATGCACCCCTGGTAATTTTACAGAGATTACGTTTTTCTTACCAATTCTTGATTATTCTGTCTTGCAATGCAGAGAAAGCTAACTAATTTAAAATAAACTTCCGTTAATTTTGATTGTTATAAACTTAAAATTGACTAATTTCCATATACAGAGTTTAAAATGTTCACAATTTACATTAAATATATATTCTGTGTATACCTTGGAAAAATTATACTGAAAATTGAAATTAAAATGATGTTGTATATAGCTGCAAGAAGCCGCCTGTCCCATTTCATCTTACTATATTAGTTGTGTCAGGTAATTTATAAAATCCCTGCTGCATAACAAATCTAATTTTTGTTGGAATGGGTAGTAATGTTTCTTCTTATTTCGAAATAAGAGTTGGTCTATGAGTGCCTCTGCAACTGTATTTTTCCTAAGTGGCTTCATGGTCTTGAACTGAGAAAGCTCAGAGCATTAAACATCAAAGTAATATATTTTGACATAATTAGACATCAAGGAAATGCAATTAAAATGACACTGAGATATCACTACACACTTACCAGAATGGCTAAAATAAAATATAATGACAAGCCCAAAAGAAAAAAATATACCATTTGACGATACACAATGGCAAGTTGTACCATAACTTAACCATCTCAGACTAGTGTAGTGTTAAATTTGTTTTTCTAAGCCATGTTTTGGGTCACTTACCACTTTTCAAGGATATAAAGTGCTATCATTTTACTTAAAACTGTGAAATTTGGTCAGATTTAAATTTCAATTTATGTTAAAACATTCTGTAAACTGTGTTAGACTTTGACATTTGTTCCCTCAGTTCAGTGAATAACACTATATCATATTCTGAAAAATACGCTAATTTTTATTTTGAAAAATATCCCTTTTTCCTCTATGAATTGGGCCATGGAGAAGGTGACACCGACTCGCTTCGCAAACTGCCTTGGTGAGAGACCCAGGCAGCTCCAGAGGTTTGGGACGGCCTGGGGTCCTCTTGGCCCACCCATGACTACTCCAGTCAAGTGTAGTGATCAGGCCTGGGTTGATGAGGAGTGGTTGCTATGACCTCAAAGCTTTGTGACATCACAGATGCTGGCTTCACTGAAGCAGCTGTCCCTCTCCCATGACCTTGGTGTCCTATGGCTTTAAGTAGGAAGCTCCGGGAAGGACAGAACAAGAGCCCTCTGAACCTGATCAAGAACTCAGGATGTCTTGTGGGTTAATGTCCAACTTCCCCTTTCTGGAGACATAGAGGAAGGAAAATGACATTCAGTATACCTTCCTTTAGGCCAACATATCCCCGGAGATGGCAAGGTGTCCTTTTCCACTACAATTTCTAGATATTTCAAGAAAAGGTGAGGCCTCGCGGGTATGAATAGCTCTCCGTGGGTTTTCTCGTCCTGTGGGTGAGAGCGTACTTTGTCAGCGTCTTTCGCCTATGCGTCTGTGATGACTAAGGTACGGAAAGTCCCTTTCCGAGGTAAAAGGTGATGGCATCGATATATGGTGCTGTCTGGGGCCTAGTCTCCTAGTGTTCTGAAACACACGGCTAAGGGATGAGGCCTCTGTCTACCTGGCTTTCCCTTAAATACCTTTGCAAAGTCTTTGAGGAGAGTGATATTCTGCATCTGAGCTAACTCTCAATGAAGAGGCCTGGACCGAAAACGTTGTCATTATTAGTTAACTGTACTTGTTGTGGTAACGGGTATAGACATGTGGACCAAGTCTCTTTAGTCAGAAGGAAAGGGACGGCCTATACCGACGGCTTGCAAGGCCCATTCGAGCAGACTTTTGGAGTGAGCCGCAATGCCTTTGCAAGGACTAGTGGATCAGGAAGTTTGGGTCCATTTCGGCACCACAGTATTCCTCTGTCGTCGAAGTGAATGAACCCCTGGACCTTGCCTTGACATGAATGTCCCATGCCCTGCTGTTGGGAAATGGAAAAGGAAGGGAATACTGACGGGCAAGAAGTCAGAGAAGGAGACCCACCAGGAGTGACTCAGGACTCTGAGAATCCAGCTGAGGTTTACCAAAAAGAGAACTGCTTAATGGGTAGTCAGGAGTTGTGGAATATATTAAGAGGAGCACTGGACGTACATGCAACTAAAGCATCCCTGAATACTCTGTCAAAAACGGATGATGGATGATAGGCAGGCTTTCTCAACAGAACAGCAACAAGAACAACATAATTTCAGAGGAAAACATTATGGCCCTCTCTAAACCAAAGGCAGTCACAGGAGAAAAGGAAATAATTATATTGTTTATTGTCTTTCCTTTATTGAAATGACATTCAATTGGTTTCCTAAAATGTCCTTTTTTGAATTGGGTCTTTATCCTTGTGAATTAGAGTTTACCCACCTCTTCCATCTCTGGATTTGATGAGAGGACATCACAATGCCTTCACTAAATACCTAGAGGAGTGGCTCAAGAAAATGTCTTGACCTGGCCTTCTGTGTGTTGGCTGGGGTTGGATTACTGCTTCAAATGGTTCCGTCACTACTAGAGCTGAGATTTTGTAGGATTACTGACCTAACTTGGATGTTCCTATGTGTCTGCGAATTTATCCTTTTCTCTCAGTTCTTGGATTTGCTAGCATAAATGTGTGGATGTGCCTCTTCGGTTTTTCTTTTTTCCTTTCTCCGAGTTGTCATGTGGTTTCATACTTGCAGCTGTGTGCTTGTCTCCCTGTTTTATCTCAGTAATGGCTTCTGTGGTTTGTTCGTGTTGTGAAAACTGAAGTGTGAGGTCTCCTGATTCATTTCCTATTGGTTTGTTTGTATTTCCTTAATTTTGATAATCACATGTATGATTTCAATTTTTCTGTTAACTTTGGAGTTCGGTTTTTCTTCATCTTGTTCCTTCAGTCGTCCTTATAGGGGGATTTCTTTTTCAGTGTTTTTAAATTTTGGAAATGCATGCTTTTAACCCTATATGGTTTCCCCATAAAATGTTTTGGCATCCTCCTCTAAGTTTCTTAGAATTCCTTCGTTCATGGCTCTTCTTTTCCTTTGGATTTTCTTTCTTGCATTCATTGCAGTTCGTGAATGTGTTGTGTTTTCCACTTTAGTGTCTGGCTGTATTTCCAATTTGAAAGTGATATCTTCCTGTTTTCATACCTTCGTGATGATAAGTGCACAGGATAGGTTTTGACTTCTCTTCCATGAATTATGACTGGATTTGGACTCGAGCTCATGACCTGCGATAGACAAAGTTAGGTCTGCTGCTGGGAAGAACATATCTTATTGTCCTCAGAGACGCAATCTTTCTCATCGATCCCCAAAGTTCAGGTGGTCTCGAGAGCCCATGTGGATGTCTGTTATTCCTTAGCACCTTCCCATCCAGATGATCTGTCCTGTGCTTAACGTAGATATCATAATTGCCAACAGTATTGGATAAAATTTACCATCTCCCTTCCTGTGTGTTCATACCTTCCAAAGTTTAGATACACCCTTGTTCGTGGTGTATATGTTGGCAATTCTTCCAGGTTTCTGTTGTTTTGATGCTCCATCAAGACAAAACAACTTCCGCTTATCTTTTGTCTCTCGAAGGCATAAAATGACTCTCGCTGACTTATGCACAAACACTTTGGCTCTCTTCTCCTTGGGAATAGCATAACCTACATCTTCCCTGTTTCTTCACTTGCAAGCTATGAGTATCTTTATAGTCGAAGGAAATCTCCTATGGTCAACAGAAGGACGAGCTAGTTTAATATTTGTTGTTTTCTTATGGATGTTTTCTACCTTTTTTTTTTTTTTGATTTGGAATTTCAACCACTGTTACAAACTGTTTGTATTGAAGGGAGACTTTAGTCCTGATACTGAATGTATTATTGATAGGTAATAGTTCACTTTCTCATTTCGGTTGGCTTCTGACTTGGATTCTATTTGCCTTTCACCTATATGGTATTTTCTTGGGGTTGCTTCATTGGTACGATTCCTCGCTTCCTTCCCATATTTTGCATGTCTTATCTTTGTGTGTTTGCATGTGCATGTGTTAATGCTGTGTGGTGTGTGTGTGTTTCACATCACAATTATTATTAAAATACGAGAGAATGGAATTCGGTCTCTTGTGGGTAGCAATTCAATTTGACATGCCTTGAAATCTCACATTCCATCAGTTTCAGGAAATCTCCTGCAAGGAATGTCATCTCTTGTCCTCTTCAAGTAACACGTGTTCTCACAAAACTGCTTTCCAAAGAACAGCACCATTTGAATTTCTCATTAGAGTCATACTGTTTGTACCAATACCCTTTCTTTTTCGTATGATTCTTGAGTGTCATGAGTTAGTGAAATCGTCTGTCTGATGTCGTTCTGAGAATGATAGATGTGACAAAGCCCAATGCTCTCCGCAAGACTGCCATAAGAGACAAGTGGAAGAATTCCTTCTTGCTTATGTCTCAGTACGAATTGCGGTGACATGGAGGAGAGTGAGATGGTAGTAGTGTCTAATAACCTCATGCTTGTCTTCAGCTATGAAGGCAACAGGAAGATGAACACAACAACTGCATTGGGGTGGAAATTGACCTGAAGCCTACAAGATAAACTCCACAGCGAAAGAAAACGGAAGTTGCAGAGATGATGGGAGAAGGTTGGAGACATGGCTCAGGGGATATTTGGTTGGTTAGTGGATCAGAGGGCTGGATCCCATGAAGAGTACCAAGGCACAGGAGAGCAGGGCACACTGGGAACCCACAAGGAACCTGTTTCCCAGTGCCGTTGACTGTGAGACGCAGAGGGTCTGAAGGGCACGAGTACTTTACAACACAAGTGTTGAAGGCTGAAGTTTTCCTATCAGCAGGCTTGGCACACATCAACTTGAAGGAACACCATCTTTTTCCTGCATATGACACCAACAAGCGACCAGGAGCAGACAGCCTGGAGACAATGATCAGAGAGAGACAATACTAAGTGACGCACTGGGAAGATGGTGAGTAGTGGGAGTGATTCCGTGAAAGGCAGTGTTCGTGGAGATGTCTCAATGTGGACATAATAAATTTTGGGCTCTCGCAACAGCAGCATCAAGACAAAGCTACTGGCCAAGACAGGTATGTGAGGACATAGGCTGCCTAGCCAGCCAACTCGAAATCCCGACAGTGGAATACTTGGAAAACTGCCTTCCTCAGTCCAAGATGCTTAGTCCAAGGACAACGACTCTCCCATAGGGGACGAGAAGAAAGCTTTGACCACATGTTCTCTTCTGAACACAGCATTCTGCAGGCCTGCGTTCTGCTGAGTTGCTCGAATTTCTCCTTTCACAGGCACACCAGAGCCCACCAAGGTAAACCTCTGCATATTCAACCTGGACCCTAAAAACAACAAACGGCCGGAAAGGAGAGCTACAGCAAATGACTGGCCTCCAGGACAGGGTCAGCCACAACACAAACAGCAGTGGCATGCATGCCACATACACACTCACAAACACACACACACGCACGCACTCAACAAAACTTAAGGGCCAGCCCTGGGTACTCCGGATCTCTTCCTCCTAAATAAATTACCCTCAGGTTAGAAAGCAGAATGAGTTTAACGAATACAGAGAGGTGACAGAGACTTAGATCCAATGCAAAGATGAAAAAATCAATTGATGCCCAGGTAAAGGAAGAAGGAATGATTATGGCTAGGCAATCAGAGTGAACCCTCTACATAGAAAACGCCCGATGCAGGATTGAAAGCAGGGGCCTGGATACTCGCTGTACGTCAGAAAACATAGGAGATATCAGAGAGTCTCGAACCACAGAGATAAAACTGATAAAGATAAAAGCACCTAAAGAACTCCTGAAGAGAAGATTGGTAGGAGACTGTACACTGCAGCTCCATGCAGGATCCCATGATCTTACCTCCAGAGGCTTTTCCAAAAATTCCAATGCTGTTTCAGTTCTCATCATTTGAATTCGGGTGGCCCTCCAAAGATAGGGTCCTTATTCAAAAGAGCGAGACTGATACAAAGTGAAGGTCAAGCAAACGTTAATTTTGCACAAAGCATCGAGAATCATATTGACCGGTCAGGGCCTTCTCTTGCAAAGAGGCAACCCCTCCCAGCCTCAGAGACTAACATTTATAGCGGTAGTTTAGCCAGGCTATACAGACGTGGCCAATGAGATAACAATACAGAAAAAACTGCACAGTCGTGCTAAGTCTGCTACACCACAAAAACAAAAATGCTAGGTAACACATGGGTGGACAATTGGATCTCAATTTACCCTAGTAGATATATGTGTGCCCCTCTAATGGGATGTCTTCACCTGGCCTGATTCACCCTTGTATCTAGGCTTTGAGAGTAAGCTCCTCTGGGAGGAGTAGGGTCAATTTTGTTTACAGCATGGGTTCAATATAAGTTTACTGCAGAAACACAAAATGACTCCCTCTGGCCTAGCGGACCTTATAATGAGTAGCTGTAGCATCCCTAGAAATAGAGCCAAAATGACTTCCAAATCTTCAAAACTGACGATTTACCAAAAGCAGATTCTACATCCTAGAACCTTAGGTCCAGAATGGACTCATGTACTTGGAGTCCACAGGAGCAAGCATGGAGCATGTTGGAAAAGACCCATAGCCCAAGTGAAGCCATCTGAAAGACTTCCGTGCCCGTTTCAGGAAGACAACTTGTATCTTCAAAAGGACGCATTGAAGAGGATTCAAATGTCAAAGAACCTGGAGCATTCCCACAGGGTCGTGCAGATACCCTCTGGAGGAGTACATGTAGATGTGACAGCACAAGCCTGCCTTCACCCTCTCATGAACATCCCCCAAATAGTTTCATGGGATAAGCAAACAATGCCTCTTGTGGAAGATGGGCATGTTCTAATGGAGGCAGCAGAAGATGAACAGTGGGACAACAAAGGGCCATTAGAGAGCCACAGACAGCGTATGCTACAGGTTGGTGAGGATATTCAGGAAGACAAGGAACTGGAGAATGAACATTGGAGCTCTGAGCGAAGGTCTAGCATTTGAGGATGGTGGGAGGTTCTCTGAACCTGGCTGCCTTCCATAGAGATCTAGGTCCAAATTAAAGAAAACATCCCCTGGCCACAGTCAATCCTTGTACCCCGGTTGTGTTTTTGTCTTTTTGTCAAACAATGCACATGCACATATTTGACAGAGAGACAGAGAGATCACAATCAGGGTGTAGAGCTGGAGAGGGAAAAGCTGACTTACCCCTGAGCAGGGAACCTGAGACCAGAGTCGATGCCAAGACCCTGGGATCATGAGTTGAGCTGAAGGCCGCCTCTGAACTGATAGACACAATCCATGACACAACCTTTGACTTCTGAATACGTCCTAGTTCTAGACGTGAACCACTGCTCTGTCATTGTTCACAAATGAAGGGGAAATGGATTTTGGCTTGGGCTGGTGTTGCTTGAGCAACCTGGCCTGCTTTGAGAGCTGGTATAGTTTGTCCTCTTGAGGTAAGTGATTTGGCTATGTACAAACTACACTCCCACGCATATTTAGGTAAAGAGAATTCCTCCATTGAATGAAACTATGTCTTGTGGTTCCATGCTTCTGTGGATGGTGATGTGAGTCCTCCTTGCCTCTGAATCTGGATCTCTGTTTCTGCTCCCAGATGAGGGACAGTTTTAGCTCTGAATTCTCAAATCCATGTTCAGCCCTCTTTTTTTTCTCTCACTCCTACTTCTCCTACAATAAGCACCTCTTTCTATTCCTTGGAGTCAATGACTTTCCTAAGCTCATTGTCATGTTTCATCATTCTTCCTTCTTTCTTTGGATTTGTTTCCTTATTTACCATTCCTTTTCTGCCAGGTCAAAAATTTGGTCCTTTGCTTCTGCCAGCTTCTTGGACTTTTCCTTCAGTCTGCTACCAATCTTTTCTTTAGAAATTCTTTATTTATTTTATTTTATTTTATTTTATTTTACTTTATTTTATTTCTATCAGTTTAATCTATGTGTTTTGAGACTCCCTGATATCTTTCTGCTTTCAATCCTCCATTGGGCGTGTTATATGTGAGGTTTCACTCCGATTACCTGGCCATGATAATTTCTTGTCTTCTTCCTTGGCAACAATTGATTCTTCCATCTTTGTCTTGGATATAGGTCTCTGACTCTTTCTCAGTATTTGAAAAATCCATTCTGTTTTTTATCCTGATGGTAATTTCTTTAGAAATAAGATATCATGGAGTGCCCAAGGGCTGGCCCTTGAGGGAGTCTCAGGTATGTGTGTGTGGCATGCATGCCCTATGCTGTTGTATCATAGCTGCCCCCTGTCCTTGAGACCAGTCATCTGCAGAGGCTCTCTTTGCCAGCCTTTTGGTGTGTTTGGGGTCTGGGCTGAATAGGCTGAGGTTTAGCTTGGTGGGATCTGGTGTGCCTGTGAAAGGAGAAATTCAACCTTCACAACAGAATGAATGCCTGTAGCATTCTGTGGTCAGGGGACAGCCTATGGACAGGGCTTTCTTCTAGTCCCCTATGGGAGAATCTGTTCTCTTAAAATGAAGCAAGTTGGACTGAGGAACACAGTACCCTATGTGTTCCATGGTTAGAATTTCGTGTTTGCAGGAGAGGCAATTAAAGCCCTCACCAACCTGTCTTTGGCCAGTAGCTCGGGCTTGATGCTGCCTGTGCGAGAGCCCCAAATTTCTTTTGCCCCCATCAAATCATCTCCAAGAACACTGCCTCTCACTAATGTACAGCCAGAACCCACCATCTTCCCACTGTGTCACCTGGTATTGTCTCTAATCGTGGTTTCCAGGCTGTCTTCACCTGGCTATTTGTTGGTGTTCTCTGACAGAGAAATACAGTGTTCTTTTGAGTTGATATGCCAAGGCTGCTGATCTAAAATCTCCAGGCCTCAAGGCCCTTTGTTGGCATGAACTAGTATGATTCAGACCCCCTGATGGTCAGAATCAATGGAATTGGAGAACGTACTCCTTGTGGGTTCCAAGTGTGCTCCGATCTCTTGTGGCTTTGCCCATTGCATTGTCTCACTGCCTTCTGAATTACCAACTTTCCACTTTTCCCCTAAACCATGTCTCCAGTCTTCTCCCATAGTGATTGCAACTTATTCTCTCTTTTGCTATGGAGTTTGCTTTGTGGGCTCCAGTTCATTTCTGCCATGTTGAAGTTGATGTGGTAATCTTCCTGTTGTGTTCCTGGATAAAGACAAGTCTGGAGTTACCAGACACTACTACCATCTCACTGTCCTGAAAAAGCCCCACAGAATCTTACCCAGCCATAAGCAAGAATGAATTCTTTCCACTTGCCTCATGTGGCAGAATTGTGGAGAGCATTAGCCTACGTCACATCTATCAGTCCCAGAAAGACAAATAACATACAATTTCACTCTCTCATGACTGTCAAGAGACATATGAAAAAGCAAGGGAAAAATGGACAAATAATACGACACTACCCAGGCACACAAAATGTGGTGTTTGTTGAGGTCAGGTTTGAGAAAATATGTGTTTATCAAAGAGGACAAAAGATGACATTCTTTGTAGGAAATGTGGCTGAAAGAGAGGGAATGTGAGTTTTCAAGGCATGTCAAATGGAACTGCTATCCATTAAATACCGACTTCCTATCTCCATCAATTTAATTATAATTGTTATTTGAAACACACTCAGCACACACACACACACACACACACACACACACACAGATAAGACACACAAAAGATGGGGAGGAAGTGAAGAATAGCACTAATGAAGCAAACCCAAAAGAAAAGAACTGAGAGAAAAGGATAAATTCCAAGACACATATTCACTCCAAAGATTAGGTCAGGAAACCTACAAAATCTCAGCTCTGTAGTAGTGACTAAAGCGTTTGAAGCAGTAATCAAACCCCTGTCAACACACAGATGGCGAGGTGCAAATCATTTCCTGTTCAACTCTTCTAGACATTTAGAGAAGGCAATGCCATTTTCTTCTCATCAATTCCACAAATGGAGGAGGTGGATGAACTCCACTTTACTAGTATAAAGACCCAATTCAAATAATGACATTTTAGGAAATAAATTATATTCCATTTCAATAATTAAACATAATAAAAATATAATTCTTTCCTTTTCTCTGTCTGTCTTCACCTGCATTTGAAAGGGCCAGCTTGTTTTTGTATTATTTTGTACTGTTGAGGAAGCCAGCCTGTCATCCATCATCCATTTTTGACAGAGTATTCACTGATGCTTCAGTTCCATATATGACCTAGTACTCCGCCTAAGATATGCCAGAACTCTTCAACACCCATTAGCCCGTTCCCTCATTCCCTGCATGTCTCTTTTTTCCTTGACTCTCAGCTTGATTCCTCAGAGTTCTGAGTTACTCCTGGTTTGTCTCCTTCTCTGACTTATCCCCTTCAGTTTTTCCTTCTTTCTACTAAGGGCCGTGGTATTCGTCCTAGGGCACATATGAGAGAAGCCATATGATATTTCCCTATGTCTCCTTGCCCATTTCATTTCACAAACCCAGTCCTGTGGCATTCATGCCAGTGCAAGAATCAAGAGTTCATCCTCCCTAATTGCTGAGGAATACTCTGTTGCCAATATGGACCACACCTTCTTTATCCACTAGTCTTTGCAAGGACATAGCAGCTCAATCCTCAGTTCTGTTCAAGTGAGCCTTGCAGACCATCGATATAAGCCATTAATTTTCCTTTGATTAAAGAGACTTGGTCAACAGGGTTATACCCATTAACACAGTAGGTAGAGATAAATAATGGTAACAAGGAGTGCTGTCCATTGCTCCTCCTTAAGGATTAGCTATAATGTATAATGTCACTCTATCATGCAAAGGATGACAAACCTCAGAGAGACGGGATGATATACCAGAGGACTTGTTGTTTCTGATATCTCTAGATATTTCAGAGGAAATAGGAAAACTTTGCCATCTCTGGAGAAAGGTTGGCCTAAAAGATCATTTTCCTGGGCCACTCTTCTAGGTATTTAGTGAAGGCATTGTCATGTCCTCTCATCAAATCCAGAGATGGAAGAGGCGGGTAAGCTCTAATTCACAAGGATAAAGACCCAATTCAAAGAAGGACATTTTAGGAAACCCACCCAATGTCATTTCAATAAGGAAAGATAATAAACAATATAATTCTTTCCTTTTCTCCCTGTGACTTCCTTTGGTTTTGAGAGGGCCACATTGTTTTCCTATGAATTGATGTTGTTGTTGCTATCTGTTGATAAAGCCTGCCTATCATCCATCATCCATTTTTGACAGAGTATTCACGGATGCTTTAGTTGCATGGACGTCCTAGTGCTCCTCCTAATATATGCCACAACTCCTGACCACCCATTAATCAGTTCTCTTTTCGGTAGCCCTCATCTGGATTCTCAGAGTCCTGAGTCACTCCTGGTGGGTCTCCTTCTCTGACTTCTTGCCCTTTATTATTCCCTTCCTTAAGTGGGCCAAGGTATTCCTCCCGAGGCACATATTGTGGGTAGCCATATGACATTTCCCTTTGTTTGCTTGCCTTTTCCATTTCCCAACAGCAGGGCATGGGACATTCATGTCAAGGCAAGGTCCAGGGGTTCATTCACTCGACGGCAGAGGAATACTGTGGTGCCGAAATGGACCCAAACTTTCTGATCCACTAGTCCTTGCAAGGGCATTGCGACTCACTCCAAAGTTCTGCTCGAATGGGCCTTGCAAGCCTTCGGTATAGGCCGTCCCTTTCCTTCTGACTAAAGAGTCTTGGTCCACATGTTTATACCCGTTACCACAACAAGTACAGTTAACTAATAATAACAACGGGTTCGGTCCAGGCCTCTTCATTGAGAGTTAGCTCAGATGCAGAATATCACTCTCCTCAAAGACTTTGCAAAGGTATTTAAGGGAAAGCCAGGTAGACAGAGGCCTCATCCCTTAGCCGCGTGTTTCAGAACACTAGGAGACGAGGCCACAGACAGCACCATATAGCGATGCCCTCACCTTTTACCTCCGAAAGGGACTTTCCGTATCTTAGTCATCACTAACCCATAGGCAAAAGACGCTGACAAAGTACGCTCTCACCCACAGGACGACAAACCCCACGGAGAGCTGCTTATACCCGCGAGGCCTCACCTTTTCTTGAGATATCTAGAAATTGTAGTGTAAAAGGACACCTTGCCGTCTCTGGGGATATGTTGGCCTAAAGGAAGGTATACTGAATGTCATTTTCCTTCCTCTATGTCTCCAGAAAGGGGAAGTTGGACATTAACCCACAAGACATCCTGAGTTCTTGATCAGGTTCAGAGGGCTCTTGTTCTGTCCTTCCCGGGGCTTCCTACTTAAAGCCATAGGACACCAAGGTCATGGGAGAGGGACAGCTGCTTCAGTGAAGCCAGCATCTGTGATGTCACAAAGCCTTGAGGTCATAGCAACCACTCCTCATCAACCCAGGCCTGATCACTACACTTGACTGGAGTAGTCATGGGTGGGCCAAGAGGACCCCAAGCCATCCCAAACCGCTGGAGCCGCCTGGGTCTCTCACCAAGGCAGTTTGCGAAGCGAGTCGGTGTCAACTTCTCCATGGCCCAATTCGTAGTATTTGGTCGTGAGTGTCAGCACCAGCCCTCTGGACCTCGGAGAAAGGCAAGGATCCCTCATTCCATCTTAGCCACGACAGGCCAAGAAACTAACAGACCACAAGCAAAGCCTCAGGGGAGGAAATCCGAGCCCTGCGTAAGGGTGAGACCCTCCCACCAAATCATGGAGCATCTCAACAGGAAAAGGTCCACCCAAGGGAAGCTCAAAGTGAACCCCCGCAACCGTGCCAAAGACATGTCTGGAATCTTCCACAGCAAGCACACGAGTACCTCGATGGTCTCCAGAAACGGTGCCAACAAGGCCTCCCAATCTTCCAAAAAGACCATGCATCCAAGGCAGACTCTACACCCTAGAACCTTAGGTCCAGGACGGACTCATGTTCTTGGAGTCCACAGAAGCCAACGGAGAGCATGTTGGAAGAGACCCAAGCCCAAGTGAAGCCATCTGAAAGACTTCGGTGCCCATTTCAGGAAGACAACTTGTATGTGCAAAAGGACGCATTGAAGAGGATTCGAATGTGGAAGAACCTTGAGCACTCCCTCATGGTGGATCAGCTACCCTCTGTGGAACTGCATGGAGATGTGGCAGCACAAGCCTGCCTTCACCCTCTCATGACCATCCCCCAAATGGTTCCATGCGATAAGCAAACAGTGCCTCTTGAGGAAGATGGGCATGTTCCAATGGAGCCCCGAGAGGATGCACAATGTGTTAACAAGGGGTCAGTACAGCACGACAGACAGCGGATGCTGCAGGTTGGTGAGGAGATCCAGGAAGGCAAAGAACAGGAGAATGAACAAGGAAGCTCCAAGCGAAGGTCGGGCATTTTAGGATGGTGGGAGGTTCTCTATACCTGGCTGCCCTCCATAGGAACCTAGGTCCAAATTCAATAAAACATCCTTTGGCCCCAGTCAATTATTGTGCACTGTTTTTGTCTTTGTTATCTTATCGAACATGCACATGCACGTTTGGACAGAGAGGCAGAGAGATCCCAATCAGGGGGTGGAGCTGGAGAGGGAGAAGCTTACTTGCCCCTGAGCAGAGAACCTGAGAACAGAGTCAATGCCAAGGCCCTGGAATCATGAGTTGATCTGAAGGCCGCGTCTGAACTGATGGACACAACCCGGGACCCAACAATTGACTTCTGAATACCTCCTGGTTCTAGACAGAACCGCTGCTCTGTCATTGTTCAGAAATGCAGGGGATAAGGATTTTGGCTTGGCTGCTGTTGCTTGAGCTATCCGGCCTGCTTCGAGAGCTGGTATAGCTTTTCCTCTTGAAGTCAGTGACTGGGCTATGGACAAACTATTCTCCGATGCCTATTTGCCTAAAGAGAATACCTCCATGCCTAGATTTTCCGGGGGGAATGGCACTATGTCTTTAGGTGCTCCGCTTCTGTGGAAGGTGTTGGGAGTTCTCTGTGCCTCTGATTCTGGACCACTTTCTCTGCTCCCAGATGAGGGGCCTTTCCAGCCCCGAGTTCTCTAATCTAGGATCAGCCCTCTTTTCTTTCTCTCACTCTTAATTCACCTACAAGAGGCACCTCTTTCATTTCCTTAGAGATTCCCTAAGCTCACTATCATGTTCCATCATTCTGCCTTCTCTCTTAGAATTTGCATCCTTATTTTCTAGGCTTGTTCTTCTCGGTTCCTAATTGGATCCTCCACTTCTACCATGTTCCCGAACTTTGCATCCAGTCTCCTGCCAATCTTCTCTTCAGGAGTTCTTTAGGTGTTTTTATCTTTATCAGTTTTATCTCTGTGTTTCGAGACTCTCTGATATCTCCTATGTTTTCTGATGTACAGCGAGTATCCAGGCCACAGCTTTCTATCCCGCATCGGGCGTGCTCTATGTAGAGGTTTCACTCTGACTGCCTAGTCGTAATCACTCCTTCTTCCTTTACCTGGGAATCAATTGATTCTTCCATCTTTGCATTGGATCTAAGTCTCTGTCACCTCTCTGTATTCGTTAAACTCATTCTGTTTTCTAACCTGAGGGTAATTTATTTAGGAGGAAGTGATCCGTGAGTGACCCAGGGCTCGCCCTTAAGGTTTGTTGAGTGCATGCGTGTGTGTGTGTTTGTGAGAGTGTATGTGGCATGCATGCCACTGCTGTTTGTGTTGTGGCTGACCCTGTCCTGGAGGCCAGTCATTTGCAGTAGCTCTCCTTTCCGGCCGTTTGTTGTTTTTAGGGTCCGGGCTGAATATGCTGAGGTTTACCTTGGTGGGCTCTGGTGTGCCTGTGAAAGGAGAAACTCTACCAACTCAACAGAACGCAGGCCTGCAGAATGCTGTGTTCAGAAGAGAACATGTGGTCAAAGCTTTCTTCTCGTCCCGTATGGGAGAGTCTGTTCTCCTTGGACTAAGCATCTTGGACTGAGGAAGGCAATCCTCCAAGTGTTCCACTGTTGGTATTTTGTGTTGGCTGGCTAGGGAGTCTCTGTCCTCACATACCTGTCTTGGCCAAGCTCTGTCTTGATGCTGCTGTTGTGAGAGCCAAAATTTATTATGTCCACATTGAGTCATCTCCACGAACACTGCCTTTCACGGAATCACTCCCACGACTCATCATCTTCCCACTGCGTCTCTTGGTATTGTCTCTCTCTGATCATTGTCTCCAGGCTGTCTGCTCCTGGTCGCTTGTTGGTGTCATATGCAGGAAAAAGATGGTGTTCTTTCAATTGATGTCTGCCAAGCCTGCTGATAGGAAAACTTCAGCCCTCAACACTTGTGTTGTCAAGTACTCGTGCCCTTCAGACCCTCTGCGTCTCACAGTCAACGGCACTGGGAAACAGGTTCCTTGTGTGTTCCCATGGTGCCCTGCTCTCCTGTGCTTTGGTCCTCTTCATGGACTCCAGCCCTCTGATCCACGAACCAACCAAATCTCCCCTGAGCCATGTCTCCAACCTTCTCCCATCATCTCTGCACCTTCCGTTCTATTTCGCTCTGGAGTTTACCTTGTAGGCTTCAGGTCAATTTCCACCCCACTGCAGTTGTTGTGGTCATCTTTTTGTTGCCTTCATGGTTGAAGAAGCATGAGGTTATTAGACACTACTACCATCTCAGTGTCTTCATGTCACCACAATTTGTACTGTGACATAAGCAAGAAGGAATTCTTCCACATGTCTCTTATGGCAGTCTTGCGGAGAGCATTGGACTTTGTCACATCTATCATTCTCAGAAAGACAATAAACAGACGATTTCACTAACTCATGACAGTCAAGAAACATACGAAAAAGAAAGGGTATTGGGACAAACATTATGACTCTAATGAGGAATTCAAATGGTGCTGTTTGTTGGAAGGCCGTTTTGTGAGAACACGGGATTCTTGAAGAGGACAAGAGATGACATTCCTTTAAGGAGATTTCCTGAAACTAATGGAATGTGAGATTTCAAGGCATGTCAAATTGAATTGCTACCCACAAGAGACCGAATTCCATTCTCTCGTATTTTAATAATAATTGTGATGTGAAACACACACACACCACACAGCATTAACACATGCACATGCAAAAACACAAAGATAAGACATGCAAAATATGGGAAGGAAGCGAGGAATCGTACCAATGAAGCAACCCCAAGAAAATACCATATAGGTGAAAGGCAAATAGAATCCAAGTCAGAAGCCAACCGAAATGAGAAAGTGAACTATTACCTATCAATAATACATTCAGTACTCAGGACTAAAGACTCCCGTCAATACAAACAGTTTGTAACAGTGGTTGAAATTCCAAATCAAAAAAAAAAAAAAATAGAAACATCCATAAGAAAACAGCAAATATTAAACAGGCTCGTCCTTCTGTTGCCCATAGGAGATTTCCTTCGACTATAAAGATACTCATAGCTTGCAAGTGAAGAAACAGGGAAGATGTAGGTTATGCTATTCCCAAGGAGAAGAGAGCCAAAGTGTTTGTGCCTAAGTCAGCGAGAGTCATTTTATGCCTTCGAGAGAAAAAAGCTAAGCGGAAGGTGTTTTGTCTTGATGGAGCATCAAAACATCAGAAACCTGGAAGAATTGCCAACATATCCACCATGAAAAAAGGTGTATCTAAACGTTGGAAGCCTATGAACACACAGGAATGGAGATGGCGACGTTTATCCAATACTGTTGGCAACTATGATATCCAGGTTAAGCACAGGACAGATCATCTGGATGGGAAGGTGCTAAGGAATAACAGACGTCCACATGGGCATTCGAGACCACCTGAACTTTGGGGGGTCCATGAGTAAGATTGCGTCTCTGAGGACAATAAGATATGTTCTTCCCAGCAGCAGACCTAACTTTGTCTATCGCAGGTCATGAGCTCGAGTCCAAATCCAGTCATAATTCATGGAAGAGAAGTCAAAACCTATCCTGTGCACTTATCATCACGAAGGTATGAAAACAGGAAGATATCACTTTCAAATTGGAAATACAGCCAGACACTAAAGTGGAAAACACAACACATTCACGAACTGCAATGAATGCAAGAAAGAAAATCCAAAGGAAAAGAAGAGCCATGAACGAAGGAATTCTAAGAAACTTAGAGGAGGATGCCAAAACATTTTATGGGGAAACAATATAGGGTTAAATGTGTGCATTTCCAAAATTTAAAAACACCGAAAAAGAAAGCCACCTAAAAGGACGACTGAAGGAACAAGATGAAGAAAAACCGAACTCCAAAGTTAACAGAAAAATTGAAATCAGACATGTGATTATCAAAATTAAGGAAATACAAACAAACCAATAGGAAAAAAATCAGGAGATCTCACACTTGAGTTTTGACAACAGGAACAAACCGCAGAAGCCATTACTGGGATAAAACAGGGAGACAAGCACACAGCTGCAAGTATGAAACCACATCACAACTGGTAGCAAGGAAAAAAGAATAACCGAAAAGGCATAGCCACACATTTATGCTAGCAAATCCAAGAACTGAGAGAAAAGGATAAATTCCCAGACACATAGAAACTTCCAAGATTAGGTCAGGAAACCTACAAAATCTCAGCTCTCTAGTTTAGACGGAAGCCTTTGAAGCAGTAATCCAACCCCTGCCAACACACAGAAGGCCAGGTCAAGTCATTTGCTTGGGCCACTCTTCTATGTATTTAGTGAAGGCATTGTCATGTCCTCTCATCAAATCCAGAGATGGAAGAGGTGGGTAAACTCTAATTTACAAGGATAAAGACCCAATTCAAAGAAGGACATTTTAGGAAACCCACCCATGTCATTTCAATAAGGAAAGATAATAAACAATATAATTCTTTCCTTTTCTCCCTGTGACTTCCTTTGGTTTTGAGAGGGCCACATTGTTTTCCTATGAATTGATGTTGTTGTTGCTATCTGTTGATAAAGCCTGCCTATCATCCATCATCCATTTTTGACAGAGTATTCACGGATGCTTTAGTTGCATGGACGTCCTAGTGCTCCTCCTAATATATGCCACAACTCCTGACCACCCATTAATCAGTTCTCTTTTCGGTAGCCCTCATCTGGATTCTCAGAGTCCTGAGTCACTCCTGGTGGGTCTCCTTCTCTGACTTCTTGCCCTTTATTATTCCCTTCCTTAAGTGGGCCAAGGTATTCCTCCCGAGGCACATATTGTGGGTAGCCATATGACATTTCCCTTTGTTTGCTTGCCTTTTCCATTTCCCAACAGCAGGGCATGGGACATTCATGTCAAGGCAAGGTCCAGGGGTTCATTCACTCGACGGCAGAGGAATACTGTGGTGCCGAAATGGACCCAAACTTTCTGATCCACTAGTCCTTGCAAGGGCATTGCGACTCACTCCAAAGTTCTGCTCGAATGGGCCTTGCAAGCCTTCGGTATAGGCCGTCCCTTTCCTTCTGACTAAAGAGTCTTGGTCCACATGTTTATACCCGTTACCACAACAAGTACAGTTAACTAATAATAACAACGGGTTCGGTCCAGGCCTCTTCATTGAGAGTTAGCTCAGATGCAGAATATCACTCTCCTCAAAGACTTTGCAAAGGTATTTAAGGGAAAGCCAGGTAGACAGAGGCCTCATCCCTTAGCCGCGTGTTTCAGAACACTAGGAGACGAGGCCACAGACAGCACCATATAGCGATGCCCTCACCTTTTACCTCCGAAAGGGACTTTCCGTATCTTAGTCATCACTAACCCATAGGCAAAAGACGCTGACAAAGTACGCTCTCACCCACAGGACGACAAACCCCACGGAGAGCTGCTTATACCCGCGAGGCCTCACCTTTTCTTGAGATATCTAGAAATTGTAGTGTAAAAGGACACCTTGCCGTCTCTGGGGATATGTTGGCCTAAAGGAAGGTATACTGAATGTCATTTTCCTTCCTCTATGTCTCCAGAAAGGGGAAGTTGGACATTAACCCACAAGACATCCTGAGTTCTTGATCAGGTTCAGAGGGCTCTTGTTCTGTCCTTCCCGGGGCTTCCTACTTAAAGCCATAGGACACCAAGGTCATGGGAGAGGGACAGCTGCTTCAGTGAAGCCAGCATCTGTGATGTCACAAAGCCTTGAGGTCATAGCAACCACTCCTCATCAACCCAGGCCTGATCACTACACTTGACTGGAGTAGTCATGGGTGGGCCAAGAGGACCCCAAGCCATCCCAAACCGCTGGAGCCGCCTGGGTCTCTCACCAAGGCAGTTTGCGAAGCGAGTCGGTGTCAACTTCTCCATGGCCCAATTCGTAGTATTTGGTCGTGAGTGTCAGCACCAGCCCTCTGGACCTCGGAGAAAGGCAAGGATCCCTCATTCCATCTTAGCCACGACAGGCCAAGAAACTAACAGACCACAAGCAAAGCCTCAGGGGAGGAAATCCGAGCCCTGCGTAAGGGTGAGACCCTCCCACCAAATCATGGAGCATCTCAACAGGAAAAGGTCCACCCAAGGGAAGCTCAAAGTGAACCCCCGCAACCGTGCCAAAGACATGTCTGGAATCTTCCACAGCAAGCACACGAGTACCTCGATGGTCTCCAGAAACGGTGCCAACAAGGCCTCCCAATCTTCCAAAAACACCATTCATCCAAGGCAGACTCTACACCCTAGAACCTTAGGTCCAGGACGGACTCATGTTCTTGGAGTCCACAGAAGCCAACGGAGAGCATGTTGGAAGAGACCCAAGCCCAAGTGAAGCCATCTGAAAGACTTCGGTGCCCATTTCAGGAAGACAACTTGTATGTGCAAAAGGACGCATTGAAGAGGATTCGAATGTGGAAGAACCTTGAGCACTCCCTCATGGTGGATCAGCTACCCTCTGTGGAACTGCATGGAGATGTGGCAGCACAAGCCTGCCTTCACCCTCTCATGACCATCCCCCAAATGGTTCCATGCGATAAGCAAACAGTGCCTCTTGAGGAAGATGGGCATGTTCCAATGGAGCCCCGAGAGGATGCACAATGTGTTAACAAGGGGTCAGTACAGCACGACAGACAGCGGATGCTGCAGGTTGGTGAGGAGATCCAGGAAGGCAAAGAACAGGAGAATGAACAAGGAAGCTCCAAGCGAAGGTCGGGCATTTTAGGATGGTGGGAGGTTCTCTATACCTGGCTGCCCTCCATAGGAACCTAGGTCCAAATTCAATAAAACATCCTTTGGCCCCAGTCAATTATTGTGCACTGTTTTTGTCTTTGTTATCTTATCGAACATGCACATGCACGTTTGGACAGAGAGGCAGAGAGATCCCAATCAGGGGGTGGAGCTGGAGAGGGAGAAGCTTACTTGCCCCTGAGCAGAGAACCTGAGAACAGAGTCAATGCCAAGGCCCTGGAATCATGAGTTGATCTGAAGGCCGCGTCTGAACTGATGGACACAACCCGGGACCCAACAATTGACTTCTGAATACCTCCTGGTTCTAGACAGAACCGCTGCTCTGTCATTGTTCAGAAATGCAGGGGATAAGGATTTTGGCTTGGCTGCTGTTGCTTGAGCTATCCGGCCTGCTTCGAGAGCTGGTATAGCTTTTCCTCTTGAAGTCAGTGACTGGGCTATGGACAAACTATTCTCCGATGCCTATTTGCCTAAGAGAATACCTCCATGCCTAGATTTTCCGGGGGGAATGGCACTATGTCTTTAGGTGCTCCGCTTCTGTGGAAGGTGTTGGGAGTTCTCTGTGCCTCTGATTCTGGACCACTTTCTCTGCTCCCAGATGAGGGTCCTTTCCAGCCCCGAGTTCTCTAATCTAGGATCAGCCCTCTTTTCTTTCTCTCACTCTTAATTCACCTACAAGAGGCACCTCTTTCATTTCCTTAGAGATTCCCTAAGCTCACTATCATGTTCCATCATTCTGCCTTCTCTCTTAGAATTTGCATCCTTATTTTCTAGGCTTGTTCTTCTCGGTTCCTAATTGGATCCTCCACTTCTACCATGTTCCCGAACTTTGCATCCAGTCTCCTGCCAATCTTCTCTTCAGGAGTTCTTTAGGTGTTTTTATCTTTATCAGTTTTATCTCTGTGTTTCGAGACTCTCTGATATCTCCTATGTTTTCTGATGTACAGCGAGTATCCAGGCCACAGCTTTCTATCCCGCATCGGGCGTGCTCTATGTAGAGGTTTCACTCTGACTGCCTAGTCGTAATCACTCCTTCTTCCTTTACCTGGGAATCAATTGATTCTTCCATCTTTGCATTGGATCTAAGTCTCTGTCACCTCTCTGTATTCGTTAAACTCATTCTGTTTTCTAACCTGAGGGTAATTTATTTAGGAGGAAGTGATCCGTGAGTGACCCAGGGCTCACCCTTAAGGTTTGTTGAGTGCATGCGTGTGTGTGTGTGTTTGTGAGAGTGTATGTGGCATGCATGCCACTGCTGTTTGTGTTGTGGCTGACCCTGTCCTGGAGGCCAGTCATTTGCAGTAGCTCTCCTTTCCGGCCGTTTGTTGTTTTTAGGGTCCGGGCTGAATATGCTGAGGTTTACCTTGGTGGGCTCTGGTGTGCCTGTGAAAGGAGAAACTCTACCAACTCAACAGAACGCAGGCCTGCAGAATGCTGTGTTCAGAAGAGAACATGTGGTCAAAGCTTTCTTCTCGTCCCGTATGGGAGAGTCTGTTCTCCTTGGACTAAGCATCTTGGACTGAGGAAGGCAATCCTCCAAGTGTTCCACTGTTGGTATTTTGTGTTGGCTGGCTAGGGAGTCTCTGTCCTCACATACCTGTCTTGGCCAAGCTCTGTCTTGATGCTGCTGTTGTGAGAGCCAAAATTTATTATGTCCACATTGAGTCATCTCCACGAACACTGCCTTTCACGGAATCACTCCCACGACTCATCATCTTCCCACTGCGTCTCTTGGTATTGTCTCTCTCTGATCATTGTCTCCAGGCTGTCTGCTCCTGGTCGCTTGTTGGTGTCATATGCAGGAAAAAGATGGTGTTCTTTCAATTGATGTCTGCCAAGCCTGCTGATAGGAAAACTTCAGCCCTCAGTGTTGTCAAGTACTCGTGCCCTTCAGACCCTCTGCGTCTCACAGTCAACGGCACTGGGAAACAGGTTCCTTGTGTGTTCCCAGGGTGCCCTGCTCTCCTGTGCTTTGGTCCTCTTCATGGACTCCAGCCCTCTGATCCACGAACCAACCAAATCTCCCCTGAGCCATGTCTCCAACCTTCTCCCATCATCTCTGCAACTTCCGTTCTCTTTCGCTCTGGAGTTTACCTTGTAGGCTTCAGGTCAATTTCCACCCCACTGCAGTTGTTGTGGTCATCTTTTTGTTGCCTTCATGGTTGAAGAAGCATGAGGTTATTAGACACTACTACCATCTCAGTGTCTTCATGTCACCACAATTTGTACTGTGACATAAGCAAGAAGGAATTCTTCCACATGTCTCTTATGGCAGTCTTGCGGAGAGCATTGGACTTTGTCACATCTATCATTCTCAGAAAGACAATAAACAGACGATTTCACTAACTCATGACAGTCAAGAAACATACGAAAAAGAAAGGGTATTGGGACAAACATTATGACTCTAATGAGGAATTCAAATGGTGCTGTTTGTTGGAAGGCCGTTTTGTGAGAACACGGGATTCTTGAAGAGGACAAGAGATGACATTCCTTTAAGGAGATTTCCTGAAACTAATGGAATGTGAGATTTCAAGGCATGTCAAATTGAATTGCTACCCACAAGAGACCGAATTCCATTCTCTCGTATTTTAATAATAATTGTGATGTGAAACACACACACACCACACAGCATTAACACATGCACATGCAAACACACAAAGATAAGACATGCAAAATATGGGAAGGAAGCGAGGAATCGTACCAATGAAGCAACCCCAAGAAAATACCATATAGGTGAAAGGCAAATAGAATCCAAGTCAGAAGCCAACCGAAATGAGAAAGTGAACTATTACCTATCAATAATACATTCAGTACTCAGGACTAAAGACTCCCGTCAATACAAACAGTTTGTAACAGTGGTTGAAATTCCAAATCAAAAAAAAAAAAAAATAGAAACATCCATAAGAAAACAGCAAATATTAAACAGGCTCGTCCTTCTGTTGCCCATAGGAGATTTCCTTCGACTATAAAGATACTCATAGCTTGCAAGTGAAGAAACAGGGAAGATGTAGGTTATGCTATTCCCAAGGAGAAGAGAGCCAAAGTGTTTGTGCCTAAGTCAGCGAGAGTCATTTTATGCCTTCGAGAGAAAAAAGCTAAGCGGAAGGTGTTTTGTCTTGATGGAGCATCAAAACATCAGAAACCTGGAAGAATTGCCAACATATCCACCATGAAAAAAGGTGTATCTAAACGTTGGAAGCCTATGAACACACAGGAATGGAGATGGCGACGTTTATCCAATACTGTTGGCAACTATGATATCCAGGTTAAGCACAGGACAGATTATCTGGATGGGAAGGTGCTAAGGAATAACAGACGTCCACATGGGCATTCGAGACCACCTGAACTTTGGGGGGTCCATGAGTAAGATTGCGTCTCTGAGGACAATAAGATATGTTCTTCCCAGCAGCAGACCTAACTTTGTCTATCGCAGGTCATGAGCTCGAGTCCAAATCCAGTCATAATTCATGGAAGAGAAGTCAAAACCTATCCTGTGCACTTATCATCACGAAGGTATGAAAACAGGAAGATATCACTTTCAAATTGGAAATACAGCCAGACACTAAAGTGGAAAACACAACACATTCACGAACTGCAATGAATGCAAGAAAGAAAATCCAAAGGAAAAGAAGAGCCATGAACGAAGGAATTCTAAGAAACTTAGAGGAGGATGCCAAAACATTTTATGGGGAAACAATATAGGGTTAAATGTGTGCATTTCCAAAATTTAAAAACACCGAAAAAGAAAGCCACCTAAAAGGACGACTGAAGGAACAAGATGAAGAAAAACCGAACTCCAAAGTTAACAGAAAAATTGAAATCAGACATGTGATTATCAAAATTAAGGAAATACAAACAAACCAATAGGAAAAAAATCAGGAGATCTCACACTTGAGTTTTGACAACAGGAACAAACCGCAGAAGCCATTACTGGGATAAAACAGGGAGACAAGCACACAGCTGCAAGTATGAAACCACATCACAACTGGTAGCAAGGAAAAAAGAATAACCGAAAAGGCATAGCCACACATTTATGCTAGCAAATCCAAGAACTGAGAGAAAAGGATAAATTCCCAGACACATAGAAACTTCCAAGATTAGGTCAGGAAACCTACAAAATCTCAGCTCTCTAGTTTAGACGGAAGCCTTTGAAGCAGTAATCCAACCCCTGCCAACACACAGAAGGCCAGGTCAAGTCATTTGCTTGGGCCACTCTTCTATGTATTTAGTGAAGGCATTGTCATGTCCTCTCATCAAATCCAGAGATGGAAGAGGTGGGTAAACTCTAATTTACAAGGATAAAGACCCAATTCAAAGAAGGACATTTTAGGAAACCCACCCATGTCATTTCAATAAGGAAAGATAATAAACAATATAATTCTTTCCTTTTCTCCCTGTGACTTCCTTTGGTTTTGAGAGGGCCACATTGTTTTCCTATGAATTGATGTTGTTCTTGTTGCTGTTCTGTTGAGAAAGCCTGCCTATCATCCATCATCCATTTTTGACAGAGTATTCACGGATGCTTTAGTTGCATGGACGTCCTAGTGCTCCTCCTAATATATGCCACAACTCCTGACCACCCATTAATCAGTTCTCTTTTCGGTAGCCCTCATCTGGATTCTCAGAGTCCTGAGTCACTCCTGGTGGGTCTCCTTCTCTGACTTCTTGCCCTTTATTATTCCCTTCCTTAAGTGGGCCAAGGTATTCCTCCCGAGGCACATATTGTGGGTAGCCATATGACATTTCCCTTTGTTTGCTTGCCTTTTCCATTTCCCAACAGCAGGGCATGGGACATTCATGTCAAGGCAAGGTCCAGGGGTTCATTCACTCGACGGCAGAGGAATACTGTGGTGCCGAAATGGACCCAAACTTTCTGATCCACTAGTCCTTGAAAGGGCATTGCGACTCACTCCAAAGTTCTGCTCGAATGGGCCTTGCAAGCCTTCGGTATAGGCCGTCCCTTTCCTTCTGACTAAAGAGTCTTGGTCCACATGTTTATACCCGTTACCACAACAAGTACAGTTAACTAATAATAACAACGGGTTCGGTCCAGGCCTCTTCATTGAGAGTTAGCTCAGATGCAGAATATCACTCTCCTCAAAGACTTTGCAAAGGTATTTAAGGGAAAGCCAGGTAGACAGAGGCCTCATCCCTTAGCCGCGTGTTTCAGAACACTAGGAGACGAGGCCACAGACAGCACCATATAGCGATGCCCTCACCTTTTACCTCCGAAAGGGACTTTCCGTATCTTAGTCATCACTAACCCATAGGCAAAAGACGCTGACAAAGTACGCTCTCACCCACAGGACGACAAACCCCACGGAGAGCTGCTTATACCCGCGAGGCCTCACCTTTTCTTGAGATATCTAGAAATTGTAGTGTAAAAGGACACCTTGCCGTCTCTGGGGATATGTTGGCCTAAAGGAAGGTATACTGAATGTCATTTTCCTTCCTCTATGTCTCCAGAAAGGGGAAGTTGGACATTAACCCACAAGACATCCTGAGTTCTTGATCAGGTTCAGAGGGCTCTTGTTCTGTCCTTCCCGGGGCTTCCTACTTAAAGCCATAGGACACCAAGGTCATGGGAGAGGGACAGCTGCTTCAGTGAAGCCAGCATCTGTGATGTCACAAAGCCTTGAGGTCATAGCAACCACTCCTCATCAACCCAGGCCTGATCACTACACTTGACTGGAGTAGTCATGGGTGGGCCAAGAGGACCCCAAGCCATCCCAAACCGCTGGAGCCGCCTGGGTCTCTCACCAAGGCAGTTTGCGAAGCGAGTCGGTGTCAACTTCTCCATGGCCCAATTCGTAGTATTTGGTCGTGAGTGTCAGCACCAGCCCTCTGGACCTCGGAGAAAGGCAAGGATCCCTCATTCCATCTTAGCCACGACAGGCCAAGAAACTAACAGACCACAAGCAAAGCCTCAGGGGAGGAAATCCGAGCCCTGCGTAAGGGTGAGACCCTCCCACCAAATCATGGAGCATCTCAACAGGAAAAGGTCCACCCAAGGGAAGCTCAAAGTGAACCCCCGCAACCGTGCCAAAGACATGTCTGGAATCTTCCACAGCAAGCACACGAGTACCTCGATGGTCTCCAGAAACGGTGCCAACAAGGCCTCCCAATCTTCCAAAAACACCATTCATCCAAGGCAGACTCTACACCCTAGAACCTTAGGTCCAGGACGGACTCATGTTCTTGGAGTCCACAGAAGCCAACGGAGAGCATGTTGGAAGAGACCCAAGCCCAAGTGAAGCCATCTGAAAGACTTCGGTGCCCATTTCAGGAAGACAACTTGTATGTGCAAAAGGACGCATTGAAGAGGATTCGAATGTGGAAGAACCTTGAGCACTCCCTCATGGTGGATCAGCTACCCTCTGTGGAACTGCATGGAGATGTGGCAGCACAAGCCTGCCTTCACCCTCTCATGACCATCCCCCAAATGGTTCCATGCGATAAGCAAACAGTGCCTCTTGAGGAAGATGGGCATGTTCCAATGGAGCCCCGAGAGGATGCACAATGTGTTAACAAGGGGTCAGTACAGCACGACAGACAGCGGATGCTGCAGGTTGGTGAGGAGATCCAGGAAGGCAAAGAACAGGAGAATGAACAAGGAAGCTCCAAGCGAAGGTCGGGCATTTTAGGATGGTGGGAGGTTCTCTATACCTGGCTGCCCTCCATAGGAACCTAGGTCCAAATTCAATAAAACATCCTTTGGCCCCAGTCAATTATTGTGCACTGTTTTTGTCTTTGTTATCTTATCGAACATGCACATGCACGTTTGGACAGAGAGGCAGAGAGATCCCAATCAGGGGGTGGAGCTGGAGAGGGAGAAGCTTACTTGCCCCTGAGCAGAGAACCTGAGAACAGAGTCAATGCCAAGGCCCTGGAATCATGAGTTGATCTGAAGGCCGCGTCTGAACTGATGGACACAACCCGGGACCCAACAATTGACTTCTGAATACCTCCTGGTTCTAGACAGAACCGCTGCTCTGTCATTGTTCAGAAATGCAGGGGATAAGGATTTTGGCTTGGCTGCTGTTGCTTGAGCTATCCGGCCTGCTTCGAGAGCTGTTATAGCTTTTCCTCTTGAAGTCAGTGACTGGGCTATGGACAAACTATTCTCCGATGCCTATTTGCCTAAGAGAATACCTCCATGCCTAGATTTTCCGGGGGGAATGGCACTATGTCTTTAGGTGCTCCGCTTCTGTGGAAGGTGTTGGGAGTTCTCTGTGCCTCTGATTCTGGACCACTTTCTCTGCTCCCAGATGAGGGTCCTTTCCAGCCCCGAGTTCTCTAATCTAGGATCAGCCCTCTTTTCTTTCTCTCACTCTTAATTCACCTACAAGAGGCACCTCTTTCATTTCCTTAGAGATTCCCTAAGCTCACTATCATGTTCCATCATTCTGCCTTCTCTCTTAGAATTTGCATCCTTATTTTCTAGGCTTGTTCTTCTCGGTTCCTAATTGGATCCTCCACTTCTACCATGTTCCCGAACTTTGCATCCAGTCTCCTGCCAATCTTCTCTTCAGGAGTTCTTTAGGTGTTTTTATCTTTATCAGTTTTATCTCTGTGTTTCGAGACTCTCTGATATCTCCTATGTTTTCTGATGTACAGCGAGTATCCAGGCCACAGCTTTCTATCCCGCATCGGGCGTGCTCTATGTAGAGGTTTCACTCTGACTGCCTAGTCGTAATCACTCCTTCTTCCTTTACCTGGGAATCAATTGATTCTTCCATCTTTGCATTGGATCTAAGTCTCTGTCACCTCTCTGTATTCGTTAAACTCATTCTGTTTTCTAACCTGAGGGTAATTTATTTAGGAGGAAGTGATCCGTGAGTGACCCAGGGCTCGCCCTTAAGGTTTGTTGAGTGCATGCGTGTGTGTGTGTGTTTGTGAGAGTGTATGTGGCATGCATGCCACTGCTGTTTGTGTTGTGGCTGACCCTGTCCTGGAGGCCAGTCATTTGCAGTAGCTCTCCTTTCCGGCCGTTTGTTGTTTTTAGGGTCCGGGCTGAATATGCTGAGGTTTACCTTGGTGGGCTCTGGTGTGCCTGTGAAAGGAGAAACTCTACCAACTCAACAGAACGCAGGCCTGCAGAATGCTGTGTTCAGAAGAGAACATGTGGTCAAAGCTTTCTTCTCGTCCCGTATGGGAGAGTCTGTTCTCCTTGGACTAAGCATCTTGGACTGAGGAAGGCAATCCTCCAAGTGTTCCACTGTTGGTATTTTGTGTTGGCTGGCTAGGGAGTCTCTGTCCTCACATACCTGTCTTGGCCAAGCTCTGTCTTGATGCTGCTGTTGTGAGAGCCAAAATTTATTATGTCCACATTGAGTCATCTCCACGAACACTGCCTTTCACGGAATCACTCCCACGACTCATCATCTTCCCACTGCGTCTCTTGGTATTGTCTCTCTCTGATCATTGTCTCCAGGCTGTCTGCTCCTGGTCGCTTGTTGGTGTCATATGCAGGAAAAAGATGGTGTTCTTTCAATTGATGTCTGCCAAGCCTGCTGATAGGAAAACTTCAGCCCTCAGTGTTGTCAAGTACTCGTGCCCTTCAGACCCTCTGCGTCTCACAGTCAACGGCACTGGGAAACAGGTTCCTTGTGTGTTCCCAGGGTGCCCTGCTCTCCTGTGCTTTGGTCCTCTTCATGGACTCCAGCCCTCTGATCCACGAACCAACCAAATCTCCCATGAGCCATGTCTCCAACCTTCTCCCATCATCTCTGCAACTTCCGTTCTCTTTCGCTCTGGAGTTTACCTTGTAGGCTTCAGGTCAATTTCCACCCCACTGCAGTTGTTGTGGTCATCTTTTTGTTGCCTTCATGGTTGAAGAAGCATGAGGTTATTAGACACTACTACCATCTCAGTGTCTTCATGTCACCACAATTTGTACTGTGACATAAGCAAGAAGGAATTCTTCCACATGTCTCTTATGGCAGTCTTGCGGAGAGCATTGGACTTTGTCACATCTATCATTCTCAGAAAGACAATAAACAGACGATTTCACTAACTCATGACAGTCAAGAAACATACGAAAAAGAAAGGGTATTGGGACAAACATTATGACTCTAATGAGGAATTCAAATGGTGCTGTTTGTTGGAAGGCCGTTTTGTGAGAACACGGGATTCTTGAAGAGGACAAGAGATGACATTCCTTTAAGGAGATTTCCTGAAACTAATGGAATGTGAGATTTCAAGGCATGTCAAATTGAATTGCTACCCACAAGAGACCGAATTCCATTCTCTCGTATTTTAATAATAATTGTGATGTGAAACACACACACACCACACAGCATTAACACATGCACATGCAAACACACAAAGATAAGACATGCAAAATATGGGAAGGAAGCGAGGAATCGTACCAATGAAGCAACCCCAAGAAAATACCATATAGGTGAAAGGCAAATAGAATCCAAGTCAGAAGCCAACCGAAATGAGAAAGTGAACTATTACCTATCAATAATACATTCAGTACTCAGGACTAAAGACTCCCGTCAATACAAACAGTTTGTAACAGTGGTTGAAATTCCAAATCAAAAAAAAAAAAAAATAGAAACATCCATAAGAAAACAGCAAATATTAAACAGGCTCGTCCTTCTGTTGCCCATAGGAGATTTCCTTCGACTATAAAGATACTCATAGCTTGCAAGTGAAGAAACAGGGAAGATGTAGGTTATGCTATTCCCAAGGAGAAGAGAGCCAAAGTGTTTGTGCCTAAGTCAGCGAGAGTCATTTTATGCCTTCGAGAGAAAAAAGCTAAGCGGAAGGTGTTTTGTCTTGATGGAGCATCAAAACATCAGAAACCTGGAAGAATTGCCAACATATCCACCATGAAAAAAGGTGTATCTAAACGTTGGAAGCCTATGAACACACAGGAATGGAGATGGCGACGTTTATCCAATACTGTTGGCAACTATGATATCCAGGTTAAGCACAGGACAGATTATCTGGATGGGAAGGTGCTAAGGAATAACAGACGTCCACATGGGCATTCGAGACCACCTGAACTTTGGGGGGTCCATGAGTAAGATTGCGTCTCTGAGGACAATAAGATATGTTCTTCCCAGCAGCAGACCTAACTTTGTCTATCGCAGGTCATGAGCTCGAGTCCAAATCCAGTCATAATTCATGGAAGAGAAGTCAAAACCTATCCTGTGCACTTATCATCACGAAGGTATGAAAACAGGAAGATATCACTTTCAAATTGGAAATACAGCCAGACACTAAAGTGGAAAACACAACACATTCACGAACTGCAATGAATGCAAGAAAGAAAATCCAAAGGAAAAGAAGAGCCATGAACGAAGGAATTCTAAGAAACTTAGAGGAGGATGCCAAAACATTTTATGGGGAAACAATATAGGGTTAAATGTGTGCATTTCCAAAATTTAAAAACACCGAAAAAGAAAGCCACCTAAAAGGACGACTGAAGGAACAAGATGAAGAAAAACCGAACTCCAAAGTTAACAGAAAAATTGAAATCAGACATGTGATTATCAAAATTAAGGAAATACAAACAAACCAATAGGAAAAAAATCAGGAGATCTCACACTTGAGTTTTGACAACAGGAACAAACCGCAGAAGCCATTACTGGGATAAAACAGGGAGACAAGCACACAGCTGCAAGTATGAAACCACATCACAACTGGTAGCAAGGAAAAAAGAATAACCGAAAAGGCATAGCCACACATTTATGCTAGCAAATCCAAGAACTGAGAGAAAAGGATAAATTCCCAGACACATAGAAACTTCCAAGATTAGGTCAGGAAACCTACAAAATCTCAGCTCTCTAGTTTAGACGGAAGCCTTTGAAGCAGTAATCCAACCCCTGCCAACACACAGAAGGCCAGGTCAAGTCATTTGCTTGGGCCACTCTTCTATGTATTTAGTGAAGGCATTGTCATGTCCTCTCATCAAATCCAGAGATGGAAGAGGTGGGTAAACTCTAATTTACAAGGATAAAGACCCAATTCAAAGAAGGACATTTTAGGAAACCCACCCATGTCATTTCAATAAGGAAAGATAATAAACAATATAATTCTTTCCTTTTCTCCCTGTGACTTCCTTTGGTTTTGAGAGGGCCACATTGTTTTCCTATGAATTGATGTTGTTCTTGTTGCTGTTCTGTTGAGAAAGCCTGCCTATCATCCATCATCCATTTTTGACAGAGTATTCACGGATGCTTTAGTTGCATGGACGTCCTAGTGCTCCTCCTAATATATGCCACAACTCCTGACCACCCATTAATCAGTTCTCTTTTCGGTAGCCCTCATCTGGATTCTCAGAGTCCTGAGTCACTCCTGGTGGGTCTCCTTCTCTGACTTCTTGCCCTTTATTATTCCCTTCCTTAAGTGGGCCAAGGTATTCCTCCCGAGGCACATATTGTGGGTAGCCATATGACATTTCCCTTTGTTTGCTTGCCTTTTCCATTTCCCAACAGCAGGGCATGGGACATTCATGTCAAGGCAAGGTCCAGGGGTTCATTCACTTCGATGGCAGAGGAATACTGAGGTGCCGAAATGGACCCAAACATCCTGATCCACTAGTCCTTGCAAGGGCATTGCGGCTCACTCCAAAGGTCTGCTCGAATGGGCCTTGCAAGCCGTCTATATACGCCGTCCCTTTCCTTCTGACTAAAGAGTCTTGGTCCACATGTCTATACCCGTTACCACAACAAGTACAGTTAACTAATAATAACAAGGGGTTCGGTAGACCTCTCTGAGAGTTAGCTCTGATGCAGAAGGTCACTCTCCTCAAAGACTTTCAAAGGTATTTAAGGGAAAGCCAGGTAGACAGAGGCCTCATCCCTTAGCCGCGTGTTTCAGAACACTAGGAGACGAGGACACAGACGGCACCATATAGCGATGCCCTCACCTTTTACCTCGGAAAGGTACTTTCCGTACCTTAGTCATCACTGACCCATAAGCAAAAGACGCTGACAAAGTACGCTCTCACCCACAGGACGAAAAACCCCACGGAGAGCTGCTCATACACGCGACCTCACCTTTTCTTGAGATATCTAGAAATTGTAGTGTAAAAGGACACCTTGCCGTCTCTGGGGATATGTTGGCCTAAAGGAAGGTATACTGAATGTCATTTTCCTTCCTCTATGTCTCCAGAAAGGGGAAGTTGGACATTAAACCACAAGACATCCTGAGTTCTTGATCCGGTTCAGAGGGCTCTTGTTTTGTCCTTCCTGGGGCTTCCTACTTAAAGCCATAGGACACCAAGGTCATGGGAGAGGGACAGCTGCTTCAGTGAAGCCAGCATCTGTGATGTCACAAAGCTTTGAGGTCATAGCAACCACTCCTCATCAACCCAGGCCTGATCACTACACTTGACTGGAGTAGTCATGGGTGGGCCAAGAGGACCCCAGGCCGTCCCAAACTGCTGGAGCCGCCTGGGTCTCTCACCAAGGCAGTTTGCGAAGCGAGTCGGTGTCACCTTCTCCATGGCCCAATTCATAGTATTTGGTCGTGAGTGTCAGCACCAGCCCTCTGGACCTCGGAGAAAGGCAAGATGCCGCATTCCATCTTAGCACCGACAAGCCAAGAAACTAACAGACCGCAAGCAATGCCTCAGGGGAGGAAATCTGAGCCCTGCGTAAGGGTGAGACCCTCCCACCAAATCATGGAGCATCTCAACAGGAAAAGGTCCACCCAAGGGAAGCTCAAAGTGAACCCCCGCAACCGTGCCAAAGACATGTCTGGAGTCTTCCACAGAAAGCACACGAGTACCTCAATGGTCTCCAGAAACGGTGCCAACAAGGCCTCCCAATCTTCCAAAAACACCATTCATCCAAGGCAGACTCTACACCCTAGAACCTTAGGTCCAGGACGGACTCATGTTCTTGGAGTCCACAGAAGCCAACGGAGAGCATGTTGGAAGAGACCCATAGCCCAATGAAGCCAACTGAAAGACTTCCGTGCCCATTTCAGGAAGACAACTTGTATGTGCAAAAGGACGCATTGAAGAGGATTCGAATGTGGAAGAACCTTGAGCACTCCCTCATGGTGGATCAGCTACCCTCTGTGGAACTGCATGGAGATGTGGCAGCACAAGCCTGCCTTCACCCTCTCATGACCATCCCCCAAATGGTTCCATGCGATAAGCAAACAGTGCCTCTTGAGGAAGATGGGCATGTTCCAATGGAGCCCCGAGAGGATGCACAATGTGTTAACAAGGGGTCAGTACAGCACGACAGACAGCGGATGCTGCAGGTTGGTGAGGAGATCCAGGAAGGCAAAGAACAGGAGAATGAACAAGGAAGCTCCAAGCGAAGGTCGGGCATTTTAGGATGGTGGGAGGTTCTCTATACCTGGCTGCCCTCCATAGGAACCTAGGTCCAAATTCAATAAAACATCCTTTGGCCCCAGTCAATTATTGTGCACTGTTTTTGTCTTTGTTATCTTATCGAACATGCACATGCACGTTTGGACAGAGAGGCAGAGAGATCCCAATCAGGGGGTGGAGCTGGAGAGGGAGAAGCTTACTTGCCCCTGAGCAGAGAACCTGAGAACAGAGTCAATGCCAAGGCCCTGGAATCATGAGTTGATCTGAAGGCCGCGTCTGAACTGATGGACACAACCCGGGACCCAACAATTGACTTCTGAATACCTCCTGGTTCTAGACAGAACCGCTGCTCTGTCATTGTTCAGAAATGCAGGGGATAAGGATTTTGGCTTGGCTGCTGTTGCTTGAGCTATCCGGCCTGCTTCGAGAGCTGTTATAGCTTTTCCTCTTGAAGTCAGTGACTGGGCTATGGACAAACTATTCTCCAATGCCTATTTGCCTAAAGAGAATACCTCCATGCCTAGATTTTCAGGGGTAATGGCACTATGTCTTTAGGTGCTCCGCTTCTGTGGAAGGTGTTGGGAGTCCTCTGTGCCTCTGATTCTGGACCACTTTCTCTGCTCCCAGATGAGGGTCCTTTTCAGCCCCGAGTTCTCCAATCTAGGATAAGCCCTCTTTTCTTTCTCTCACTCTTACTTCACCTACAAGAGGCACCTCTTTCATTAACTTGGTGATTCCCTAAGCTCACTATCATGTTCCATCAAAGAATATATTCAAATGGCCAACAGACACATGAAAAAATGCTCCACATCACTCGGCATCAGGGAAATACAAATCAAAACCAGAATGAGATACCACCTCACACCGTTCAGAATGGCTAAAATGAACAAGTCCGTCAATGACAGATGCTGGCGAGGATGTGGAGAAAGGGCAACCCTCCTACACTGTATGTGGGAATGCAAGCTGGTGCAACCACTCTGGAAAACAGTGTGGACGTGCCTCAAAAAGCTGAAAATAGAACTACCCTATGACCCAGTGCTTGTAGTACTGGGTATATACCCTACAGATACAAACGTGGCATTCTGAAGGGGCACATGCACCCAAATGTTTATAGCAGCAATGTCCACAATAGTTAAACTATGGAAAGAAACTAAATGTCCTTCAACAGATGAATCAATAAATAAGATGTGGTATATATGTTCAATGGAATACTATGCAGCCATCAAAAAAAATGAAATCCTGCTATTTGTGATGACGTGGATGGAACTAGAGGGTATTATGCTTGGCGAAATAAATCAATCTGAGAAAGACAACTATCATATGATCTCCCTGATATGATGAAGTGGAGATGCAACATAGGCAGTTTCGGGCGTACGAAAAAAAAATAAAAAAAGATGGTATTAGGAGGGAGACAAACCATAAAAGACTGAATCTCACAAAACAGACTGAGGGTTGCTGGGGGGAGGTGTGTTGGGAGAGGATGGTGGGGGTATGGACATTGGAGAGGGCAGGTGCTATGGTGAGTGATGGTGAGTGCTGTGAATCACAGACCTGTACCCCTAGGGATAAAAACACATTATATAAAAAATTTTAAAAAATAATTTAAAAAACCCATTAAAGAAAAAACACAGATTGCAAGCCCAGAGCTAATCTCATATTCAATCAAAACTTTTGAAAGTTTTCCCCTTAAAGATCAGAAGAAAGACAAGTGTGTCCATTTTCACTACTCTCATTTGACACAGTAGTGGATGTCCTAGCCAGAGAAACAAGGAACACAAAGAAATAAGAGACTCCAAAAAAAAAAAAAAAAAAGGAAGAAGTAAAATTTTCTTTTTTTGGATAACATGAACTTACATGTTAAAAAATCCTAAAAAATTCACAAAAAATTTGAATAAACAAATTTAGTAAAATTACCAAATACAAGATCAATATATAAAAGAAAAGAATTTTGTTTTGTTTCTTTTTTTTTTTATGGACTGCTTCCCAGTTTGTCATGTCATCCTTGTTCAGTGATCACGCTAATCTTCTCTGCATCATTCCAATTTTAGTATATGTGCTGCCAAAGTAAGCACAAGACAGGAGCATTTTAACATTCTAATGATAAACTATCTGAAAAAATAAAGAAAACAATCTAATTCACAATAGCATCAAAAATAATAAAATACTTAGGAATAGATTTAACTAAGAAGATGAAAGATCTGTACTCCATAAACTATGACATTGATAAAGAAATTGAAGGTGACAGAAATGGAAAGATAGCTCATATTTATGAATGGTAAGAATTAACATTGTTAAAATGTCCATACTACCGTAAACCATCTGTAAATCCAATTCCTATCAAAAATCCAATGTTAGGGGCGCCTGGGTGGCTCAGTGGGTTAAGCCGCTGCCTTCGGCTCTGGTCATGATCCCAGGGTCCTGGGATCGAGCCCCGCATCAGGCTCTCTGCTCAGCAGGAAGCCTGCTTCCTCTTCTCTCTCTGCCTGCCTCTCTGCCTGCTTGTCATCTCTCTCTGTCAAATAAATAAATTAAAAATCTTAAAAAAAAATCCAATATTATTGTTTTACAGAAGTAAGTAAAGAATCCTAAAGTTTATATGAGACCATAAAAGACAACAAATAATCAAAGCAGTTCTGAGAAAGAATGAAGAAGGGAGATTACACTTCTTGATTTGAAACTATACTACAAAGCCCTCATGCTCAAAACAATAAAGTATACTGGCATAAAAACAGACCAATAAACAAGTAGAACAGAATTGAGAGTCCAGAAATAAATCCTTTCATACAGTCACCTAATATTTGACAGGGGCCAACATATGTAATGGGGAAAGATAGTCTGTTCAATAAATGATATTTAAAACTGAATAGTCACATAAACAGTATGAAGGGAACCTTATATCACTCATAAGTCTGAACTTGAAATAGATTAAAGACTTAAAGGTGATGCATGAAACTAAATTTCCTAAAGGAAAACATAGGAAAAATTCTCCTTGACATTAGTCTTGCCAATAGTTTTTTGGATACCAGACTAAAAACACAAGCAAAAAAAGCAAAAATAAATAAATGGTATTACATCAAACTAACGTTTCTGCATTGCCAAAAAAAGGGAGAGAGAATGAAAACACAATCCACAGAATGTAAGAAAATACTTACGAATCTTATATCTGAAAAGAGGTTAATAACCAACAGATACAAATAGAAAAAAATATATGATTAAAAAAATAGCAAAAGGATCTCAATAGACTTTTTTTTTCAAAAAAGTTATATAAATGACCAACAGGAGCATTAAAAAGTGCTCAACATAAAAATCTCAGGGCAAAGTCCTTATGTTGTTGTTGTTGTTGTTTACCTCTGAAAAACACAGCAAGATATTAGAATATATACTACCAAAAAATTGAAACTAACCAATTTTGGTAAATATTGGGGAAAACGGGGAACTTATGCACTGTAATAGGGATATAAATTTGTATGGAAAACAGTATGGAGATTATTCATATTATTAAAAGTAAAATTACCATATGATTCAGTAATCCCACTTCTAGGTATCTATCTAAAGAAAACGAAGTTCACTGTTCAAAGACATATCTGCACTCTTATGTTTATTATAAAATTATTAACTCTAAGCAAGAGATGGAAATAACTTCAGTATCCATTAATGGATGAATGAGTAAAATAAGTATGGTAAATATATACTACGGAATACTACTTAACCATGAAAAATTAAGAAATACTGCCATTTACAACAGCATGGATGGATCTTGAAGGTATTATTCTAAGTGAAATATTTCAAAGATTTTGTATATTTTTTTAATTTATGTATTATGATATCCCTTACATACAGAATCTGAGGAAAAGGAAAACTAATGGAAACTTAGAGTTGAGTTGACAAGGGGTGAACCTGGGGTGGAGTAAGGTGGTCCAAGGGTGCAAACTTGCAACTATAATATGAAAAAGTTCTGGGGATCTAATGTACAGCATGATGATCATAGTTAATAAGATATACATACTTTTTTTTATTGTGCTTCCCTTTATTAAACTTTGCATATATCACATTCTTACAAGTTGAAAGTTTATAGCAATCTTGTATAAAAGAGGTCTGCTGCCACCATTTTTCTAACAACATTTGCTCATTTTGTGTCTCTTTGTCACATGTTGGTAATTCTTGCAATATATCAAGTTTTTTCATTATTATTGTATTTGTTATGGTGATCTGTGATCAGTAATTATGACCCACTGAAAACTCAGAACTAGTGTACTTAAGGTATATACATTGTTTTTCTTTAAAAACATAATGCTTTTGAACAGTGCAGTATAGTTTTTATTTTTTATATGCACTGGGAAACATAATTTTTTATATGCACTGGGAAACCAAAAAATATAATAATTTGACTTAGTTTATTGAGATAATCACTTTATTGAGGCAGTCTGGAACAAAACCCACAAGACCTCTGAAGTTTATCTCTACTATACTATATACATAAAAGTTGCTAAGAGAGTAGATCTTAAAATTCCTTATGATAAATGCATAAAAAACAGTGGCAACTATACGAGATAGTAGATGTATTAACATTTTTATGTAGATTATATTGCAATAAAGATGTATACCAATTTATCAAATTGTACAAAATTTACACAATGTTAAAGGTTTGCAATGTTATAAGAAATCATTTCTTAAATTTACAAATATGTCGATTTTTTTCAATAAACCTGGAAAAAACTTTTTGTAGAATTAATCTATTTTTCAAAAAATGAAGTAAGGCAGTAGAAACTGCAACTAACTCTGAAATAATAGAATATAAAATCCATTTTCATTATATACACTGTGACAAAAAGTATTACTTAGTTTACAATGGAGGAGTACTTATGAAACATGAAGGATGGTCTATAAATAAGGCTGAAAGAGCTCAGTTTTAAGGTTTAAATTTAAAATCTTCTTTTGAAATACTAAACTGACCACCCAGTGTTCCAAACATCAATGTCTTAACTGCATGAATTTATTTCATACAACTCTATAATCTAGTTTCATAAGAAAACAGCATGCAAATTTTGAATAAGACAGACTTGCTTAAGTTTCATGTTCAACAGTAAAGGATACCTCCCTAAAAACAAATAGAAGACAAATCAGCATATTTATTATGATAATTATTATTCATAAAGAGATTCATATTGAATTAGGGAATATATATCCTCAGAGGGGGTAAAGTAAAATGAAATTTATTTTGGTAAATGTGTCTATGAATAGTCAATACAATGCCTCAATATAAATGAATATTACCATTTTGAACAATTTAATTACTATTACTAGAATTATTATAAGTATAAAAATAGCTATCATTTTAGCATGGAATATGAGATTCTCATGCTCCATGCTTCATCACATACACACAACAACGCAGCATAAGTATTATCATCACCATTTCATGGGTGAAAAAACTGAGGCTAACACATTTGGATAACTGGTTTATGATTACATGGGTAGCAAAAATGCATCACACTAATTTAGGCTTTATGATTTCAGAATTGTACTCTTACCATTGCACATTCTATTACTCTGTAAATACTTGGCCTGTTTTCATTTGGTTCTTTAATTTTATTCATGTGGTGATGGCTTAAAGCTTCATTTAAAGGAAGCTTAAAAATTTCATTTAACCAAAAGCTCCCAAGAATTAAAAATGTCATTGATCTAATGTAGACATGGATATCATTAGTTAATGGGTAACTATATATTTTCCACTCTAGTGAGATAAAAGAGTATTTTTCTAAGTTTTAGTCTCTCAGTGTTAAAAAGGACTTTGTTAAAATAGAAATATTTAGACAAAGGTGATCAAAAGTCTGGATCAGGTCACCTTAAGGTAAATATTAGGAAACTGAGGAAACAAATGGAGATTTGAACACTGAGCTATGATATAATGAATGGTTTCAAGTATTTAGTAGAGTATAGAAAAGCCCTTTAAAGCCTGGTCTTAGCCTAGCATTGCAGCTTCTGGGATATCTATCTATCATCTATCTATCTAGATATAATGTGAAAACTTTTTAACTTAAAGATTTTGAGAAATAGAACATAATCAGCACCATAGAAGATCTGTTTATGATAACAACCTAGCCCCTCCTCCCAGTTTGTTAATATTCTCTCTTATTTAATGTAACATTGTGCAAATAGACCACTACTGATCTGCTGTTATGAATGAAATAGCTATAATCATCTGTTTGCATATCCTGGTGAAAATATTCATTTAGTTCCATGTTGTATTTCTAGGAATGGACCAAATTTTTATTTTTATTTTTAAGTTTTCTAAATATTGTCCAACTTACCTCAAATGTTTTTATTATGGGCACTTTCATTCTTTCACATTCTTGCAAGGCAATTTTACTGTTGCCCGATATGGTAAGTGTGTAATAGTATGTCATTTTAGGTTTTAATTTATTATTAATTTAATTTAATTTAATTCCAGATTCATAATAAAGATAAACAGTTTTTATATATGAGTGGCCATTTGGATTACCCTTTCTGAAAAGTGCATGCTCAAATCTTTTGATATCTTAACATTGTGTCATACTGACTTCTTTAATAGTAGATTTTCTGAATGAACTTTAAGCTGTGTAGGTCTTCTCTATTTTATTTTGAACTTGTTTTCATTTCAAAATCTTTATATTTATTTTCATAATCTGCTTTTATTTTTCTTTGTCTATTATCTATCTATCTATCTATCTATCTATCTATCTATCTATCATCTATCTATCTATCTATTTATTTGCAAGCAAGAGAGAGCGAGCAAGTGAGAGTGCAGGGAGGGATAGAAAAAGAAGGGAAAAGAATCTTAAGCAGACTCCAGGCTCAGCACAGAGCCCAACTCTGGGCTCTATTTCACAACCCTGACATCATGACCTGAGCCAAATGAAAGAGATAAAATAAAATTAAGGTGTTAAAAAAAAAAGGAAAAAGAATTGGAGGTTTATTTAAGTGAGCCACCCAGGCACCCCTGTGGTACCTTAAATTAGCTGTCATATTTTTAAAGTTCTAGAGTATCCATTTGGTTCATTTATAAAACCTTTCTCAATATCATTTTTAGTGTCAGTTTTTGGTTCAATTTGCTTCCCCTCTCATTTCTTTGAGCAGAGTAATCAAGCCATTTTACAATCTTTATTGATCATTTTAACATCATACTTAATCCCATTTTGTCTATCAAATCTTGTTAATGGTTTTTCTTTGTGTGCTTTGTTACATTTTGCTATGTTCAAGACATTATATTTGAAACTCTTATTGAGTAGGGATAATTAAGAGCTATAATAATGGTATGGTCCTCCTTGGTAGGATTTTCTCTTATATCTGAGACTCTACAAGACAATCATACTCCAAATTCAGTGATTGACTTTCTCAGTTTACACAGAAGGCAAGGTAGGCTATAGTCTTATTTCTGCTTCTCCTTGTGCTTTGGGGATCTCAAGTTAAATTTGGGTTGTACCAAAGTCCTCAAATTTGATTGCTGCTGGATTTTGAATTTTGTTTCTCTAGTATCAAGAGTCTATGAACAACACAGCTCAGTGTGTTTTAGCAGTTTCAAATGCTCTCATAGCTAAAATGGCTTCAGGGCATATATCTCTAGGCTCTCATTGTATTTCGTATTTTGGCCCAGTAATCCCTCACTTATTTTTATAATCATTCTGATATTTTTAACTTTAAAAGCTATTTTGTCTGGATTTTTAGTTGTCTTAAGTAGGAGTTTTTAGATCACCATTACTAGAAGCAACAACAAATATACATGAAAATATCTGCAGTAGTTTATCACATCTTTATGGCTTTGAACTTCCATAAGCTGAGGCATCCTTCTCTAATCACTTAGGCAAACTCCAATTTACCCTTTAAAACAACCCAAGAATTGCTTCATTTAAGAACATGTTCAGGGATGACTCTTCCCCACTGTTCTTACCAACATTCCCACACACTCTTTGCTACCCAAAGCTTGTTTATGAACTTTCGTTAGGTATATCAGCGTGACCAGAATTTTGCTCTATTGTATTTTTGTCCTTTAGAGCTTTAATTAAATATGAATTCCATAGAAAGTCTGTCCCTTTTCTTTCAAACCTGGGTTAGTTATTTCTTCTCATTCTTTGTCAGAAGTTACTTTATTAGAGAAACTTATAGCTCTATTGTGACTTTGGAGCCTTTACAGTTTTTCGACTGGAAAAATCACCCATCCCTGAGATTTTTACGCAGCTTCCTAGCTGATATTATTCAGAAATCTGTTCAAAGCAGACTTTTTCAGGGAGGCCCTTTTGGACCACTCAGTTTAAAAACCTCTTCTCGATCACTGCTCTTTTAAAAATGTGCTTATTTAGTTCAAATATGCATCTCTATTAAAGAAAAATCAGTACGTTTTTTTTTTTAAAGTTGGCTTACCTATTATCTATCTCTCCCATTAAAATGATTCCTCTGGGCTGGGGTTTTGTTGTGCTCATCTTAGGCCAGGCACTCAATAAATTGTCTCTGAATGATTGAATTGTTTGACTCCCTTGCTAGATTCTCAACTTCATGAGGCCAAGGATTGTTCTATTCAGTCCTTCTTTATCCTCAATGTCTGTTATATTGCAGTCACTTACATGACTAATGGGAAAAATCACAGAAAGAAAGAGTTAAAACTACATAAAAACCCCGTAGGTTCAATAACACAAAGCTTTCTAAAATTATTTAGCCCAGGAATTGAATACTGGCTGCACTTTTGATTTTTTTTAAATGGTATTGAATTTAATTTAAATGGAAATACTGGAATGGTAGAATAATAAAAAAATTATAAAAGCAACTTGCTCCTTAAAGTAAGAATTATATAGGGCATCTCTTCTAGAAGCAAAATTTTCAAATGACAAACATCTGAAAGCATAGAAGGAGAAGTAAGAGTGTGAATTGTACTTCAATGCTCTTTTCTTTATATTCAACAAACAGCTTCATTCACACACCTTTCCAATTTTTTCAACTCTTTTGACAAAGCCTTCAGAGGAGTTACTGCTGATGACAACCATCACAGCCTAACAGGAGAAATTTTATAAAGAAAAATAATAGCATGTTTTTCCCAAATTGTTAAGGATATGGTGAAGCTCTGTCGGATTCAAAGGAGGAATGTGCAATTCCATGCTATATATAATAATAACTTGTTTTAATAGTGGCTTTGCAATTTTTCAGATATATCCATTTACTGAAACCACTATCAAATAAACAAAAACAAAGAAATGAACAGGGGTTCGAGACAGAAATTATCTAATCTAAAAATAGCACATGTTCACAGAATACACAACACATATCCCAAGTACTACTATAGGTTTCAAGTAATAGTCAAAACAATAGTAAACATGATTCAGACCCTACCAGTCAAATCATAAATGGGACCTTAACTGTAAATCCTTATCTTTAGATCAAAGCGGGTAATTGGGGGCTGAAGATACATTATAGAACTAATATGTTATAGAACTCCTCTGAAATGAGTCATTTATTCCATCACTTTTCCTGCACAGCTGCTGACCCATGTTTTGGTTCCTGGAAATAGCTGCTACCCTGTCATACTTCTTAAAAGCACATATATTGATAACTCTACTCATTCCTCCATTCCTCTGTGACTGTCACTGTGTTAAAATGTGGAGTCAGCTGACTCACTTGTGATGGTAATAAAGTAGATGAGTTTGCAAAGTATTTTGTTATTTCTAAAAATGCAAAAACCAAATTACATTGAAATCATAAGGGGTGTTTCAGGGAGAGCTGTAGGATGTGGTTTCTTGTGTAATCCACAGAGATTAGCTCCAACACATATTTAAACTCTCCTCTAGGAGCAACCTTAGTGGTAAAGCAAGAAGATAAACAGATGTATACACACCCTGGCACAAAATTATCACTTATGTTTGGCTTCCTAGTCTCCTCGTGTTACTTATTTATCTTAACTTCTCTCTGAAATCAGGGAACACAGAATCTCAATCAGTAGACATTTTTCTACTGAATTACCCAATAGTCCGATCATACCCCTAATACTTTTTAAAATTATTTCACTCATAATCCCAAATCTGCTTTGCTTCCTCATCTTAGTACACTGTAATTTGATTTCAAAATGAGGACAGTTGTCAGTAATGCCACATTCATTCATCTATTTTACAATTCCATGTGCTTATAACTATGAAGATATGTTAATAACATCCATTCCAATAAGCCACCCTAAATTTATTATCATGAAACAAGACCTCAAGAAAGAGAATTCAAAATCATCCATGTATTTGCAACTTATTGCAATAAAGCCTTTATCAATAGACTTCCCTGTGCACATGGTGGTCAAATTGCTGGTGAAAACCAGCCAGATCTATTACAAGCTTTCTCATGGCTTCTAGGTAACCCAAGTGAGCCTTTATTGATACTGGGAAGGGATAAAGCAGGGAAGGGATAAACAGTGCTATAAGATTTGGCTAGACAAAAGTAATGACTCTCATTACAAAGTGAGTATTTTTTTTTCAAGCTTTAGTTCAGTTTATTTTTCTTGTATAAAACTATGTAGTAGCCACAGCTGGAGCCTGGGTCCTCTGAACAGAGACTCTGGTGTGGGTCTTCACAAGATGGTCCGTGAACTCCTGATAGGGAGACTTGGTGAACACAGCTGTAGGTCTTGGAGATGGCATCGAAAGTAGCCTTGGCAAAGTTCCCTAGGGTGGCAGTGCAGCCCCTGGCTGAGGTGTAGCAGTCGTCAATACCAGCCATCATCAGCAGTTTCTTGGGCACAGGGGCCGAGACAATGCCAGTGCCTCTGGGGGCGGGGATGAGACGCACCAGCACAGAGCCACAGCGGCCAGTCACCTTGCACGGGACAGTGTGGGGCTTGCCGATCTTGTTCCCCCAGTAGCCTCGCCGCACAGGGACAATGGAAAGCTTCGCCAGAATGATGGCTCCGCGGATGGCAGTGGCTACCTCCTTGGAACACTTGACATCCAAACCGACGTGTCCATTGTAATCTCCGATGGCGACAAATGCCTTGAACCTGGTCCGCTGGCCCGCGCGCGTCTGCTTCTGCACAGGCATGATCTTCAAAACCTCGTCCTTGAGGGAGGCTCCCAGGAAGAAGTCGATGATCTCAGACTCCTTGATGGGCAGGGAGAAGAGATAGATCTCCTCCAGGGACTTGATCTTCATGTCTTTGACCAGGCGGCCCAGCTTGGTGACGGGGATCCACTCCTTGTCCGCGGCCTTGCCCCCGCGAGCTCCGCGGCCTCGGCCCCGGCCCCGACCACGGCCCCGGCCCGCCCCGGCCCCGGATGCCGCTGCCGAAGCCACCGCGGAAACCGCCGCGGCCTCCCATTCCAGGGCCCCCGGGCCCTCCGGGCCCTCCCGCAGCACCGGCCTCATCCGCCATTTGGTGTTCTCTCGGAGAGGAAACAAAGTGAGTATTTTAAAGCAAAAGAGCCTGTTGGGAATATTGTTTTATAAAATAGTGGTTTTTTTTATTAACTTTTTAAAATTCAATTAGGTAACATATAGTGTACCAATAGTTTCAAATGTAGATTTCAGTTATTCATCCATAGCATATAATAGCTAATGCTCAGTACTTACTGTTATAGCTTCTTGAAAGCAGAATTTTAACCCACTGAGCCACCCAGGCGCCCTTGAAAGCAGAATTTTAGATCACATTTTCTGATTACTTCCATGTCGTACAACACTTTCCTGCTAGCAACCTTCAAAACATACTGTTTGTTAGAGGAATTTCTTTAATAATAAATAAATAGGAATTCATTTAAATTTATAAATATATAAAATAAATAGGAATTTATTTAAATTTATTTAAATATTACACACTGTTTCATTGTTCATAAATAAGGTGATGATATTATAGCCATTAGTTGGTAGCACTGATATATCACTATCTTTTTACTTCTCAGTGCATTCTCTTTACACAAATAGATATATATTTTAAAAAATGTGAATCTGTGGCAAACTTGTAAAAAACCCTATACAGTAAAGTTTATCATTTTAAGTAATCTCAATTATCTTCCTCAATTGTGATAGTATATCCTTCTATCTAGGCCAGATATTGTATGAGGGATTTGAAGAGACATACTTTTCTAAATTTCACTTTTCTCATCTGCAAAATGCTTATCATGATCCTACAAAAAAATACACTTATAATTTTTTGATGAAAATTTATTTATTTATTTTAAGATTTTATTTCTTTATCAGAGAGAGTGGGCGAGAGAGCAAGCACAGGCAGACAGAATGGCAGGCAGAGGTAGAGGGAGAAGCAGGCTCCGGCCGAGCAAGGAGCCAGATGCGGGACTCGATCCCAGGATGCTGGGATCATGACCTGAGCCAAAGGCAGCTGCTTAACCAACTGAGCCACCCAGGCATCCCTTTTGATGAAAATTTAATCTGTATAAACAATATATTTGCTGTAATGCGTGGTTCATGGAAAACATCTTTTTTAATTATAAGCAGTATTAGAAATTAAGTAAATGTGTCTATAATATTTAAAGTTTTAACACATAATTCCACTGCTTTGCCTTATTTTCTCAAATCCCTTTACCACTTTCACTGACAGAGTCAAATGTACTTTTTCTACTAGTAGCCAGCTCTTTGTCTTTTGTCAGAAAGATGCCCTTGTGAATTATTTATAATAGAGATATTAGCAATAATAATAATAATAATAATAATAATAAATAGCAATGAAAATGTTAAAAAAAAAGTTTTCTTAACTAATTAGGGTTCTTAGACATCAATTAGAGGAACCACCTCGGGCAAGCAAATTAATCTGCAAGACATTCCCAGAATTAACAAGTCAGTCAGATACAGGGTTGTCTGTAGACTGAAAAGAACTAGGTTTGGAAAATAGGTAAGGACAGTGAAAAAAGTGATCAAATTTTTGGGCAAAATAAACTCTTAGGTGTCCTTTCAATGGAGTCCTGTTCATTATGTAGCAGAAACTCTGGAGATTATCTCAATCCATTGGAGTCACCCCGTTTATTAGCTTGCTATTGACAAAGTTATTTACAAACTGTAGAGCAAGAGGTTATAATGGAGAAAACTGATGGTAATGCACAGGATTCTTGTTAACAATAATGCAAGTTAGTGATTTTTCATTAGAAAACATAAATTCTATAACCCAAATTATGGGCCCAGAGCACTTCTGCTGCACAACTCTGCTTATATCCCAAATAACCATGTGAACTAGTTTTAATATCTGCTTCTCTTATTAATTTTTGAATAAAAATTCTTGACACAAGTATTTTATAATTGTGTGATAATCATGAATTTAATTTTTGGAGAACAAAACACACTTTAGCATAACTAGGTTTGTTCACAGAACCAGCCTTGGTAACACACTTCTATATGTTAGAAATGATGTAATAAATGTAGAATATTGGGCACTTGTTTGGTATTCTTTGCCATGTTTTGCACTATCTAAAAAGAGATCAGTGAACTTGGACTGGAGTTAGTAGACATGGAAGAAAATAAAATATTACAGAGAAGAATACTCTGTGGTCCACAACCTAAACAGCCTGGGATTCCCATCATTTGGATCCCTGTAGCTTTACAGAAGTCAATTAAATTTTTGTATCTCTGATTAAAGTTGTTTCCCCAGTACTTTTTCAAACATCTCTTGTAAAGTATTGTTTCCCAGAAAAAAAGGGATTTTGCACATGTATCTGCCTTTGTCTCTGGTCATGATCTCAGTCAGTATCCTGGGATCGAGCCCCATATCGGGCTTCCTGCTCATTAGGGAGTATACTTCTCAGTCTCTCTCTGCAGCTACATCCCCCTGCCCCACTCATGCTCTCTCTCTCTCAAATAAATAAATACAATCTTTAATTTTTTAATTAAAAATAAGATAAATAAATTAAAATAAAAAGTCTGGGCTTACTGCCCCATTTAGCTCCTTTTGTTTTTTTGAGTTGTATTTAAAGCAGCATGAGAGAACATGAGGCTCTCAAACTTAAAAAAAAAAGGAAAAAATTGAGTTTTGTTAGGATTTAAGATCTTGTCTGCTAGACAAAAACGTTGGCTTTGTTAACATGTGAAAATTATCAAAAGGGAATAAGATAGAATTCTAATAATTTTTGTAGAAATTAAAAATTTTCTCCAACCCAATTACATACAGACCCATTAAGTAAATTCATTCCAATGTCCCAAACCAACCTTTTCTAATAGTAATGCATCTGTGTAAACAGGGTCAACCCAAGGAATAAATAAATATTATTATTTTTTTCCTGTCTCTTCCACAGTCTCATCTGGGTATATTGGTAGCAAGCCAATTATCTATCTTATAAGACATGATATCATAAGGAAGGGTATTCTGTCCATTTGGAACAACTGAAAATCATTGTAATTTTATCTTGGTGCAGTAACTTGAGATGGCACAGTGTGGTTTATGAATATATTTTATTTTTTTTTTTACTGGGAAGAAGAGATTATAGAGATATTGGTTATCCAAGAGAGACTGACAGGTGTTGATAGTTGCCAGGTCAATATCCATCTACTTTTTCCTTTAGTATCAGAAAGCACTGAGGGATTGACAACAAGGAAACTTAAAACAACATCAAATATTTTATTGTCTCTTTTCTAGTTACATTGTAACCATATGACAAAGTATCAGTCGTACAAGATATCATTCTCTTTTACCTCTATCTTTCTGCCAGAAATGTGGGCTTAATAGTGAGAACTCCAACAGCAATTTTTGCAACTGTGAATAAAAAGCCATGAAAACCTCTAAGATAGTTCACTTGACTTTCTTAAGACTCTGAACCAACACCAGAAAACACTCTCTGTAGTCTTCTTGTTAAATGAAAAATATGGTTAAACCACTTTTGACAGTCTACTACCTACAGCAAACTGTAAATCTTAATTGAAATATGTCCTCTCAGCTGTGCTTAAGCAACTGAGTCCTGAGCTTTTCAGGTTTTCAGTCTGAAAGAGTACACCTCGGGTGCTCTGAAAGGGAAGAGAAACGACACCCTGTTCTCCATATAAATTAAAGAAGAGAAATCTGTGCATTTAAGTGGGCCATATAAAATTTATCAAGCAGTTATCTCCTAACTCCTTCCTATCCAAATTACCTGATATGCTCTCCCTACTCCTTTATTCCACGTTACTGCCTTTTCACAACATGTCTTCTGTTATTTCCTTCTTGCAAGCTAGTTTTGATTTCTGCATCTAAAAAAATCAACAATCATTGTGTATTTCAGTTCCCATTTTACTCAAATGCATTGATTCTTCTTATCTATTACTCTTTTCTCATACTCAGTGTCTTTGTCTTTATGGGGTTTGTACTTTGCTTTTCCCCATCCTTTACTGCCATTATATAATCAATCTAATAACTTCTTAGAGAAAGTTAAAAATTCCCGCATAGCCACACGTGAACACAAAGTCACTGATTTTTAGCAAACCTATAAGATAGTCAGACATCCATTCAATTTCTTTTTTTTAAGATTTTATTTATTTATTTGACAGAGAGAGATGACAAGCAGGCAGAGAGGCAGGCAGAGAGAGAGGAGGAAGCAGTCTCCCTGCTGAGCAGAGAGCCTGATTTGGGGCTCGGTCCCAGGACCCTGGGATCATGACCTGAGCCAAAGGCAGTGGCTTAACCCACTGAGCCACCCAGGCGTCCCTCCATTCAATTTCTTAACTGAGTCCCAAATGCATCCTGACTTCTAACCTAAACCTAAGCTCTACTTCTTACACGTTGTTATATGACCAAATTCTTTCAGTTCAGTATTTTGTAACATTTAAATATTAATCAGTTGATGCTTTGTTTGTGTATTTCTATGAAAATAATTTGAATACTGTAGATTTATTGTTATATTTATAGGTTTATAATCAAAGTTTCATCAGTTGAAGTTTTTGGAAATTTCAGATATAATGATTAACCTAAAATGATACTGCCTCAAATCCCTCTGATATCAAGGCCCAACACCTGATTATAGCCAAACCTGTGGTGGATAGTTCCATGGGAAATTGCAGTTACTTAACACTGATAGCATCTCATGTTCTCTCTCTCATTTTAGAATGTCTCCAACACAACCTGAAAGTGTAGGAGAGTTAATGTCCTCTGAGGACAGCTCTCAGTGAAGTGGAAATAAGAACCATAGGTAAAATTGTCAGTTTTCAGGTCTTCATGAGGACAACTTAAAGAAGTTTCTCAGGACCTTTCAGTAAAAGCAAGCCTTCATTTTCTATCCACAACAATTATATCAACAATGTACCTCTTTGACAAAGTTGCTTCTTCACTGTATCACTTTCCCATTCTTTTCTACCTTGGATAATCTCCCAGATAAACTAACAGTACTCAAATCCTTTGTCCTACTCTTTGCTCTCAGGATAAATGGAGCCAAAAGACTTAGATTAATATCAAGTTCTGAATGGGATCTTAGAGCTATTTCTGTCCAGATTTTCATAAACATAGGGACCTTTGAATTATCAGGCTATAAATAAGTTCTAAATGGAGGGGGCAAAAGCAAAAAGTAGAAATTTTTATGTTTGATTTTTAATCATGATTAATTGACTTTATTGATTATTATAAATACTAACATTATAAAAGTGTGGATCTTTGTAAAACAATGTCATATTGTAAGAAAGAAGTTGCATAATCCTTTTGAGAATATTAAACCAAGTGTTCAGGTGCCATCTAATTTCTTGTTTAATCCAGAACTTTGGTGTGCATCATCTTGAGGAATAGGATTTTGAAGTCCAGACAGACTAAGAGAAAACTGATCCAAATGTGTGTGTTTATATTTCTGCTTTTGTTGTAAAAATCAAAGTGTGATTGCTGGTTTAAAATGGTAAAACTAATAATGTTCATGGACTCGATTATAAATTTTCTAATTGTATGGGAAGAATCCAATAAACATAGAATTAATTGATTTGCAAATCCTCAAAGAGCTACAGGATCAGGTAGTGGTATGTTCTGATTCAACAGCATCATAATGCAGCATTTTATATGTGTGGCTAATGGATATTTTCATGAATGTTTGCTAGCTAGTCAGCCAATACAGAGAAATATTAGGTAGCGTAATTACTCACAGTTGTGTTTAATAAAATGAGAGAAAATTATCAAATGACACTAATAATAATAATCCTATAGCAGGCTAAATATTCAATGATAATTACAAGTATTAATCTAGCTTTCTTCCCTGATTATGACTCTGCTCTCCTTTATCATAATGGGAGTAGCAGATTGTCTGCAGTGAATTGTGAAAACGCAGCAGTGACTTTGGCAGTGAAGGCCTCCCATCAATTTTGATAGGTTAAAATGATTCTGGTTGGTCTTGAGCAAATGTGTCAATTTTTTTTTTCTGTGTGTGTCATAAAAGAAAGAAGCAATAGTAAATTCTTGCTGTTATTCCATGGAGCCAATAAAATCATACTGCCAACAAGAGGCTGTTGACACCATAGGTGTAGTTAACTGTCTTGAAATACTACGCCTGGAAATAAAATCCTAATATTTCACATAACCTCTTTTTTTAAAAGAAATAAAACAAAACAAAACAAAACAACTATACTGCTTACATTTAGGGCCCTGCTGTTGTGTAACTATTTTTGAACATGTCTTCTGTAAGTGTATATATATATATATATATACATATTTTTCTGTGCAATAAATTCATTTAGAGATAAATTTGGATTGCAAATTATTTTGGGGGAGGCGTGGTATTTGTGGCTAGTCTTACAAGTAAAAAGGACTAAAAGAAAGAAGAAAAACATTTTTTATTACAGCATATTTACATCTGTCCAAAGTACTTATCTACTATAATACTGACTAATGTATAATACTGTACACAAAGAAAGAAGCTAAATGAGTTATAATTCAGTCAGTGTATAGCTGGCCATTTTAAAACTTACCACTGAATCTTTCTGGTATGCAATGTGATATCTGGCAATCTGGTCCAGTTCATTACATCAGGTCATTTGTATGTTCTTATTACCATTTTGATAGCATAGCACATTTTATAACCCAGACATTTTACAATGGAACTATGATGCATGTATTTTCAAAAGTATAGACATACATGAAGCTATGAGGTCAAAAAAGATGAATGTCCGTAGTACCATATAGACTCAACAAATAAAAGTGTCCAAGGGTCTGAGTGTGACTTATGAATATTGTATAAGATTAGGCCAACATGTGGTTTTGATATAAATAATCTGTTCTTAAATTAGAATTACAATCGTTGAGTACAGTGTTGAAAATGGCAGATAGATTTTAGCTATCTTTGCTCACTAGGGAAAATGGAAAAATGTTTAGTTTGGTCAGATTTTCACTTAACTTCTGAAAAATCTTACGTTTGAGAGAACCCTTCTGAAATAAGAATCCTTAAAGACATAACCCCTTTGGCACAAGTTTTCAAGAAACTTGTTTGATGTTGTAGACAATTCTATGGCACACGTACTGTTCTAGATGTTTCATGCCAATAATATGTAAGCCATACCAAGGCTACATATACATATAGAGATGTTCCTCAGCTTACAAGGGGGCTATGTACAGAGAAACACATAAAAAATTGAAAATGCATTTAATACCCCAAAACTATCAAATATCATAGCTTACCTTAAGCTTATTTAAACATACTCAGAACACTTACATTTGCCTGCATTTGGGCAAAATCATCTTAAGCAAAGCCTATTTTATAACAAAGTATCAAATATCACATGCAATTTATTAAATATTACACTAAAAAAAGAAGAATATATATATTCTATATATATATTCTATATATAGAATGCTTGTAAGAATATCAGGTGTTCACCCCTGTAATCTTCTAGCTGACTGGAAGCTGTGGCTCACTGCCGCTGCCCAGCATCACAAGATGGCACCATATAGAACAAGAGTTTCAGGTGGTAGGTGTTGTAAGTTTTACCCAAACTGACATTGGTTTTTGTCATCATATATGTCAAGTAGTTTTCTCAGGTTTATTTTTAGAATATCCTTGTATAATGAATATTTACACTGATATCTAGTATAAAAATCTTGCAATTTAACATTAGAAACATTAAGATATTGAAAATCAATCTATTTCTTTAATTCATTGAAGACATTTTTGGCTTGTTTCCAGTACTTTCTTACTGGTTAAAAAATGAATTTGAAGTAGTCTGGATTTCATTATTATATGGCACTTTCCCTTTGATGAATACAAAGACGATATTCTATATTAGCTATCTGAGAAGAATTTATTTTTTTAATTTTATTTATTTGTAAGAGAGAGAGTGAGAGAGAGCACAAGCAGGGGGAGCAGCAGGATGAGGGAGAAGCAAACTCCCGGCTAAGCAGGGAATCTGTTGCAGAACTGAGTCCCAGGACCCTAAGATCATGACCCGAGCTAAAGGCTCAGGCGTTTAACTGACTGAGCCACCCAGGTGTCCCAATCTGAGAAGAGTTCTGTATGCTATTCCTATTAATATGCAGTTTAAAGTCTAGGTAATTAACTTAATATTTTAGTGGCTATTGCATAGATAGCACTATGTTCCAGGCAGAGAGTAAGAAAGAAATATTAAATCAACCATATTCTATGCATTCTAAATGAAAATAATTAATCGATCATAAAAATCCTTCTATTTATGGAATATCAACTTATAAGCTTTCCTCCATATGAACAATGCCAAATACCAGAATAAAGGGTCATCTAATACAAATAAAGGATAGAATTAAAGAATTCTGGTAAGCCATTTAATTTTGAAAAATGGTGTTCTATTGTTGCTGAGTTGTGGTTTTCAGTTACATAATATCTGATAAGTGTAGAAGTAACATGAGTGTTACGTGAGATGAGAAATGGTATATAATTAAGATATTTTTAAAAGTACAGATAAATACAAATTTGTAAACATAGCATTATGGAGGAGTAAAAATAAATGATAGCTACACACTCTAAAGTGAATAAAACTTGGAAAGCTAATAGAGAAGTAAAACAAGGACAGTGCAAAAAGTATGGTACATTTTTATGAAGTTCAAACAAATTCTGTGAAATCATAGATGGACTTAAAGATACTATTATGTATCAAATATTGTAAAAATTAAGCAAGGAAATAGCAAACATAAAACAACCAAAGCATACAAACTTGGGTAGATACAAGAGGTGTGATCATGTTCTACTTCATAAAGAGATGAGTTAATAGATAAATACAAGTAACTAGACTTTTTAGAAGTTAATAAAACGTTGCCTGTTATTTCTTAGTAATATAAAATATATGGTTTTCTAACAAAAACGTTTATCTTAAAATATTTAAAAATAAATTTTAGGCTACTCCTAAGGTTATATTTACTTTTCCACTGTAGGAAAAGCTGGTTGTTGTAGTTGTATTTGTTTGTTTGTTTTAGTCTCCTCCTAGTTTTTATTATTATAATGTGGAATGAGGAATGTTAGATTGAAAAGTGAATTATTTTATAGACAAAAATCATTACTTGATTCACCTCCTGGTACAGCAGATGGAACTCCTGAAAATATGCCCTTTTGCCTTATGGAAGAGTAACAGTTATGCTTACTTCTGAAACATACTTGGTGGTGGCCCTAAATAGTGACACCATAGTAAACATTTTGAATATTTGCAATTAATTTTTATAGTCATAGGGCTCCAAAAGGCACTGCAGGTATCTTAGCAGGTATTTCAATAAGGCTAAAAGTTGCCTGACTGTTTAAAAATATTAGCAAGGCACAAAACATGGCAGAAGTATTGTCCTCAGATATTATTTTTTTCCATATGCTCCTGATTCCAGACATGACAAGTTATTTTTCAAATATTTATTATAAAAGTTTTTATTTATTTATTTGACAGAGATCACAATAAGGCAGAGTCAGGCAGAGAGAGAGAGGAGGAAGCAGGCTCCCTGCTGAGCTGAGAGCCCGATGTGGGCCTCGATCCAAGGATCCTGGAATCATGACCTAAGCCGAAGGCAGATGCTTTAACCTACTGAGCCACCCAGGCTCCCCCATGACAAGTTATTTTGATAGATGTATATACAGTGTATTTTCCAGTTATAAGAAAAATGGTTCTGCTATTTTTAACCTTTTTAAAAATTAAATAATTTTTTTCATTGAAATTTTATTTTTTAATGTTTTACTTTTCTTTTCTTTTTTTTTAAAGATTTTATTTATTTATTTGAGAGACAGAGATCACAAGTAGGCAGAGAGGCAGGCAGTGAGAGAGAGAGAGAGAGGGGGAAGCAGGCTCCCTGCGGAGCAGAGAGCCCGATGCGGGGCTCAATCCAAGGACCCTGAGATCATGACCCGAGCTGAAGGCAGCAGCCCAACCCACTGCGCCACCCAGGCGCCCCAATGTTTTACTTTTCAATATACTACTTAGAATATAAAACCTATTCCATTTTGTAAGATGTTTACCATTTAAAAAATGGTAATTTTCTCATTGTGTCTTCCCTTCACATTGCTTTATTTTGAATAAAAAATTTCACAATAAACATAACTGATGCTTTCCTTCTGATGGTCCCTCTGTTGGTCATATTGTATATGAGCCATGACAATTAGTTTTACAAAATTTATTGATGTTTGTTGATATGTTTTATCATAACTAATTTTCCCTCCCTTATCTAGATTCCCCAGCTTTCAGACAGGTGGACACTTCAATAAACCATACCCAAGGGATGTATCAAGTACTTCTTAGACATTCTCTCAGATCCTTGAGGTCTCATTTTGCCTAGGGATTTGCAATAGGTTCTGCCAGAGGCACCACTGTGACAACTGATGTCCATGGTCTATCTCCTGCTAAGCTCAAGAGGTCACTGGTTTCCAAGTTTATCTATACAATTAATGCATTCCAGCAAGTTCTTTTTTTTAATATTAACAAACTTATTTTAAAGTTTATATGGAGAGGCAAAGACTCACAATAGTCAACATAGTGTTGAAGGAGAACAAAGACTGAGGACTGACTTCAAAGTTTACTAAAGCGATTGGGCACCTGGGTGGCTCAGTTGGTTAAGCCTCTGCCTTCCGGCTCAGGTCATGATCCCAGGGGCCAGGGATCGAGTCCGGCATTGGGTTCTCTGCTCAGCAGGGAGCCTGCTTCTCCTCATCTCTCTCTCTGGCTGTCTCTCTGCCCATTTGTGATCTCTCTCTCTGTCAAATAAATAAATAAAATCTTAAAAAAAAGTTTACCATAACGATAATTGTAAGCATGATATTGTAATACCACAGAGAGACTAGATTAAAGCAACAGAATATATATTATCAATTATATTTTATATTTAATAGAAAAGCAAAAGCAATACAAGAGAGCAAAATACAATCTTTTAAACAAATGGTTCTGTAGCAATGGTGAAGCTAAATCTAAAAATATAAAATAAAATAAATCCAGGCAGATATCCTACACTCTTCACAAAAATGAACTCAGATTGGATTATAAACCTAAACATGAAACATGTAGAAGGTAATATAGAAGAAAATTTAAATGACCTTGGTTTTCGCAATAACTTTAGCTACAAAAGCACAAGCACTGAATTTAAAAATGTCTACTCTGTGAAACACAATGCCAAGAGAATGAAAAGGCAAAGCACAGACTATGAGAAAAAATTTGCAAAATACACATCTGGCAAAGGACTGTTAATCAAAAATACACAAAGACCCCTAAAAACTCAACAATGGGGGAAAGACCGGATTAAAAATGAGCCAAAGGCCTTAGCAGATACCTCACCAAAGAAAATATTACAGATGGCAAATAAGCATATAAAAAGATGCTTCACATCATATGTCATCAGGAAAATGCAAATTAAAACAAAAAAGAGACACCAGTACATACCCAGAATCCAGAGCACTGACAACAGAACACGAAATGTTGGTGAGGATGTGGAGCAACAGGAATGTTCTTCCATGTGTATTGAGAATAAAGAATGGAAAACAACTTGGCAGTTTCTTACAAAACTAAACATATTCTTGCCAGATGATTCAGCAGTAGCAGCTCTTGGTATTTATCCAAAGAAGATGAAATCTATACCCACAAAGATGTCTATAGTAGTTTTATTCATAACTGACAAAAGCTTGGAAGCAACCAAGATATCCTTCCATAAGTGAAAGGTCAAAGAAAGTGTAGTACATGCAAACAATGGAATATTATTTAATGCTAGAGAAATGAATTACCAAGCTATGAAAAGATATGGATATAAATATTTAATAAATATTTGATTTTAGGCTTCTACAAGTCTATCAATGTTATTAGTATATTTTAACAGTGAATGCTCAGCATTCATGAATTTACCTAATAAAACATTTTGGGTTCAATATTTTAAATACTTCAACCTCTATGATTATATTCCTAATAATTTTGAATTGGGGTAAATAAACCTTAATTTTTTGTAACTTGTTTCTTATTGCAAGAGAGCTCAATGAAATTTTAGAAAATAAAAATTTACAAAAAAAAAGTTTAGTTTATTATTGCCAAATAATTTAAAACTTTATCTTATATTCAAATACATATATTTTTCTAAATTGATTTATATGCTACTAAAACCAAAAACTTTTAGTTATACTGGATTTCATATCCTGCAATCAATGCCAGAAATCCATCTGGCAATGATTTGTCTTAAATAGAGTTAAGATGGGTGTTATTACAATGCAAGATGGAAACAAAGATAGTATAACAATAGGTGATACATAACTTTTCCGTTTTGATCAAGTTACTAATCTACAAAAGGCTTTTATCAGTGACAGACTTGGGAATTTAACAAAACTTTTAAACTAGCATGTGCGACTCATTCCTAGAAAACAACACAATCAATAACACTTTATTTAGATTAAATCATGACTATTTCTCCATTTGAATAAAAAAGGTAGCAACCCCAATAAGTTTATTGAACATGAAAAGTTGAAATGCTATAATGCTCCTAAGGAATTAAATGATCCAGTCAAGAATTACAAAAAAAGGATATAAATTACCAAAGTGTTTGTATAATTGTAATGTACAACTGCCCATTATCGTTCCATAGTGTAGGCTTGTACAAGAACTCTATAAAAGAACTCCACTTCTAAACTGTGGAAAATAGGTTCCCTTTTCCCCTATATACAACTATTAAGCCATTCATTTAGCTTTTAAAATATCCACTTAATACAGGCTTTTTACACATTTGAACAGGCAGCAGGGCTCTATTCTTATCGCTTACATCTGAAGGATAGACTTCTAGCGTAAGAGGTAAAGCCCATAAAGGAGCCCAATAATAACAACAAAATACAGTTTAGTGAGCCCTTACAATCTGCCAGCTACCTTTCTGAGAATACTTCAATTAATAAAACATATAAAATACCTGACCACAAAGAGCTCACATTCTTTTGAAATATAATAGTGAAATAAACCAATAATAGAGGGGCACCTGGGTGGCTCAGTCCATTGAGTGACTGCCTTTGGCTTGGGTCATGATCTCAGGGTCCTGGGATGTAACTCCCCAGCAGGCTTTCTAGGCAGTGGGGTGTTTTCTTCTTCCTCTGCGCACCCTCCCAATTCTCTCTCTCTCTGTCTCAAATAAGAAAATAAACCAGTAATAGAATAATGATTGATGGTTGATGGTGATAAGTGATACAAAGAAATACAAGAAAGGTAAAAGCCATTGGGGAATGCTGGGATGAAAGTTAATTTTATTTTGTTTTGGGTGGTTATATCTCATTTATGAGATGTTATTTGCACAAAGACCCAGGAAGTGAAGGAGAGTGTTATACAAATATTAAAGGAAAAGATTGCTCTAGGCAGAGCAAGTAAGTATATAGACTTTGTGTGAACAGCTTGTCTGTTACTTTTGAGGAAAAGCAAGGAGGCCAATGAGGAGTTCATAGTGGTGGAGAGAGGAAGAACGTATTGATGTATGACCTTCTAGTACATTGAAACGCCTTCAGTTTTTATTTAATATGAAAGGGGAAGATACCAAAAGTCTTTCAACAGCAGAATAAAATCATATGACTTGATTTTTAGGTTAAATTGCTGTACCAAAATAAATTTGCATGGAGAAAGGAGTGCAGTATGTGTGGAAGTGGGGTTATCAATCAAGTCAATAATTCAGGAACATATGATGGTGTTTTTAGCATGCTGGGTGGTAATAGAAGTGGTGAGGTATGGTTTTCATTGTGTATATATTTTGATGGTGAATATTCTGGTGAACAGGATGGGGTATGTGCAGGACAGACATCAACATTTATTTTACCTGCACAAACAGAAGGGTGGAGTCTTCATTCCCTGATATGGAGAGAACTCTGAGTTCAAATGTTCTTTCTCATTAAATGGCATAGTGATGATGAGGATTTAGTCAGACAGTGAAAGAGAGCAGTAAGCATAGTGTTAAGCGGTAAGACATTATAATACATTGGAACATCAAAAAACGTTGTGTTGGATCATCTGTTTATGTGAGTAAATAAATAAATAAAGCTTCCTGGGGTTCTGATAGAGGTAAAGAAGACTGTATATGATCCAAAGGGGCACGTGCACCAAATGTTTATAGCATTAATATCCACAATAGCCAAACTATGGAAAGAACCTAGATGTCCATCAACAAATGAAATATATATATATATATATATATATATATATACACACACACAATGGAATACTATTCAGCCATCAAAAGAAATGAAATCTTGCCATTTGCGTTGACATGGATGGAACTGGAGGGTATTATGCTTAGCAAAATAAGTCAACCAGAGAAAGTCACTATCATATGATCTCCCTGATATGAGGAAATGGAGGTGCAATGTGGGGGGTTTGGGGAACAGGAAAAGAGTAAATGAAACAAGATGGGATCGGGAGGGAGACAAACCATAAGAGACTCTTAATCTCACAAAACAAACTGAGAGTTGCCGGGGGGGGGGGTGGGGAGGTTAGGGAGAGGGTGGTGGGGTTATGAACATTGGGGAGGGTATGTGCTGTGGTGAGTGCTGTGAAGTGTGTAAACCTGGCGATTCACAGACCTGTACCCCTGGGGCTAATAATACATTATATGTTAATTAAGAAGAAGAAAGAAGAAGAAGAAGAAGAAGAAGAAGAAGAAGAAGAAGAAGAAGAAGAAGACTACTATAAATCAAATGCTATGGTTTTCAGCATAGAGTGTGTAATCAGGCATATTTTATTAAAGTAACCAAGTAAAATGAGGTCGAAAATTGGAATAACAGAAAACATAAAAATCAGAGATTTTAAAAAGAGATATGGGACAGTGTAGAGAATATAGTCAATGATATTATAATAGTGTTATATGGTGACAGATGGTGGCTATATTTGTAGTGATCATAGAATAATGTATGGAGATCTTGAAAACCTGAAACCAATGTAACACTGACTATCAACTACACTCAAATAAAAAAATAGTAAAAGGAAACATTTTAATTTAAAAAGATAAAAAGAGGGACAAGAATTTGAAAAGTGAATTTCAAAAAGAGTAAAGATGAGGCTAAGACATACTCTGAACCTTGAGGAAAACACCATTTTGAAAATTCTTCCCATTTTGAGAAAACTCAAATGAATCAATACCATAAAAGAACCCATTTTAACCGAGAGATGTAATGAATGCTCAAGAAATAATTTTATGACAGGATAATTCTTCCCTATGAAACAGCATACAGAAACCCGGGGAAACACCTGGAAGCCAAATAAACTATACTGAAAATAAGAATTAGGAAAAAGATAAATGATGAAAGATAAGAAAATTAGACCTGCGACAGAGACCTAGTGAAGAGAATTTTTAGCTTGTGGTTTAATGTTTTTGAGGATAATCTAGAGTTCATAACTGCCTTGAGGCAGGCTGGTTGTAGGCAGTTTAGGCAGACCCCTAAGAGAGGCCTACTTTGGGCAGGTGGTGTTGGAGGAGGCCATTGGGCTGGACAAAGACAAATCCAACCATTTGACTAAAGTGTCTGTGAAGATGTTGAAGTCAGATGCAGCAGAGAAAGACCTGTCAAACCTAATCTCAGAAATGGAGATGATGAAGATGATTGGACAGCACAAGGACACCATCAACCTGCTGGGTCCTGCACACAGGATGGTCCTTCGTACACTATCATGGAATATGCCTCCAAAGACAACATACAGGAGTACCTGCAGGCCCAGAGGCCTCCTGACCTGGAGTACTGTTACAATATCAGCCACAATGCAGCAGAGCAACTCTCCTCCAAGCACCCGGTATACTTTGCCTACCAGGTAGCCTGAGGCATGGAGTACCTTGCCTCCAAGAAGTGCATACACCAAGACCTGGCCACCAGGGAAGTGCTGGTGACAAAGGACAACATGATGAAGATCTCAGACTTCAGCCTTGCCAGAGATATCACCACATCAGTTACTATAAAATGAGAACCAACAGTGGACTGCCTGTGAAGTGGATGGTCCCTAAGGCCATGTTTGACCAGATCTACATCCACCAGAGTGACTTCTGGTCTTTTGGGGGTGATCCTGTGCAAAATTTTCACTCTGGAAGCCTCCCATATCCTGGAGTGCCTGTGGAGGTGGTTTTCAAGCTGCTGAAGGAGTCATTTGATGGATAAGCCAATAAGTGCACCAGAGAGTTATACACAATAATGAGGGGTGGCTGGCATGTGGTACCTTCAAGCTGCTGGTAGAAGACCTGGATCATACTGTGGCCTTGACCTCCAACCAGGAGTACCCGGACCTGTCCTTGGCCCTGGAACAATACTGTCTATGCTTTCCCAACACCCAAAGCTTCACCTGCTCCTCAGAGAAGAATTCCACCTTCTCTCATGTGCCGTTGCCCAGGGAGGCCTATCTGCCCTGACACCCAGCCCAGCTTGCCAATGGTGGACTCAAATGACTAGTATCCCTATTACTCCTGTCCAGATTCCGTCATAAGCTGTAACCCTTACCCCCCACCCTCCCTGCAAGACTCACTGCCTTCTCCTTTGTCCCTTTCCTACTGGCAGGAGCCAGCTGCCTACCTGAGGCCTTCACCCCTTGAAGTTCACCTCTCTTCCCCTTCCTCTTCCTCCTCCTTACAACCTGCTCATGAAAGAAAGGAACAGAGAGGCAGGTACTTGCTCGTGGCTACTTCCTTCCCTCCCATATGTTGGACCAAGACCCCTCCCTGTCATCTGGTACTGCCTAGACGTCGAGAGAGTTGGAGATGAGGCATGCCAGTGAAAGCTGTCGGAGCTTTCCTGGTTTGGTTTTGTCTGCTTAGCATAACATGTAAGACTGAGTTCTGGTGGCAGGGACCTAGTCCTTGGGGCTATAGCACTAGTGAGGGGAGGTCAACTGCTCTGGGCCTTGGCTAAGAGCAAGCCCTGCTCCAGAGATATGGTGCCAAGGGCTTATCAATTTTGATACTAATTTGCTTTGCTGACCAAATACCTGGTATCAAAAGATGGGAAGGCAAAGACTGGAAGCAGTGTTGTGACCATGGGGTCCAGCCCCAAACTATGAAGAAAACACAAAGTGTATAAATCTGAGTAAGTATATATTTACACACCTTTTTAAATAGGTTGTTATCAAAGATTTAATCAATGGGTAATATGCTCCTCGTGGCTGGGAAGCATCAGTTGCCATATATTAAAAACAAAGAAAAGAGGTGTCTGGGTGGCTTCCTCCAAGAAGTGTCCCTTCTTTTCAGGTCATGATCCCAGGGTCCTGGGATGAAGCCCCACATCAGGCTCTCTGCACAGTGGGAAACCTGCTTCTCCTTTTCCCTCTGCCCTGCTTATAGTTCCTCTTCCTGTCTCTCTGTCTGTCAAATAAATAAAATATTTAAAAAAAAAACAAGAAAGAAACAAAATGTTTTAAAAGGCCTTTTTTTTTTTAAATTTTCTAGGGGTGCCTGGATGACTTAGTTGTTTAAGCAGATGTTTGCCTTTGGCTGAGGTCATGATTCCAGTGTACAGGGATCCAGCCCTGCATGGGACTACTTGCACCCCAAGGAGCTTGCTTCTTCCTCTCCCTTTGCACATGATTCCCCCTGTTTGTGTGCTTCTTCTCTCTCTCTCTCTCTCTCTCTTGCTGTCAATAAATAAAATAAAATCTTTTACTAAATAAATAAAAAAATAAATAAATTTCTAAACCTACTTTCAGTTTAGGTCCCTTAACAAAAATTGCTACTGCTTCATTAAAAAAAAAAGGGATAATTTAGAAAGATGCTTCCAGAGTTAAAAAGCTGTTTTGTTTCTTTGTCAGGATTCAATATAGAAGTGCTTTAAAAAGTAAAAGAAAAAATATGCTATATTAACTCTAATCACACTATAACTTTGGTGGTTATATCAAGATAATGAAAAGTGATTTTAAAGCAAATTTCATTATCAGACATAAAGATCAAGTCAAAATTACAGAAGAGTAAAAGGATGAATTCATCAGGGAGTATAATAATTCTTTTTTTTTAAAGATTTTATTTATTTATTTGACAGAGAGAGATCACAAGTAGGCAGAGAGGCAGGCAGAGACAGAGAGAGGAGGAAGCAGGCTCCCTGCTGAGCAGAGAGCCCGATGCGGGACTCGATCCCAGGACCCTGAGATCATGACCTGAGCCTAAGGCAGCGGCCTAACCCACTGAGCCACCCAGGCGCCCTGGGAGTATAATAATTCTTGAATTTTAATACGTAACAACAGATTTGGGGATATATAGGGAAAAACTAAGAACAAAAATCATAACTTCTACCTTGGACGACAAATGGAAAATAATTTCAACACACTTATTTTAAGATTACATAGACAAATGGTCATCATATTGGTAAGATATGTAAGACTTGAACAAAATGATCAACTAACTAGATATGCTTGATATTACATTACAGTAACTGAACTAACTGAGGTCAGTCTTTGGTGAATCACAGAAACAGGTGGAGTTATCAAACAAAGGAATCTTTGTTTACAACATACAAGGAGTTCACAGGGAATAAGTTCCAAAGCCTTGACTGTTTGAACAGGAGAGAGATTTTTATTTAGTATTTAAGATGAATACTCAGAAGGGAGAGTTTTATTATCCCGTGTATGGTTGGTCATAAGGTTGTGGATGCATGCACATCCACATATGTATTTGTGCAATATGTATTGCATGTTCACCTGAATGAAGCTTGTATTCCACCGAGGGCAGAAACTTCAACGTTAGAATAAAGCAGAGGTAACTGTTGGACAAGGGAAAGGGACTCTGCAGGCTTCAAGAGCAGATAGAAACTAGATGGGGTCTTGGGCTCATTTTCTGGGACAAGGAATGAAAGGCCTTGATTGCTTTTGAAATAGCACTAGGAGTTTTACCACTGATTTATTGTCTCAATAGCTTAGGCTATTTCCTGCTCTGGTGGTGACTGTTAGTTTTCCCATTGCCTTGTTCCCTCAAAATCCTTAGGAGTGAGGTTTTTGCATTTCTTTGTAAGAACCTCCCAGGAATTTTTGGAAGAAGTGTGCTGGGGCAAGTACACAGGTGGGGTATAGATCATTGAAAATAGCTGGGGACAAAAAATGACTTTTCTTATGTCAGGAAAACTATATCTCTTCTTTAATTTTCTAGGAACCTCTAACTCTTTCTGCTGATGTTACCAGCAGGCATCTGAGATATTACTGATTGTTCTCTTGAACCTAAGGAAAAGGAAATGTAGAAAGCAAAAGAAAAAACTTTAAAATCTATCCTGCAACTCATCAATTCACTGCAGCCACCTCTCTGTCTTTCCCTTTCTCTTTTTCTCTCTTTCTCTTTCTCTCTCACTTTCTCTCTCACATACGCACAACACACGCAAATCGACTTAAAGCAATTTTTAATTTTCCCTATTCCATTTTAATATACTTGAGGCATGATCATTTTCTTAGTAAATACAAGGAAAAAAAATCTAGGATTCCATCATTCTGTGTGATTAAAGTATTGAGGAATTTACTTCCAATAGCACTTATAAAAACATATTTTATTTAAGGAATATTATATAATCAGGTGCCTGCATTTTTCTTATTCTCTAACTAGTGTTATTTGGCAATTAATATTTTGTCAATCAATATTCCCCTATACCTGAATGTGTGGGCAGTGAGAGATGAGTTAGAGGCAAGGATGGTGAACACTCCCAACAACTGCAGACTACATATATCTTAAGCCATGATTTTCTTTGCAAAGGTCAACATTGATAATGTTCTAGTCATACCTCCGTGTACCAGGAAAGAAGTAGCATATTTCTTGAAAGACACAGCTATCAAAGCTCCATTGAGAATCCGTAAAGATGGAGAAGGGATTTGCAAATTAAATATCTGATAATGGACATCTACTCTGATTATTTAAAAATGAATAAAAATAAAAAACCTTACTAATAACCAAACAGAGTATCCAATTTTACATGTGAAGGAAATAATGGAAGAGACATGTCACCAAAAGTATATGGATGGCTTATAAGCACATGGCCAATTTCTCAACATTTAAAAATTAAAGAAATAAAAATTAAAATCATAATGAGACATGCTTACATATCTATTAGAATGGCTAAAATTATAAAGGCTAATTGTACTTGGTCTGAGCTAGATTGAGAAGAAACAAAAAATCTAAACTGTTGTTGGCATATATCATGATACAACCACTTTGGAAAATAGTTTCAAAAATTTTTAAATGAAAAATATGTTGCAGTTACACAAATAGCCATTTTATTCTAGGCATTTCACCAAGAGAAACAATCCCTATGTTCATACAAGGACTTGTATGTGAATTTCATAGCAGCTTTATTTTTAAGAATTGAAAACAGTGGAAATGTTCATCAATGTCCATCAATAGAGCAAAGACAATTGGAGATTCTCAAAGTAATGATGCCGAGAAAAGAAAATCCAGGCCATGAATAGTATATACTGTGTGATTCCATGACTACAAAAAATCTAGAAAATACAAATTTATATATAGTCACAGTCATCAAATATATGGTGTGATTTTAGTGCCTTCTTCTGTGCTCCCATAGCTTCCTACACTTGGATCTCCGAGCATTTCTTACACCATGTGAAAATATGAACTCTTTCTCTTTATTCTGTCTTACTAGAATAAGAATCCTTGAAATTTTATGGACAATTGAACTCTCAGTTATTAGCAGAAATTCTATCACACAGTAAGTTTCCAAATATAAAAGCCAGAGTTTTACAATGACTTCGAAGCTTTTACATGATCTAGCCACTCATTTAACCTCTGTGACCTCTTTCCCTGCTACTCTTCAGTCACTCACAGTGGCCTCCTTGCTATTCCTCAGATATGCCAGGCATGATCCAACCTTATGGCCTTCAAGATAGCCAATTCCTTTGTCTGGAGTGACCTTATTGCTGATAGTTCTGCGCAAATTCATCACCTTCCCATACATTTGTTCAATTGTCAGCTTCATTGTAACTACCCTGATCTTTCTATTAAAAGATTTAACTCCCCATCCCCTGCCTAGCAACCTTGATTTTTCTCACCCTGATCGAATTTTTCTTTTTCCCCATTGTACTCTTCCTTTTTGAATGCACTATGCCATTTTTATTAAGGTTTATAGCTTTGAATTGTCTCACCCATTAAAATAAAAGTTCTACAAAGCCAAGTATTTCATTTACCAGTGTAGTCTGAAGTAATATCTGCCATATAATAGTTCAGTAGACAAGTGGTAAATTTCAAAATAAATCAATGTTGAGAGTATACTGAATTTCATAAGTCATTTCAATATTTTTTCCAAAAAATAAACTACATAAAACATACTTTAAATTTACTTTCAAAATATTTTATAGCATATAATGGACAATATACATAAGCCTAAAGAAACAATCCTATAATTAACCATTTCATACCTACTTAAAAACTGCATAATACCACACTCTTAGATCCTCTTTGAATGCTCTAAAATAACCCTTCAAAGGAAATACATTTTTAAAACTCACAGATTTTTTGGCAAATAATTTAATAAAATAAAAGTTTCATTCATCTATGTAGATCAAAATAAATATGTTTAATAAGCATGAAATTATAACTCTGAAGTGTGCTAAAATGAAACCACCTGCTAAGGGTGAGAGAACAAAAATAAACATCCTTTTTCCAAATAAGAGGAATTTATTACCTTTGAATCAAAGCATGTGGATTTGTTTTAACTGGCAATAAAGCAATATGGAGACACAAACCATAGAAAGTCATATTTTAGATTTCTAAAAGACTTCTAAGTGAAGAGTATACATTTTTTAATTGCTACATAATGCTACATAATGACAAGATGACAGGTTGTGACAAATAGCATTTTAAAAGCTCTACTCATAATGGAACGAAAGATGTCATTTCCCTATAATTTTATATATGTCTTTAATTTACTATATCTGGATCAACATATTACCAAACAGATGTTCATCAAAGACTAAATCATTTTTAATGGAACATAATAATTTGAACCTACATCTATTAATCATTTTTTTCGATCTAACATTTATAGTCTCGCTAAACATTTTATCAGTTGTTGACAAAATTCAAAATAAATAGGATAAAAAGTCGTGTTTGGAAAAGTAGATTTTTTTTCAAATTTGCATTTAAATGAAAATATTTGCTGATATTTTTAAAACTTTAAAAGTAATTTTATATATATATCTGACCTATCAGATGATATAAAATTTTTGGAGAAAATATGACATATTTTTTGATCTTGGTTGAAGGTATTAATAAAGAGCAACTGTTTGTATTATTTGTATTGTGATATCTTAGTTAATAAACATGGATAACTGGTATAAAATATGTTTTTTTAAAAATTTTATTTATTTACTTGACAGAGATCATAGGAAGGCAGAGAGGCAGCCAGAGAGAGAGGAATGGAAGCATGCTCCCAGCTGAGAAGAGAGCCCACTGTAGGACTCAATCCCAGGAACCTGGAATCATGACCTGAGCCGAAGGAAGAGATTTTAACCCACTGAGCCACCCAGGTGCCCTAAAATATGTTTTTTTTTTTAATATAGAAGTATAGTTCTTGCCAAAATATGGAACTAGCTGGAACTGAATGCCTCCTTCAAAGTCAGCTCTGGAGAAATTATGCCAGTGTAATATGGAACTATTTCAGATATTAACCAAAAAGAAAGAAATGATGATAAATTCCTTAAAAGACTCAAAGTTGCCCTTGACTGGTATGTTTCAAGCTCTATTCCTGGTTTGAAGACAGGTTTTAACAGGCCTGTCACTGTAGAAATCCACTAGATGTTTAGAGGCTATCAGAACTTTACAAAAACCTTGAAGGGGTAAAGACTTGAAAATTCTTTAGAGAGATTAGCTCCCTAAGGCATTATTCCTCCACACATTTTCCTCCAATCAATTAAGACTGATGGATGAGGGGCACCTGAGTGGCTCTCTCATCACGTGGGTGGTGGGTTAAGCCTCTGCCTTCATCTCAAGTCATGGTCTCTGGGTCCTGGGATCCAGCCCCACATCGGGCTCTGCTCAAAAAGAAGCCTGCTTCCCTCCCTGCTTGCCTGCCTCTCTGCTTACTTGTGATCTCTCTCTCTCTCTCTCTTTCTCTCTCTCTGTGTCCAATAAATAAATAAAATCTTTAAAAAAAAGCTGATGGATGATAAATTATGAAAACTGCTCCCTCCAAATGATGCTTCTTCATAAGGATTTAAGAATTTAAAATTGTAAGAATTTAAAATTGAAACTTGATCATAGGATTTATCTTATAGAATAAAATCAAGTGAAGGCAGTTATTATTAGTTCTGAAGTATTGGTGATTCTGAATTCTTGGCCTCATTAGTAAATTTATTTTTAAATTCTCCCATGGAGTGGTGATTGGCCTTCAGTCTTTTATTGATATACATCATTGGGTCAAATGAGATGTGTGTGCCCAGAACTATATATAATCTTTTTTGTATTTCACTGGAGATGGCATTTCTGAGTTTTGTTCAATTGAATTTGGACAGATGTTTTAATAGTCACTTCTAGAGTTGGCCCTGGAGAATATCTTCCTTTTTTTCTCTTCCCGATTCTCTGAAAAACCCTGACTAATTCACATTATCACAGTAATATCACATTTCAAGTTTTTCCAAACACTAAAGCTGCAAAATAGAAGGAAGCTACTCAGAATGGAATACTATTATGAATGATTGAGAAAGAAAACATTATTATAATTAAGCTACCAGGTTTCAATGTATTTTATTGTTGCTTAGAAAATCCTAGCATACCCAGACTTTACAGAGATTTGATGATCCTAAGAAGAGCTGAACTCATGGACCAAAATAACTATGCACATAAAAAGTACAATTACTTACCTAAAAAATATGATGTGGTTAACTTTATATGCCAATCCAAGTGTTATTGGAACAGGAATTAAAAAAATAGCTTAGGGGCGCCTAGGTGGCACAGTGGATTAAGCCACTGCCTTCAGCTCAGGTCATAATCTCAGGGTCCTGGGATCAAGTCCTGCATCAGGCTCTCTGCTCAGCAGGGAGTCTGCTTCCCTCTCTCTCTCTCTGCCTGCCCTCTGTCTACTTGTGATCTCTCTCTGTCAAATAAATAAATAAATAAAATCTTAAAAAAAAAAAAAAGAATGACTGTACTTTTAAAAAATAGCTTAAAAGGAGCGCCTGGGTGGCTCAGTGGGTTAAGCCGCTGCCTTCCGTTCAGGTCATGATCTCAGGGTCCTGGGATCAAGCCCCACATCGGGCTTTCTGCTCAGCAGGTAGCCTGCTTCTCTTCCTCTCTCTCTGCCCACCTCTCTGCCTACTTGTGATCTCTCACTGTCAAATAAATAAATAAAATATTTTTAAAAATAGCTTAAAAGTATATGATAAAATAATGATATACATATACAAGGAAAAGAAAGATACTATACTGTGAATATAAATTAAGTGAAAATTGTTGAAATAAAGAATACAATAAATGGAGACTAAGATGAATATAGCTGTAAAATGAATAAATGAGTTGGGAAAAACAAACAAATTAATGACTTCTGCCCAAATACAGCAGAAGAGAAAAAAAAAATAAAGAAAATATTTAAATAAGTACTGAGATAAATTTTGGAGAATTAAAGAAAGATAAAAGATACCAGACTTAAAATGATGCCAAACATGAGATATCAGAAACAAAACAAAACAAAAACTACACACACTAAAAACCACTCGTATACATTATGGTGAGTTTTAAGAATATCAAAAACAGAGAAGAGCATAAATGATGCCCAAGAGAAGAACAGATCACCTAAAATGTACAAGAATAATACTGACAGCACAATTCTCAATAGTAATAGCATATAAAGAGACAGCTGGGAGTTTTTATAGATGGAAAAGATATTTGAAACTAGGTATTATACATCAATCCAAATTATTGATTAAATTTGAGAGCACAGTAAAAATACAATGAAGCATGTTAGGTCTTAGAACATTTATCACACAGAGACACACATTTTGGAAAACTTCCTTGGAAGACAGCTCAATTGAGATCGAGAAAACAGAATTATGTACTCAAAGGCACATTTTGAAGGAAGGATTGAATATAGTCTGCACTGCAAATATTCTTTAATCGTATGTTCTGAATTTCCTAAATTTAAGAAGTATTTGTTCAAATATTTATCTTTAAATAAATCCTAGGAGACTTTTTCTTGGATTCTGGAAAATCAGTCCATTTGGATACAAATCTTTTTGTCACTGATGGAAATTTTGATAGCCCTTAACTGTGGAATGCCTAATGTATTGTTACAGCAATTGTGATTTGCCAATACATGGGTGATGTGTGTGTGTTGTGTGTGTTTATTTTTATTTTTGATGGTTTAACTCTTCTATGAGATTTTTAAGTAGACATGATTTTAATAAATTATGATTTGTTGAAATTTATCTGAGGTCATATATAATAAAATGAAATTTGTGTGAACTAAAGAAGTGCATCTCCATTTTTTTTGTTTTAAGAGTAGACTGGTCTTTAAAAATTGTCCAAAGAAGTACATTATATTCATTATTAAATTTGATAATATACAATAAAGTATTTATGGTCATACTGGACCATATCAAATTCTACTATTAATTCATATTAATAATTACCATAAGAGGAAAAAGGGATATTTTTCAAAATAATAAAAAATTAGCGTATTTTTCAGAATATGATATAGTGTTATTCACTGAACTGAGGGAACAAATGTCAAAGTCTAACACAGTTTACAGAATGTTTTAACATAAATTGAAATTTAAATCTGACCAAATTTCACAGTTTTACGTAAAATGATAGCACTTTATATCCTTGAAAAGTGGTAAGTGACCCAAAACATGGCTTAGAAAACCAAATTTAACACTACACTAGTCTGAGATGGTTAAGTTATGGTACAACTTGCCATTGTGTATCATCAAATGGTATATTTTTTTCTTTTGGGCTTGTCATTATATTTTATTTTAGCCATTCTGGTAAGTGTGTAGTGATATCTCAGTGTCATTTTAATTGCATTTCCTTGATGTCTAATTATGTCAAAATATATTACTTTGATGTTTAATGCTCTGAACTTTCTCAGTTCAAGACCATGAAGCCACTTAGGAAAAATACAGTTGCAGAGGCACTCATAGACCAACTCTTATTTCGAAATAAGAAGAAACATTACTACCCATTCCAACAAAAAATAGATTTGTTATGCAGCAGGGATTTTATAAATTACCTGACACAACTTATATAGTAAGATGAAATGGGACAGGCGGCTTCTTGCAGCTATATACAACATCATTTTAATTTCAATTTTCAGTATAATTTTTCCAAGGTATACACAGAATATATATTTAATGTAAATTGTGAACATTTTAAACTCTGTATATGGAAATTAGTCAATTTTAAGTTTATAACAATCAAAATTAACGGAAGTTTATGTTAAATTAGTTAGCTTTCTCTGCATTGCAAGACAGAATAATCAAGAATTGGTAAGAAAAAAGTAATCTCTGTAAAATTACCGGGGGTGCATTATAAAGTGTTCGGTAACCGATCAAACTCACAATTTGGATTGAATGGCAAGTGATTTTTAAAATCTGGAACTCATTGTCAATTTTTTTTTCTTCATTGTGTCTTAATAAATTACTGTGTTCATTTGCATGGAAGTGAAGAAAAATGCATGACATTTCATCTCAACACTAACACCTTTAACTGGCAACTCTGAATGTACTTTACAGCAGTGTAACAAAGTAAAGATCAATGATGTTTCATGAAATATCTGTTATAATTCTCAAGGAGATAGGGAGTTTGTGCAAAAATGCAAATCACTTTGCGACTAAACACATTGTTTATTTCAGCTAATTTTAAGAAAATATGCTGAGAATCTCTCAAAAAAGGAAGCAATGATTTAGGTTTGCCTTCAAAATCCTTATCTAATCCTGAACCAACAGCACATAGTTCAAAGAGCAACTAATTTGAGTAGCTCCAATTTACACATTTCCTAACAATGCTTAATTTAGTGGAATTTCTGTCCAATTATGGTAATTTGATGTAATGAAAGACAAAAGTTCAAAAAGATCATCCTTAATTTATATAGATGCCAAACTCTGCATTTTCTGAATGACGCCCAGGAACGTATTTTCAAAAACAAACAAACAATGCCAGAACCACTTTTAGGTCATCTCTGGGCAGAAAGTGACTCAGAGCTTACATTACTCTCTCCCTGAAAGTATACTGTAGGCACTGAAACTACTACCCTGAGTCTGTGCTATCAAATTCCTTAAGTTAGAAAGTTTTAAAACCCGTCTGTGTGGGAGTATTTCATTTACAGATAGAGATTTGGTTGTTTATACATTTTCATACTTGATTTTTAGGGTGTAATAACTATGTTTTAAAATTCATGGTGGTTTTGAATACTGTTGGATAATTGAGCTAAAATGGTATATCCATTCCTCCTAGGAAACAGAAATTATAGAAAGGTAGTGCTTTTCAAATCTGACATCTTTGAGTCATTGCAGTTTCATATAAATGCAATAGGAAAAGTGTCATTCATGTTTATGATATTTTCTATAAATAAATTAGAATGTACTGGAGGCCTGATATAAAGTGGGATGCCTAAACTTCAGTAAGATCTTGTTTTCAATTCAAAATAAATTTTATTTTTTATTTTTTTATAATGTCCCTCAATTTCAGATAAGCACCCCCATAAGGTCCACTCCGTTTTTTTTTAAGATTTTATTTATTTTATTTGACAGATAGAGATCACAAGTAGGCAGAGAGGCAGGCAGAGAGAGAGGGAAGAGGAAGCAGGCTCCCTGCTAGGCAGAGAGCCCGATGCGGGGCTCGATCCCAGGACCCTGGGATCATGACCTGAGCCAAAGGCAGAGGCTTTAACCCACTGAGCCACCCAGGCGCCCCCAAAATAAATTTTAAATTGAATTATGCACCTCTAAGTTCAGAGACAATAAACATCAACCAACACAATTAATAAGTTCTATTTCTTGAAATTTCGGGAACATTGATAGTCTCATCTCCTGGAAGAACAACAGCTAAAATTTTTGGTCATGGATTCTTGCTAAAATATCACTTTCCCAAAGAAAATTAATGTTAGGAATTTTCATTGATTGTTATTGATCATGAAGAATATAACAACCACGATAAAAAGAGTAGGAAAAACATGATATCTCATCTGTAAGGGCATGTGGAAAGTAGGAAATGCTAATAAAAATAACTACCATTATTTCCTAAGTTAACATAATATAACAGAACAAAAATATTTCAAAACAATGTTTTCTTTTTTTTTAAGATTTTATTTATTTATTTGACAGAGAGAGATCACAAGTAGGCAGAGAGGCAGGCAGAAAGAGAGGAGGAAGCAGGCACCCTGCTGAGCAGAGAGCCCAATGTGGGACTCGATCCCAGGACTCTGAGATTATGACCTGAGCCAAAGGCAGCGGCTTAACCCACTGAGCCACCCAGGCGCCCCCATAACAATATTTTCTAGGCTCATTCTGATAACTCTTTTCTACATTCAAATTTAAAGGTTGAGGCATGTGATATATATTACACAAAAAACATCCCAAGGAATTCGTTAAAAAAAAACTTTAATAAAGAACAAATCCAAAGGAATTTCTTTTCTAATTTAATTAACAAATTATGAATTGACTTACCTATTTCATCACAGTGTATCAGGCACCAATAATATTTTTTAATCGTCACACCTGATGCAATAGTTATCATCTTTCAGACATACTGATCACGAACAAGCAAATAAACAAGAGCACCGTAGCTTAAGATCTACCTGCATAAATATAGGCTACTTCAGACAATCTCTTCACCACAACATAGAAATGAATAGAAATCATACATGCTCTGTATGGACATACAGATGAGATAGAAGGGGATGGATGTTAATATATGCAGAATCTTTATTAATTACATTGTAAACCATAATATGGAAAAACAGAATACAATTTTAGAAATACCCAGGTCACCATCATTGTTTTATTTTTATATGTGTAGATAAGGAGTTTAATAAACAATCCATGACTATTCAACTCCTTATATTTTGAAAATTTTAGTAAAAGTAACAAACCTACCACCTAGAAAATTATACTTATCTGCAACATACAGCTTTGCCAGCATGGTAGAGGAAAAGCAAAACAAAATAAGTAAGAAAAGTTTAACATTTCACAAGAGATTGGCTTTTATTTTTTATTTATTATTTTTTATTTTTCATTAATTATTTACTTCTATTTTCTACTTTATTTTAATGAAAATGTCATGACCATAACATAAGAGCAGAATTAAACCAACATGAGAAATTATTTTTTCATAAGTTAAAATAAACTAGCTTGGTGATTAATTCAAAATTATATTACAAATTTCAGTGTTCTTGAAGTAAGTATCACTGCATAAACAAATGAGTCAGGAGTCATAAACTAATGATGATTCTAAATGTTATTTAGAGAGACATTCTGTACTTAATATATTTCAAATATTCTACACAAGGCAAAGTGGATCCAAGTAATCTGTAGGCAAAATAAGATTTTAGAGAAGTATATATTTCCAGCAGTATTTATAAAATATTACCTTTATGTAAGGCATCATCCTGGACTTTGTGGAAAACACACAAAGGAGTAAGAAGTGGCCCTTCAAGAAACATATACAATATCAAGGTTTAACATGAAGCAGCATGTCTTCTCTAAGTAAAAAAAAAAAAAACATTGTACCAACTGACTTTACTGAAACTTTATATTTATTGCTCTCATTTTAGGTCATAGTGTCCTTCTGCATGCAGGCTGCTATAACGGACATGATATAGACTTAATAGCTTATAAAGAACAGGAATTTATTTCTCACAGTTCTAGAACGGAGAAGTTCAAGATTAAGGAATGGGCAGATCCAGGGAGAGCCCACTTCCTCATAGATGGCTATCTTCTCACTGTAAACGTACATGATGAATGAATCAAGAGAACTCTCTGGGGTCTCCTTTAAAAGGACTGTAATCCCACTTATGACCTAATCACCTCCCAAAGGCCCCTAAGTTTTAATACTATCACTTCCAGAGTTAGATTCCATAATATGATTTTGGGAGACATAAACATTCACACCATAGTATATATAAACAAAAAAAGACACAAAAACAACAAACAAAAAAATTATTTTAACTACCTATTATTTTCAACTACATAAACTTTTAATTTGTTTCTATATAATATTAAATAACTCATTTGAGTGATTCACTTATATCCAATGCATCTGAGTGCAATTAAATTTGCTTACCCAGCATATCCAGAAGCATATTTCTTCAGACTATCCCATTCCCCACCTTACAGGATTTACCACAATTAGAAGACATGGGATAGAGGATAGATAGATAGATGTATACATAAACACACTTGTACATACCCATATGCATATTTTTTCCTGTTAATGATACTCATGCAAATAAAATTTAAGCTCAAGAAACCTGTCTTGTGTGTTACTTAATATCCAGTTTTTAGTCAACATCCAAAAACAAATAATCCAATAAAACCATGGATAGAAGACATGAACAAGTGTTTCCCCAAAGCACACATTCAAATGTTCAGTAGATACATGAAAAGATGTCCATCATCATGTATCATCAGGAAATTGCAAAGCAAAACTAGAAAGAGATACCACCTCACACCTGTCAGAATGGCTAAAATCAACACTACAAGAAACAAAAGGTGTTGGAGAGGATGTGAAAAAGTAACACTTGTGGGGGCTGCCTGGGTGGCTCAGTGGGTTAAGCCTCTGCCTTCAGCTCAGGTCATGATCTCAGGGTCCTGGGATCAAGTCCCACATCGGGCTCTCTGCCAGGCATGGAGCCTGCTCCCTCCTCTCTCTCTCTCTACTTGTGATCTCTCTCTGTCAAATGAATAAAATCTTAAAAAAAAAGTAACAATTGTGAACTGTTGGTGGTGATGCAAACTGATACAGCCATATTTGAAAACAGTATGGAATTTCCATAAAATTTAAAAATAGAAGTCCTTTGTGATCCAACAATCCTGTTGGTGTGTATTTACCCAATGAATATAAGAAAACTTATTCAAAGGGATGCTAGCACCCCTATGTTTATAGCAGCATTATTTATAAAGCTAAGATATGGAAAGCGCCCAAGTATCCATCAATTGATGAATAAATAAAGAATAAGTGGTATGTATATACAATGGAATATTATTCTGCCATAAAAAAGACTGAAATCTTGCCATTTGCAATAACATGGTTGGAACTAGACAGTATAATGCTAAAAGTGAAATAAGTCAGTCAGAGAAAGACAAATACCTTTACTCATATATGGAATAAAAGAAACAAAACAAACAAGCAAAGGGGAAATAATAAGACATAGAAAGAGAAACAAAGCAAGAAACAGACATTTCATTAAGGAGAACAAACTGATGGTTACTTGACGGGATCTGAAAGGAGTGATGGATTAAATAAGTGATGGGGGTTAATTAGAGCACTTGTCATGATGAGCACTGAGTGCTATATGTTATATTGTACACATGAAACTAATACAACCATATATGTTAACTAACTGGATTTCAAATGAAAATTTTTTAAAATCCCAGTTTTTAGCTCACATTCTGGCTTACAAAAGGGATTTAGTCAGGAATTTGGAGATTAGTTAATGAACAAAAAAGGGGTGAACAGGCAGTTGTTAGATAAAATTACTATCCTTACTGGCATTATCTTATACCTTTTATCTAGAAGTATTTTTAGCACTTTAGACTCTTCCTATTTTATTTTGAGTCATTAAACAAAAATTTCCTCAAAGGACCTTAGACTCCATCCAATTTGAGCAACAGTGTGAGAGAGGAAATGGTGTCAGGAGGAAAAAAAAAAAAAAGATGAATCTACTTTTGTTTACTAGTGAATGCATAGTTCTTCCACAGAAGAAGCTCTAAATGGAAAGGGCTCCAGCTTTATATGTGTTCAGTCATATGTTCAGAAGTAGGTAACACTATCAAAAAATATAAAGCATCTGAGATTATTTTCCCTTATTTGAAAGCTGGTGTATGAGTCTGCCGTAGTTTCTTGGGTGTTGATAGAAGACGCAGACTCATGGTTCAGAAATAATATAGTTTATTATTCACAGCAATAGAGGTAGCCAGAATATTAACAGTATTTGTGTGTGTGTGTGTATTTGTGTGTGTGTGTGTGTGTGTGTGTGTGTAGGGGTGGGAGTTATATATCAGTTCTGAGCCTCAGTTCCCACAAGAAGAATCAAAACAGAGGCAGATAATATTTGCAAACACAACAGGTTAAGTTAAAAAAAAAGATACTATTTCTGTCTTCCAAGTCTATTCAATGCAACCATCTTCAAAGGATGGCCTAGAACAAATAATAAATGCAGAAATGTAAGCAACCAATTGAAAAGTGTCTCCCAAGAAACACACTTTGAGAGTCTTCATTTGACAAAAATACTATAGGATATTACATGGATCAGGTGCATTGAATACTGGAGGGTTAAAATTACAAGGGACCAAATATTTTTAAGCAGTTCTGGCATCCAGTAGAGTTCAAATAGGTTTTATAAGATTGAGGAAAGAAGCCATCAAAACCTGGGCCCAGGGGCCCCTGGGTAGCTCAGTGGGTTAAGCCTCTGCCTTCGGCTCAGGCCATGATCTCAGGATCCTGGGATCAAGCTCTGCATCAGGCTCTCTGTTCAGCAGGGAGCCTGCTTCGCCCCCCCCCCCTGCCTCTTTGCCTACTTGTGGTCTCTGCCTGTCAAATAAATAAATAAAATCTTAAAACAAAACAAAACAAAAATCCTGGGCCCAATTTTCCCAAAAGTATGATTCTGATTCTAGTCTCTATGATGTTATCCCTTGAAGACAATGCCTCTAATTGAGTTGAATTAGTTTACTAAAGAGCATACCCCCATTTGTTGTAGGAGATGAACAATATGCAAGAGGCAAAATGCCACTTGGAAGCCACCTGGTCTACAGTGGAATATAGAATCAGTTCCTTTGGGATGAATTTGTTCCACATTTGACTTCCCACTTAAGGGAAAATAAGAGTGCCTTCTAATAGATTTTAAATAGGAAATGACAACGGAAGCTTATACAAGATTATAAAATGGGAAATTTCATTTAGATAAGCAATCATTTCAAAGTCATCTTCTTAATATTACAGACTCTTCACATAATCATAATTTTATTTTGGTATTATATGGTAATTTCAAATATAGTAAATATAAAGAATTTACCTCTGTAATTATAGCGAGTCTGGTCGTAGTTTAATGGCAACAAATCTTCAATTTAGAAGTATGGTCTACCAATTATTAATACATTTGGAAATGGTGTGTCATCTTCACTCCACTTGTCTCACTAAAACAGTGAGCCAAAAAAAGTAGGTCCAAGCTGTTTACTATGGTCAAAATGGGTTGCTTTTGCACTTGGTAAAGAAGCAGTCATATTTTGGAAGAAGAAACTGAGGCTATTAATATTTTCAACTTATTTTCAGAAAAGGAAAGAAAGGATAATCTAAGCTAAAGCCAAAATCTTACACAAGGTGGCAGGAGAATGATCTTTTCCCAGATAAAGGGTTTTTCAACTTAGCCATGTTAGGAGGAAGAAGAGATGAGACATTGTGGACTTGACTAACGTATGTACACTGTAGAAAAAGTTTTCAAAATAATGTGTATTATTTTTCTTCTTTTAGTTGAGACAAAAACAAACAAACAAAAAAAAAAACACTAATGAGCTTACTCTTAAAAGGAGGTAAACAAGAAACTAGCAAAGATTGAGTGTTAGGTATTGTCCCCCTCCTTTTCTTTTTAATTATGTTATGCTAGTTACCATACAATACATCATTAGTTTTTGACGTAGTGTTCCATGATTCATTGTTTGTGTAAAACACCCAGTGCCCCATGCAATATGTGCACTCCTTAATACCCATCACCAGGCTCACCCATCCCCACATCCTTCTCATCTTTAAAACCCTCAGTTTGTTTCTTGGAGTCCATAGTTTTTCATGTTTCATTTCCCCTTCCAATCCCCCCACTTCATTTTTCCTTTCCTTCTCCTAATGTCCTCCATGCTATTCCTTAGGTTCCACAAATAAGTGAAACCATATGATGATTGACTTTCACTGCTTGACTTATTTCACTTAACATAATCTCCTCCAGTCCCATCCATGTTGATGCAAATTTGGGTATTCATCCTTTCTGATGGCTGAGTGATATTCCATTGTATCCATAGATCACATCTTCTTTATCTGTTTGTCTGTTGAAGGGGATCTTGGCTCTTTCAACAGAATGGCTATAGTGGACATTGCTGCTATGAACACTGGGGTGCATATGGCCCTTCTTTCCAGTAAAATAGAGCTAGCTTATGACCCAGCGATTGCACTACTGAGTATTGACCTCAAAGATACAGATGCAGTGAAAAGAATTAGGTATTGTTAAAGCACAAATGCAGGGGATAGAAGTTATGGTACAGAAGAGGGAAGGGCAACCATATGGCAGAGTAGAATAAAGTAGCTCAGGAAGAAATTAGTCATATCCAGATATTGTAAGGCATGTGGGGTTGGCAGGGAGAGCATGAGAAATCATGAGAGAAGAGAGAGAAAATGGACCAGGCAGGAGAGGTTTATAACATTTTAACATCTAAGGTAAGCATATGCAAAGCAGAATAGGGAAAGAAATAAAAGTTCTTATAAGAATCAATACATAAGGAATAACGTAGAGGACACTGGGAGATGGAGAGAAGTGTGCTGGAGGAAATCAGAGGGAGAGACAAACCATGAGAGACTGTGGACTCTGAGAAACAAACTGAGGGTTTTGAAGAGGAGGGTGGCAGGTGGTTGGGTGAGCCCAGTGGTGGGTATTAAGGAGGGAATTTATTACATGAAGCACTGGGTGTGGTGCATAAACAATGAATTTTGGATCCCTGAAAATAAACTAAAAGAAAAAAAAGACTGACTACAGACATGGAACTCAGTGTAACACAGATATGGAACTCACTGTAATACCAGCCACTTCCCACCGACACACACAGACTATGATAATAATAAATAATAATTCAATTAAGAAAATTGCCTGCCAAATAATTTTTCCTCTTTTTTATTTTTATGATTATTATTTTTATTTTATTTTTAAAGTTTTTATTTAAATTCCAGTTAGTTAAAATAAGGTTAATATTAGTTTCAGGTGTACAATATAGTGATCAACACTGCCATACAATGGCTTAAATAAAAAAATGAAAAAAAAATTTTTAAAGATTTTATTTTTAAATAAAACCTCTACACCCAAGGTGGATTTCAAACGTACAACCCCAAGATAAAGATTTACATATTTTACTGACTGTTCCAGCCAGGCACCCCAACAAATAAAAATTTTATAAAATTGTTGAGTTTGTGGGAGTCTCATTTGCTTAGTCAGTTAAGTGTCTGCCTTTGTCTCAGATCATGATCTCAAGAGTCCTGGCATCGAGCCCCATATTGCTCATGCTCTCTCTCTCTCTCTCTCTCTCTCTCTCTCTCTCTCTGGCTTTTGCTCTTAAATAAATAAATAAAATATTTTTAAAAAAATAGTTGAATTTGTTTAACTAGTTTTAAACTAGTAGACAGAGATGAAGATAAAGGATGATGTCATGGCACGGAAAAATACAACTTACACGTTTTAAAAATAAAATGTGTAATGCAGGGGCGCCTGGGTGGCTCAGTGGTTAAGCCGCTGCCTTCGGCTCAGGTCATGATCTCAGGGTCCTGGGATCGAGTCCCACATCGGGCTCTCTGCTCAGCAGGGAGCCTGCTTCCTGCTCTCTCTCTGCCTGCCTCTTTGCCTACTTGTGATTTCTCTCGGTCAAATAAATAAAATAAAATATAAAAAAAAATGTGTAATGCAAGTTACCTCACTTCTTTTATCACCACACTGGGACTTTCCCTACTGAGTTGTTGTAATGTAAGGACCTATTTTATATTTTTATATTTTAGCAAGAGGCTTTCATTGAGGTTAACCCTTAAACTGTCCTTGCTCCCCTTCCCCCAGGGGATTCACTTAAAAACAAGTCCTGGAAATCAGCTCCAGGTAACAAAGCCCATATACAATGGTGGGTCAGGCCAGGTGGAGACATCAATGAGCAGAGGGGGGGGGCGGTGTTTGCATATTGTCTCCCTAGATACTAATGAGTATGCCCCACTCCTCTGCTCTTTGGGAACCTTTTTGGCACTAATCCTAATCAAGGTGTAATAGGCTGGGTCAAATGTCTATACTAGGGTAAATTGAACCTCAATTGGTCACCTAGCCTCACTGTGGAGTTTCCTGTGTGTGTTAAAATCTCATTGGTCACCTGTGCGTGGCCAGGCCTGACTGCATGGCCTTTGCCCTTAAAAGCTAGACTGTGAAACAGCAAAGGGTTGCCTTCTCTCATAAGAGGTGTGGCCCCAAACGTTCGGTTAGATTCTTGATGCTTGGCATGAAATAAAGCTTTGCTTGACCTTTGCTTTACATCAGTCTCGCTCCTTTAATCATAGACCCATTATTGGGGCATAACAGTATTAATCTTAAAGTTATAAGTCCACAATGCATCCATCATCCATTCTACCCTTTAACATTCCCCTTTGGACAGACCCATGATCTAGAACAAGCCTTATTTTATAGTGCCTTGTAGGAGATTTTTGCTGCTGCCTAAATTGCCTACTTTCCTCTCACCATTACCACGGAAATTGGGTCCACTGAAACAAAGGGGTAGTGTAAGAAATTAAGACTTCCATAAATCTCTTTAAATAATAAAGTATAAGATAGTGATACCTTTTTTTCTGCCACATAACCAATTCTTGCAAGAATAAGGTCATATAAAAGAATTTACAACACATGCTAGCATTATCCTACTGGACCCAGACCATTTGTATGTTTCTCTGTCTCTGAGAAATGTAGTTATTTACATGACTGAAACCTAAAAATTGTTTGATATGACCACTAATATCACCTACATTATTTTAAAGCCTGTTTAAGGCTTCTGTAATACATAGGCTTTGTAAACACTTATTAAGCATCTTGTATATATCAAACACTTTAAAAAAAATCTCTGCTTTAAAAAAAAAAAAAACTCTACCTCAATGGAACTTTGAGTCTGAAAAAGATACAGGCAATATACAAGGCAACAGATAGAATAATTACATATTTGATTATATACTCTGAGAATGTCACCTTAAATTGATATGAAAATGATCAGAAGGATCTGGATTTCTTGTCAAAATTTTTTGCCTTAAAAAGAAATTGATATTTAGGGAAAGTTGTTACTGAAAGAGGTCCTGTGTCAACCAAAAATGTTAAACCATGATATCGCTAAATTTTCCAGTTGTGATCATTGCTTTGTTTAGCTGTCTTATTAAGACTGAATTTAGTAATTCAGTCTCAGATTTCAGTAAGTCTTTTTTTTAAAGATTTTATTTATTTATTAGAGAGAGAGAGGGAGGGGCAGAGGGAGAGGAAGAACCAGACTCCTTGCTGAGCAGGCAGCTGATGCAGGACTGGATCCTAGTACCCTGGCATAATGACCTAAGCTGAAGGAAGACACTTAACCAACTGAGCCACCCAGGCACTCTAGACTGTAAACTTCTTAAAGGTAAAAAAGTTTATTCTTCTAGTAGTTCCACAGACATTTCTAACATCCATAAGAAAGCATGTACTGATGTAAAATGCCAGCAAATCAAATTATTTAAAAAAGAAAGAAAGAAAGAAAAGATATATCTGGATAAAGAGAAAAACAGAAAATCTAATAATACATTGAATTATTAGAGCAAAGAGTGGAGGAAGAGAAAATAAATATGAAATAGAGATTTCCACTAAAAGAAAAAAATTGAATAAGGCAGGAGATTTAGAAAATTATTATGACAGACTTGAGAAAAAAATAAAATAGGAATTTTTAGAAAATAGCAATGAATGAAAAGGTCAATTGTTCCTACCTCTATAATATTAGCTGTTTGTTGTTGTTGTTGTTGTTGCTAATTTACCTATTAATGCTAATAAACAAAGAAAGGTTTCATTTAGGGATAAGGTTTCTCTCTCTATATATATATTTTTTCCATTTAGGGATAAGGTATATGTATATATACATAGATATATATGTATATATATATATTTTTTTAATTTTAATTGTTAGAAAATGTGTCACAGAAAGTGTTTAAACTTTAAGATACAGATGCAACATGTAATGAACTGCATTGTTTGAACGTCTAATTTGTAAATGCTGTTAGAGGAAACTTGGTGGAAATGTTCTTATGTGATTGTGTTTCTGGAACTAAGTATATTTATTAATAAGGAATAGTTTAAAATTATGAAATGACCAGGAGCGGACAATTTTCCTAATCCTATCAGCTCTTTGCAGCTCTTTTATTAGCCCCCTTCAGGCATATCAGCTTTTTTATCTAATTAAATTTTATATTAATGTGCTTTTGACTTTTGGCCTTTCTCTTCCTTCTGCTCTTTTTTTCCCCTAAATTACATGTTTCTGTTTAACAGCTACTATCAATTCTTTGATATGAATTCTCAACATCAATTTACTAACTCCAGAGATGAAGGAGCATCAATATTTAGAAGCGAAGAATACAAAGCCTTCGACATCTGGATGGCTCAGTCACTTAAGAATCTGCCTTCGACTCAGGTGGTGATCCCAGGGTCGTGGGATGGAACCCCAGGTTGAACTTTCTGCTCAGCTGGGAGCCTACTTCTCCCTCTCCTTCTGCCTGCAGCTCCCTTTGTTTGCGTTCTCCCTCTCTTTGTCAACTAAATAAAATATAATAAAATAATGTAAATAATACATTTATTTATTTATTAAAATGCAATTATTACACAATACATAATGTATCACATAATTATAATAATGACTAAATAATTTATTAAATATTTATATTAAATATATCAATTTAATTAAATAAATATTTTTAGAATTTAAAATATTTCACATTTAGATTATTAAATATTAAATCATTAATTTAATAAATAAATATCTAAACATAATTAAATAAAATAATTTATTTATTAAAATGAATAAAATAATGTCATTATCTGAGCATGTATTTTTAAATAGTCTAAAAAAAACCATGTAATAAAGTCTACATACATTGAGTTTAGATATTTATACAAGTTAACCCAGACACTCAACCCACAGACAGTTTCAAAACATTTGTTTTTATCTACTACTCAAAATACGATTTTAATGTATTTATTTGTAACTTTGACATAGCAAGGAAACTTGGAGGAAAAGGAGACATTTGCTTTTAATATTTGAAAATTATTTGGTGATTTAAAATAAATAAAAACCTTAACACGTGAGCATTTCTTCTTAAATAACACTGTGAAGTTTCTGAGTCGCATTCTATTAAAAGTGCTGATAAAATGGCCTCAGTTACTCATTTAAATTATCAGCTGAATGGGTAACAAATGAAGTAGAGAGCTTTTTAATTATTTATGAATGTATTGCTTGTGGATGGAGTGCCACATAGAGTTACCTCTCTTTTTGGCTTTGTTTTGTGAGCAGCAGTGGAATCTATGAATGAGATTAAACATAAGGACATTCACAGAAATTCTTAATGAACTTCTGGGGAAGGGCAATAAGTGCAAGGAAAAACTGCAGCAAGACTAATTACAAATTTCAAGTGGTCATCGCTTAATTATAGAAGCTTTTAAGTTCAAGTAATATATCATTTTTATGAGCCTATCATATTGTATTAATTACCACAAACTGCACTCTTGAACACTTATCTTTTCACATATTTCTTATTCTTAGTACTTAAAATTACCCTTATGATTGATAAGTAAATGGATTTTACAGACAATGCATTTATTTACATAAATAAATAATGCTGTTTATATATATAAAAACAATTGAATATGTGTATGTGTTCAATGAATTTTTTTTCAAATTAACATCTTAATTCTACCACATTAGTTACAAATAGATATAGACTTTATAGATTCATCAAATATTTTATTCTCAAATTTATATGTCCTTTGTGAAGTAAATGAAACTGTATATATTAAATATAATCCTATCACATGTAACAGTTACTAGTGCATCCCAGGACATACATAGGTCAGGTCCTCCTCAAGGCATCACGGATAACTGGATTTAACTTTCTATCCTAGGAGTCTTCTGTATATTTCTGTGGCTTTTATACTACAATCAGGAGGAAGAATTCTTTTGCTAAAAGCTTCCAAATGACTATGCGAGTAGATTATTTGTAGACTAGTGATATAATATTATAGTTTAATATGTGAAGCATGATAAAATAAAATGCCATTGCCATATTTAATTTGTTCAGTAATGCATTCATTTAGTTATCAAGCATTCATTTTCTTTTTTTAAAGATTTTATTTATTTATTTGACAGACAGAGATCACAAGTAGACAGAGAGGCAGGCAGAGAGAAAGGAAGGGAAGCAGGGTCCCTGCTGAGCAGAGAGCCTGATGTGGGGCTCTATCCCAGGACTCTGGGATCATGACCTGAGCAGAAGGCAGAGGCTTTAACACACTGAGCCACCCAAGAGCCCCAAGCATTCATTTTCTTTATACAGAAGAGATAGAACAATATTATATAGTAGAAAATACAGTAAATAATCTAGAAACCTTGATCATTTTGTTTTGGCAATTTTAGAACATAAAATTAGCTAAAGCTCAAGTGCAAGTTATATTTGTATCATAGGAGGAAAAGTTAATTAAAAGTTTGTTTATTACCATAGTTTAACACTTCAACGAAATGATAACGAGTCCAAAATCAATGAATATATGAAGTATACAATAAAAACAATAATCTTGAGTGTATGTGACTCACTGTAGGTATTGATAGGCTAGAAATCAAAGGGAAAGTATCTATAGGGTTTGTTCAGTTCCATGCTCATCAGATTAATAGGCTTTCTCATATTGCTTCCTTCACCACATTAATTTGTCTAATGAAGTTTTCAAGAGTTAAAGACAGTGATAGGTTCATGGCTGGAGAGAAGGTACAGAATCTAAGATAGTTCAGCAGTGCTTATTATTTAAGAGAAAGACAGCATGGGAGGTGAGGGGTATATCATGCATCCTGTTTTCACTCCCTTTGTGGAGCACCTACCCTGGAGGTCATGTAATAATAACCAATGACCAAAAAACAATAAAAAAACCCAAACATCCATGTGGAAGTGCCATCCCTGCCTGGAGATGAGTAGACTGCTCAAACAGATCCTGGGCAGGCATCTCAGCCCAGGCCTGTGCTGGGGAAGCTGGTTCATGGCTTTGGGCGCAATCAGGAAGCCAGCAAACTGACGGGAGAGTGCAGCCAGGGTTAACAGGACTGATGATCTTTTTGCAGCCAGGCCGCGGGTAGACACCCGCTCAAGGAGCCAGGCTAGGAGGCTGCCCAGCGCCAGCGCTGGCAAAGCTTGCAGCCCCCGGGGCTTCCCCCCGCGCCCCAGCCAGGGCGGGGCCTCAGGAGGGAGGGGGGCGGGGCGGCGCGGAGAAGGGGCTTTGCTAATTGCCAAAGCGAAAAGGGAGCTCGCGGAGGACTCAGGAGGGAGGGGGGCGGGGGCGGGTGGAGGGCGGCGGGGAGAAGGCGCTTTGCTAATTGCCGAAGCTGGAAGTGAGCTCACAGAGGATGTGGCTGAGAGTCTGGGAGGAGGTGGAGGGGCTGGCGGAGGAGGGGCGGGCAGCGCCGCTGTGCTGTGCTGCGGCCCAGTCGGGACTGCAGGACCCACCGGACTCGCTGCCCATACGCTCCCATGTGAGGCTCCGCTGTCCCGCTCCTGCTGCCTGCTGCCCCTCCCTGCCCCAAGGCTTCTCCGGACCACCCTCTGCACTGGGGTAAAGTGACACCGCGCCGCGCCCTCACCTGGAGCAGAAAGCGCGGACCCGACCTGGGGGCGGAGAGGGAGGTTGTGGAGGCCCAGCCTCCCGGAACCCCAGGGCACCGGGACCACCCCGGACGCTGCGCCAAACCCGGGTCCTCATGGGGTCGGGCTGGGGACAGCGCCTTGCGAGGTGCCCCCCGCCAGCAGGCACGCTAGCCCCCATCTTTCCGCAGCCCCATGCGCCCGTGCTGAGGACCCCTTTCCCTCCCCCGCCCTGGCCCCGCTGCTTTTGTTCTGGACTTGGGATCCCAGGTGGAAACTAGTCCCTCAGACCTCCCTGGCAGCAAGGAGGGCAGGGAGGGATTCTTGGTTTTCTGCCCTGGCTCCTCCTCTCTCCCCATTCACAAGCCTTTTGGCTTCCCTTTCCTCTCCTCATTGTCAGTTTTCTGAAATGGTTTTCTTCTGCATGTTGACCCAAAGAGCTATTTCATGAATGAATATACACGAAACTGAGTTGGGGCCCACCTGTGAGAGCCCACCTGTAGAGGCCTTTCATTAGAATGGTCTCTGGTTCTAGCCTCAGTTCAGAATACTGCATGTACCTGAGGACCAAGTCCAGATGTTTCTTTCATCTCTGACTTGAATTTGAAATCCTCCTCAGACTTCAGCTTCCAGGATTTCTCCAGTCCTTGCTCTCCCACTGTCTTGGTGGGGATCCGCCATGAGTGTTGAACACAGGAATGAATGAATGATATATACCCCAGACTGCTGGGGCTTTGTCTTCTTTTGCTGAGGTTGGAAAGGCTTGGGAGAGACCCCCTGTATGCAGATAGAGAGCTGCATGCAATTGCTTAGATAAACGTGTTCCCCACTTAATTGCTTGGGCATTGAACATTTCACCCTTAACCTGTGGCTTGAGCAGTTAGGAGGAGACAATCTGGAGGTGAATCAGAAGATGGCTGAATCCACATGGTGGTGGTCTGGGTTTGGGAGATTTTCCTGTAGATTCAAAGGAAAGATATAAATTCTTCCAGTGGGGAGTGGTAAACTTTTTATCGATGGGAGATGGAAAATAAATGGTCTGGTTAAACTTTCCCGCCCCCTCAAAACCCATTATTTGAAAACACAAAAAGCAAAGTGAAGGGAGAAATCCTCCCACTCCCATCCCCACTCACCTCCATAGCCATCTCCTCTTCCAAGAACCTAACAGACAAGGTGCCAAGAAGTGTTAGGTACCAGCAGTGGTCTCAGATCTCATTCAAGAATCATGGTGAAAGGCTTTCAAATAGATTGTGGGGGAACAGGGGTCCAAAGGGGGGACAAGTTTAAGGTTTGCCTGGTCCCCTAAAAATTAATGGCACTAGAGAAGATGACCTTTGGGAACTATAGCTTAATGGATACAATGTGTTAAAAGCTTCAGTGAGTCATGGTGGGAAGAAGCCATGAGGGCAGCAAACACAGTCTTAGATGATGTTATTAATAGCACTACAGGCTCTAGATTTCCTGTGGTGGTGTTCTTGGCAAGACCAGCCCGGCCAAAGTGGATACTCTCAACCTGGAACAGAGGGTCTTGGAGATGCCAGCACGTGAGGTATGATGAGAGGGTAAAATGATAGGAGGTGTCCTTTGGAAGGACTGACTCCTTGACTTTAAAAGGGAGAACCCAAATCTGTAGGTGAAATCTTTCTGGCTACAAAGAGGGCCAAGGCCTCCTAAGGTCAAGGTCTCCTCGTCACTTGCAAAGATGTCGAAGAACATATTCAGACATTTCAAAGATGTCCTCATATCATTGGTTCCCACTCTGGAATTCTATCAATAAGGTGAGAGTTCCTGTAGTTGAAAAAGAGATCTAAAAAGACTTCCCTTTCTCATGTAATTTCTGTAACCTCCAGGACACACCCACCTCCCCCTTCCAGCTCTGTAATGAAGCCACAGCTGGTGCCAATTTGTGGAACTCCTTAAAGGCTATTCTCCCTTATATACCCCCGGACCAAGTTCCCATGCTCCCTCACCCGATTTCCTGCACTCACCTCCCACCTGGTGTGTTCACACCTGCAAGTGCCTTTTACCAACCCCTTTGCCAAAAGGCAGCCAGAGTGACCTTTCAAAGACCTATCAGTTCCTGGCATTTGTCTCCATAGAAATCTGCACTGATCTTCTAACAAATTCTCAGTCCTCCAAAGGCACCCATAATCCTCCCATCAGTCTATTCATACCCCTCCAACTGACTGATGCCTGTTCTGCCCCATCTCTCTGCCCTTCAACCACACGGCCTCCTTCTTCCTGTGGAGACCTCTCATGGCACCTGCCTCCAAGCACAGGTGATTCCCATTGATGGGAAGACCCTCTTCTCTCCCCCATCTCCCCACTCCAGTTACTCCCACTTATTCGTGAGCTCACAAGCCCCATGGTACACACTCTCCATGCAGCCTGCTCTCTCTTTTCTAGCACTGGCCTCCGTTTCTAGCTGTGGTTGTGTCATGGATGTCCTTCCCCAGCCAGCCTCCAAGCTCTCCTTCCCTTTAGCTCCAACACCTGACACAGTGCCTGGCACGTAGTAAGCCCTGGCTAGCTTCTAAGAGCCTCACTCAAGGACTGAAAGCATTTTAAAAATGTCACCACGTAGGCTCCAAACTGTAGGCAGAAAAAGCTTTGCCTGGATTGACATTTTAGAGACGTATTCGTCAAGTTGGATGTGTTCACTGACTTTACCTTGTAAAATTAAAAAAAAAAAAAAAAAAGACCTCTGTATCGCTTCGCATCTACCGAAGGCGCATGTATACTACTAGACCACGTTATGAGCTTAATGGAAGGAGACAAGATGTTTTCGCTAAGAAAATGTATAAGACTGTTGAGGTCAAGTGGGAGGAAACAGTCCGTTTGTTGGAGCATTGCTATCTTACTCTATCACAGCCACTCTTAAAAATCTGACACGGGGTGAGTCAGAATTGTCTGTCGGAGATGAGTTAGATCTGGCTCATGTTCCTACAGACATGAAAGCCAGAAACGAAGAAGGAGGCTTTGAAAGCGTGGGTTGAGGAGGCCGTGTGGTTCACTGCGATGAGCTAAGTGCCCAGGGCCACCAGCAGACATGCTGGCCTGTATCCTTCCTTTGTTCTGGGGTCCCTCTTGCACCATGTGGTGAGGCTGGTGGCTGGGAGCAGCTCAGGACAGGACCCGGTGGCATCTTAATTCTCCCACCCTCCTGTGGGCTCCAGTGGGCTCCAGTAGGTCCCAAGGGACAGCCTGCCTTCCTTGAAAAGCCCAGTAGCACTGGGAGCAGAAACTGGGACCAAAGAGTGAGCACCCTGTTTGACAAGCTGGAGCAGCCACCTCTTCTTCAGATGCAGGGGGAGCCCTGGCATGCTGACTCCTCCCTTCTCCCTTTCCCCTTTCCTCTTTCCTCCCTCTTTCCTTCCCCTCTCTCCATCCCTGGTGGTGCCCTTTCCCAATGCCCACTTCATCCCTTTTCCTTTCTACATGCCTGTCTTCTAGAGTTTCTTCTCTTTCCTCCCCATTACTTCCCTTCATCTGAATCTCCTCTTTGGTCCCTTTGTCCCTGCTCTCTGCTCCTCCTCCCCTTCCCTGGCCCCTGTTCAGCTCCATACTGAATGCAGGCAGAGCTGGACTAACATGCTCACTTGCTAGCTCAGCCACCCTCCAGAGAAGTCACTCTTCGGTGGCCACCTTCCTGACCCCCTGGTCGCTTCTCCACTTGTTCAGATATTGCTCTGAAGTCTGAGGAGGACAGAGCGGGGCTGCCACAGAAGCAGGCCAGAGGAGAAACCAAAACATGTGTCCACACTGTCCCCCAGCACTGCTGCTCTGAGAGCTTTCTGAGTCCTCAACAGGGTTAGGATTTAGGGGCTTCTTCAGAACCGGGAGTGAAAACAACCATAGGTCAAAAGAAAAGCTATGGCACCCACAAAAAATAATAATCACAAATGAAAACTATGTTAACTCTGAGTCCCAAAGTCGAAAAATTGCCTTGAATCTGTCTCTAGAAAGCACCCAAGGCCTCACTCTCTGGGTTCTGGGTGCCCTGGAAATGGCAGGAGGCTCTGAAAAACGCGTGGGGGTGCCAAACTATGGGGGCTAGCCTGCCCTCTGGCGGGGGGGGGGGGTACCTCCTGTGGCGCTGTCCCGGCCTGACCCCCTGCGGACAGGGTGTGGCACAGCGTCTGGGGTGGTCCTGGTGCCCTGGGGTTGGCGGGAGGCTGGGGCCCAAACATCCCACGCCCAGCTCCTGGACCGCGTTTTCTGCTTCAGGTGAGGGCGCGTCGTGGTGTCACTTTACCTGTGAGCAGAGGGTCCTCCAGAGAAGCCATTGGGTGGGGAGGGGCAGCAGGCGGCGGGAAGGGGAACAGGACACCACGGCCTCATGGGCTAGGCTGGAGCATGAGAGTGCAGGGGCAGCGAGTATGGTGGGTCCTGCAGTCCCGAATGGGCTGCAGCACAGCACCCTGGCGCTGCGCGCCCCTCCTTCCCGCCTGGGCAATTAGCAAAGCCCCTTCTCCCGGCCGCCCCCGACCCGCCCCCGCCCCCGCCCCCCTCCCTCCTGAGTCCTCTGAGAGCTCACTTCCAGCTTTGGAAATTAGCAAAGACCCTTCTCTACGCTGGCCCCACCCCCTCACTTCTGAGGCCGGAGTCCATGCTGGGGTGCGGGGCTAAGCCCTGGCATGCTGCTGCATTGCCAGCGCCTGCGCTGGGCAGCCGCCTAGCCTGGCTCCCTGAGCGGGTGTCCACGCGCAGCCTGGCTGCCAAAAGATCATCAGTCCTAAATGCCGGCTGCACTCTTGGGTCAGTTTGCTGGCTTCCAGTTTGCGCCCAAAGCCAGGAACCAGCTTCCCCAACACAGGCCTGGGCTGAGATGCCTGCCTGGGATCTGTCTGAGCAGTCTCCTCCACTCCAGGCAGGGATGGCACTTCGACCTGGATGTTTGGGTTTTTGGTTTGTTTTTTTGGTCATTGGTTATTACATGACCTCCAGGGTAGGTGCTCCACAAAGGGAGTGAAAACAGGACTGCATATATAGCATACAGCCATTCTAGAAAAATAGCTTGGGGTTCTCTCGGGAACGCGGCATTGGTCCTTGCACTATGGTTTAATAGAAAAGGGATTATGCACCAAGTTACTTAAATGAGCATAGGTTGAAATCGTTTACTGAGAGTAAATATTTTAAATAGTTATATTTTAACTAAATCTATTATCAATCATAAATCTATTACACGAAGGTTACAGACAATTTAAAAGAGAGAGCTTTCTCTTCAGGGTTTTAAATAACCCCTGTCTGTCTTGGCACAAGAAATGCAAAGATAGGAAATGGTTTGTAAAAGATCATATAATAGATTTTACTAATTCTATTTATTTGACAGACAGAGATCACAAGTAGGCAGAGAGGCAGGCAGAGAGAAAGATGGGGAAGCAGGCTCCCGGTCAAGCAGAGAGCCTGATGAAGGGCTCGATCCCAGGACCCTGAGATCATGACCTGAGCCCAAGGCAGAGGCTTAACACACGGAGCCACCCAGGCGCCCCCAGATGAAATACATTTCTGACTTAGAAACTTCAGATAGAATTATTTTGTCCATGATGACAACTGAAGAAAATGTGTCATCCCTAAACCTAACCTTAAACCCTACCAACGCTGAAACCTAAGCTGACCTTAAAGCCCAAACTAGAACCCTGAATCCCAAACCTGGAATGGAACCCAAAGCCTGTACCTGAGCCCTGGATCCAAGCCCTGAACCACGAACCCAAACCCTAAACCAGACCTCCAAGTCATGAAACCTGAACCCAAATCTCAGCATGAAGTCAAACCCCAAATTTGACCTTGAACTTTATCCCATAAGCCCTGAGTCTTAAAGCCTAAATCATAAACTTAAAGCCCTAAACTATAACTCTGTTCCCTTGTCCTTCACTCTAAACCCTCACCCTAACACTAAACCCAAAGCCTGATCTAGAACTCTGACTAAAACCTGAACCTGTACCCAAATTCAAATGCTTCACCACACTTTGCTTAGGCACTTGCCATTGATGGATATTTGCAGTTTCTACCTTTTGATTCTTGTGAACATTGTTTGGGTTGGGGGCTAGGGTTAGGGTCTTGGATTAGGGTAGGGTCCAGGCTTGAGACCAAGTTGAGGTCAGAGTGTGGGTCTGCATCAGGGCCATGTTCAGTGACACTGTTTGGGTCAAGGACTGTTGTAATTCCACATTGTTTCCAATTCATTGTTCCTTAGCTATTTGGGGGGAAGTTGGGGGGTATTGGGCTCCATGCAGCTTGAATTTCCGGAATGAAATGGCATCAGCTGGACCCCAGGAGGGAGCAGGACCTTCCACTGAAGGGTGAGCTCCCACAGTCCTGCACTGCCTTGCACCGCCTGCAGAGGGCGCCAGACCCCAGCTCCCGCCCTGAGCCCAGGCTGCACAGCCACAGCTGGGACCAGAGCCCCGCCTCTTCAGGACCCACTGTGGAGACTTCTGGAGAATGTGGGGCGCCTCCCACCCTGACAGGACAAGCTGAGGAGGGTGTGGCTCTGCATCCACACTGACCGGACCCGTTGTGGAGGACGCGACCACACTGGCAGCAGTCCAACCTCCTAAGGACCAGATGCTGGAGGAGCTGAGGAGAAGCCGCCTGAGTGCACTGTCAAGGGGTTCGTGGTCTCAGGACCCCACAGAGAAAGGGAGCCCTATGTAGACACTGGGGCTTCCGTCGTTTTGTGTGAGGAGACGTGGCCTCCTGCTGTGCTGGGCGCGGGGCTGTGGGGTCCCCCCTTTCTGGGCTCGGGTGCTCCTAGGTCCTCATCTGTGTTTGTGTGCTCGCGGATTCGGTTCCTGGGGCTCCTCAGATGGTCTGAGGTCAGGGAGCGTCCGCCTGCTTCGGTGCTTGTGCTCTCCCCACCTCAGCCCTGCGGGGTCCTTCCCGTGTCCACACCCACTCCAGGCTTGCGCCGAGTCCGGAAATTCGGGAGCCAGAGTGAGGACTCTGTAGACGGTTTTCGGGAGAGTAGGTATTTTCCCAGTGTGGGTTCTACCCTGAGCACAGTGCCTCCCCATCTCCGTGTGTACCCCTCCCTGTCTGTCGTCATTGTTGCAGGGCTGTCAGATGACAGGTCTGTCACCTTCTTGGTTCAGGGGCCTCCCGGGTATCTTGCTGTCTTGGATGCAGGTGTAAATGAGATCGTTCTCAGCAGTCTCTTTTTGATGGTTCCTTCCGAGCACCTAGGAGTGCCACTAATTTGTGCATATTGATTTTGTTCCTTGCAAGTTTTTGAATTTATTAGTTCAATTGGCCTTAAACTCAATCTGCCAGTTATTTGACCAGCAGCATGGGTTTAATTGGGAAGAGCAGAGAATGGCAGTCTGGGCTGAGCAAGCTAAGGTCCCATCACAGGCAAGTGCGAGAAACAAAGGAGAGGAACATTATTTCATGGAGGAGGAAGAAGTTGGGAAGGGTGCTTGAAGGAAAGTCCCTTGGAGAAAGGCAGGGTGATGGAGAATTCTCACCAGCTGAGCTGCAAAGCTCCTACAAAAAGTCAGGAGATGAACCTCCAGCTTCCCGTGTGAGGCCTGGAATTGGTGAGTCTCTCCTGTGGGGGATTGCAATGTGGGGTCTGTAATGGGCACTGAGCACCAGGCGCCCCCTTCCAGCCTCCCCTTCTGGCATCCCCAGTCCACTTTACTGGGGCTTCCTTTCCTGCTTTTGCACAGTTCTAACCAGCTTGTGGTGGAACGTTGTGGAAAAACTGAAATTCCAAATCCACTGCTTCTACTGCACCTGAGATACAGGGGCCCATGATTTAATTCTCCCACGAGTCTCTTGCTAACATGTGTCCTCTCCATGTTGGGTGACCTGGATCTGGGAGGGCTTGGACTCCATCCCAAAGTCTGATGTTCTCTCTGCTTCCGTGTCATCGTGCTAACATGGATATTTGGAAGATTCATTTCCTCTGTGGTGATTTCAAAGTGCAGTCAGCTTGTTATAGCAGCACAAATACGTGCTGTCTCCACACTCAGATTCCCCAGCCGTCATTTCTTTACCACGTTTGCCACTTCACACGGGATGCTTCAGTGTGTTTGATCCCACACCAGGACAATGTCCTGCATAACCACCACATAACCTGAAATGAGGAGATCATTACAGAAACCATCCAAGGGTTAGTGTTAGGAACCAGGGACATGGCAGGGCTGATCTGAAGACCCCATGGAGAGCTGTCTGGGTGGCTGAGTTGACAGTGGAGGTGAGGGTGAGTGTCTGGCTCTGGCTTTGTGTCCAGGAGTCAGCTCTGTGTGGGTGTGTCCTTAGCTAGGCATGCAAATTTCTGCTCCTCTGAATCCTTTCCGGAGTTCCAAATGGCACAGTTTCCTTCTGGGCAGCAGGCTGAGTCCTCTGGGATTGCCCATGTGTCCCCAAATTGTAGGGCACCTACTGCAAGGCCTTTGGGGTCAGAATCTTGAAAAGCAAACCAAAGGTTATGGTTAGGGACCACAACATGGCAGGCCCGATCTGCCAGCACTCTGTCCATCTTTCTGGGGGAGGGGGCAGTCGAGGGATTTGTTCAGGTTGAGTGTCAAGCTCCAGGTTTGCATCCAGGGGCCTGCTGAATATGGGGCTGTCCAGAGGTAGGAATGCAGATTTCAGTTCCTCTGAATCCTTTCTGGAGTTCCAAATGGCATGGTTCCTTTCAGGGTGGCAGGGTTAGTCCTATGGTGTTCCTCACTGTCCCCAATCTCTGAGGCTTTGGAGCCAGGCCGTCGGGGACAGACAAACACAGGCTGGAGAGCTTTAATGTCAGAAATGTATTTTCGCACAGATCTGGAGGCCAGAAGTTCCAGATCAAGGTGCCAGCAAGGTTGGTCTCCAGTGAGCTTTTTCTTGTTGTTCTATAGATCACTACCTTTTCAACTGTGCCCTCAGATGACCTCTTCTCTGTGGGCCCCCAGAGGGGAGGTAGGGGGAGTGCTTTCATGTGTTTCACCCTTATGAGGACACCAGTCCTAGCAGATTAGGACTCCTGTGACCTCACCAAGCCTTCAGTACCTCCTTCTAGGTAGGCCCTATCTCCAGATGCAGTCACACTGGAGATTAGGAATTCTTCATATGACTTTTGTGGGGACACAATTCAGTCCATAACAATTAGTACAGGAGAAAAGCCATGGAGAGAATTCTAGAGGAGTCACACGTTGATGTTATAAGGTAAGTGGGTATAAAAGAGCACCTCTGAAGTCCAATAGGTCATTAGAGCTAGAGGCTGACAGGAAAGTCCCGTACGTGCCACAGTTTTGAGTTTGATGCAAGCGCAACTCTGAAGGGAAGATATTTGGGAGGCCTTGGCCGACCACTACTTCCAGCCAGGGGTGATTCTGGAGGGAGTATCTCTCGGAGTGCTGCCTAGAATCAAGACTTTGGGGTTGGAAAAGTGCCACTTCCAAAGCTGGAGAAGGATGGTGCTGTAAGTTACTTGAAGAGTACTGTTCTGGGAGATAGGAGATCTGGGGTGTCTTCTTTGTTCTGCTGCTGACCAGATGTGAAAATGCAGATTAACTCCCTAACCATCTCAGTTCTACCACCATGTGCTGCTGTCATGTGTGCCAAGCCCCAGAGTTAGTTTGATCCATAAGCAGAAGCCGGTCTTTTAGTTCCCAATCTCTTAATCGGGCTGATCGTCACAATATATAGCGGACACGTGACAGCCACCGGGGAGAAGTAAGGGTTGTCTTCCCCTCAGGGAGAGTGGAAAAGCTCTAGGAGAGGGCATACCCGTAGACCAAAGGCAGCCAGTGCTGGGGAGTGGAGCCACGGGGAAGAGTGTGCTGATGACAGCCTTGTGGAGGGAGGGCAGAAAGAGCCACCACCATGACACTTGAGTTACAGATCGAGCTTGGGGATAGAGAAGGGATCAGGGCACGGTAGAGCAGCAGCTGGCAAAGTGATTCTGTTGAGCTTAAGCTCATAGTGCCTTAGCGAATTAGAATGGGAAATGCCTTGCTATTGTCGGTGACTCTGTGTTTGTGTGAGTATGAGTGACAGAGTGGGGACAAAGAGAGAGGGAGAGAGAATACATTAAATTTTAAAGAAGGACAATAAGGGACGCCTGGGTAGCTTACTCAGTTAAGCATCTACCTTTGGTTCAGGTCATGATCCCAGGGTCCTGGGATTGGATCCCATACCAGGCTCTAGTGGGGGGCCTGCCTTCCCTCTGCCTGCAGCTCCCCTTGCTTGTGATCTCTCTCTTCCTCTGTAACAAATAATAGTAAAAAATAAACAAGGGCGATACGTTATGTTTACTTTTGTTTCTGATGCCAGACATGGGTTCAGAGGATTGAAGAGGGAGATCCAAGGAGCTAGCCTCTCAAGAGGAGTGAATACCTAGTCACTGGTAAGACCCCTGGTCCTGCAATACAATATGGCTCCTGTGATCTGGGTCCTGTTAAATGCCCCTCGCCATCCTTCACCCGATAGTTTGATTCTTCATTGCGTTCAGTGTGGGGAACTGGGAGAAGCTATGACACTTGGCCCTTTGTGGAGGAATGTTAGTAGTATAAATAGCAATAGTTATCAGTTCTGGAGCACTTCCATGACTCTGCTGCAGGCACTCTGCTGTGACCTGGGTTTATAGCAGTGAGATAAACATAGAAATAGATGTGGGCTCTGTTCCCAAGAATCTGAAACCCACTATTCTCCTTGTCCCCTTCCCATTCTGTCTTCTTCAGCCCTTGTGCAATCCCACCAAGCAGGAAGCTTGCTTCTCCCCTTCCCTCTCCTGCTCCCCCTGCTTGTGCTCTCATTCCCTCTCTCTGACATGTAAATAAATCAAATGTTTTAAAAAATTATAAAAAAGGCAAAACAAATAACCATTTTTGGAGAGTGATTTTCTGAATGCAGTTATGGGCAGTGCTGGGTACTGAAGAAGACGCTCTGCTGACCAGAGGAGTGGGGAAATTACAGAACAAATTCCACAGGTCATTGAATATATCACATTCATCACCCCACCCATAGCACTCATTAATCTCTAGCCCAGCCAATATGTTGGTTATAAAAATGAGCTTTCTCCAAACTGACAGGAAGTTCTCGTTTTAGCAATGTAAATCATTCTGATCTTTATCACTAATGTGATCTAATCCTGTCTAGTAAAGAAACTTGAGAGTTCTATATCTCTGTAAGCATTTAAGAAAAACAATGGACTCTACTCTAATTACTTTTTAACTAACTTGACTTGCCAAAGGAAGGAGAAAGTAAATATCAGAAATCTTACCACTAAGCACAAGTTGCAAGTTATACCTGCCAAAATGTGGTTCAAAATATAAGTAACCAGTCTCCTTAGAAGCCTTTTACCTTCTTATATCTGTTATGTTGGGTAAATGAGTAGTTACTAGAATACAGCTGGCTCAGTGATCACAATTCAGCTTACCCTCAGAAATATAAATAGATTACATGTTTAGCCCGGTAACTGGACACTGATATAGAATTATTCACTGGCTGATTCCTAGATCAGAAACCACAAAAAATTTTTCTTTTTTATGGAAGTATGGCTGTTACAATAGTCTCACCTGTACCTCATAGTGATTGACTTAACTACTCTATACGTTACAACTCTAGATGTAACATTTTAATAAAACAACAATATCTTTGATGGTATCATGGAAATGTAAGTGCCTTGTGCACTTTTCTTAATGTGTATAATTACCTAAACATCATAGTAAGTAAATCAAGGCCATTGTCAAGCTTCCGTCAAGGAGAGTCCTTAACTAGAGGGATTTCCCATTGCTCTCAGGATGATAACCTCTGAGTTACAGGTTCCGTTAGTTGGCCACACACATTTGGAGCCTTGTGGACTTTCTGACAGCTGAGCAGCATATCTGTTTCAAGCATTGTGATCCCTGTTCTTACTGCAAGAGTGACAGTTGTCACTTTTCCTTTGACCCCTGTCTTTAGGAAAGTGTCTGACTCAGAAAGTCGAGTCAGTACCCCCCAAAAATATTTTCAGGAGAACCACCTCAAAGATGATCACCTGAGATACTGTCAAGAAAAAAAAAACTGAAATTCTAAGCAACATCCATAAAAAGTATTTTCATGTTGATAAGGAAAGATTTTCCCCTAAATACCAGAGAGGCTCCATGAAAGTGAGATTTTTACCTATTTTGTTCACCGTGTCACCAGTCCCTAGAAGAGCGCCTAAGACATCACTCAAGATTAGGTTGCTTTGAATGAATCAAATGAATGAATGAACTGTAGCCTTTGATAGTGAGGTAGTTTATGGTCCTTAGGCAAGAGATGTGATTTGTGTTGGGATTTCAAGAATGGGAGGTGCCGAAGAGAAAATTGAGAAGCTAAATGTGAAAATATGCAATTTACTGACTGGAGTAGTTCTGAATATATTTCAAACATAATTAAACTATGGCTGTGGGTCTATATGCGTTTTCATAATTTTCCCTTGAAAATGTGAGGCATACAGATGTCATCTCCAATGAATTCTCCTTGTCCGTATACAGAATCACCAAAAAAAAAAAAAAAAAAAAAGGCATTCTGACAGTCTTCAGACCATCCACTCCAGGATTGTGACTCTTTCTTCTCCATGTTCTTTCTGACATCATGGACTTTCAGGTTGACCTCTCTCATCTTGGGTCCCACTCTCATTAGCTGTAGAAGTCATGCGATGTTTGTGATGTGAGGGTGGCAATACTCTCTGACTTTTGGTTACAATATGTCTTTGAAAGCCAGTGTTTATTCTGCTTTTACAGCATTTCTCCATTTGAATTGGCCACCTTTTAAGTGGTCATTAGCCACATGTGGCTACTAGCCATGGGACTTGGACAGCAGAGGTGTGGAAAGTCCGCACATTCTTCCACTCAAAGGATATTGTGAGTTATGCTACATCTTTTTTTTTGAAGTGCCTTTTTTAGATATTTAAATTCAATTAGCCATTAGATAGTACATCATTGGTTTCAGAGAATTCAGTAACTCATCAGTTGTGGATAACCCTTGGTGCTCATCACATCACGTGTCCTCCTTAATGCCTATCACCCAGTTTCTCCATGTCTCCCACTCCCCTCCCCCCCAGCAACTCTCAGTTTGTTTCCTATAGTTAAAGGTGCCTCATGGCTTGTCTCCCTTTCTGATGACTCCCATTCAGATTTCCCTCCCTTCCCTCTGATCCTCTGTACTACATCTTAATCTCAACAGTCAAGCAGTGGTAGTAATTCAGTCATGGAGTCATGCATATTCTAAATCTGATGAGGTGGATTCCCATACTGCCTTTGTCTCTTCCAGAGCGCTTACATTTGTTATATTATTGCTGCTGTGTTCATGTTTCTCGTTCACTGAATGTCTGATAAAAGAATTAGTAAAATGTGTGACTGCAGAAAATACAATGGTCATGGATGATGAAGATTTTCTCCTTGACCAGACTCGAGTCAAGTTCCTCTGAGTCCTCTTTCTGTCTAGCCTTGACCTTAGGCTCCGCCCACTTAGCCCAGTTTTAGCAAGAAATCTGCTTGGTCATTTTTCAGCAATCTTCTATCCTACTCTTGATATCTGATCAAATTCCTTATCTCTCACCCCTGGTATCTTACCACTTTTTTTTTTTTAAGATTTATTTATTTTGACAGAGAGAGAGCCTGAGCAGGGGGAATAGCAGAGGGAGAGAGAGAACCAGACTCCCCACTGAGCAGCAAGCCCAATGCCAGGCTTGATCCTGGGATCAGATCATGACCAAGCCAAAGCCAGAGATTTAACCAACTAAGCCACCCAGGTGCTTCAGTATCTATAACCCTTAATATCTGATCCCATCCCTTATTCCCAGGGCACCTGGTTGGTGCAGCTGGTTGAACGTTTGACTCTTGGTTTCTACTCTGGTCATGATCTCACGGTCCTGAGATTAAGCCTCACCTCAGGCTCTATGCTCAGTGAAGAGTCTGATTAAAATTCTCTTTCCCTCTCCCTCTACCCCTACCCCTGCTCCCTCTCTCTAAAATGTATTAATAAGTCTTTTAAAAAATTCCTTATCCCCTGATCTCAATAGTTTATGACCCTAGCCTTCCTTCAACAATATTACTGTCCAGATGGTTTAGCCAGAATCCCTTCATCCTTACCCTTGATGTTCCATCTTAATTTTACATTCAGTGATCCCCACCATGCTCTTTAGCTGTAAATCTCCATTTGTCTGAGCTGAGCCAGATTTCTCTCCCATACTATACAATAAAATCTCATCATAGTAGCATCCCTTGATTAAAATCTTCCTTACTCTCTTTAATGGTTGTCACAATATTTTTTTTTTTCTTTAACAGTCAGGAGGGTGCTAATGGAGTACCATGACAAAAGGCCTAACTTCCTATAATGGACATTTCTTTGGTTTACCTGACAAACACTCTTTCTCTCTTCTAAGGAAAATTTCCGGTTCTCAGTATAACTGCCAACTGGCCCAGGGGTGGACAAGTGAGGCAGATGAGACCAAAATGAAAATTCTGTTGAGACACTGGACCTTGAGGATTCAAGCCAAGGACATAAAAGTGTTGGTACTCCATTATTCTGATGGTCCGTTAACTCTTGCTTTTTTGGTTCCTGTGTCTATCACTGCCCCTGCCTTTTTGAAGATAATGACCATTCATCTGAGTACACGGTTCACAGAATCCCTTTGCAGTGGCCCATGCGGGCCAAGGTAGTAGAACATAATAGATCTCTGTAAGTTTTTAAAAAATGTCTTTGTCCCTGTTGCCCATGGCCATTAAAGACCAAAGGTCGGGGGTAGGGGGATATTGGAAAAGGTGAAGTTATAGTTACTCACTGATTTTTTGATTGGTAGAGAGAAAGCAACACCTACATACAGGGCCAGTGGGTGAGTGGAGGAAACATCTTTGGCTCTAGGAGGAATGGGGGAAGGAGGAATATTAATAATCTTTGTCTTTGGAACTGCCCCTGAAGACTTCCCCACACAGGAAAATGACCTAGCGTGACTCTCCTATACTTTGGCAAGCCCCTTAAATTTAACTGACATCTAGATCTGATACTCCCTGCTGGATAACTCTGATCATTATTGGATTGTTACTTATTTTATTTTAAAATTATTTTTAAAGAAAATTTTAATCTAAATACAATTAATTAACATATAATACTAGTTTCAGACATACAGGTTAGTGATTCATCAGTCTTTTGTAACACCCAGTGCTCACTGTATCACATGCCTTCCTTAATGTCCATCACCCAGTTACCCCATCCACCCATCCCTCTCCCCTCCAAGAACCCTCAGTTTGTTTACTGTGATTAAGAGTCTCTTCTGAGGGGTACCTGGCTGGCTCAGTGGGTTAAAGCCTCTGCCTTCAACTCAGGTTATGATCTCAGGGTCCTGGGATCGAGCCCCACATCAGGCTCTCTGCTCCCTGGGGAGTCTGCATCCTCCTCTCTCACTCTTCCTGCCTCTCTGCCTACTTGTGATCTCTGTTTGTCAAATAAGTAAATAAAAATCTTTTTTTTTAAAGTCTCTTCTGGTTTGTCTCCCTCTTTGACTTCATCTTGTTTTATTTTTTTCCTTTACTCCCCTATGATTCTGGTTTGTTTCTTGAACTCCACATATGAGTGAGATCATATGATAATTGTCTTTCTCTGACTGACTTATTTCGCTTGGCATAATACCCTCTACTTTCACCCCTGTCATTGCAAATAATTGCCATTTATTTTAACTCGACAGAGAAGGCCACTAGAAACAGCAGGTGATGGCCCCAGCTCCTGTTCCTCCATGCAGAACATCTGTCAACACCTGTGGACATCTTTTCCTCCCCCCATTCCTATGAATGTTGCTCAGTTGTTACATGGCATGGACAAATGCTGTTGGCTGGTGGCATGGACACACTGGACAAGCTTGGCCTTCGGTAAAACAAAGACTGGCTTCAATTACTCAAACTGAAACAGGAATGCTTGGATGAACAAGCCTGCCAGGAAGTCCCACTGGAGGTACTCAACCTGTGCCCCTTCCCTCCTTGGACCAAGAACCTGAACTTGAGAGATGAATGGCTTATCCAAGGTTATGGCAAGGTTACACAGACCTGAAACTAGACACAGGTGTACATGCCTATTGATCAAGGCTGGCTGAGAAATCGAACTGCCTCAAATCTTGATTCTTTTTGCCACTTCTTATTCTCTGACCCTGTTTTTCATAGATTAGGATGTAGGAATAATAAAAATATCAGCTAATGGGGTATCCTGACTTTTTGATCTTTTAGTTCTTGTCAGACATTTACCATAATGCTTAGCACATGGATATGTGTGTGCACACACGTGCACATGCATGACACTCAAAAAATTGTTCTCTGATATTAACTTTATCAGTGCACTTTGCATCCACCACCAATTGGCTGTTTTGTCACAAACTGATTAAAGCAGAACTGTCAAGTGAGGAACTTCAAAGCCAAAGCATTAAGTGCTTTGAAAAACCAGCACCTGGGAGGATTTGTCTCAGCATCTGTGATTAGAAGGCAGCAAAAAGAGACTTTGGGGACACAGTTCACCCCTTCATGAAGCAGCCATTCAGAACTTTCTCCGAAGGGCTAATGGCTAATCTTCCAAAGACCAGCAAGAACAAGCTTATGGTCTGTTAAAATCAGATTTTTAAAAGATTTTTATTTATTTATTTGAGAGAGAGAGAGAGAGAGAGAGAGAGAGAGCATGAGAGGGGAGAAGGTCAGAGGGAGAAGCGGACTCCCCATGAAGCTGGGAGCCTGATGCAGTCCTTGATCCTGGGACTCCAGAATCAAAATCAGTTTGATTGACTCAATACAGTCAGGGAGGACAGTCCTCAGGAGTCACAGAATGCTGGTTGCCATGAGGGAGGAGTCTTTTACAAAGTCTGGGCTCTCACAGAAGGAGTCTGAAGCACGTGTATGGAAAGCAGAGGTCAGTTCTGGATTAGAAGCTCTTTCTGAGGGGAAATGAGTAGAAGCAGGGATTAACCAGGACTTGGGCTCTGCTTTATTCAGTTCAAGTTGCTGCAACAAATGATGACAGACTGGGTGGCTGAAACAGCAAAACATGTACTATTCCTTGCAGTTCTAGAGACTGAGAAGTCCAAAAGCAAGATCCTGGGAGATCTGATATCTAGCAAGAGACTGCTTCATTATCTACAAATGCCCATATTTCTGTTGTAGACTTGCATGGATGACAGCTGGCAGAACAATCTCTCAGGTCGTTTCTCAGAAGTGCTTTTATCTCATTCACAAGTGTTCCAATCTCATGACCTCACCACCTCTCAAAGCCCATACCTCCTGATGGCACTCCTTGAGGGTCAGGGCTTCAACATCTGAATTGGGACAAGACACAAACATTCAGTCCATTAGCAAGTGTTGTCATGAGGACAGCATAGCTTATCAACTGGGTATCCCCAGGAATCCATGGGACTAGCAAAGCAGAATCTGGGGGTGTCACTGGTAGGAAAGCAGGAGGTCCCCAAGAGACAGTCCTCATAGCATTTTACAGAGACAGCAGGACCCTTGAGAAACAATAGTTTCCGTGACGCATACACCAGCCTTTATCTATGCCTGTCCTCCCTGCTGGATTCACAGCAAGCCTACTTCTTTCTTTTCCAGTACAAATGGATTTCCACTCTCTGAATCCTGATGAATTTTTGCTCTTTTGCAGTTAGTAGGTTGTCCCTCAGGATTCTGCATGTCTGGATTTGCAATCGTGGAAACTGCCAAAGGTCTAGGGACCTGCATGGCAGAACCCGGCCTCTACCACTATTGCCCAAGGTAGGGACTCTGGTCCCTTGAGTGTCCTGTGCTGCTGTCAAAGGTCTGTGTGCATTGGCTTATTGTTTTTTTTTTTTTTAATGTAATTGCTTATACGTGTGTTTCATCATGCTCAAGTGGCCTTTCTGTGAAAAAGTGGCCAAGCTACACCTAGAAGTCACTGAAGAAAGTTCTAAGAACTCCTGGTTAGTATGAGGCTAGAGAGAGAGAGAAAGAGAGAAAAGAAATCTGCCTCTCTGCATTTTGCAAGTCCCTGGGCAAAATCTGTTGGCTGTGCACTCCTCACACGAAGATTCCAGGCAGGGAGACCCTCCTGAGCCTCATCTCCCTGAGTTCCTCTTCCAGAAGCAATCCCTAGTTTGAGACCAGGGTTAGCGAAAATAGAGCAGCAAAGCAGGGTCCAGAAGGAAGGACTGCCACAGACCATGGAGCACCAGGGGGACAGGCTGGTACCTCCTCACGGTTGGGGTACAAATGGGCTCAGCTCAGCAGGTATAGGGGTGCCCTTGGCCCCTCTGGTGGGCTTTGCAGTGCCCCAATCTCAGGAAGAAAAAAGGCTGGCTCAGGTGACATATTTTTGACTGGGAAGGAGCTGACAGCAATGGAAATAAACAAGTAGGGAATGATGTTGTAAAGTTGGAGGGTTTGTCCTTTATATCTCAGCTTTCTCTCCTATCTTGCCTTGCTCTGTAGTGTGTTATCAAAGAAGTTTTTGGCATGATATTCCTGTTCACTGATTAACTCTTGAGCTGTGTCTTTTCTGCTGTTCAGCTCATCTGGTGAATTCTTTTACTGTAAAAAGTATCTTGCCCTTGTAAGGGCAATGGCAAGACCTGAGAAATCCCAGAGATTTCAGCTTGCCACCCAGAAGGAAACCAGGCTATTTGGAATGCTGGAAAGGATTCAGAGTAGGGGAAATCGTCTTGGACATCTGAGACCACCCCCACATTCAGCGGTCCACTGGACACAAACCCAGACCTTGATACTGATCCTGAACCATGCTCTCAACTCAGACCCCTGTGATCCTCGCCACAGTGCTTTCAGATCAGTGCAGCCATGCCCATAGGCACAAACTCTTAAGCCTAGATTCTGTCCTGAGAGGTGTGTCCCCGACGGCCTGGCTCCAAATCCTCAGAGATTGGGGACAATGAGGAACACCATAGGACTCACCCTGCCACCCTGAAAGGAACCATGCCATTTGAAACTCCAGAAAGGATTCAGAGGAACTGAAATCTGCATTCCTACCTGGGACACACCCATATTCAGCAGGCCCCTGGATGCAAACCTGGAGCTTGACACTCACCCTGAACAAATCCCTCGACTGCTTCCTCCCCCAGAAAGATGGACAGAGTGCTGGCAGATCGGGCCTGCCATGTGGTTGGCCCTAACCATAACCTTTGGTTTGGTTCGGTTCTCAGGATTGTGACCCCAAAGGCCTTGCAGTAGGTGCCCTAAAATTTGGGGACACATGGGCAATCCCAGAGGACTCAGCCTGCTGCCCAGAAGGAAACTGTGCCATTTGGAACTCCGGAAAGGATTCAGAGGAGCAGAAATCTGCATGCCTAGCTGAGGACACACCCACACAGAGCTGACTCCTGGACACAAAGCCAGAGCCAGACACTCACCCTCACCTCCACTGTCAACTCAGCCACCCTGACAGCTCTCCATGGGGTCTTCAGGTCAGTCCTGCCATGTCCCTGGTTCCTAAGACTAACCCTTGGATGGGTTCTGTAATGATCTCCTCATTTCAGGTTATGTGGTGGTTCTGCAGGACATTGTCCTGGTGTGGGATCAAACACACTGAAGCATCCCGTGTGAAGTGGCAAACGTGGTAAAGAAATGACGGCTGGGGAATCTGAGTGTGGAGACAGCACGTATTTGTGCTGCTATAACAAGCTGACTGCACTTTGAAATCACCACAGAGGAAATGAATCTTCCAAACAACCATGTTAGCACGACGACACGGAAGCAGAGAGAACATCAGACTTTGGGATGGAGTCCAAGCCCTCCCAGATCCAGGTCACCCAACATGGAGAGGACACATGTTAGCAAGAGACTCGTGGGAGAATTAAATCATGGGCCCCTGTATCACAGGTGCAGTAGAAGCAGTGGATTTGGAATTTCAGTTTTTCCACAACGTTCCACCACAAGCTGGTTAGAACTGTGCAAAAGCAGGAAGGGAAGCCCCAGTAAAGTGGACTGGGGATGCCAGAAGGGGAGGCTGGAAGGGGGCGCCTGCTGCTCAGTGCCCATTACAGACTCCACATTGCAATTCCCCACAGGAGAGACTCACCAATTCCAGGCCCCACATGGGAAGCTGGAGGTTCATCTCCTGACTTTTTGTAGGAGCTTTGCAGCTCAGCTGGTGAGAATTCTCCATCACCCTGCCTTTCTCCAAGGGACTTTCCTTCAAGCACCCTTCCCAACTTCTTCCTCCTCCATGAAATAATGTTCCTCTCCTTTGTTTCTCGCACTTGCCTGTGATGGGACCTTAGCTTGCTCAGCCCAGACTGCCATTCTCTGCTCTTCCCAATTAAATCCATGCTGCTGGTCAAATAACTGGCAGATTGAGTTTAAGGCCAATCGAACAAATAAATTCAAGATCTTGCAAGGAACAAAATCAATATGCACAAATTAGTGGCACTCCTAGGTGCTCGGAAGGAACCATCAAAAAGAGACTGCGGAGAACGATCTCATTTACACCTGCATCCAAGACAGCAAGATACCCGGGAGGCCCCTGAACCAAGAAGGTGACAGACCTGTCATCTGACAGCCCTGCAACAATGACGACAGACAGGGAGGGGTACACACGGAGATGGGGAGGCACTGTGCTCAGAGTAGAACCCACACTGGGAAAATACCTACTCTCCCCAAAACCGTCTACAGAGTCCTCACTCTGGCTCCCGAATTTCTGGACTCGGCGCAAGCCTAGAGTGGGTGTGGACACGGGAAGGACCCCGCAGGGCTGAGGTGGGGAGAGCACAAGCACCGAAGAAGGCTGATGCTCCCTGACTGCAGACCATCTGAGGAGCCCCAGGAACCGAATCCGCGAGCACACAAACATAGACGAGGACCGAGGAGCACCCGAGCCCAGAAAGGGGGGACCCCACAGCCCCGCGCCCAGCACAGCAGGAGGCCACGTCTCCTCACACAAAACGACGGAAGCCCCAGTGTCTACATAGGGCTCCCTTTCTCTGTGGGGTCCTGAGACCACGAACCCCTTGACAGTGCACTCAGGCGGCTTCTCCTCAGCTCCTCCAGCATCTGGTCCTTAGGAGGTTGGACTGCTGCCAGTGTGGTCGCGTCCTCCACAACGGGTCCGGTCAGTGTGGATGCAGAGCCACACCCTCCTCAGCTTGTCCTGTCAGGGTGGGAGGCGCCCCACATTCTCCAGAAGTCTCCACAGTGGGTCCTGAAGAGGCGGGGCTCTGGTCCCAGCTGTGGCTGTGCAGCCTGGGCTCAGGGCGGGAGCTGGGGTCTGGCGCCCTCTGCAGGCGGTGCAAGGCAGTGCAGGACTGTGGGAGCTCACCCTTCAGTGGAAGGTCCTGCTCCCTCCTGGGGTCCAGCTGATGCCATTTCATTCCGGAAATTCAAGCTGCATGGAGCCCAATACCCCCCAACTTCCCCCCAAATAGCTAAGGAACAATGAATTGGAAACAATGTGGAATTACAACAGTCCTTGACCCAAACAGTGTCACTGAACATGGCCCTGATGCAGACCCACACTCTGACCTCAACTTGGTCTCAAGCCTGGACCCTACCCTAATCCAAGACCCTAACCCTAGCCCCCAACCCAAACAATGTTCACAAGAATCAAAAGGTAGAAACTGCAAATATCCATCAATGGCAAGTGCATAAGCAAGGTGTGGTGAAGCATTTGAATTTGGGTACAGGTTCAGGTTTTAGTCAGAGTTCTAGATCAGGCTTTGGGTTTAGTGTTAGGGTGAGGGTTTAGAGTGAAGGACAAGGGAACAGAGTTATAGTTTAGGGCTTTAAGTTTATGATTTAGGCTTTAAGACTCAGGGCTTATGGGATAAAGTTCAAGGTCAAATTTGGGGTTTGACTTCATGCTGAGATTTGGGTTCAGGTTTCATGACTTGGAGGTCTGGTTTAGGGTTTGGGTTCGTGGTTCAGGGCTTGGATCCAGGGCTCAGGTACAGGCTTTGGGTTCCATTCCAGGTTTGGGATTCAGGGTTCTAGTTTGGGCTTTAAGGTCAGCTTAGGTTTCAGCGTTGGTAGGGTTTAAGGTTAGGTTTAGGGATGACACATTTTCTTCAGTTGTCATCATGGACAAAATAATTTTATCTGAAGTTTCTAAGTCAGAAATGTATTTCATCTGGGGGCGCCTGGGTGGCTCCGTGTGTTAAGCCTCTGCCTTGGGCTCAGGTCATGATCTCAGGGTCCTGGGATCAAGCCCTTCATCAAACTCTCTGCTTGACGAGGAGCCTGCTTCCCCATCTTTCTCTCTGCCTGCCTCTCTGCCTACTTGTGATCTCTGTCTGTCAAATAAATAGAATTAGTAAAAGCTATTATATGATCTTTTACAAACCATTTCCTATCTTTGCATTCTCATGTGCCAAGACAGACAGGGATTATTTAAAACCCTGAAGAGAGTGCTCTTGCTTTTAAATTGCCTGTAACCTTCGTGTAATAGATTTATGATTGATGATAGATTTAGTTAAAATATAACTATTTAAAATATTTACTCTCAGTAAACGATTTCAACCTATGCTCATTTAAGTAACTTGGTGCATAATCCCTTTTCTATTAAACCATAGTGCAAGGACCAATGCAGCGTTTCCAGGAGAACCCCAAGCTATTTTTCTAGAATGGCTGTATGCTTATATATGGCGTCCTGTTTTCACTCCCTTTGTGGAGCACCTACCCTGGAGGTCATGTAATAACCAATGACCAAAAAAAACAAACAAAAAACCCAAACATCCAGGTCGAAGTGCCATCCCTGCCTGGAGTGGAGGAGACTGCTCAGACAGATCCCAGGCAGGCATCTCAGCCCAGGCCTGTGCTGGGGAAGCTGGTTCCTGGCTTTGGGCGCAATCTGGAAGCCAGCAAACTGACCCAAGAGTGCAGCCGGCGTTTAAGACTGATGATCTATTCGCAGCCAGGCTGCACGTGGACACCCGCTCAGGGAGCCCGGCTAGGAGGCTGCCCAGCGCTGGCGCTGGCAATGCAGTAGCATGCCAGGGCTTAGCCCGCACCCCAGCCATGGCTCAGGTTTCAGATGTGAGGGGGCGGGGCCAGCGCAGAGAAGGGTCTTTGCTAATTTCCGAAGCTGGAAGTGAGCTCTCAGAGGACTCAGGAGGGAAGGGGGGGGCGGGTCGGGGGCGGCCTTGAGCAGGGGTTTTGCTAATTGCCCAGGCGGGAAGGAGGGGCGCACAGCGCCAGGGTGCTGTGCTGCAGCCCATTCGGGACTGCAGGACACACCATACTCGCTGCCCCTGTGCTCCCACGCTGCAGCCTAGCCTCTGACGCCGCGGTGTCCCGTTCCCGTTCAGGCCTTCAGGCCCCCTGCTGCCCCTCCCCGCCCCATGGCTTCTCTGGAGCACCCTCTGCTCACAGGTAAAGTGACACCGCGACGCGCCCTCACCTGAAGCAGAAAACTCAGGACAGGAGCGGGGTGTGGGGTGGTCGGGGCCCAGCCTCCCGCCAACCCCAGGGCACCAGGACCACCCCGGACGCCGCGCCACACCCTGTCCGCAGGGGGTCGGGCCAGGACGGCGCCACAGGAGGTACCCCCTCCTCCCCCCGCCAGCCGGCAGGCTAGCCCCCATAGTTCCGCACTCCCACGCGCCTGTCAGAGCCTCCTGCCATTCCCAGGGCACCCAGAACCCAGAGAGTGAGGCCTTGGGTGCTTTCTCTTGACAGATTCAAGGCAATTTTTCGACTTTGGGACTCAGAGTTAACATAGTTTTCATTTGTGATTATTATTTTTGTGTGGGGGCCTTAGCTTTTCTTTTGACCTATGGTTGTTTTCACTCCCGGTTCTGAAGAAGCCCCTAAATCCTAACCCTGTTGAGGACTCAGAAAGCTCTCAGAGCAGCAGTGCTGGGGGACAGTGTGGACACATGGTTTGGTTTCTCCTCTGGCCTGCTTCTGTGGCAGCCCCGCTCTGTCCTCCTCAGACTTCAGAGCAATATCTGAACAAGTGGAGAAGCGACCAGGGGGTCAGGAAGGTGGCCACCGAAGAGTGACTTCTCTGGAGGGTGGCTGAGCTAGCAAGTGAGCATGTTAATCCAGCTCTGCCTGCATTAGCGATGGAGCTGAACAGGAGCCAGGGAAGGGGAGGAGGAGCAGAGAGCAGGGACAAAGGAACCAAAGAGGAGATTCAGATGAAGGGAAGTAATGGGGAGGAAAGAGAAGAAACTCTAGAAGACAGGCATGTAAAAAGGAAAAGGGATGAAGTGGGCATTGGGAAAGGGCACCACCAGGGAAGGAGAGAGGGGAAGGAAAGAGGGAGGAAGAGAGGAAAGGGGAAAGGGAGAAGGGAGGAGTCAGCATGCCAGGGCTCCCCCTGCATCTGAAGAAGAGGTGGCTGGTCCAGCTTGTCAAACAGGGTGCTCACTCTTTGGCCCCAGTTTCTGCTCCCAGTGCTACTGGGCTTTTCAAGGAAGGCAGGCTGTCCCTTGGGACCTACTGGAGCCCACTGGAGCCCACAGGAGGGTGGGAGAGGTAAGATGCCACCAGGTCCTGTCCTGAGCTGCTCCCAGCCACCAGCCTCACCACATGGTGCAAGAGGGACCCCAGAACAAAGGACGGACACAGGCCAGCATGTCTGCTGGTGGCCCTGGGCACTTAGCTCATCGCAGTGAACCACACGGCCTCCTCAACCCACGCTTTCAAAGCCTCCTTCTTCGTTTCTGGCTTTCATGTCTGTAGGAACATGAGCCAGATCTAACTCATCTCCGACAGACAATTCTGACTCACCCCGTGTCAGATTTTTAAGAGTGGCTGTGATAGAGTAAGATAGCAATGCTCCAACAAACGGACTGTTTCCTCCCACTTGACCTCAACAGTCTTATACATTTTCTTAGCGAAAACATCTTGTCTCCTTCCATTAAGCTCATAACGTGGTCTAGTAGTATACATGCGCCTTCGGTAGATGCGAAGCGATACAGAGGTCCTTTTTTTTTTTTTAATTTTACAAGGCAAAGTCAGTGAACACATCCAACTTGACCAATACGTCTCTAAAATGTCAATCCAGGCAAAGCTTTTTCTGCCTACAGTTTGGAGCCTACGTAGTGACATTTTTAAAATGCTTTCAGTCCCTCAGTGAGGCTCTTAGAAGCTAGCCAGGGCTTACTACGTGCCAGGCACTGTGTCAGGTGTTGGAGCTAAAGGGAAGGAGAGCTTGGAGGCTGGCTGGGGAAGGACATCCATGACACAACCACAGCTAGAAACGGAGGCCAGTGCTAGAAAAGAGAGAGCAGGCTGCATGGAGAGTGTGTACCATGGGGCTTGTGAGCTCATGAATATGTGGGAGTAACTGGAGTGGGGAGATGGGGGAGAGAAGAGGGTCTTCCCATCAATGGGAATCACCTGTGCTTGGAGGCAGGTGCCATGAGAGGTCTCCACAGGAAGAAGGAGGCAGTGTGGTTGAAGGGCAGAGAGATGGGGCAGAACAGGCATCAGTCAGTTGGAGGGGTATGAATAGACTGATGGGAGGATTATGGGTGCCTTTGGAGGACTGAGAATTTGTTAGAAGATCAGTGCAGATTTCTATGGAGACAAATGCCAGGAACTGATAGGTCTTTGAAAGGTCACTCTGGCTGCCTTTTGGCAAAGGGGTTGGTAAAAGGCACTTGCAGGTGTGAACACACCAGGTGGGAGGTGAGTGCAGGAAATCGGGTGAGGGAGCATGGGAAATTGGTCCCGGGGTATATAAGGGAGAATAGCCTTTAAGGAGTTCCACAAATTGGCACCAGCTGTGGCTTCATTACAGAGCTGGAAGGGGGAGGTGGGTGTGTCCTGGAGGTTACAGAAATTACATGAGAAAGGGAAGTCTTTTTAGATCTCTTTTTCAACTAGAGGAACTCTCACCTTATTGATAGAATTCCAGAGTGGGAACCAATGATATGAGGACATCTTTGAAATGTCTGAATATATTCTTCGACATCTTTGAAAGTGACGAGGAGACCTTGGCCTTAGGAGGCCTTGGCCCTCTTTGTAGCCAGAAAGATTTCACCTACAGATTTGGGTTCTCCCTTTTAAAGTCAAGGAGTCAGTCCTTCCAAAGGACACCTCCTATCATTTTACCCTCTCATCATACCTCACGTGCTGGCATCTCCAAGACCCTCTGTTCCAGGTTGAGAGTATCCACTTTGGCCAGGCTGGTCTTGCCAAGAACACCACCACAGGAAATCTAGAGCCTATAATGCTATTAATAACATCATCTAGGACTGTGTTTGCTGCCCTCATAGCCTCTTCCCACCATGACTCACTGAAGCTTTTAACACATTGTATCCATTAAGCTATAGTTCCCAAAGGTCATCTTCTCTAGTGCCATTAATTTTTAGGGGACCAGGCAAACCTTAAACTTGTCCCCCCTAATTGGACCCCTGTTCCCCCACAATCTATTTGAAAGCCTTTCACCATGATTCTTGAATGAGATCTGAGACCACTGCTGGTACCTAACACTTCTTGGCACCTTGTCTGTTAGGTTCTTGGAAGAGGAGATGGCTATGGAGGTGAGTGGGGATGGGAGTGGGAGGATTTCTCCCTTCACTTTGCTTTTTGTGTTTTCAAATAATGGGTTTTGAGGGGGCGGGAAAGTTTAACCAGACCATTTATTTTCCATCTCCCATCGATAAAAAGTTTACCACTCCCCACTGGAAGAATTTATATCTTTCCTTTGAATCTACAGAAAAATCTCCCAAACCCAGACCACCACCATGTGGATTCAGCCATCTTCTGATTCACCTCCAGATTGTCTCCTCCTAACTGCTCAAGCCACAGGTTAAGGGTGAAATGTTCAATGCCCAAGCAATTAAGTGGGGAACACGTTTATCTAAGCAATTGCATGCAGCTCTCTATCTGCATACAGGGGGTCTCTCCCAAGCCTTTCCAACCTCAGCAAAAGAAGACAAAGCCCCAGCAGTCTGGGGTATATATCATTCATTCATTCCTGTGTTCAACACTCATGGCGGATCCCCACCAAGACAGTGGGAGAGCAAGGACTGGAGAAATCCTGGAAGCTGAAGTCTGAGGAGGATTTCAAATTCAAGTCAGAGATGAAAGAAACATCTGGACTTGGTCCTCAGGTACATGCAGTATTCTGAACTGAGGCTAGAACCAGAGACCATTCTAATGAAAGGCCTCTACAGGTGGGCTCTCACAGGTGGGCCCCAACTCAGTTTCGTGTATATTCATTCATGAAATAGCTCTTTGGGTCAACATGCAGAAGAAAACCATTTCAGAAAACTGACAATGAGGAGAGGAAAGGGAAGCCAAAAGGCTTGTGAATGGGGAGAGAGGAGGAGCCAGGGCAGAAAACCAAGAATCCCTCCCTGCCCTCCTTGCTGCCAGGGAGGTCTGAGGGACTAGTTTCCACCTGGGATCCCAAGTCCAGAACAAAAGCAGCGGGGCCAGGGCGGGGGAGGGAAAGGGGTCCTCAGCACGGGCGCATGGGGCTGCGGAAAGATGGGGGCTAGCGTGCCTGCTGGCGGGGGGCACCTCGCAAGGCGCTGTCCCCAGCCCGACCCCATGAGGACCCGGGTTTGGCGCAGCGTCCGGGGTGGTCCCGGTGCCCTGGGGTTCCGGGAGGCTGGGCCTCCACAACCTCCCTCTCCGCCCCCAGGTCGGGTCCGCGCTTTCTGCTCCAGGTGAGGGCGCGGCGCGGTGTCACTTTACCCCAGTGCAGAGGGTGGTCCGGAGAAGCCTTGGGGCAGGGAGGGGCAGCAGGCAGCAGGAGCGGGACAGCGGAGCCTCACATGGGAGCGTATGGGCAGCGAGTCCGGTGGGTCCTGCAGTCCCGACTGGGCCGCAGCACAGCACAGCGGCGCTGCCCGCCCCTCCTCCGCCAGCCCCTCCACCTCCTCCCAGACTCTCAGCCACATCCTCTGTGAGCTCACTTCCAGCTTCGGCAATTAGCAAAGCGCCTTCTCCCCGCCGCCCTCCACCCGCCCCCGCCCCCCTCCCTCCTGAGTCCTCCGCGAGCTCCCTTTTCGCTTTGGCAATTAGCAAAGCCCCTTCTCCGCGCCGCCCCGCCCCCCTCCCTCCTGAGGCCCCGCCCTGGCTGGGGCGCGGGGGGAAGCCCCGGGGGCTGCAAGCTTTGCCAGCGCTGGCGCTGGGCAGCCTCCTAGCCTGGCTTCTTGAGCGGGTGTCCACCCGCGGCCTGGCTGCAAAAAGATCATCAGTCCTGTTAACCCTGGCTGCACTCTCCCGTCAGTTTGCTGGCTTCCTGATTGCGCCCAAAGCCATGAACCAGCTTCCCCAGCACAGGCCTGGGCTGAGATGCCTGCCCAGGATCTGTTTGAGCAGTCTACTCATCTCCAGGCAGGGATGGCACTTCCACATGGATGTTTGGGTTTTTTTATTGTTTTTTGGTCATTGGTTATTATTACATGACCTCCAGGGTAGGTGCTCCACAAAGGGAGTGAAAACAGGATGCATGATATACCCCTCACCTCCCATGCTGTCTTTCTCTTAAATAATAAGCACTGCTGAACTATCTTAGATTCTGTACCTTCTCTCCAGCCATGAACCTATCACTGTCTTTAACTCTTGAAAACTTCATTAGACAAATTAATGTGGTGAAGGAAGCAATATGAGAAAGCCTATTAATCTGATGAGCATGGAACTGAACAAACCCTATAGATACTTTCCCTTTGATTTCTAGCCTATCAATACCTACAGTGAGTCACATACACTCAAGATTATTGTTTTTATTGTATACTTCATATATTCATTGATTTTGGACTCGTTATCATTTCGTTGAAGTGTTAAACTATGGTAATAAACAAACTTTTAATTAACTTTTCCTCCTATGATACAAATATAACTTGCACTTGAGCTTTAGCTAATTTTATGTTCTAAAATTGCCAAAACAAAATGATCAAGGTTTCTAGATTATTTACTGTCTTTTCTACTATATAATATTGTTCTATCTCTTCTGTATAAAGAAAATGAATGCTTGGGGCTCTTGGGTGGCTCAGTGTGTTAAAGCCTCTGCCTTCTGCTCAGGTCATGATCCCAGAGTCCTGGGATAGAGCCCCACATCAGGCTCTCTGCTCAGCAGGGACCCTGCTTCCCTTCCTTTCTCTCTGCCTGCCTCTCTGTCTACTTGTGATCTCTGTCTGTCAAATAAATAAATAAAATCTTTAAAAAAAGAAAATGAATGCTTGATAACTAAATGAATGCTTTACTGAACAAATTAAATATGGCAATAGCATTTTATTTTATCATGCTTCACATATTAAACAATAATATTATATCACTAGTCTACAAATAATCTACTCGCATAGTCATTTGGAAGCTTTTAGCAAAAGAATTCTTCCTCCTGATTGTAGTATAAAAGCCACAGAAATATACAGAAGACTCCTAGGATAGAAAGTGAAATCCAGTTATCCGTGATGCCTTGAGGAGGACCTGACCTATGTATGTCCTGGGATGCACTAGTAACTGTTACATGTGATAGGATTATATTTAATATATACAGTTTCATTTACTTCACAAAGGACATATAAATTTGAGAATAAAATATTTGATGAATCTATAAAGTCTATATCTATTTGTAACTAATGTGGTAGAATTAAGATGTTAATTTGAAAAAAAATTCATTGAACACATTCAATTGTTTTTATATATATAAACAGCATTATTTATTTATGTAAATAAATGCATTGTCTGTAAAATCCATTTACTTATCAATCATAAGGGTAATTTTAAGTACTAAGAATAAGAAATATGTGAAAAGATAAGTGTTCAAGAGTGCAGTTTGTGGTAATTAATACAATATGATAGGCTCATAAAAATGATATATTACTTGAACTTAAAAGCTTCTATAATTAAGCGATGACCACTTGAAATTTGTAATTAGTCTTGCTGCAGTTTTTCCTTGCACTTATTGCCCTTCCCCAGAAGTTCATTAAGAATTTCTGTGAATGTCCTTATGTTTAATCTCATTCATAGATTCCACTGCTGCTCACAAAACAAAGCCAAAAAGAGAGGTAACTCTATGTGGCACTCCATCCACAAGCAATACATTCATAAATAATTAAAAAGCTCTCTACTTCATTTGTTACCCATTCAGCTGATAATTTAAATGAGTAACTGAGGCCATTTTATCAGCACTTTTAATAGAATGCGACTCAGAAACTTCACAGTGTTATTTAAGAAGAAATGCTCACGTGTTAAGGTTTTTATTTTTTTAAATCAACAAAATAATTTTCAAATATTAAAAGCAAATGTCTCCTTTTCCTCCAAGTTTCCTTGCTATGTCAAAGTTACAAATAAATACATTAAAATCGTATTTTGAGTAGTAGATAAAAACAAAAGTTTTGAAACTGTGGGTTCAGTGTCTGGGTTAACTTGTATAAATATCTGAACTCAATGTATTTAGACTTTATTAGATTTTTTTTTAGACTATTTAAAAATACATGCTGAGATAATGACAACATTATTTTATTCATTTTAATAAATAAATTATTTTATTTAATTATGTTTAGATATTTATTTATTAAATTAATGATTTAATATTTAATAATCTAAATTTGAAATATTTTAAATTCTAAAAATATTTATTTAATTAAATTGATATATTTAATATAAATATTTAATAAATTATTTAACCATTATTATAATTATGCAATACATTATGTATTGTGTAATAATTGCATTTTAATAAATAAATAAATGTATTATTTACATTATTTTATTATATTTTATTTAGTTGACAAAGAGAGGGAGAACGCAAACAAAGGGAGCTGCAGGCAAAAGGAGAGGGAGAAGTAGGCTCCCAGCTGAGCAGAAAGTTCAACCTGGGGTTCCATCCCACGACCCTGGGATCACCACCTGAGTCGAAGGCAGATGCTTAAGTGACTGAGCCATCCAGATGCCCAAGGCTTTGTATTCTTCGCTTCTAAATATTGATGCTCCTTCATCTCTGGAGTTAGTAAATTGATGTTGAGAATTCATATCAAAGAATTGATAGTAGCTGTTAAACAGAAACATGTAATTTAGGGGAAAAAAAAGAACAGAAGGAAGAGAAAGGCCAAAAGTCAAAAGCACATTAATATAAAATTTAATTAGATAAAAAAGCTGATATTCCTGAAGGGGGCTAATAAAAGAGCTGCAAAGAGCTGATAGGATTAGGAAAATTGTCCACTCCTGGTCATTTCATAATTTTAAACTATTCCTTATTAATAAATATACTTAGTTCCAGAAACACAAGCACATAGGAACATTTCCACCAAGTTTCCTCTAACAGCATTTACAAATTAGACGTTCAAACAATGCAGTTCATTACATGTTGCATCTGTATCTTAAAGTTTAAACACTTTCTGTGACACATTTTCTAACAATTAAAATTAAAATATATATATATATATACCTTATCCCTAAATGGAAAAAAATATATATATATATATACATAGAAACCTTATTCCTAAATGAAACCTTTCTTTGTTTATTAGCTTAAATAGGTAAATCAGCAACAACAACAACAACAAACAGCTAATATTATAAAGGTAGGAACAATTTACCTTTTCATTTATTGCTATTTTCTAAAAATTCCTATTTTATTTTTTTCTCAAGTCTGTCATAATAATTTTCTAAATCTCCTGCCTTATTCAATTTTTTTCTTTTAGTGGAAATCTCTATTTCATATTTATTTTCTCTTCCTCCACTCTTTGCTCTAATAATTCAATGTATTATTAGATTTTCTGTTTTTCTCTTTATCCAGATATATCTTTTCTTTCTTTCTTTCTTTTTTAAATAATTTGATTTGCTGGCATTTTACATCAGTACATGCTTTCTTATGGATGTTAGAAATGTCTGTGGAACTACTAGAAGAATAAACTTTTTTACCTTTAAGAAGTTTACAGTCTAGAGTGCCTGGGTGGCTCAGTTGGTTAAGTGTCTTCCTTCAGCTTAGGTCATGATGCCAGGGTACTAGGATCCAGTCCTGCATCAGCTGCCTGCTCAGCAAGGAGTCTGGTTCTTCCTCTCCCTCTGCCCCTCCCTCTCTCTCTCTAATAAATAAATAAAATCTTTTAAAAAAAGACTTACTGAAATCTGAGACTGAATTACTAAATTCAGTCTTAATAGAAGACAGCTAAACAAAGCAATGATCACAACTGGAAAATTTAGCGAGATCATGGTTTAACATTTTTGGTTGACACAGGACCTCTTTCAGTAACAACTTTCCCTAAATATCAATTTCTTTGTAAGGCAAAAAATTTTGACAAGAAATCCAGATCCTTCTGATCGTTTTCATATCAATTTAATGTGACATCCTCAGAGTATATAATCAAATATGTAATTATTCTATCTGTTGCCTTGTATATTGCCTGTATCTTTTTCAGACTCAAAGTTCCATTGAGGTAGAGTTTTTTTTTTTTAAAGCAGAGATTTTTAAAGTGTTTGATATATACAAGATGCTTAATAAGTTTTTAAAAAACCTATGTATTACAGAAGCCTTAAACAGGCTTTAAAAAAAGAAGGTGATATTAGTGGTCATATCAAACAATTTTCAGGTTTCAGTCATGTAAATAACTACATTTCTCAGAGACAGAGAAACATACAAATGATCTGGGTCCAGTAGGATAATGCTAGCATGTGTTGTAAATTCTTTTATATGACCTTATTCTTGCAAGAATTGGTTATGTGGCAGAAAAAAAGGTATCACTATCTTATACTTTATTATTTAAAGAGATTTATGGAAGTGTTAATTTCTTACACTACCCCTTTGTTTCAGTGGACCCAATTTCCGTGGTAATGGTGAGAGGAATGTAGGCAATTTAGGCAGCAGCAAAAATCTCCTACAAGGCACTATAAAATAAGGCTTGTTCTAGATCATGGGTCTATCCAAAGGGGAATGTTAAGGGGTGGAATGGATGATGGATGCATTGTGGACTTATAACTTTAAGATTAATACTGTTATGCCCCAATAATGGGTCTATGATTAAAGGAGCGAGACTGATGTAAAGCAAAGGTGAAGCAAAGCTTTATTTCATGCGAAGCATCAAGAATCTAACCGAACGTTTGGGGCCACACCTCTTATGAGAGAAGGCAACCCTTTGCTGTTTCACAGTCTAGCTTTTAAGGGCAAAGGCCATGCAGTCAGGCCTGGCCACGCACAGGTGACCAATGAGATTTTAACACACACAGGAAACTCCACAGTGAGGCTAGGTGACCAATTGAGGTTCAATTTACCCTAGTATAGACATTTGACCCAGCCTATTACACCTTGATTAGGATTAGTGCCAAAAAGGTTCCCAAAGAGCAGAGGAGTGGGGCATACTCATTAGTATCTAGGGAGACAATATGCAAACACCGCGCCCCCCCTCTGCTCATTGATGTCTCCACCTGGCCTGACCCACCCTTGTATATGGGCTTTGTTACCTGGAGCTGATTTCCAGGACTTGTTTTTAAGTGAATCCCCTGGGGGAAGGGGAGCAAGGACAGTTTAAGGGTTAACCTCAATGAAAGCCTCTTGCTAAAATATAAAAATATAAAATAGGTCCTTACATTACAACAACTCAGTAGGGAAAGTCCCAGTGTGGTGATAAAAGAAGTGAGGTAACTTGCATTGCACATTTTTTTTTAAAAAGTGTAAGTTGTATTATTCCGTGCCATGACATCATACTTTATCTTCATCTCTGTCTACTAGTTTAAAACTAGTTAAACAAATTCAACAATTTTTTAAAAAATATTTTATTTATTTATTTAAGAGCAAAAGCCAGAGAGAGAGAGAGAGAGAGAGCATGAGCAATATGGGGCTCGATCCCAGGACTCTTGAGATCCTGATCTGAACCAAAGGCAGACACTTAACTGACTAAGCAAATGAGACTCCCACAAACTCAACAATTTTATAAAATTTTTATTTGTTGGGGTGCCTGGCTGGAACAGTCAGTAAAATATATAAATCTTGATCTTGGAGTTGTACGTTTGAAATCCACCTTGGGTGTAGAGGTTTTATTTAAAAATAAAATCTTTAAAAAAATTTTTTTCATTTTTTTATTTAAGCCATTGTATGGCAGTGTTGATCACTATATTGTACACCTGAAACTAATATTAACCTTATTTTAACTAACTGGAATTTAAATAAAAACTTTAAAAATAAAATAAAAATAATAATCATAAAAATAAAAAAGAGGAAAAATTATTTGGCAGGAAATTTTCTTAATTGCATTATTATTTATTATTATCATAGTCTGTGTGTGTCGGTGGGAAGTGGCTGGTATTACAGTGAGTTCCATATCTGTGTTACACTGAGTTCCATGTCTGTAGTCAGTCTTTTTTTTCTTTTAGTTTATTTTCAGGGATCCAAAATTCATTGTTTATGCACCACACCCAGTGCTTCATGTAATAAATTCCCTCCTTAATACCCACCACTGGGCTCACCCAACCACCTGCCACCCTCCTCTTCAAAACCCTCAGTTTGTTTCTCAGAGTCCACAGTCTCTCATGGTTTGTCTCTCCCTCCGATTTCCCCCAGCACACTTCTCTCCATCTCCCAGTGTCCTCCACGTTATTCCTTATGTATTGAGTCTTATAAAAACTTTTATTTCTTTCCCTATTCTGCTTTGCATATGCTTACCTTAGATGTTAAAATGTTATAAACCTCTCCTGCCTGGTCCATTTTCTCTCTCTTCTCTCATGATTTCTCATGCTCTCCCTGCCAACCCCTCATGCCTTACAATATCTGGATATGACTAATTTCTTCCTGAGCTACTTTATTCTACTCTGCCATATGGTTGCCCTTCCCTCTTCTGTACCATAACTTCTATCCCCTGCATTTGTGCTTTAACAATACCTAATTCTTTTCACTGCATCTGTATCTTTGAGGTCAATACTCAGTAGTGCAATCGCTGGGTCATAGGCTAGCTCTATTTTACTGGAAAGAAGGGCCATATGCACCCCAGTGTTCATAGTAGCAATGTCCACTATAGCCATTCTGTTGAAAGAGCCAAGATCCCCTTCAACAGACAAACGGATAAAGAAGATGTGATCTATGGATACAATGGAATATCACTCAGCCATCAGAAAGGATGAATACCCAACTTTTGCATCAACATGGATGGGAATGTAGGAGATTATGTTAAGTGAAATAAGTCAAGCAGTGAAAGTCAATCATCATATGGTTTCACTTATTTGTGGAACCTAAGGAATAGCATGGAGGACATTAGGAGAAGGAAAGGAAAAATGAAGTGGGGGGATTGGAAGGGGAAATGAAACATGAAAAACTATGGACTCCAAGAAACAAACTGAGGGTTTTATTTTTTTTTTTATTTTTTTTTTTTTAAAGATTTTATTTATTTATTTGACAGAGAGAAATCACAAGTAGATGGAGAGGCAGGCAGAGAGAGAGAGGAAAGCAGGCTCTCTGCTGAGCAGAGAGCCCGATGCGGGACTCGATCCCAGGACTCTGAGATCATGACCCGAGCCGAAGGCAGCGGCTTAATCCACTGAGCCACCCAGGCGCCCCAAACTGAGGGTTTTAAAGATGAGAAGGATGTGGGGATGGGTGAGACTGGTGATGGGTACTAAGGAGTGCACATATTGCATGGGGCATTGGGTGTTTTACACAAACAATGAATCATGGAACACTACGTCAAAAACTAATGATGTATTGTATGGTAACTAACATAACATAATTAAAAAGAAAAGGAGGGGGACAATACCTAACACTCAATCTTTGCTAGTTTCTTGTTTACCTCCTTTTAAGAGTAAGCTCATTAGTGTTTTTTGTTTGTTTGTTTGTTTTTGTCTCAACTAAAAGAAGAAAAATAATACACATTATTTTGAAAACTTTTTGAACAGTGTACAAACGTTAGTCAAGTCCACAATGTCTCATCTCTTCTTCCTCCTAACATGGCTAAGATGAAAAACCCTTTATCTGGGAAAAGATCATTCTCCTGCCACCTTGTGTAAGATTTTGGCTTTAGCTTAGATTATCCTTTCTTTCCTTTTCTGAAAATAAGTTGAAAATATTAATAGCCTCAGTTTCTTCTTCCAAAATATGACTGCTTCTTTACCAAGTGCAAAAGCAACCCATTTTGACCATAGTAAACAGCTTGGACCTACTTTTTTTGGCTCACTGTTTTAGTGAGACAAGTGGAGTGAAGATGACACACCATTTCCAAATGTATTAATAATTGGTAGACCATACTTCTAAATTGAAGATTTGTTGCCATTAAACTACGACCAGACTCGCTATAATTACAGAGGTAAATTCTTTATATTTACTATATTTGAAATTACCATATAATACCAAAATAAAATTATGATTATGTGAAGAGTCTGTAATATTAAGAAGATGACTTTGAAATGATTGCTTATCTAAATGAAATTTCCCATTTTATAATCTTGTATAAGCTTCCGTTGTCATTTCCTATTTAAAATCTATTAGAAGGCACTCTTATTTTCCCTTAAGTGGGAAGTCAAATGTGGAACAAATTCATCCCAAAGGAACTGATTCTATATTCCACTGAAGACCAGGTGGCTTCCATGTGGCATTTTGCCTCTTGCATATTGTTCATCTCCTACAACAAATGGGGGTATGCTCTTTAGTAAACTAATTCAACTCAATTAGAGACATTGTCTTCAAGGGATAACATCATAGAGACTAGAATCAGAATCATACTTTTGGGAAAATTGGGCCCAGGATTTTTGTTTTGTTTTGTTTTAAGATTTTATTTATTTATTTGACAGGCAGAGACCACAAGTAGGCAAAGAGGCAGGGGGGGGGGGAAGCAGGCTCCCTGCTGAACAGAGAGCCTGACGCAGAGCTTGATCCCAGGATCCTGAGATCATGGACTGAGCCGAAGGCAGAGGCTTAACCCACTGAGCTACCCAGGGGCCCCTGGGCCCAGGTTTTGATGGCTTCTTTCCTCAATCTTATAAAACCTATGTGAACTCTACTGGATGCCAGAACTGCTTAAAAATATTTGGTCCCTTGTAATTTTAACCTTCCAGTATTCAATGCACCTGATCCATGTAATATCCTATAGTATTTTTGTCAAATGAAGACTCTCAAAGTGTGTTTCTTGGGAGACACTTTTCAATTGGTTGCTTACATTTCTGCATTTATTATTTGTTCTAGGCCATCCTTTGAAGATGGTTGTATTGAATAAACTTGGAAGACAGAAATAGTATCTTTTTTTTTAACTTAACCTGTTGTGTTTGCAAATATTATCTGCCTCTGTTTTGATTCTTCTTGTGGGAACTGAGGCTCAGAACTGATATATAACTCCCACCCCTACACACACACACACACACACAAATACACACACACACACAAATACTGTTAATATTCTGGCTACCTCTATTGCTGTGAATAATAAACTATATTATTTCTGAACCATGAGTCTGCGTCTTCTATCAACACCCAAGAAACTACGGCAGACTCATACACCAGCTTTCAAATAAGGGAAAATAATCTCAGATGCTTTATATTTTTTGATAGTGTTACCTACTTCTGAACATATGACTGAACACATATAAAGCTGGAGCCCTTTCCATTTAGAGCTTCTTCTGTGGAAGAACTATGCATTCACTAGTAAACAAAAGTAGATTCATCTTTTTTTTTTTTTTCCTCCTGACACCATTTCCTCTCTCACACTGTTGCTCAAATTGGATGGAGTCTAAGGTCCTTTGAGGAAATTTTTGTTTAATGACTCAAAATAAAATAGGAAGAGTCTAAAGTGCTAAAAATACTTCTAGATAAAAGGTATAAGATAATGCCAGAAAGGATAGTAATTTTATCTAACAACTGCCTGTTCACCCCTTTTTTGTTCATTAACTAATCTCCAAATTCCTGACTAAATCCCTTTTGTAAGCCAGAATGTGAGCTAAAAACTGGGATTTTAAAAAATTTTCATTTGAAATCCAGTTAGTTAACATATATGGTTGTATTAGTTTCATGTGTACAATATAACATATAGCACTCAGTGCTCATCATGACAAGTGCTCTAATTAACCCCCATCACTTATTTAATCCATCACTCCTTTCAGATCCCGTCAAGTAACCATCAGTTTGTTCTCTGTAATGAAATGTCTGTTTCTTGCTTTGTTTCTCTTTCTATGTCTTATTATTTCCCCTTTGCTTGTTTGTTTTGTTTCTTTTATTCCATATATGAGTAAAGGTATTTGTCTTTCTCTGACTGACTTATTTCACTTTTAGCATTATACTGTCTAGTTCCAACCATGTTATTGCAAATGGCAAGATTTCAGTCTTTTTTATGGCAGAATAATATTCCATTGTATATACATACCACTTATTCTTTATTTATTCATCAATTGATGGATACTTGGGTGCTTTCCATATCTTAGCTTTATAAATAATGCTGCTATAAACATAGGGGTGCTAGCATCCCTTTGAATAAGTTTTCTTATATTCATTGGGTAAATACACACCAACAGGTTTGTTGGATCAAAAAGGACTTCTATTTTTAAATTTTATGGAAATTCCATACTGTTTTCAAATATGGCTGTATCAGTTTGCATCACCACCAACAGTTCACAATTGTTACTTTTTTTTTTTAAGATTTTATTCATTTGACAGAGTAGAGAGAGAGAGAGGAGGGAGCAGGCTCCATGCCTGGCAGAGAGCCCGATGTGGGACTTGATCCCAGGACCCTGAGATCATGACCTGAGCTGAAGGCAGAGGCTTAACCCACTGAGCCACCCAGGCAGCCCCCACAAGTGTTACTTTTTCACATCCTCTCCAACACCTTTTGTTTCTTGTAGTGTTGATTTTAGCCATTCTGACAGGTGTGAGGTGGTATCTCTTTCTAGTTTTGCTTTGCAATTTCCTGATGATACATGATGATGGACATCTTTTCATGTATCTACTGAACATTTGAATGTGTGCTTTGGGGAAACACTTGTTCATGTCTTCTATCCATGGTTTTATTGGATTATTTGTTTTTGGATGTTGACTAAAAACTGGATATTAAGTAACACACAAGACAGGTTTCCTTGAGCTTAAATTTTATTTGCATGAGTATCATTAACAGGAAAAAATATGCATATGTGTATGTACAAGTGTGTTTATGTATACATCTATCTATCTATCCTCTATCCCATGTCTTCTAATTGTGGTAAATCCTGTAAGGTGGGGAATGGGATAGTCTGAAGAAATATGCTTCTGGATATGCTGGGTAAGCAAATTTAATTGCACTCAGATGCATTGGATATAAGTGAATCACTCAAATGAGTTATTTAATATTATATAGAAACAAATTAAAAGTTTATGTAGTTGAAAATAATAGGTAGTTAAAATAATTTTTTTGTTTGTTGTTTTTGTGTCTTTTTTTGTTTATATATACTATGGTGTGAATGTTTATGTCTCCCAAAATCATATTATGGAATCTAACTCTGGAAGTGATAGTATTAAAACTTAGGGGCCTTTGGGAGGTGATTAGGTCATAAGTGGGATTACAGTCCTTTTAAAGGAGACCCCAGAGAGTTCTCTTGATTCATTCATCATGTACGTTTACAGTGAGAAGATAGCCATCTATGAGGAAGTGGGCTCTCCCTGGATCTGCCCATTCCTTAATCTTGAACTTCTCCGTTCTAGAACTGTGAGAAATAAATTCCTGTTCTTTATAAGCTATTAAGTCTATATCATGTCCGTTATAGCAGCCTGCATGCAGAAGGACACTATGACCTAAAATGAGAGCAATAAATATAAAGTTTCAGTAAAGTCAGTTGGTACAATGTTTTTTTTTTTTTTACTTAGAGAAGACATGCTGCTTCATGTTAAACCTTGATATTGTATATGTTTCTTGAAGGGCCACTTCTTACTCCTTTGTGTGTTTTCCACAAAGTCCAGGATGATGCCTTACATAAAGGTAATATTTTATAAATACTGCTGGAAATATATACTTCTCTAAAATCTTATTTTGCCTACAGATTACTTGGATCCACTTTGCCTTGTGTAGAATATTTGAAATATATTAAGTACAGAATGTCTCTCTAAATAACATTTAGAATCATCATTAGTTTATGACTCCTGACTCATTTGTTTATGCAGTGATACTTACTTCAAGAACACTGAAATTTGTAATATAATTTTGAATTAATCACCAAGCTAGTTTATTTTAACTTATGAAAAAATAATTTCTCATGTTGGTTTAATTCTGCTCTTATGTTATGGTCATGACATTTTCATTAAAATAAAGTAGAAAATAGAAGTAAATAATTAATGAAAAATAAAAAATAATAAATAAAAAATAAAAGCCAATCTCTTGTGAAATGTTAAACTTTTCTTACTTATTTTGTTTTGCTTTTCCTCTACCATGCTGGCAAAGCTGTATGTTGCAGATAAGTATAATTTTCTAGGTGGTAGGTTTGTTACTTTTACTAAAATTTTCAAAATATAAGGAGTTGAATAGTCATGGATTGTTTATTAAACTCCTTATCTACACATATAAAAATAAAACAATGATGGTGACCTGGGTATTTCTAAAATTGTATTCTGTTTTTCCATATTATGGTTTACAATGTAATTAATAAAGATTCTGCATATATTAACATCCATCCCCTTCTATCTCATCTGTATGTCCATACAGAGCATGTATGATTTCTATTCATTTCTATGTTGTGGTGAAGAGATTGTCTGAAGTAGCCTATATTTATGCAGGTAGATCTTAAGCTACGGTGCTCTTGTTTATTTGCTTGTTCGTGATCAGTATGTCTGAAAGATGATAACTATTGCATCAGGTGTGACGATTAAAAAATATTATTGGTGCCTGATACACTGTGATGAAATAGGTAAGTCAATTCATAATTTGTTAATTAAATTAGAAAAGAAATTCCTTTGGATTTGTTCTTTATTAAAGTTTTTTTTTAACGAATTCCTTGGGATGTTTTTTGTGTAATATATATCACATGCCTCAACCTTTAAATTTGAATGTAGAAAAGAGTTATCAGAATGAGCCTAGAAAATATTGTTATGGGGGCGCCTGGGTGGCTCAGTGGGTTAAGCCGCTGCCTTTGGCTCAGGTCATAATCTCAGAGTCCTGGGATCGAGTCCCACATTGGGCTCTCTGCTCAGCAGGGTGCCTGCTTCCTCCTCTCTTTCTACCTGCCTCTCTGCCTACTTGTGATCTCTCTCTGTCAAATAAATAAACAAAATCTTAAAAAAAAGAAAACATTGTTTTGAAATATTTTTGTTCTGTTATATTATGTTAACTTAGGAAATAATGGTAGTTATTTTTATTAGCATTTCCTACTTTCCACATGCCCTTACAGATGAGATATCATGTTTTTCCTACTCTTTTTATCGTGGTTGTTATATTCTTCATGATCAATAACAATCAATAAAAATTCACAACATTAATTTTCTTTGGGAAAGTGATATTTTAGCAAGAATCCATGACCAAAAATTTTAGCTGTTGTTCTTCCAGGAGATGAGACTATCAATGTTCCCGAAATTTCAAGAAATAGAACTTATTAATTGTGTTGGTTGATGTTTATTGTCTCTGAACTTAGAGGTGCATAATTCAATTTAAAATTTATTTTGGGGGCACCTGGGTGGCTCAGTGGGTTAAAGCCTCTGCCTTTGGCTCAGGTCATGATCCCAGGGTCCTGGGATCGAGCCCCGCATCGGGCTCTCTGCCTAGCAGGGAGCCTGCTTCCTCTTCCCTCTCTCTCTGCCTGCCTCTCTGCCTACTTGTGATCTCTATCTGTCAAATAAAATAAATAAAATCTTAAAAAAAACGGAGTGGACCTTATGGGGGTGCTTATCTGAAATTGAGGGACATTATAAAAAAATAAAAAATAAAATTTATTTTGAATTGAAAACAAGATCTTACTGAAGTTTAGGCATCCCACTTTATATCAGGCCTCCAGTACATTCTAATTTATTTATAGAAAATATCATAAACATGAATGACACTTTTCCTATTGCATTTATATGAAACTGCAATGACTCAAAGATGTCAGATTTGAAAAGCACTACCTTTCTATAATTTCTGTTTCCTAGGAGGAATGGATATACCATTTTAGCTCAATTATCCAACAGTATTCAAAACCACCATGAATTTTAAAACATAGTTATTACACCCTAAAAATCAAGTATGAAAATGTATAAACAACCAAATCTCTATCTGTAAATGAAAAACTCCCACACAGACGGGTTTTAAAACTTTCTAACTTAAGGAATTTGATAGCACAGACTCAGGGTAGTAGTTTCAGTGCCTACAGTATACTTTCAGGGAGAGAGTAATGTAAGCTCTGAGTCACTTTCTGCCTAGAGATGACCTAATAGTGGTTCTGGCATTGTTTGTTTGTTTTTGAAAATACGTTCCTGGGCGTCATTCAGAAAATGCAGAGTTTGGCATCTATATAAATTAAGGATGATCTTTTTGAACTTTTGTCTTTCATTACATCAAATTACCATAATTGGACAGAAATTCCACTAAATTAAGCATTGTTAGGAAATGTGTAAATTGGAGCTACTCAAATTAGTTGCTCTTTGAACTATGTGCTGTTGGTTCAGGATTAGATAAGGATTTTGAAGGCAAACCTAAATCATTGCTTCCTTTTTTGAGAGATTCTCAGCATATTTTCTTAAAATTAGCTGAAATAAACAATGTGTTTAGTCGCAAAGTGATTTGCATTTTTGCACAAACTCCCTATCTCCTTGAGAATTATAACAGATATTTCATGAAACATCATTGATCTTTACTTTGTTACACTGCTGTAAAGTACATTCAGAGTTGCCAGTTAAAGGTGTTAGTGTTGAGATGAAATGTCATGCATTTTTCTTCACTTCCATGCAAATGAACACAGTAATTTAATAAGACACAATGAAGAAAAAAAAATTGACAATGAGTTCCAGATTTTAAAAATCACTTGCCATTCAATCCAAATTGTGAGTTTGATCGGTTACCGAACACTTTATAATGCACCCCCGGTAATTTTACAGAGATTACTTTTTTCTTACCAATTCTTGATTATTCTGTCTTGCAATGCAGAGAAAGCTAACTAATTTAAAATAAACTTCCGTTAATTTTGATTGTTATAAACTTAAAATTGACTAATTTCCATATACAGAGTTTAAAATGTTCACAATTTACATTAAATATATATTCTGTGTATACCTTGGAAAAATTATACTGAAAATTGAAATTAAAATGATGTTGTATATAGCTGCAAGAAGCCGCCTGTCCCATTTCATCTTACTATATAAGTTGTGTCAGGTAATTTATAAAATCCCTGCTGCATAACAAATCTATTTTTTGTTGGAATGGGTAGTAATGTTTCTTCTTATTTCGAAATAAGAGTTGGTCTATGAGTGCCTCTGCAACTGTATTTTTCCTAAGTGGCTTCATGGTCTTGAACTGAGAAAGTTCAGAGCATTAAACATCAAAGTAATATATTTTGACATAATTAGACATCAAGGAAATGCAATTAAAATGACACTGAGATATCACTACACACTTACCAGAATGGCTAAAATAAAATATAATGACAAGCCCAAAAGAAAAAAATATACCATTTGATGATACACAATGGCAAGTTGTACCATAACTTAACCATCTCAGACTAGTGTAGTGTTAAATTTGTTTTTCTAAGCCATGTTTTGGGTCACTTACCACTTTTCAAGAATATAAAGTGCTATCATTTTACTTAAAACTGTGAAATTTGGTCAGATTTAAATTTCAATTTATGTTAAAACATTCTGTAAACTGTGTTAGACTTTGACATTTGTTCCCTCAGTTCAGTGAATAACACTATATCATATTCTGAAAAATACGCTAATTTTTTATTATTTTGAAAAATATCCCTTTTTCCTCTTATGGTAATTATGAATATGAATTAATAGTAGAATTTGATATGGTCCAGTATGACCATAAATACTTTATTGTATATTATCAAATTTAATAATGAATATAATGTACTTCTTTGGACAATTTTTAAAGACCAGTCTACTCTTAAAACAAAAAAAATGGAGATGCACTTCTTTAGTTCACACAAATTTCATTTTATTATATATGACCTCAGATAAATTTCAACAAATCATAATTTATTAAAATCATGTCTACTTAAAAATCTCATAGAAGAGTTAAACCATCAAAAATAAAAATAAACACACACAACACACACACATCACCCATGTATTGGCAAATCACAATTGCTGTAACAATACATTAGGCATTCCACAGTTAAGGGCTATCAAAATTTCCATCAGTGACAAAAAGATTTGTATCCAAATGGACTGATTTTCCAGAATCCAAGAAAAAGTCTCCTAGGATTTATTTAAAGATAAATATTTGAACAAATACTTCTTAAATTTAGGAAATTCAGAACATACGATTAAAGAATATTTGCAGTGCAGACTATATTCAATCCTTCCTTCAAAATGTGCCTTTGAGTACATAATTCTGTTTTCTCGATCTCAATTGAGCTGTCTTCCAAGGAAGTTTTCCAAAATGTGTGTCTCTGTGTGATAAATGTTCTAAGACCTAACATGCTTCATTGTATTTTTACTGTGCTCTCAAATTTAATCAATAATTTGGATTGATGTATAATACCTAGTTTCAAATATCTTTTCCATCTATAAAAACTCCCAGCTGTCTCTTTATATGCTATTACTATTGAGAATTGTGCTGTCAGTATTATTCTTGTACATTTTAGGTGATCTGTTCTTCTCTTGGGCATCATTTATGCTCTTCTCTGTTTTTGATATTCTTAAAACTCACCATAATGTATACGAGTGGTTTTTAGTGTGTGTAGTTTTTGTTTTGTTTTGTTTCTGATATCTCATGTTTGGCATCATTTTAAGTCTGGTATCTTTTATCTTTCTTTAATTCTCCAAAATTTATCTCAGTACTTATTTAAATATTTTCTTTATTTTTTTTTTCTCTTCTGCTGTATTTGGGCAGAAGTCATTAATTTGTTTGTTTTTCCCAACTCATTTATTCATTTTACAGCTATATTCATCTTAGTCTCCATTTATTGTATTCTTTATTTCAACAATTTTCACTTAATTTATATTCACAGTATAGTATCTTTCTTTTCCTTGTATATGTATATCATTATTTTATCATATACTTTTAAGCTATTTTTAAAAATATTTTATTTATTTATTTGACAGTGAGAGATCACAAGTAGGCAGAGAGGTGGGCAGAGAGAGAGGAAGAGAAGCAGGCTACCTGCTGAGCAGAAAGCCCGATGTGGGGCTTGATCCCAGGACCCTGAGATCATGACCTGAACGGAAGGCAGCGGCTTAACCCACTGAGCCACCCAGGCGCTCCTTTTAAGCTATTTTTTAAAAGTACAGTCATTCTTTTTTTTTTTTTTAAGATTTTATTTATTTATTTATTTGACAGAGAGAGATCACAAGTAGACAGAGGGCAGGCAGAGAGAGAGAGAGGGAAGCAGACTCCCTGCTGAGCAGAGAGCCTGATGCAGGACTTGATCCCAGGACCCTGAGATTATGACCTGAGCTGAAGGCAGTGGCTTAATCCACTGTGCCACCTAGGCGCCCCTAAGCTATTTTTTTAATTCCTGTTCCAATAACACTTGGATTGGCATATAAAGTTAACCACATCATATTTTTTAGGTAAGTAATTGTACTTTTTATGTGCATAGTTATTTTGGTCCATGAGTTCAGCTCTTCTTAGGATCATCAAATCTCTGTAAAGTCTGGGTATGCTAGGATTTTCTAAGCAACAATAAAATACATTGAAACCTGGTAGCTTAATTATAATAATGTTTTCTTTCTCAATCATTCATAATAGTATTCCATTCTGAGTAGCTTCCTTCTATTTTGCAGCTTTAGTGTTTGGAAAAACTTGAAATGTGATATTACTGTGATAATGTGAATTAGTCAGGGTTTTTCAGAGAATCGGGAAGAGAAAAAAAGGAAGATATTCTCCAGGGCCAACTCTAGAAGTGACTATTAAAACATCTGTCCAAATTCAATTGAACAAAACTCAGAAATGCCATCTCCAGTGAAATACAAAAAAGATTATATATAGTTCTGGGCACACACATCTCATTTGACCCAATGATGTATATCAATGAAAGACTGAAGGCCAATCACCACTCCATGGGAGAATTTAAAAATAAATTTACTAATGAGGCCAAGAATTCAGAATCACCAATACTTCAGAACTAATAATAACTGCCTTCACTTGATTTTATTCTATAAGATAAATCCTATGATCAAGTTTCAATTTTAAATTCTTACAATTTTAAATTCTTAAATCCTTATGAAGAAGCATCATTTGGAGGGAGCAGTTTTCATAATTTATCATCCATCAGCTTTTTTTTAAAGATTTTATTTATTTATTGGACACAGAGAGAGAGAAAGAGAGAGAGAGAGAGAGATCACAAGTAAGCAGAGAGGCAGGCAAGCAGGGAGGGAAGCAGGCTTCTTTTTGAGCAGAGCCCGATGTGGGGCTGGATCCCAGGACCCAGAGACCATGACTTGAGATGAAGGCAGTCGCTTAACCCACCACCCACGTGATGAGAGAGCCACTCAGGTGCCCCTCATCCATCAGTCTTAATTGATTGGAGGAAAATGTGTGGAGGAATAATGCCTTAGGGAGCTAATCTCTCTAAAGAATTTTCAAGTCTTTACCCCTTCAAGGTTTTTGTAAAGTTCTGATAGCCTCTAAACATCTAGTGGATTTCTACAGTGACAGGCCTGTTAAAACCTGTCTTCAAACCAGGAATAGAGCTTGAAACATACCAGTCAAGGGCAACTTTGAGTCTTTTAAGGAATTTATCATCATTTCTTTCTTTTTGGTTAATATCTGAAATAGTTCCATATTACACTGGCATAATTTCTCCAGAGCTGACTTTGAAGGAGGCATTCAGTTCCAGCTAGTTCCATATTTTGGCAAGAACTATACTTCTATATTAAAAAAAAAACATATTTTAGGGCACCTGGGTGGCTCAGTGGGTTAAAATCTCTTCCTTCGGCTCAGGTCATGATTCCAGGTTCCTGGGATTGAGTCCTACAGTGGGCTCTCTTCTCAGCTGGGAGCATGCTTCCATTCCTCTCTCTCTGGCTGCCTCTCTGCCTTCCTATGATCTCTGTCAAGTAAATAAATAAAATTTTTAAAAAAACATATTTTATACCAGTTATCCATGTTTATTAACTAAGATATCACAATACAAATAATACAATAATTATTATTAATACCTTCAACCAAGATCAAAAAATATGTCATATTTTCTCCAAAAATTTTATATCATCTGATAGGTCAGATATATATATAAAATTACTTTTAAAGTTTTAAAAATATCAGCAAATATTTTCATTTAAATGCAAATTTGAAAAAAAATCTACTTTTCCAAACACGACTTTTTATCCTATTTATTTTGAATTTTGTCAACAACTGATAAAATGTTTAGCGAGACTATAAATGTTAGATCGAAAAAAATGATTAATAGATGTAGGTTCAAATTATTATGTTCCATTAAAAATGATTTAGTCTTTGATGAACATCTGTTTGGTAATATGTTGTATCCAGATATAGTAAATTAAAGACATATATAAAATTATAGGGAAATGACATCTTTCGTTCCATTATGAGTAGAGCTTTTAAAATGCTATTTGTCACAACCTGTCATCTTGTCATTATGTAGCATTATGTAGCAATTAAAAAATGTATACTCTTCACTTAGAAGTCTTTTAGAAATCTAAAATATGACTTTCTATGGTTTGTGTCTCCATATTGCTTTATTGCCAGTTAAAACAAATCCACATGCTTTGATTCAAAGGTAATAAATTCCTCTTATTTGGAAAAAGGATGTTTATTTTTGTTCTCTCACCCTTAGCAGGTGGTTTCATTTTAGCACACTTCAGAGTTATAATTTCATGCTTATTAAACATATTTATTTTGATCTACATAGATGAATGAAACTTTTATTTTATTAAATTATTTGCCAAAAAATCTGTGAGTTTTAAAAATGTATTTCCTTTGAAGGGTTATTTTAGAGCATTCAAAGAGGATCTAAGAGTGTGGTATTATGCAGTTTTTAAGTAGGTATGAAATGGTTAATTATAGGATTGTTTCTTTAGGCTTATGTATATTGTCCATTATATGCTATAAAATATTTTGAAAGTAAATTTAAAGTATGTTTTATGTAGTTTATTTTTTGGAAAAAAATATTGAAATGACTTATGAAATTCAGTATACTCTCAACATTGATTTATTTTGAAATTTACCAGTTGTCTACTGAACTATTATATGGCAGATATTACTTCAGACTACACTGGTAAATGAAATACGTGGCTTTGTAGAACTTTTATTTTAATGGGTGAGACAATTCAAAGCTATAAACCTTAATAAAAATGGCATAGTGCATTCAAAAAGGAAGAGTACAATGGGGAAAAAGAAAAATTCGATCAGGGTGAGAAAAATCAAGGTTGCTAGGCAGGGGATGGGGAGTTAAATCTTTTAATAGAAAGATCAGGGTAGTTACAATGAAGGTGACAATTGAACAAATGTATGGGAAGGTGATGAATTTGCGCAGAACTATCAGCAATAAGGTCACTCCAGACAAAGGAATTGGCTATCTTGAAGGCCATAAGGTTGGATCATGCCTGGCATATCTGAGGAATAGCAAGGAGGCCACTGTGAGTGACTGAAGAGTAGCAGGGAAAGAGGTCACAGAGGTTAAATGAGTGGCTAGATCATGTAAAAGCTTCGAAGTCATTGTAAAACTCTGGCTTTTATATTTGGAAACTTACTGTGTGATAGAATTTTTGCTAATAACTGAGAGTTCAAATGTCCATAAAATTTCAAGGATTCTTATTCTAGTAAGACAGAATAAAGAGAAAGAGTTCATATTTTCACATGGTGTAAGAAATGCTCGGAGATCCAAGTGTAGGAAGCTATGGGAGCACAGAAGAAGGCACTAAAATCACACCATATATTTGATGACTGTGACTATATATAAATTTGTATTTTCTAGATTTTTTGTAGTCATGGAATCACACAGTATATACTATTCATGGCCTGGATTTTCTTTTCTCGGCATCATTACTTTGAGAATCTCCAATTGTCTTTGCTCTATTGATGGACATTGATGAACATTTCCACTGTTTTCAATTCTTAAAAATAAAGCTGCTATGAAATTCACATACAAGTCCTTGTATGAACATAGGGATTGTTTCTCTTGGTGAAATGCCTAGAATAAAATGGCTATTTGTGTAACTGCAACATATTTTTCATTTAAAAAAATTTTGAAACTATTTTCCAAAGTGGTTGTATCATGATATATGCCAACAACAGTTTAGATTTTTTGTTTCTTCTCAATCTAGCTCAGACCAAGTACAATTAGCCTTTATAATTTTAGCCATTCTAATAGATATGTAAGCATGTCTCATTATGATTTTAATTTTTATTTCTTTAATTTTTAAATGTTGAGAAATTGGCCATGTGCTTATAAGCCATCCATATACTTTTGGTGACATGTCTCTTCCATTATTTCCTTCACATGTAAAATTGGATACTCTGTTTGGTTATTAGTAAGGTTTTTTATTTTTATTCATTTTTAAATAATCAGAGTAGATGTCCATTATCAGATATTTAATTTGCAAATCCCTTCTCCATCTTTACGGATTCTCAATGGAGCTTTGATAGCTGTGTCTTTCAAGAAATATGCTACTTCTTTCCTGGTACACGGAGGTATGACTAGAACATTATCAATGTTGACCTTTGCAAAGAAAATCATGGCTTAAGATATATGTAGTCTGCAGTTGTTGGGAGTGTTCACCATCCTTGCCTCTAACTCATCTCTCACTGCCCACACATTCAGGTATAGGGGAATATTGATTGACAAAATATTAATTGCCAAATAACACTAGTTAGAGAATAAGAAAAATGCAGGCACCTGATTATATAATATTCCTTAAATAAAATATGTTTTTATAAGTGCTATTGGAAGTAAATTCCTCAATACTTTAATCACACAGAATGATGGAATCCTAGATTTTTTTTCCTTGTATTTACTAAGAAAATGATCATGCCTCAAGTATATTAAAATGGAATAGGGAAAATTAAAAATTGCTTTAAGTCAATTTGCGTGTGTTGTGCGTATGTGAGAGAGAAAGTGAGAGAGAAAGAGAAAGAGAGAAAAAGAGAAAGGGAAAGACAGAGAGGTGGCTGCAGTGAATTGATGAGTTGCAGGATAGATTTTAAAGTTTTTTCTTTTGCTTTCTACATTTCCTTTTCCTTAGGTTCAAGAGAACAATCAGTAATATCTCAGATGCCTGCTGGTAACATCAGCAGAAAGAGTTAGAGGTTCCTAGAAAATTAAAGAAGAGATATAGTTTTCCTGACATAAGAAAAGTCATTTTTTGTCCCCAGCTATTTTCAATGATCTATACCCCACCTGTGTACTTGCCCAAGCACACTTCTTCCAAAACTTCCTGGGAGGTTCTTACAAAGAAATGCAAAAACCTCACTCCTAAGGATTTTGAGGGAACAAGGCAATGGGAAAACTAACAGTCACCACCAGACCAGGAAATAGCCTAAGCTATTGAGACAATAAATCAGTGGTAAAACTCCTAGTGCTATTTCAAAAGCAATCAAGGCCTTGCATTCCTTGTCCCAGAAAATGAGCCCAAGACCCCATCTAGTTTCTATCTGCTCTTGAAGCCTGCAGAGTCCCTTTCCCTTGTCCAACAGTTACCTCTGCTTTATTCTAACGTTGAAGTTTCTGCCCTCGGTGGAATACAAGCTTCATTCAGGTGAACATGCAATACATATTGCACAAATACATATGTGGATGTGCATGCATCCACAACCTTATGACCAACCATACACGGGATAATAAAACTCTCCCTTCTGAGTATTCATCTTAAATACTAAATAAAAATCTCTCTCCTGTTCAAACAGTCAAGGCTTTGGAACTTATTCCCTGTGAACTCCTTGTATGTTGTAAACAAAGATTCCTTTGTTTGACAACTCCACCTGTTTCTGTGATTCACCAAAGACTGACCTCAGTTAGTTCAGTTACTGTAATGTAATATCAAGCATATCTAGTTAGTTGATCATTTTGTTCAAGTCTTACATATCTTACCAATATGATGACCATTTGTCTATGTAATCTTAAAATAAGGGTGTTGAAATTATTTTCCATTTGTCGTCCAAGGTAGAAGTTATGATTTTTGTTCTTAGTTTTTCCCTATATATCCCCAAATCTGTTGTTACGTATTAAAATTCAAGAATTATTATACTCCCGGGGCGCCTGGGTTGCTCAGTGGGTTAGGCCGCTGCCTTAGGCTCAGGTCATGATCTCAGGGTCCTGGGATCGAGTCCCGCATCGGGCTCTCTGCTCAGCAGGGAGCCTGCTTCCTCCTCTCTCTGTCTCTGCCTGCCTCTCTGCCTACTTGTGATCTCTCTCTGTCAAATAAATAAATAAAATCTTTAAAAAAAAAAAAGAATTATTATACTCCCTGATGAATTCATCCTTTTACTCTTCTGTAATTTTGACTTGATCTTTATGTCTGATAATGAAATTTGCTTTAAAATCACTTTTCATTATCTTGATATAACCACCAAAGTTATAGTGTGATTAGAGTTAATATAGCATATTTTTTCTTTTACTTTTTAAAGCACTTCTATATTGAATCCTGACAAAGAAACAAAACAGCTTTTTAACTCTGGAAGCATCTTTCTAAATTATCCTTTTTTTTTTTTTTTTAATGAAGCAGTAGCAATTTTTGTTAAGGGACCTAAACTGAAAGTAGGTTTAGAAATTTATTTATTTTTTTATTTATTTAGTAAAAGATTTTATTTTATTTATTGACAGCAAGAGAGAGAGAGAGAGAGAGAAGAAGCACACAAACAGGGGGAATCATGTGCAAAGGGAGAGGAAGAAGCAAGCTCCTTGGGGTGCAAGTAGTCCCATGCAGGGCTGGATCCCTGTACACTGGAATCATGACCTCAGCCAAAGGCAAACATCTGCTTAAACAACTAAGTCATCCAGGCACCCCTAGAAAATTTAAAAAAAAAAAGGCCTTTTAAAACATTTTGTTTCTTTCTTGTTTTTTTTTTTAAATATTTTATTTATTTGACAGACAGAGAGACAGGAAGAGGAACTATAAGCAGGGCAGAGGGAAAAGGAGAAGCAGGTTTCCCACTGTGCAGAGAGCCTGATGTGGGGCTTCATCCCAGGACCCTGGGATCATGACCTGAAAAGAAGGGACACTTCTTGGAGGAAGCCACCCAGATACCTCTTTTCTTTGTTTTTAATATATGGCAACTGATGCTTCCCAGCCACGAGGAGCATATTACCCATTGATTAAATCTTTGATAACAACCTATTTAAAAAGGTGTGTAAATATATACTTACTCAGATTTATACACTTTGTGTTTTCTTCATAGTTTGGGGCTGGACCCCATGGTCACAACACTGCTTCCAGTCTTTGCCTTCCCATCTTTTGATACCAGGTATTTGGTCAGCAAAGCAAATTAGTATCAAAATTGATAAGCCCTTGGCACCATATCTCTGGAGCAGGGCTTGCTCTTAGCCAAGGCCCAGAGCAGTTGACCTCCCCTCACTAGTGCTATAGCCCCAAGGACTAGGTCCCTGCCACCAGAACTCAGTCTTACATGTTATGCTAAGCAGACAAAACCAAACCAGGAAAGCTCCGACAGCTTTCACTGGCATGCCTCATCTCCAACTCTCTCGACGTCTAGGCAGTACCAGATGACAGGGAGGGGTCTTGGTCCAACATATGGGAGGGAAGGAAGTAGCCACGAGCAAGTACCTGCCTCTCTGTTCCTTTCTTTCATGAGCAGGTTGTAAGGAGGAGGAAGAGGAAGGGGAAGAGAGGTGAACTTCAAGGGGTGAAGGCCTCAGGTAGGCAGCTGGCTCCTGCCAGTAGGAAAGGGACAAAGGAGAAGGCAGTGAGTCTTGCAGGGAGGGTGGGGGGTAAGGGTTACAGCTTATGACGGAATCTGGACAGGAGTAATAGGGATACTAGTCATTTGAGTCCACCATTGGCAAGCTGGGCTGGGTGTCAGGGCAGATAGGCCTCCCTGGGCAACGGCACATGAGAGAAGGTGGAATTCTTCTCTGAGGAGCAGGTGAAGCTTTGGGTGTTGGGAAAGCATAGACAGTATTGTTCCAGGGCCAAGGACAGGTCCGGGTACTCCTGGTTGGAGGTCAAGGCCACAGTATGATCCAGGTCTTCTACCAGCAGCTTGAAGGTACCACATGCCAGCCACCCCTCATTATTGTGTATAACTCTCTGGTGCACTTATTGGCTTATCCATCAAATGACTCCTTCAGCAGCTTGAAAACCACCTCCACAGGCACTCCAGGATATGGGAGGCTTCCAGAGTGAAAATTTTGCACAGGATCACCCCCAAAAGACCAGAAGTCACTCTGGTGGATGTAGATCTGGTCAAACATGGCCTTAGGGACCATCCACTTCACAGGCAGTCCACTGTTGGTTCTCATTTTATAGTAACTGATGTGGTGATATCTCTGGCAAGGCTGAAGTCTGAGATCTTCATCATGTTGTCCTTTGTCACCAGCACTTCCCTGGTGGCCAGGTCTTGGTGTATGCACTTCTTGGAGGCAAGGTACTCCATGCCTCAGGCTACCTGGTAGGCAAAGTATACCGGGTGCTTGGAGGAGAGTTGCTCTGCTGCATTGTGGCTGATATTGTAACAGTACTCCAGGTCAGGAGGCCTCTGGGCCTGCAGGTACTCCTGTATGTTGTCTTTGGAGGCATATTCCATGATAGTGTACGAAGGACCATCCTGTGTGCAGGACCCAGCAGGTTGATCGTGTCCTTGTGCTGTCCAATCATCTTCATCATCTCCATTTCTGAGATTAGGTTTGACAGGTCTTTCTCTGCTGCATCTGACTTCAACATCTTCACAGACACTTTAGTCAAATGGTTGGATTTGTCTTTGTCCAGCCCAATGGCCTCCTCCAACACCACCTGCCCAAAGTAGGCCTCTCTTAGGGGTCTGCCTAAACTGCCTACAACCAGCCTGCCTCAAGGCAGTTATGAACTCTAGATTATCCTCAAAAACATTAAACCACAAGCTAAAAATTCTCTTCACTAGGTCTCTGTCGCAGGTCTAATTTTCTTATCTTTCATCATTTATCTTTTTCCTAATTCTTATTTTCAGTATAGTTTATTTGGCTTCCAGGTGTTTCCCCGGGTTTCTGTATGCTGTTTCATAGGGAAGAATTATCCTGTCATAAAATTATTTCTTGAGCATTCATTACATCTCTCGGTTAAAATGGGTTCTTTTATGGTATTGATTCATTTGAGTTTTCTCAAAATGGGAAGAATTTTCAAAATGGTGTTTTCCTCAAGGTTCAGAGTATGTCTTAGCCTCATCTTTACTCTTTTTGAAATTCACTTTTCAAATTCTTGTCCCTCTTTTTATCTTTTTAAATTAAAATGTTTCCTTTTACTATTTTTTTATTTGAGTGTAGTTGATAGTCAGTGTTACATTGGTTTCAGGTTTTCAAGATCTCCATACATTATTCTATGATCACTACAAATATAGCCACCATCTGTCACCATATAACACTATTATAATATCATTGACTATATTCTCTACACTGTCCCATATCTCTTTTTAAAATCTCTGATTTTTATGTTTTCTGTTATTCCAATTTTCGACCTCATTTTACTTGGTTACTTTAATAAAATATGCCTGATTACACACTCTATGCTGAAAACCATAGCATTTGATTTATAGTAGTCTTCTTCTTCTTCTTCTTCTTCTTCTTCTTCTTCTTCTTCTTCTTCTTTCTTCTTCTTAATTAACATATAATGTATTATTAGCCCCAGGGGTACAGGTCTGTGAATCGCCAGGTTTACACACTTCACAGCACTCACCACAGCACATACCCTCCCCAATGTTCATAACCCCACCACCCTCTCCCTAACCTCCCCACCCCCCCCCCCGGCAACTCTCAGTTTGTTTTGTGAGATTAAGAGTCTCTTATGGTTTGTCTCCCTCCCGATCCCATCTTGTTTCATTTACTCTTTTCCTGTTCCCCAAACCCCCCACATTGCACCTCCATTTCCTCATATCAGGGAGATCATATGATAGTGACTTTCTCTGGTTGACTTATTTTGCTAAGCATAATACCCTCCAGTTCCATCCATGTCAACGCAAATGGCAAGATTTCATTTCTTTTGATGGCTGAATAGTATTCCATTGTGTGTGTGTGTATATATATATATATATATATATATATATATATATATATATTTCATTTGTTGATGGACATCTAGGTTCTTTCCATAGTTTGGCTATTGTGGATATTAATGCTATAAACATTTGGTGCACGTGCCCCTTTGGATCATATACAGTCTTCTTTACCTCTATCAGAACCCCAGGAAGCTTTATTTATTTATTTACTCACATAAACAGATGATCCAACACAACGTTTTTTGATGTTCCAATGTATTATAATGTCTTACCGCTTAACACTATGCTTACTGCTCTCTTTCACTGTCTGACTAAATCCTCATCATCACTATGCCATTTAATGAGAAAGAACATTTGAACTCAGAGTTCTCTCCATATCAGGGAATGAAGACTCCACCCTTCTGTTTGTGCAGGTAAAATAAATGTTGATGTCTGTCCTGCACATACCCCATCCTGTTCACCAGAATATTCACCATCAAAATATATACACAATGAAAACCATACCTCACCACTTCTATTACCACCCAGCATGCTAAAAACACCATCATATGTTCCTGAATTATTGACTTGATTGATAACCCCACTTCCACACATACTGCACTCCTTTCTCCATGCAAATTTATTTTGGTACAGCAATTTAACCTAAAAATCAAGTCATATGATTTTATTCTGCTGTTGAAAGACTTTTGGTATCTTCCCCTTTCATATTAAATAAAAACTGAAGGCGTTACAATGTACTAGAAGGTCATACATCAATACGTTCTTCCTCTCTCCACCACTATGAACTCCTCATTGGCCTCCTTGCTTTTCCTCAAAAGTAACAGACAAGCTGTTCACACAAAGTCTATATACTTACTTGCTCTGCCTAGAGCAATCTTTTCCTTTAATATTTGTATAACACTCTCCTTCACTTCCTGGGTCTTTGTGCAAATAACATCTCATAAATGAGATATAACCACCCAAAACAAAATAAAATTAACTTTCATCCCAGCATTCCCCAATGGCTTTTACCTTTCTTGTATTTCTTTGTATCACTTATCACCATCAACCATCAATCATTATTCTATTACTGGTTTATTTTCTTATTTGAGACAGAGAGAGAGAGAATTGGGAGGGTGCGCAGAGGAAGAAGAAAACACCCCACTGCCTAGAAAGCCTGCTGGGGAGTTACATCCCAGGACCCTGAGATCATGACCCAAGCCAAAGGCAGTCACTCAATGGACTGAGCCACCCAGGTGCCCCTCTATTATTGGTTTATTTCACTATTATATTTCAAAAGAATGTGAGCTCTTTGTGGTCAGGTATTTTATATGTTTTATTAATTGAAGTATTCTCAGAAAGGTAGCTGGCAGATTGTAAGGGCTCACTAAACTGTATTTTGTTGTTATTATTGGGCTCCTTTATGGGCTTTACCTCTTACGCTAGAAGTCTATCCTTCAGATGTAAGCGATAAGAATAGAGCCCTGCTGCCTGTTCAAATGTGTAAAAAGCCTGTATTAAGTGGATATTTTAAAAGCTAAATGAATGGCTTAATAGTTGTATATAGGGGAAAAGGGAACATATTTTCCACAGTTTAGAAGTGGAGTTCTTTTATAGAGTTCTTGTACAAGCCTACACTATGGAACGATAATGGGCAGTTGTACATTACAATTATACAAACACTTTGGTAATTTATATCCTTTTTTAGTAATTCTTGACTGGATCATTTAATTCCTTAGGAGCATTATAGCATTTCAACTTTTCATGTTCAATAAACTTATTGGGGTTGCTACCTTTTTTATTCAAATGGAGAAATAGTCATGATTTAATCTAAATAAAGTGTTATTGATTGTGTTGTTTTCTAGGAATGAGTCGCAAATGCTAGTTTAAAAGTTTTGTTAAAGTCCCAAGTCTGTCACTGATAAAAGCCTTTTGTAGATTAGTAACTTGATCAAAACGGAAAAGTTATGTAACACCAATTGTTATACTATCTTTGTTTCCATCTTGCATTGTAATAACACCCATCTTAACTCTATTTAAGACAAATCATTGCCAGATGGATTTCTGGCATTGATTGCAGGATATGAAATCTAGTATAACTAAAAGTTTTTGGTTTTAGTAGCATATAAATCAATTTAGAAAAATATATGTATTTGAATATAAGATAAAGTTTTAAATTATTTGGCAATAATAAACTAAACTTTTTTTTTGTAAATTTTTATTTTCTAAAATTTCATTGAGCTCTCTTGCAATAAGAAACAAGTTACAAAAAATTAAGGTTTATTTACCCCAATTCAAAATTATTAGGAATATAATCATAGAGGTTGAAGTATTTAAAATATTGAACCCAAAATGTTTTATTAGGTAAATTCATGAATGCTGAGCATTCACTGTTAAAATATACTAATAACATTGATAGACTTGTAGAAGCCTAAAATCAAATATTTATTAAATATTTATATCCATATCTTTTCATAGCTTGGTAATTCATTTCTCTAGCATTAAATAATATTCCATTGTTTGCATGTACTACACTTTCTTTGACCTTTCACTTATGGAAGGATATCTTGGTTGCTTCCAAGCTTTTGTCAGTTATGAATAAAACTACTATAGACATCTTTGTGGGTATAGATTTCATCTTCTTTGGATAAATACCAAGAGCTGCTACTGCTGAATCATCTGGCAAGAATATGTTTAGTTTTGTAAGAAACTGCCAAGTTGTTTTCCATTCTTTATTCTCAATACACATGGAAGAACATTCCTGTTGCTCCACATCCTCACCAACATTTCGTGTTCTGTTGTCAGTGCTCTGGATTCTGGGTATGTACTGGTGTCTCTTTTTTGTTTTAATTTGCATTTTCCTGATGACATATGATGTGAAGCATCTTTTTATATGCTTATTTGCCATCTGTAATATTTTCTTTGGTGAGGTATCTGCTAAGGCCTTTGGCTCATTTTTAATCCGGTCTTTCCCCCATTGTTGAGTTTTTAGGGGTCTTTGTGTATTTTTGATTAACAGTCCTTTGCCAGATGTGTATTTTGTAAATTTTTTCTCATAGTCTGTGCTTTGCCTTTTCATTCTCTTGGCATTGTGTTTCACAGAGTAGACATTTTTAAATTCAGTGCTTGTGCTTTTGTAGCTAAAGTTATTGCGAAAACCAAGGTCATTTAAATTTTCTTCTATATTACCTTCTACATGTTTCATGTTTAGGTTTATAATCCAATCTGAGTTAATTTTTGTGAAGAGTGTAGGATATCTGCCTGGATTTATTTTATTTTATATTTTTAGATTTAGCTTCACCATTGCTACAGAACCATTTGTTTAAAAGATTGTATTTTGCTCTCTTGTATTGCTTTTGCTTTTCTATTAAATATAAAATATAATTGATAATATATATTCTGTTGCTTTAATCTAGTCTCTCTGTGGTATTACAATATCATGCTTACAATTATCGTTATGGTAAACTTTTTTTAAAGATTTTATTTATTTATTTGACAGAGAGAGAGATCACAAATGGGCAGAGAGACAGCCAGAGAGAGAGATGAGGAGAAGCAGGCTCCCTGCTGAGCAGAGAACCCAATGCCGGACTCGATCCCTGGCCCCTGGGATCATGACCAGAGCCGGAAGGCAGAGGCTTAACCAACTGAGCCACCCAGGTGCCCAATCGCTTTAGTAAACTTTGAAGTCAGTCCTCAGTCTTTGTTCTCCTTCAACACTATGTTGACTATTGTGAGTCTTTGCCTCTCCATATAAACTTTAAAATAAGTTTGTTAATATTAAAAAAAAGAACTTGCTGGAATGCATTAATTTTATAGATAAACTTGGAAACCAGTGACCTCTTGAGCTTAGCAGGAGATAGACCATGGACATCAGTTGTCACAGTGGTGCCTCTGGCAGAACCTATTGCAAATCCCTAGGCAAAATGAGACCTCAAGGATCTGAGAGAATGTCTAAGAAGTACTTGATACATCCCTTGGGTATGGTTTATTGAAGTGTCCACCTGTCTGAAAGCTGGGGAATCTAGATAAGGGAGGGAAAATTAGTTATGATAAAACATATCAACAAACATCAATAAATTTTGTAAAACTAATTGTCATGGCTCATATACAATATGACCAACAGAGGGACCATCAGAAGGAAAGCATCAGTTATGTTTATTGTGAAATTTTTTATTCAAAATAAAGCAATGTGAGGGGAAGACACAATGAGAAAATTACCATTTTTTAAATGGTAAACATCTTACAAAATGGAATAGGTTTTATATTCTAAGTAGTATATTGAAAAGTAAAACATTGGGGCGCCTGGGTGGCGCAGTGGGTTGGGCTGCTGCCTTCAGCTCGGGTCATGATCTCAGGGTCCTTGGATTGAGCCCCGCATCGGGCTCTCTGCTCCGCAGGGAGCCTGCTTCCCCCTCTCTCTCTCTCTCTCACTGCCTGCCTCTCTGCCTACTTGTGATCTCTGTCTCTCAAATAAATAAATAAAATCTTTAAAAAAAAAGAAAAGAAAAGTAAAACATTAAAAAATAAAATTTCAATGAAAAAAATTATTTAATTTTTAAAAAGGTTAAAAATAGCAGAACCATTTTTCTTATAACTGGAAAATACACTGTATATACATCTATCAAAATAACTTGTCATGGGGGAGCCTGGGTGGCTCAGTAGGTTAAAGCATCTGCCTTCGGCTCAGGTCATGATTCCAGGATCCTTGGATCGAGGCCCACATCGGGCTCTCAGCTCAGCAGGGAGCCTGCTTCCTCCTCTCTCTCTCTGCCTGACTCTGCCTTATTGTGATCTCTGTCAAATAAATAAATAAAAACTTTTATAATAAATATTTGAAAAATAACTTGTCATGTCTGGAATCAGGAGCATATGGAAAAAAATAATATCTGAGGACAATACTTCTGCCATGTTTTGTGCCTTGCTAATATTTTTAAACAGTCAGGCAACTTTTAGCCTTATTGAAATACCTGCTAAGATACCTGCAGTGCCTTTTGGAGCCCTATGACTATAAAAATTAATTGCAAATATTCAAAATGTTTACTATGGTGTCACTATTTAGGGCCACCACCAAGTATGTTTCAGAAGTAAGCATAACTGTTACTCTTCCATAAGGCAAAAGGGCATATTTTCAGGAGTTCCATCTGCTGTACCAGGAGGTGAATCAAGTAATGATTTTTGTCTATAAAATAATTCACTTTTCAATCTAACATTCCTCATTCCACATTATAATAATAAAAACTAGGAGGAGACTAAAACAAACAAACAAATACAACTACAACAACCAGCTTTTCCTACAGTGGAAAAGTAAATATAACCTTAGGAGTAGCCTGAAATTTATTTTTAAATATTTTAAGATAAACGTTTTTGTTAGAAAACCATATATTTTATATTACTAAGAAATAACAGGCAACGTTTTATGAACTTCTAAAAAGTCTAGTTACTTGTATTTATCTATTAACTCATCTCTTTATGAAGTAGAACATGATCACACCTCTTGTATCTACCCAAGTTTGTATGCTTTGGTTGTTTTATGTTTGCTATTTCCTTGCTTAATTTTTACAATATTTGATACATAATAGTATCTTTAAGTCCATCTATGATTTCACAGAATTTGTTTGAACTTCATAAAAATGTACCATACTTTTTGCACTGTCCTTGTTTTACTTCTCTATTAGCTTTCCAAGTTTTATTCACTTTAGAGTGTGTAGCTATCATTTATTTTTACTCCTCCATAATGCTATGTTTACAAATTTGTATTTATCTGTACTTTTAAAAATATCTTAATTATATACCATTTCTCATCTCACGTAACACTCATGTTACTTCTACACTTATCAGATATTATGTAACTGAAAACCACAACTCAGCAACAATAGAACACCATTTTTCAAAATTAAATGGCTTACCAGAATTCTTTAATTCTATCCTTTATTTGTATTAGATGACCCTTTATTCTGGTATTTGGCATTGTTCATATGGAGGAAAGCTTATAAGTTGATATTCCATAAATAGAAGGATTTTTATGATCGATTAATTATTTTCATTTAGAATGCATAGAATATGGTTGATTTAATATTTCTTTCTTACTCTCTGCCTGGAACATAGTGCTATCTATGCAATAGCCACTAAAATATTAAGTTAATTACCTAGACTTTAAACTGCATATTAATAGGAATAGCATACAGAACTCTTCTCAGATTGGGACACCTGGGTGGCTCAGTCAGTTAAACGCCTGAGCCTTTAGCTCGGGTCATGATCTTAGGGTCCTGGGACTCAGTTCTGCAACAGATTCCCTGCTTAGCCGGGAGTTTGCTTCTCCCTCCTCCTGCTGCTCCCCCTGCTTGTGCTCTCTCTCACTCTCTCTCTTACAAATAAATAAAATTAAAAAAATAAATTCTTCTCAGATAGCTAATATAGAATATCGTCTTTGTATTCATCAAAGGGAAAGTGCCATATAATAATGAAATCCAGACTACTTCAAATTCATTTTTTAACCAGTAAGAAAGTACTGGAAACAAGCCAAAAATGTCTTCAATGAATTAAAGAAATAGATTGATTTTCAATATCTTAATGTTTCTAATGTTAAATTGCAAGATTTTTATACTAGATATCAGTGTAAATATTCATTATACAAGGATATTCTAAAAATAAACCTGAGAAAACTACTTGACATATATGATGACAAAAACCAATGTCAGTTTGGGTAAAACTTACAACACCTACCACCTGAAACTCTTGTTCTATATGGTGCCATCTTGTGATGCTGGGCAGTGGCAGTGAGCCACAGCTTCCAGTCAGCTAGAAGATTACAGGGGTGAACACCTGATATTCTTACAAGCATTCTATATATAGAATATATATATAGAATATATATATTCTTCTTTTTTTAGTGTAATATTTAATAAATTGCATGTGATATTTGATACTTTGTTATAAAATAGGCTTTGCTTAAGATGATTTTGCCCAAATGCAGGCAAATGTAAGTGTTCTGAGTATGTTTAAATAAGCTTAAGGTAAGCTATGATATTTGATAGTTTTGGGGTATTAAATGCATTTTCAATTTTTTATGTGTTTCTCTGTACATAGCCCCCTTGTAAGCTGAGGAACATCTCTATATGTATATGTAGCCTTGGTATGGCTTACATATTATTGGCATGAAACATCTAGAACAGTACGTGTGCCATAGAATTGTCTACAACATCAAACAAGTTTCTTGAAAACTTGTGCCAAAGGGGTTATGTCTTTAAGGATTCTTATTTCAGAAGGGTTCTCTCAAACGTAAGATTTTTCAGAAGTTAAGTGAAAATCTGACCAAACTAAACATTTTTCCATTTTCCCTAGTGAGCAAAGATAGCTAAAATCTATCTGCCATTTTCAACACTGTACTCAACGATTGTAATTCTAATTTAAGAACAGATTATTTATATCAAAACCACATGTTGGCCTAATCTTATACAATATTCATAAGTCACACTCAGACCCTTGGACACTTTTATTTGTTGAGTCTATATGGTACTACGGACATTCATCTTTTTTGACCTCATAGCTTCATGTATGTCTATACTTTTGAAAATACATGCATCATAGTTCCATTGTAAAATGTCTGGGTTATAAAATGTGCTATGCTATCAAAATGGTAATAAGAACATACAAATGACCTGATGTAATGAACTGGACCAGATTGCCAGATATCACATTGCATACCAGAAAGATTCAGTGGTAAGTTTTAAAATGGCCAGCTATACACTGACTGAATTATAACTCATTTAGCTTCTTTCTTTGTGTACAGTATTATACATTAGTCAGTATTATAGTAGATAAGTACTTTGGACAGATGTAAATATGCTGTAATAAAAAATGTTTTTCTTCTTTCTTTTAGTCCTTTTTACTTGTAAGACTAGCCACAAATACCACGCCTCCCCCAAAATAATTTGCAATCCAAATTTATCTCTAAATGAATTTATTGCACAGAAAAATATGTATATATATATATATATGTATATATATATATATATACACTTACAGAAGACATGTTCAAAAATAGTTACACAACAGCAGGGCCCTAAATGTAAGCAGTATAGTTGTTTTGTTTTGTTTTGTTTTGTTTCTTTTAAAAAAAGAGGTTATGTGAAATATTAGGATTTTATTTCCAGGCGTAGTATTTCAAGACAGTTAACTACACCTATGGTGTCAACAGCCTCTTGTTGGCAGTATGATTTTATTGGCTCCATGGAATAACAGCAAGAATTTACTATTGCTTCTTTCTTTTATGACACACACAGAAAAAAAAAATTGACACATTTGCTCAAGACCAACCAGAATCATTTTAACCTATCAAAATTGATGGGAGGCCTTCACTGCCAAAGTCACTGCTGCGTTTTCACAATTCACTGCAGACAATCTGCTACTCCCATTATGATAAAGGAGAGCAGAGTCATAATCAGGGAAGAAAGCTAGATTAATACTTGTAATTATCATTGAATATTTAGCCTGCTATAGGATTATTATTATTAGTGTCATTTGATAATTTTCTCTCATTTTATTAAACACAACTGTGAGTAATTACGCTACCTAATATTTCTCTGTATTGGCTGACTAGCTAGCAAACATTCATGAAAATATCCATTAGCCACACATATAAAATGCTGCATTATGATGCTGTTGAATCAGAACATACCACTACCTGATCCTGTAGCTCTTTGAGGATTTGCAAATCAATTAATTCTATCTTTGTTGGATTCTTCCCATACAATTAGAAAATTTATAATCGAGTCCATGAACATTATTAGTTTTACCATTTTAAACCAGCAATCACACTTTGATTTTTACAACAAAAGCAGAAATATAAACACACACATTTGGATCAGTTTTCTCTTAGTCTGTCTGGACTTCAAAATCCTATTCCTCAAGATGATGCACACCAAAGTTCTGGATTAAACAAGAAATTAGATGGCACCTGAACACTTGGTTTAATATTCTCAAAAGGATTATGCAACTTCTTTCTTACAATATGACATTGTTTTACAAAGATCCACACTTTTATAATGTTAGTATTTATAATAATCAATAAAGTCAATTAATCATGATTAAAAATCAAACATAAAAATTTCTACTTTTTGCTTTTGCCCCCTCCATTTAGAACTTATTTATAGCCTGATAATTCAAAGGTCCCTATGTTTATGAAAATCTGGACAGAAATAGCTCTAAGATCCCATTCAGAACTTGATATTAATCTAAGTCTTTTGGCTCCATTTATCCTGAGAGCAAAGAGTAGGACAAAGGATTTGAGTACTGTTAGTTTATCTGGGAGATTATCCAAGGTAGAAAAGAATGGGAAAGTGATACAGTGAAGAAGCAACTTTGTCAAAGAGGTACATTGTTGATATAATTGTTGTGGATAGAAAATGAAGGCTTGCTTTTACTGAAAGGTCCTGAGAAACTTCTTTAAGTTGTCCTCATGAAGACCTGAAAACTGACAATTTTACCTATGGTTCTTATTTCCACTTCACTGAGAGCTGTCCTCAGAGGACATTAACTCTCCTACACTTTCAGGTTGTGTTGGAGACATTCTAAAATGAGAGAGAGAACATGAGATGCTATCAGTGTTAAGTAACTGCAATTTCCCATGGAACTATCCACCACAGGTTTGGCTATAATCAGGTGTTGGGCCTTGATATCAGAGGGATTTGAGGCAGTATCATTTTAGGTTAATCATTATATCTGAAATTTCCAAAAACTTCAACTGATGAAACTTTGATTATAAACCTATAAATATAACAATAAATCTACAGTATTCAAATTATTTTCATAGAAATACACAAACAAAGCATCAACTGATTAATATTTAAATGTTACAAAATACTGAACTGAAAGAATTTGGTCATATAACAACGTGTAAGAAGTAGAGCTTAGGTTTAGGTTAGAAGTCAGGATGCATTTGGGACTCAGTTAAGAAATTGAATGGAGGGACGCCTGGGTGGCTCAGTGGGTTAAGCCACTGCCTTCAGCTCAGGTCATGATCCCAGGGTCCTGGGACCAAGCCCCAAATCAGGCTCTCTGCTCAGCAGGGAGACTGCTTCCTCCTCTCTCTCTGCCTGCCTCTCTGCCTGCTTGTCATCTCTCTCTGTCAAATAAATAAATAAAATCTTAAAAAAAAAGAAATTGAATGGATGTCTGACTATCTTATAGGTTTGCTAAAAATCAGTGACTTTGTGTTCACGTGTGGCTATGCGGGAATTTTTAACTTTCTCTAAGAAGTTATTAGATTGATTATATAATGGCAGTAAAGGATGGGGAAAAGCAAAGTACAAACCCCATAAAGACAAAGACACTGAGTATGAGAAAAGAGTAATAGATAAGAAGAATCAATGCATTTGAGTAAAATGGGAATTGAAATACACAATGATTGTTGATTTTTTTAGATGCAGAAATCAAAACTAGCTTGCAAGAAGGAAATAACAGAAGACATGTTGTGAAAAGGCAGTAACGTGGAATAAAGGAGTAGGGAGAGCATATCAGGTAATTTGGATAGGAAGGAGTTAGGAGATAACTGCTTGATAAATTTTATATGGCCCACTTAAATGCACAGATTTCTCTTCTTTAATTTATATGGAGAACAGGGTGTCGTTTCTCTTCCCTTTCAGAGCACCCGAGGTGTACTCTTTCAGACTGAAAACCTGAAAAGCTCAGGACTCAGTTGCTTAAGCACAGCTGAGAGGACATATTTCAATTAAGATTTACAGTTTGCTGTAGGTAGTAGACTGTCAAAAGTGGTTTAACCATATTTTTCATTTAACAAGAAGACTACAGAGAGTGTTTTCTGGTGTTGGTTCAGAGTCTTAAGAAAGTCAAGTGAACTATCTTAGAGGTTTTCATGGCTTTTTATTCACAGTTGCAAAAATTGCTGTTGGAGTTCTCACTATTAAGCCCACATTTCTGGCAGAAAGATAGAGGTAAAAGAGAATGATATCTTGTACGACTGATACTTTGTCATATGGTTACAATGTAACTAGAAAAGAGACAATAAAATATTTGATGTTGTTTTAAGTTTCCTTGTTGTCAATCCCTCAGTGCTTTCTGATACTAAAGGAAAAAGTAGATGGATATTGACCTGGCAACTATCAACACCTGTCAGTCTCTCTTGGATAACCAATATCTCTATAATCTCTTCTTCCCAGTAAAAAAAAAATAAAATATATTCATAAACCACACTTTGCCATCTCAAGTTACTGCACCAAGATAAAATTACAATGATTTTCAGTTGTTCCAAATGGACAGAATACCCTTCCTTATGATATCATGTCTTATAAGATAGATAATTGGCTTGCTACCAATATACCCAGATGAGACTGTGGAAGAGACAGGAAAAAAATAATAATATTTATTTATTCCTTGGGTTGACCCTGTTTACACAGATGCATTACTATTAGAAAAGGTTGGTTTGGGACATTGGAATGAATTTACTTAATGGGTCTGTATGTAATTGGGTTGGAGAAAATTTTTAATTTCTACAAAAATTATTAGAATTCTATCTTATTCCCTTTTGATAATTTTCACATGTTAACAAAGCCAACGTTTTTGTCTAGCAGACAAGATCTTAAATCCTAACAAAACTCAATTTTTTCCTTTTTTTTTTAAGTTTGAGAGCCTCATGTTCTCTCATGCTGCTTTAAATACAACTCAAAAAAACAAAAGGAGCTAAATGGGGCAGTAAGCCCAGACTTTTTATTTTAATTTATTTATCTTATTTTTAATTAAAAAATTAAAGATTGTATTTATTTATTTGAGAGAGAGAGAGCATGAGTGGGGCAGGGGGATGTAGCTGCAGAGAGAGACTGAGAAGTATACTCCCTAATGAGCAGGAAGCCCGATATGGGGCTCGATCCCAGGATCCTGACTGAGATCATGACCAGAGACAAAGGCAGATACATGTGCAAAATCCCTTTTTTTCTGGGAAACAATACTTTACAAGAGATGTTTGAAAAAGTACTGGGGAAACAACTTTAATCAGAGATACAAAAATTTAATTGACTTCTGTAAAGCTACAGGGATCCAAATGATGGGAATCCCAGGCCGTTTAGGTTGTGGACCACAGAGTATTCTTCTCTGTAATATTTTATTTTCTTCCATGTCTACTAACTCCAGTCCAAGTTCACTGATCTCTTTTTAGATAGTGCAAAACATGGCAAAGAATACCAAACAAGTGCCCAATATTCTACATTTATTACATCATTTCTAACATATAGAAGTGTGTTACCAAGGCTGGTTCTGTGAACAAACCTAATTATGCTAAAGTGTGTTTTGTTCTCCAAAAATTAAATTCATGATTATCACACAATTATAAAATACTTGTGTCAAGAATTTTTATTCAAAAATTAATAAGAGAAGCAGATATTAAAACTAGTTCACATGGTTATTTGGGATATAAGCAGAGTTGTGCAGCAGAAGTGCTCTGGGCCCATAATTTGGGTTATAGAATTTATGTTTTCTAATGAAAAATCACTAACTTGCATTATTGTTAACAAGAATCCTGTGCATTACCATCAGTTTTCTCCATTATAACCTCTTGCTCTACAGTTTGTAAATAACTTTGTCAATAGCAAGCTAATAAACGGGGTGACTCCAATGGATTGAGATAATCTCCAGAGTTTCTGCTACATAATGAACAGGACTCCATTGAAAGGACACCTAAGAGTTTATTTTGCCCAAAAATTTGATCACTTTTTTCACTGTCCTTACCTATTTTCCAAACCTAGTTCTTTTCAGTCTACAGACAACCCTGTATCTGACTGACTTGTTAATTCTGGGAATGTCTTGCAGATTAATTTGCTTGCCCGAGGTGGTTCCTCTAATTGATGTCTAAGAACCCTAATTAGTTAAGAAAACTTTTTTTTTAACATTTTCATTGCTATTTATTATTATTATTATTATTATTATTATTGCTAATATCTCTATTATAAATAATTCACAAGGGCATCTTTCTGACAAAAGACAAAGAGCTGGCTACTAGTAGAAAAAGTACATTTGACTCTGTCAGTGAAAGTGGTAAAGGGATTTGAGAAAATAAGGCAAAGCAGTGGAATTATGTGTTAAAACTTTAAATATTATAGACACATTTACTTAATTTCTAATACTGCTTATAATTAAAAAAGATGTTTTCCATGAACCACGCATTACAGCAAATATATTGTTTATACAGATTAAATTTTCATCAAAAGGGATGCCTGGGTGGCTCAGTTGGTTAAGCAGCTGCCTTTGGCTCAGGTCATGATCCCAGCATCCTGGGATCGAGTCCCGCATCTGGCTCCTTGCTCGGCCGGAGCCTGCTTCTCCCTCTACCTCTGCCTGCCATTCTGTCTGCCTGTGCTTGCTCTCTCGCCCACTCTCTCTGATAAAGAAATAAAATCTTAAAATAAATAAATAAATTTTCATCAAAAAATTATAAGTGTATTTTTTTGTAGGATCATGATAAGCATTTTGCAGATGAGAAAAGTGAAATTTAGAAAAGTATGTCTCTTCAAATCCCTCATACAATATCTGGCCTAGATAGAAGGATATACTATCACAATTGAGGAAGATAATTGAGATTACTTAAAATGATAAACTTTACTGTATAGGGTTTTTTACAAGTTTGCCACAGATTCACATTTTTTAAAATATATATCTATTTGTGTAAAGAGAATGCACTGAGAAGTAAAAAGATAGTGATATATCAGTGCTACCAACTAATGGCTATAATATCATCACCTTATTTATGAACAATGAAACAGTGTGTAATATTTAAATAAATTTAAATAAATTCCTATTTATTTTATATATTTATAAATTTAAATGAATTCCTATTTATTTATTATTAAAGAAATTCCTCTAACAAACAGTATGTTTTGAAGGTTGCTAGCAGGAAAGTGTTGTACGACATGGAAGTAATCAGAAAATGTGATCTAAAATTCTGCTTTCAAGGGCGCCTGGGTGGCTCAGTGGGTTAAAATTCTGCTTTCAAGAAGCTATAACAGTAAGTACTGAGCATTAGCTATTATATGCTATGGATGAATAACTGAAATCTACATTTGAAACTATTGGTACACTATATGTTACCTAATTGAATTTTAAAAAGTTAATAAAAAAAACCACTATTTTATAAAACAATATTCCCAACAGGCTCTTTTGCTTTAAAATACTCACTTTGTTTCCTCTCCGAGAGAACACCAAATGGCGGATGAGGCCGGTGCTGCGGGAGGGCCCGGAGGGCCCGGGGGCCCTGGAATGGGAGGCCGCGGCGGTTTCCGCGGTGGCTTCGGCAGCGGCATCCGGGGCCGGGGCGGGCCGGGGCCGTGGTCGGGGCCGGGGCCGAGGCCGCGGAGCTCGCGGGGGCAAGGCCGCGGACAAGGAGTGGATCCCCGTCACCAAGCTGGGCCGCCTGGTCAAAGACATGAAGATCAAGTCCCTGGAGGAGATCTATCTCTTCTCCCTGCCCATCAAGGAGTCTGAGATCATCGACTTCTTCCTGGGAGCCTCCCTCAAGGACGAGGTTTTGAAGATCATGCCTGTGCAGAAGCAGACGCGCGCGGGCCAGCGGACCAGGTTCAAGGCATTTGTCGCCATCGGAGATTACAATGGACACGTCGGTTTGGATGTCAAGTGTTCCAAGGAGGTAGCCACTGCCATCCGCGGAGCCATCATTCTGGCGAAGCTTTCCATTGTCCCTGTGCGGCGAGGCTACTGGGGGAACAAGATCGGCAAGCCCCACACTGTCCCGTGCAAGGTGACTGGCCGCTGTGGCTCTGTGCTGGTGCGTCTCATCCCCGCCCCCAGAGGCACTGGCATTGTCTCGGCCCCTGTGCCCAAGAAACTGCTGATGATGGCTGGTATTGACGACTGCTACACCTCAGCCAGGGGCTGCACTGCCACCCTAGGGAACTTTGCCAAGGCTACTTTCGATGCCATCTCCAAGACCTACAGCTGTGTTCACCAAGTCTCCCTATCAGGAGTTCACGGACCATCTTGTGAAGACCCACACCAGAGTCTCTGTTCAGAGGACCCAGGCTCCAGCTGTGGCTACTACATAGTTTTATACAAGAAAAATAAACTGAACTAAAGCTTGAAAAAAAAATACTCACTTTGTAATGAGAGTCATTACTTTTGTCTAGCCAAATCTTATAGCACTGTTTATCCCTTCCCTGCTTTATCCCTTCCCAGTATCAATAAAGGCTCACTTGGGTTACCTAGAAGCCATGAGAAAGCTTGTAATAGATCTGGCTGGTTTTCACCAGCAATTTGACCACCATGTGCACAGGGAAGTCTATTGATAAAGGCTTTATTGCAATAAGTTGCAAATACATGGATGATTTTGAATTCTCTTTCTTGAGGTCTTGTTTCATGATAATAAATTTAGGGTGGCTTATTGGAATGGATGTTATTAACATATCTTCATAGTTATAAGCACATGGAATTGTAAAATAGATGAATGAATGTGGCATTACTGACAACTGTCCTCATTTTGAAATCAAATTACAGTGTACTAAGATGAGGAAGCAAAGCAGATTTGGGATTATGAGTGAAATAATTTTAAAAAGTATTAGGGGTATGATCGGACTATTGGGTAATTCAGTAGAAAAATGTCTACTGATTGAGATTCTGTGTTCCCTGATTTCAGAGAGAAGTTAAGATAAATAAGTAACACGAGGAGACTAGGAAGCCAAACATAAGTGATAATTTTGTGCCAGGGTGTGTATACATCTGTTTATCTTCTTGCTTTACCACTAAGGTTGCTCCTAGAGGAGAGTTTAAATATGTGTTGGAGCTAATCTCTGTGGATTACACAAGAAACCACATCCTACAGCTCTCCCTGAAACACCCCTTATGATTTCAATGTAATTTGGTTTTTGCATTTTTAGAAATAACAAAATACTTTGCAAACTCATCTACTTTATTACCATCACAAGTGAGTCAGCTGACTCCACATTTTAACACAGTGACAGTCACAGAGGAATGGAGGAATGAGTAGAGTTATCAATATATGTGCTTTTAAGAAGTATGACAGGGTAGCAGCTATTTCCAGGAACCAAAACATGGGTCAGCAGCTGTGCAGGAAAAGTGATGGAATAAATGACTCATTTCAGAGGAGTTCTATAACATATTAGTTCTATAATGTATCTTCAGCCCCCAATTACCCGCTTTGATCTAAAGATAAGGATTTACAGTTAAGGTCCCATTTATGATTTGACTGGTAGGGTCTGAATCATGTTTACTATTGTTTTGACTATTACTTGAAACCTATAGTAGTACTTGGGATATGTGTTGTGTATTCTGTGAACATGTGCTATTTTTAGATTAGATAATTTCTGTCTCGAACCCCTGTTCATTTGTTTGTTTTTGTTTATTTGATAGTGGTTTCAGTAAATGGATATATCTGAAAAATTGCAAAGCCACTATTAAAACAAGTTATTATTATATATAGCATGGAATTGCACATTCCTCCTTTGAATCCGACAGAGCTTCACCATATCCTTAACAATTTGGGAAAAACATGCTATTATTTTTCTTTATAAAATTTCTCCTGTTAGGCTGTGATGGTTGTCATCAGCAGTAACTCCTCTGAAGGCTTTGTCAAAAGAGTTGAAAAAATTGGAAAGGTGTGTGAATGAAGCTGTTTGTTGAATATAAAGAAAAGAGCATTGAAATACAATTCACACTCTTACTTCTCCTTCTATGCTTTCAGATGTTTGTCATTTGAAAATTTTGCTTCTAGAAGAGATGTCCTATATAATTCTTACTTTAAGGAGCAAGTTGCTTTTATAATTTTTTTATTATTCTACCATTCCAGTATTTCCATTTAAATTAAATTCAATACCATTTAAAAAAAATCAAAAGTGCAGCCAGTATTCAATTCCTGGGCTAAATAATTTTAGAAAGCTTTGTGTTATTGAACCTACGGGGTTTTTATGTAGTTTTAACTCTTTCTTTCTGTGATTTTTCCCATTAGTCATGTAAGTGACTGCAATATAACAGACATTGAGGATAAAGAAGGACTGAATAGAACAATCCTTGGCCTCATGAAGTTGAGAATCTAGCAAGGGAGTCAAACAATTCAATCATTCAGAGACAATTTATTGAGTGCCTGGCCTAAGATGAGCACAACAAAACCCCAGCCCAGAGGAATCATTTTAATGGGAGAGATAGATAATAGGTAAGCCAACTTTAAAAAAAAAAAACGTACTGATTTTTCTTTAATAGAGATGCATATTTGAACTAAATAAGCACATTTTTAAAAGAGCAGTGATCGAGAAGAGGTTTTTAAACTGAGTGGTCCAAAAGGGCCTCCCTGAAAAAGTCTGCTTTGAACAGATTTCTGAATAATATCAGCTAGGAAGCTGCGTAAAAATCTCAGGGATGGGTGATTTTTCCAGTCGAAAAACTGTAAAGGCTCCAAAGTCACAATAGAGCTATAAGTTTCTCTAATAAAGTAACTTCTGACAAAGAATGAGAAGAAATAACTAACCCAGGTTTGAAAGAAAAGGGACAGACTTTCTATGGAATTCATATTTAATTAAAGCTCTAAAGGACAAAAATACAATAGAGCAAAATTCTGGTCACGCTGATATACCTAACGAAAGTTCATAAACAAGCTTTGGGTAGCAAAGAGTGTGTGGGAATGTTGGTAAGAACAGTGGGGAAGAGTCATCCCTGAACATGTTCTTAAATGAAGCAATTCTTGGGTTGTTTTAAAGGGTAAATTGGAGTTTGCCTAAGTGATTAGAGAAGGATGCCTCAGCTTATGGAAGTTCAAAGCCATAAAGATGTGATAAACTACTGCAGATATTTTCATGTATATTTGTTGTTGCTTCTAGTAATGGTGATCTAAAAACTCCTACTTAAGACAACTAAAAATCCAGACAAAATAGCTTTTAAAGTTAAAAATATCAGAATGATTATAAAAATAAGTGAGGGATTACTGGGCCAAAATACGAAATACAATGAGAGCCTAGAGATATATGCCCTGAAGCCATTTTAGCTATGAGAGCATTTGAAACTGCTAAAACACACTGAGCTGTGTTGTTCATAGACTCTTGATACTAGAGAAACAAAATTCAAAATCCAGCAGCAATCAAATTTGAGGACTTTGGTACAACCCAAATTTAACTTGAGATCCCCAAAGCACAAGGAGAAGCAGAAATAAGACTATAGCCTACCTTGCCTTCTGTGTAAACTGAGAAAGTCAATCACTGAATTTGGAGTATGATTGTCTTGTAGAGTCTCAGATATAAGAGAAAATCCTACCAAGGAGGACCATACCATTATTATAGCTCTTAATTATCCCTACTCAATAAGAGTTTCAAATATAATGTCTTGAACATAGCAAAATGTAACAAAGCACACAAAGAAAAACCATTAACAAGATTTGATAGACAAAATGGGATTAAGTATGATGTTAAAATGATCAATAAAGATTGTAAAATGGCTTGATTACTCTGCTCAAAGAAATGAGAGGGGAAGCAAATTGAACCAAAAACTGACACTAAAAATGATATTGAGAAAGGTTTTATAAATGAACCAAATGGATACTCTAGAACTTTAAAAATATGACAGCTAATTTAAGGTACCACAGGGGTGCCTGGGTGGCTCACTTAATTAAACCTCCAATTCTTTTTCCTTTTTTTTTAACACCTTAATTTTATTTTATCTCTTTCAATTTGGCTCAGGTCATGATGTCATGGTTGTGAAATAGAGCCCAGAGTTGGGCTCTGTGCTGAGCCTGGAGCCTGCTTAAGATTCTTTTCCCTTCTTTTTCTATCCCTCCCTGCACTCTCACTTGCTCGCTCTCTCTTGCTTGCAAATAAATAGATAGATAGATAGATAATAGACAAAGAAAAATAAAAGCAGATTATGAAAATAAATATAAAGATTTTGAAATGAAAACAAGTTCAAAATAAAATAGAGAAGACCTACACAGCTTAAAGTTCATTCAGAAAATCTACTATTAAAGAAGTCAGTATGACACAATGTTAAGATATCAAAAGATTTGAGCATGCACTTTTCAGAAAGGGTAATCCAAATGGCCACTCATATATAAAAACTGTTTATCTTTATTATGAATCTGGAATTAAATTAAATTAAATTAATAATAAATTAAAACCTAAAATGACATACTATTACACACTTACCATATCGGGCAACAGTAAAATTGCCTTGCAAGAATGTGAAAGAATGAAAGTGCCCATAATAAAAACATTTGAGGTAAGTTGGACAATATTTAGAAAACTTAAAAATAAAAATAAAAATTTGGTCCATTCCTAGAAATACAACATGGAACTAAATGAATATTTTCACCAGGATATGCAAACAGATGATTATAGCTATTTCATTCATAACAGCAGATCAGTAGTGGTCTATTTGCACAATGTTACATTAAATAAGAGAGAATATTAACAAACTGGGAGGAGGGGCTAGGTTGTTATCATAAACAGATCTTCTATGGTGCTGATTATGTTCTATTTCTCAAAATCTTTAAGTTAAAAAAGTTTTCACATTATATCTAGATAGATAGATGATAGATAGATATCCCAGAAGCTGCAATGCTAGGCTAAGACCAGGCTTTAAAGGGCTTTTCTATACTCTACTAAATACTTGAAACCATTCATTATATCATAGCTCAGTGTTCAAATCTCCATTTGTTTCCTCAGTTTCCTAATATTTACCTTAAGGTGACCTGATCCAGACTTTTGATCACCTTTGTCTAAATATTTCTATTTTAACAAAGTCCTTTTTAACACTGAGAGACTAAAACTTAGAAAAATACTCTTTTATCTCACTAGAGTGGAAAATATATAGTTACCCATTAACTAATGATATCCATGTCTACATTAGATCAATGACATTTTTAATTCTTGGGAGCTTTTGGTTAAATGAAATTTTTAAGCTTCCTTTAAATGAAGCTTTAAGCCATCACCACATGAATAAAATTAAAGAACTAAATGAAAACAGGCCAAGTATTTACAGAGTAATAGAATGTGCAATGGTAAGAGTACAATTCTGAAATCATAAAGCCTAAATTAGTGTGATGCATTTTTGCTACCCATGTAATCATAAACCAGTTATCCAAATGTGTTAGCCTCAGTTTTTTCACCCATGAAATGGTGATGATAATACTTATTATGCTGCGTTGTTGTGTGTATGTGATGAAGCATGGAGCATGAGAATCTCATATTCCATGCTAAAATGATAGCTATTTTTATACTTATAATAATTCTAGTAATAGTAATTAAATTGTTCAAAATGGTAATATTCATTTATATTGAGGCATTGTATTGACTATTCATAGACACATTTACCAAAATAAATTTCATTTTACTTTACCCCCTCTGAGGATATATATTCCCTAATTCAATATGAATCTCTTTATGAATAATAATTATCATAATAAATATGCTGATTTGTCTTCTATTTGTTTTTAGGGAGGTATCCTTTACTGTTGAACATGAAACTTAAGCAAGTCTGTCTTATTCAAAATTTGCATGCTGTTTTCTTATGAAACTAGATTATAGAGTTGTATGAAATAAATTCATGCAGTTAAGACATTGATGTTTGGAACACTGGGTGGTCAGTTTAGTATTTCAAAAGAAGATTTTAAATTTAAACCTTAAAACTGAGCTCTTTCAGCCTTATTTATAGACCATCCTTCATGTTTCATAAGTACTCCTCCATTGTAAACTAAGTAATACTTTTTGTCACAGTGTATATAATGAAAATGGATTTTATATTCTATTATTTCAGAGTTAGTTGCAGTTTCTACTGCCTTACTTCATTTTTTGAAAAATAGATTAATTCTACAAAAAGTTTTTTCCAGGTTTATTGAAAAAAATCAACATATTTGTAAATTTAAGAAATGATTTCTTATAACATTGCAAACCTTTAACATTGTGTAAATTTTGTACAATTTGATAAATTGGTATACATCTTTATTGCAATATAATCTACATAAAAATGTTAATACATCTACTATCTCGTATAGTTGCCACTGTTTTTTATGCATTTATCATAAGGAATTTTAAGATCTACTCTCTTAGCAACTTTTATGTATATAGTATAGTAGAGATAAACTTCAGAGGTCTTGTGGGTTTTGTTCCAGACTGCCTCAATAAAGTGATTATCTCAATAAACTAAGTCAAATTATTATATTTTTTGGTTTCCCAGTGCATATAAAAAATTATGTTTCCCAGTGCATATAAAAAATAAAAACTATACTGCACTGTTCAAAAGCATTATGTTTTTAAAGAAAAACAATGTATATACCTTAAGTACACTAGTTCTGAGTTTTCAGTGGGTCATAATTACTGATCACAGATCACCATAACAAATACAATAATAATGAAAAAACTTGATATATTGCAAGAATTACCAACATGTGACAAAGAGACACAAAATGAACAAATGTTGTTAGAAAAATGGTGGCAGCAGACCTCTTTTATACAAGATTGCTATAAACTTTCAACTTGTAAGAATGTGATATATGCAAAGTTTAATAAAGGGAAGCACAATAAAAAAAAGTATGTATATCTTATTAACTATGATCATCATGCTGTACATTAGATCCCCAGAACTTTTTCATATTATAGTTGCAAGTTTGCACCCTTGGACCACCTTACTCCACCCCAGGTTCACCCCTTGTCAACTCAACTCTAAGTTTCCATTAGTTTTCCTTTTCCTCAGATTCTGTATGTAAGGGATATCATAATACATAAATTAAAAAAATATACAAAATCTTTGAAATATTTCACTTAGAATAATACCTTCAAGATCCATCCATGCTGTTGTAAATGGCAGTATTTCTTAATTTTTCATGGTTAAGTAGTATTCCGTAGTATATATTTACCATACTTATTTTACTCATTCATCCATTAATGGATACTGAAGTTATTTCCATCTCTTGCTTAGAGTTAATAATTTTATAATAAACATAAGAGTGCAGATATGTCTTTGAACAGTGAACTTCGTTTTCTTTAGATAGATACCTAGAAGTGGGATTACTGAATCATATGGTAATTTTACTTTTAATAATATGAATAATCTCCATACTGTTTTCCATACAAATTTATATCCCTATTACAGTGCATAAGTTCCCCGTTTTCCCCAATATTTACCAAAATTGGTTAGTTTCAATTTTTTGGTAGTATATATTCTAATATCTTGCTGTGTTTTTCAGAGGTAAACAACAACAACAACAACATAAGGACTTTGCCCTGAGATTTTTACGTTGAGCACTTTTTAATGCTCCTGTTGGTCATTTATATAACTTTTTTAAAAAAAAAAAGTCTATTGAGATCCTTTTGCTATTTTTTTAATCATATATTTTTTTCTATTTGTATCTGTTGGTTATTAACCTCTTTTCAGATATAAGATTCGTAAGTATTTTCTTACATTCTGTGGATTGTGTTTTCATTCTCTCTCCCTTTTTTTGGCAATGCAGAAACGTTAGTTTGATGTAATACCATTTATTTATTTTTTCTTTTTTTGCTTGTGTTTTTAGTCTGGTATCCAAAAAACTATTGGCAAGACCAATGTCAAGGAGAATTTTTCCTATGTTTTCCTTTAGGAAATTTAGTTTCATGCATCACCTTTAAGTCTTTAATCTATTTCAAGTTCAGACTTATGAGTGATATAAGGTTCCCTTTTCATACTGTTTATGTGACTATTCAGTTTTAAATATCATTTATTGAACAGACTATCTTTCCCCATTACATATGTTGGCCCCTGTCAAATATTAGGTGACTGTATGAAAGGATTTATTTCTGGACTCTCAATTCTGTTCTACTTGTTTATTGGTCTGTTTTTATGCCAGTATACTTTATTGTTTTGAGCATGAGGGCTTTGTAGTATAGTTTCAAATCAAGAAGTGTAATCTCCCTTCTTCATTCTTTCTCAGAACTGCTTTGATTATTTGTTGTCTTTTATGGTCTCATATAAACTTTAGGATTCTTTACTTACTTCTGTAAAACAATAATATTGGATTTTTTTTTAAGATTTTTAATTTATTTATTTGACAGAGAGAGATGACAAGCAGGCAGAGAGGCAGGCAGAGAGAGAAGAGGAAGCAGGCTTCCTGCTGAGCAGAGAGCCTGATGCGGGGCTCGATCCCAGGACCCTGGGATCATGACCAGAGCCGAAGGCAGCGGCTTAACCCACTGAGCCACCCAGGCGCCCCTAACATTGGATTTTTGATAGGAATTGGATTTACAGATGGTTTACGGTAGTATGGACATTTTAACAATGTTAATTCTTACCATTCATAAATATGAGCTATCTTTCCATTTCTGTCACCTTCAATTTCTTTATCAATGTCATAGTTTATGGAGTACAGATCTTTCATCTTCTTAGTTAAATCTATTCCTAAGTATTTTATTATTTTTGATGCTATTGTGAATTAGATTTTTTTCTTTATTTTTTCAGATAGTTCATCATTAGAATGTTAAAATGCTCCTGTCTTGTGCTTACTTTGGCAGCACATATACTAAAATTGGAATGATGCAGAGAAGATTAGCGTGATCACTGAACAAGGATGACATGACAAACTGGGAAGCAGTCCATAAAAAAAAAAGAAACAAAACAAAATTCTTTTCTTTTATATATTGATCTTGTATTTGGTAATTTTACTAAATTTGTTTATTCAAATTTTTTGTGAATTTTTTAGGATTTTTTAACATGTAAGTTCATGTTATCCAAAAAAAGAAAATTTTACTTCTTCCTTTTTTTTTTTTTTTTTTTTGGAGTCTCTTATTTCTTTGTGTTCCTTGTTTCTCTGGCTAGGACATCCACTACTGTGTCAAATGAGAGTAGTGAAAATGGACACACTTGTCTTTCTTCTGATCTTTAAGGGGAAAACTTTCAAAAGTTTTGATTGAATATGAGATTAGCTCTGGGCTTGCAATCTGTGTTTTTTCTTTAATGGGTTTTTTAAATTATTTTTTAAAATTTTTTATATAATGTGTTTTTATCCCTAGGGGTACAGGTCTGTGATTCACAGCACTCACCATCACTCACCATAGCACCTGCCCTCTCCAATGTCCATACCCCCACCATCCTCTCCCAACACACCTCCCCCCAGCAACCCTCAGTCTGTTTTGTGAGATTCAGTCTTTTATGGTTTGTCTCCCTCCTAATACCATCTTTTTTTATTTTTTTTTCGTACGCCCGAAACTGCCTATGTTGCATCTCCACTTCATCATATCAGGGAGATCATATGATAGTTGTCTTTCTCAGATTGATTTATTTCGCCAAGCATAATACCCTCTAGTTCCATCCACGTCATCACAAATAGCAGGATTTCATTTTTTTTTGATGGCTGCATAGTATTCCATTGAACATATATACCACATCTTATTTATTGATTCATCTGTTGAAGGACATTTAGTTTCTTTCCATAGTTTAACTATTGTGGATATTGCTGCTATAAACATTTGGGTGCATGTGCCCCTTCAGAATGCCACGTTTGTATCTGTAGGGTATATACCCAGTACTACAAGCACTGGGTCATAGGGTAGTTCTATTTTCAGCTTTTTGAGGCACGTCCACGCTGTTTTCCAGAGTGGTTGCACCAGCTTGCATTCCCACATACAGTGTAGGAGGGTTGCCCTTTCTCCACATCCTCGCCAGCATCTGTCATTGACGGACTTGTTCATTTTAGCCATTCTGAACGGTGTGAGGTGGTATCTCATTCTGGTTTTGATTTGTATTTCCCTGATGCCGAGTGATGTGGAGCATTTTTTCATGTGTCTGTTGGCCATTTGAATGTATTCTTTGATGGAACATGATAGTGAGCTTAGGGAATCACCAAGTTAATGAAAGAGGTGCCTCTTGTAGGTGAAGTAAGAGTGAGAGAAAGAAAAGAGGGCTTATCCTAGATTGGAGAACTCGGGGCTGAAAAGGACCCTCATCTGGGAGCAGAGAAAGTGGTCCAGAATCAGAGGCACAGAGGACTCCCAACACCTTCCACAGAAGCGGAGCACCTAAAGACATAGTGCCATTACCCCTGAAAATCTAGGCATGGAGGTATTCTCTTTAGGCAAATAGGCATCGGAGAATAGTTTGTCCATAGCCCAGTCACTGACTTCAAGAGGAAAAGCTATACCAGCTCTCGAAGCAGGCCGGATAGCTCAAGCAACAGCAGCCAAGCCAAAATCCTTATCCCCTGCATTTCTGAACAATGACAGAGCAGCGGTTCTGTCTAGAACCAGGAGGTATTCAGAAGTCAATTGTTGGGTCCCGGGTTGTGTCCATCAGTTCAGACGCGGCCTTCAGATCAACTCATGATTCCAGGGCCTTGGCATTGACTCTGTTCTCAGGTTCTCTGCTCAGGGGCAAGTAAGCTTCTCCCTCTCCAGCTCCACCCCCTGATTGGGATCTCTCTGCCTCTCTGTCCAAACGTGCATGTGCATGTTCGATAAGATAACAAAGACAAAAACAGTGCACAATAATTGACTGGGGCCAAAGGATGTTTTATTGAATTTGGACCTAGGTTCCTATGGAGGGCAGCCAGGTATAGAGAACCTCCCACCATCCTAAAATGCCCGACCTTCGCTTGGAGCTTCCTTGTTCATTCTCCTGTTCTTTGCCTTCCTGGATCTCCTCACCAACCTGCAGCATCCGCTGTCTGTCGTGCTGTACTGACCCCTTGTTAACACATTGTGCATCCTCTCGGGGCTCCATTGGAACATGCCCATCTTCCTCAAGAGGCACTGTTTGCTTATCGCATGGAACCATTTGGGGGATGGTCATGAGAGGGTGAAGGCAGGCTTGTGCTGCCACATCTCCATGCAGTTCCACAGAGGGTAGCTGATCCACCATGAGGGAGTGCTCAAGGTTCTTCCACATTCGAATCCTCTTCAATGCGTCCTTTTGCACATACAAGTTGTCTTCCTGAAATGGGCACGGAAGTCTTTCAGTTGGCTTCATTGGGCTATGGGTCTCTTCCAACATGCTCTCCGTTGGCTTCTGTGGACTCCAAGAACATGAGTCCGTCCTGGACCTAAGGTTCTAGGGTGTAGACTCTGCCTTGGATGCATGGTCTTTTTGGAAGATTGGGAGGCCTTGTTGGCACCGTTTCTGGAGACCATTGAGGTACTCGTGTGCTTTCTGTGGAAGACTCCAGACATGTCTTTGGCACGGTTGCGGGGGTTCACTTTGAGCTTCCCTTGGGTGGACCTTTTCCTGTTGAGATGCTCCATGATTTGGTGGGAGGGTCTCACCCTTACGCAGGGCTCAGATTTCCTCCCCTGAGGCATTGCTTGCGGTCTGTTAGTTTCTTGGCTTGTCGGTGCTAAGATGGAATGCGGCATCTTGCCTTTCTCCGAGGTCCAGAGGGCTGGTGCTGACACTCACGACCAAATACTATGAATTGGGCCATGGAGAAGGTGACACCGACTCGCTTCGCAAACTGCCTTGGTGAGAGACCCAGGCGGCTCCAGCAGTTTGGGACGGCCTGGGGTCCTCTTGGCCCACCCATGACTACTCCAGTCAAGTGTAGTGATCAGGCCTGGGTTGATGAGGAGTGGTTGCTATGACCTCAAAGCTTTGTGACATCACAGATGCTGGCTTCACTGAAGCAGCTGTCCCTCTCCCATGACCTTGGTGTCCTATGGCTTTAAGTAGGAAGCCCCAGGAAGGACAAAACAAGAGCCCTCTGAACCTATCAAGAACTCAGGATGTCTTGTGGTTTAATGTCAAACTTCCCCTTTCTGGAGACATAGAGGAAGGAAAATGACATTCAGTATACCTTCCTTTAGGCCAACATATCCCCGGAGACGGCAAGGTGTCCTTTTACGCTACAATTTCTAGATATCTCAAGAAAAGGTGAGGTCGCGTGTATGAGCAGCTCTCCGTGGGGTTTCTCGTCCTGTGGGTGAGAGCGTACTTTGTCAGCATCTTTTGCTTATGGGTCAGTGATGACTAAGGTACGGAAAGTCCCTTTCCGAGGTAAAAGGTGAGGGCATCGCTATATGGTGCCGTCTGTGTCCTCGTCTCCTAGTGTTCTGAAACACGCGGCTAAGGGATGAGGCCTCTGTCTACCTGGCTTTCCCTTAAATACCTTTGCAAAGTCTTTGAGGAGAGTGATATTCTGCATCTGAGCTAACTCTCAATGAAGAGGCTTGGACCGAAACCGTTGTCATTATTAGTTAACTGTACTTGTTGTGGTAACGGGTATAGACATGTGGACCAAGACTCTTTAGTCAGAAGGAAAGGGACGGCGTATATAGACGGCTTGCAAGGCCCATTCGAGCAGACCTTTGGAGTGAGCCGCAATGCCCTTGCAAGGACTAGTGGATCAGGAAGTTTGGGTCCATTTCGGCACCTCAGTATTCCTCTGCCATCGAAGTGAATGAACCCCTGGACCTTGCCTTGACATGAATGTCCCATGCCCTGCTGTTGGGAAATGGAAAAGGAAGGGAATACTGACGGGCAAAAAGTCAGAGAAGGAGACCTACCAGGAGTGACTCAGGACTCTGAGAATCCAGCTGAGGTTTACCAAAAAGAGAACTGCTTAATGGGTAGTCAGGAGTTGTGGAATATATTAAGAGGAGCACTGGACGTACATGCAACTAAAGCATCCCTGAATACTCTGTCAAAAACGGATGATGGATGATAGGCAGGCTTTCTCAACAGAACAGCAACAAGAACAACACTTATATAAGGCTCACTTGAACAGAACTGAGGATTGAGCTGCTATGTCCTTGCAAAGACTAGTGGATAAAGAAGGTGTGGTCCATATTGGCAACAGAGTATTCCTCAGCAATTAGGGAGGATGAACTCTTGATTCTTGCACTGGCATGAATGCCACAGGACTGGGTTTGTGAAATGAAATGGGCAAGGAGACATAGGGAAATATCATATGGCTTCTCTCATATGTGCCCTAGGACGAATACCACGGCCCTTAGTAGAAAGAAGGAAAAACTGAAGGGGATAAGTCAGAGAAGGAGACAAACCAAGAGTAACTCAGAACTCTGAGGAATCAAGCTGAGAGTCAAGGAAAAAAGAGACATGCAGGGAATGAGGGAACGGGCTAATGGGTGTTGAAGAGTTCTGGCATATCTTAGGCGGAGTACTAGGTCATATATGGAACTGAAGCATCAGTGAATACTCTGTCAAAAATGGATGATGGATGACAGGCTGGCTTCCTCAACAGTACAAAATAATACAAAAACAAGCTGGCCCTTTCAAATGCAGGTGAAGACAGACAGAGAAAAGGAAAGAATTATATTTTTATTATGTTTAATTATTGAAATGGAATATAATTTATTTCCTAAAATGTCATTATTTGAATTGGGTCTTTATACTAGTAAAGTGGAGTTCATCCACCTCCTCCATTTGTGGAATTGATGAGAAGAAAATGGCATTGCCTTCTCTAAATGTCTAGAAGAGTTGAACAGGAAATGATTTGCACCTCGCCATCTGTGTGTTGACAGGGGTTTGATTACTGCTTCAAACGCTTTAGTCACTACTACAGATCTGAGATTTTGTAGGTTTCCTGACCTAATCTTTGGAGTGAATATGTGTCTTGGAATTTATCCTTTTCTCTCAGTTCTTTTCTTTTGGGTTTGCTTCATTAGTGCTATTCTTCACTTCCTCCCCATCTTTTGTGTGTCTTATCTGTGTGTGTGTGTGTGTGTGTGTGTGTGTGTGTGTGCTGAGTGTGTTTCAAATAACAATTATAATTAAATTGATGGAGATAGGAAGTCGGTATTTAATGGATAGCAGTTCCATTTGACATGCCTTGAAAACTCACATTCCCTCTCTTTCAGCCACATTTCCTACAAAGAATGTCATCTTTTGTCCTCTTTGATAAACACATATTTTCTCAAACCTGACCTCAACAAACACCACATTTTGTGTGCCTGGGTAGTGTCGTATTATTTGTCCATTTTTCCCTTGCTTTTTCATATGTCTCTTGACAGTCATGAGAGAGTGAAATTGTATGTTATTTGTCTTTCTGGGACTGATAGATGTGACGTAGGCTAATGCTCTCCACAATTCTGCCACATGAGGCAAGTGGAAAGAATTCATTCTTGCTTATGGCTGGGTAAGATTCTGTGGGGCTTTTTCAGGACAGTGAGATGGTAGTAGTGTCTGGTAACTCCAGACTTGTCTTTATCCAGGAACACAACAGGAAGATTACCACATCAACTTCAACATGGCAGAAATGAACTGGAGCCCACAAAGCAAACTCCATAGCAAAAGAGAGAATAAGTTGCAATCACTATGGGAGAAGACTGGAGACATGGTTTAGGGGAAAAGTGGAAAGTTGGTAATTCAGAAGGCAGTGAGACAATGCAATGGGCAAAGCCACAAGAGATCGGAGCACACTTGGAACCCACAAGGAGTACGTTCTCCAATTCCATTGATTCTGACCATCAGGGGGTCTGAATCATACTAGTTCATGCCAACAAAGGGCCTTGAGGCCTGGAGATTTTAGATCAGCAGCCTTGGCATATCAACTCAAAAGAACACTGTATTTCTCTGTCAGAGAACACCAACAAATAGCCAGGTGAAGACAGCCTGGAAACCACGATTAGAGACAATACCAGGTGACACAGTGGGAAGATGGTGGGTTCTGGCTGTACATTAGTGAGAGGCAGTGTTCTTGGAGATGATTTGATGGGGGCAAAAGAAATTTGGGGCTCTCGCACAGGCAGCATCAAGCCCGAGCTACTGGCCAAAGACAGGTTGGTGAGGGCTTTAATTGCCTCTCCTGCAAACACGAAATTCTAACCATGGAACACATAGGGTACTGTGTTCCTCAGTCCAACTTGCTTCATTTTAAGAGAACAGATTCTCCCATAGGGGACTAGAAGAAAGCCCTGTCCATAGGCTGTCCCCTGACCACAGAATGCTACAGGCATTCATTCTGTTGTGAAGGTTGAATTTCTCCTTTCACAGGCACACCAGATCCCACCAAGCTAAACCTCAGCCTATTCAGCCCAGACCCCAAACACACCAAAAGGCTGGCAAAGAGAGCCTCTGCAGATGACTGGTCTCAAGGACAGGGGGCAGCTATGATACAACAGCAGAGGGCATGCATGCCACACACACATACCTGAGACTCCCTCAAGGGCCAGCCCTTGGGCACTCCATGATATCTTATTTCTAAAGAAATTACCATCAGGATAAAAAACAGAATTGATTTTTCAAATACTGAGAAAGAGTCAGAGACCTATATCCAAGACAAAGATGGAAGAATCAATTGTTGCCAAGGAAGAAGACAAGAAATTATCATGGCCAGGTAATCGGAGTGAAACCTCACATATAACACGCCCAATGGAGGATTGAAAGCAGAAAGATATCAGGGAGTCTCAAAACACATAGATTAAACTGATAGAAATAAAATAAAGTAAAATAAAATAAAATAAAATAAAATAAATAAAGAATTTCTAAAGAAAAGATTGGTAGCAGACTGAAGGAAAAGTCCAAGAAGCTGGCAGAAGCAAAGGACCAAATTTTTGACCTGGCAGAAAAGGAATGGTAAATAAGGAAACAAATCCAAAGAAAGAAGGAAGAATGATGAAACATGACAATGAGCTTAGGAAAGTCATTGACTCCAAGGAATAGAAAGAGGTGCTTATTGTAGGAGAAGTAGGAGTGAGAGAAAAAAAAGAGGGCTGAACATGGATTTGAGAATTCAGAGCTAAAACTGTCCCTCATCTGGGAGCAGAAACAGAGATCCAGATTCAGAGGAAAGGAGGACTCACATCACCATCCACAGAAGCATGGAACCACAAGACATAGTTTCATTCAATGGAGGAATTCTCTTTACCTAAATATGCGTGGGAGTGTAGTTTGTACATAGCCAAATCACTTACCTCAAGAGGACAAACTATACCAGCTCTCAAAGCAGGCCAGGTTGCTCAAGCAACACCAGCCCAAGCCAAAATCCATTTCCCCTTCATTTGTGAACAATGACAGAGCAGTGGTTCACGTCTAGAACTAGGACATATTCAGAAGTCAAAGGTTGTGTCATGGATTGTGTCTATCAGTTCAGAGGCGGCCTTCAGCTCAACTCATGATCCCAGGGTCTTGGCATCGACTCTGGTCTCAGGTTCCCTGCTCAGGGGTAAGTCAGCTTTTCCCTCTCCAGCTCTACACCCTGATTGTGATCTCTCTGTCTCTCTGTCAAATATGTGCATGTGCATTGTTTGACAAAAAGACAAAAACACAACCGGGGTACAAGGATTGACTGTGGCCAGGGGATGTTTTCTTTAATTTGGACCTAGATCTCTATGGAAGGCAGCCAGGTTCAGAGAACCTCCCATTATCTCAAATGCTAGACCTTCGCTCAGAGCTCCAATGTTCATTCTCCAGTTCCTTGTCTTCCTGAATATCCTCACCAACCTGTAGCATACGCTGTCTGTGGCTCTCTAATGGCCCTTTGTTGTCCCACTGTTCATCTTCTGCTGCCTCCATTAGAACACGCCCATCTTCCACAAGAGGCATTGTTTGCTTATCCCATGAAACTATTTGGGGGATGTTCATGAGAGGGTGAAGGCAGGCTTGTGCTGTCACATCTACATGTACTCCTCCAGAGGGTATCTGCACGACCCTGTGGGAATGCTCCAGGTTCTTTGACATTTGAATCCTCTTCAATGCGTCCTTTTGAAGATACAAGTTGTCTTCCTGAAACGGGCATGGAAGTCTTTCAGATGGCTTCACTTGGGCTATGGGTCTTTTCCAACATGCTCCATGCTTGCTCCTGTGGACTCCAAGTACATGAGTCCATTCTGGACCTAAGGTTCTAGGATGTAGAATCTGCTTTTGGTAAATCGTCAGTTTTGAAGATTTGGAAGTCATTTTGGCTCTATTTCTAGGGATGCTACAGCTACTCATTATAAGGTCCGCTAGGCCAGAGGGAGTCATTTTGTGTTTCTGCAATAAACTTATATTGAACCCATGCTGTAAACAAAATTGACCCTACTCCTCCCAGAGGAGCTTACTCTCAAAGCCTAGATACAAGGGTGAATCAGGCCAGGTGAAGACATCCCATTAGAGGGGCACGCATATATCTACTAGGGTAAATTGAGATCCAATTGTCCACCCATGTGTTACCTAGCATTTTTGTTTTTGTGGTGTAGCAGACTTAGCACGACTGTGCAGTTTTTTCTGTATTGTTATCTCATTGGCCACGTCTGTATAGCCTGGCTAAACTACCGCTATAAATGTTAGTCTCTGAGGCTGGGAGGGGTTGCCTCTTTGCAAGAGAAGGCCCTGACCGGTCAATATGATTCTCGATGCTTTGTGCAAAATTAACGTTTGCTTGACCTTCACTTTGTATCAGTCTCGCTCTTTTGAATAAGGACCCTATCTTTGGAGGGCCACCCGAATTCAAATGATGAGAACTGAAACAGCATTGGAATTTTTGGAAAAGCCTCTGGAGGTAAGATCATGGGATCCTGCATGGAGCTGCAGTGTACAGTCTCCTACCAATCTTCTCTTCAGGAGTTCTTTAGGTGCTTTTATCTTTATCAGTTTTATCTCTGTGGTTCGAGACTCTCTGATATCTCCTATGTTTTCTGATGTACAGCGAGTATCCAGGCCCCTGCTTTCAATCCCGCATCGGGCGTTTTCTATGTAGAGGGTTCACTCTGATTGCCTAGCCATAATCATTCCTTCTTCCTTTACCTGGGCATCAATTGATTTTTTCATCTTTGCATTGGATCTAAGTCTCTGTCACCTCTCTGTATTCGTTAAACTCATTCTGCTTTCTAACCTGAGGGTAATTTATTTAGGAGGAAGAGATCCGGAGTCCCCAGGGCTGGCCCTTAAGGTTTGTTGAGTGCGTGCGTGTGTGTGTGTTTGTGAGTGTGTATGTGGCATGCATGCCACTGCTGTTTGTGTTGTGGCTGACCCTGTCCTGGAGGCCAGTCATTTGCTGTAGCTCTCCTTTCCGGCCGTTTGTTGTTTTTAGGGTCCGGGTTGAATATGCAGAGGTTTACCTTGGTGGGCTCTGGTGTGCCTGTGAAAGGAGAAATTCGAGCAACTCAGCAGAACGCAGGCCTGCAGAATGCTGTGTTCAGAAGAGAACATGTGGTCAAAGCTTTCTTCTCGTCCCCTATGGGAGAGTCGTTGTCCTTGGACTAAGCATCTTGGACTGAGGAAGGCAGTTTTCCAAGTATTCCACTGTCGGGATTTCGAGTTGGCTGGCTAGGCAGCCTATGTCCTCACATACCTGTCTTGGCCAGTAGCTTTGTCTTGATGCTGCTGTTGCGAGAGCCCAAAATTTATTATGTCCACATTGAGACATCTCCACGAACACTGCCTTTCACGGAATCACTCCCACTACTCACCATCTTCCCAGTGCGTCACTTAGTATTGTCTCTCTCTGATCATTGTCTCCAGGCTGTCTGCTCCTGGTCGCTTGTTGGTGTCATATGCAGGAAAAAGATGGTGTTCCTTCAAGTTGATGTGTGCCAAGCCTGCTGATAGGAAAACTTCAGCCTTCAACACTTGTGTTGTAAAGTACTCGTGCCCTTCAGACCCTCTGCGTCTCACAGTCAACGGCACTGGGAAACAGGTTCCTTGTGGGTTCCCAGTGTGCCCTGCTCTCCTGTGCCTTGGTACTCTTCATGGGATCCAGCCCTCTGATCCACTAACCAACCAAATATCCCCTGAGCCATGTCTCCAACCTTCTCCCATCATCTCTGCAACTTCCGTTTTCTTTCGCTGTGGAGTTTATCTTGTAGGCTTCAGGTCAATTTCCACCCCAATGCAGTTGTTGTGTTCATCTTCCTGTTGCCTTCATAGCTGAAGACAAGCATGAGGTTATTAGACACTACTACCATCTCACTCTCCTCCATGTCACCGCAATTCGTACTGAGACATAAGCAAGAAGGAATTCTTCCACTTGTCTCTTATGGCAGTCTTGCGGAGAGCATTGGGCTTTGTCACATCTATCATTCTCAGAACGACATCAGACAGACGATTTCACTAACTCATGACACTCAAGAATCATACGAAAAAGAAAGGGTATTGGTACAAACAGTATGACTCTAATGAGAAATTCAAATGGTGCTGTTCTTTGGAAAGCAGTTTTGTGAGAACACGTGTTACTTGAAGAGGACAAGAGATGACATTCCTTGCAGGAGATTTCCTGAAACTGATGGAATGTGAGATTTCAAGGCATGTCAAATTGAATTGCTACCCACAAGAGACCGAATTCCATTCTCTCGTATTTTAATAATAATTGTGATGTGAAACACACACACACCACACAGCATTAACACATGCACATGCAAACACACAAAGATAAGACATGCAAAATATGGGAAGGAAGCGAGGAATCGTACCAATGAAGCAACCCCAAGAAAATACCATATAGGTGAAAGGCAAATAGAATCCAAGTCAGAAGCCAACCGAAATGAGAAAGTGAACTATTACCTATCAATAATACATTCAGTATCAGGACTAAAGTCTCCCGTCAATACAAACAGTTTGTAAGAGTGGTTGAAATTCCAAATTAAAAAAAAAAAAAGGTAGAAAACATCCATAAGAAAACAGCAAATATTAAACTAGCTCGTCCTTCTGTTGACCATAGGAGATTTCCTTCGACTATAAAGATACTCATAGCTTGCAAGTGAAGAAACAGGGAAGACATAGGTTATGCTATTCCCAAGGAGAAGAGAGCCAAAGTGTTTGTGCATAACTCAGCGAGAGTCATTTTATGCCTTCGAGAGACAAAAGATAAGCGGAAGTTGTTTTGTCTTGATGGAGCATCAAAACAACAGAAACCTGGAAGAATTGCCAACATATACACCACGAACAAGGGTGTATCTAAACGTTGGAAGCCTATGAACACACAGGAATGGAGATGGCTGTTCTGCCCCATCTCTCTGCCCTTCAACCACACTGCCTCCTTCTTCCTGTGGAGACCTCTCATGGCACCTGCCTCCAAGCACAGGTGATTCCCATTGATGGGAAGACCCTCTTCTCTCCCCCATCTCCCCACTCCAGTTACTCCCACTTATTCGTGAGCTCACAAGCCCCATGGTACACACTCTCCATGCAGCATGCTCTCTCTTTTCTAGCATTGGCCTCCGTTTCTAGCTGTGCTTGTGTCATGGATGTCCCTCCCCAGCCAGCCTCCAAGCTCTCCTTCCCTTTAGCTCCAACACCTGACACAGTGCCTGGCACGTATCACTTTGAGCTTCCCTTGGGTGGACCTTTTCCTGTTGAGATGCTCCACTGGGAGCTTAGCCCCGCACCCCAGCATGGGCTCCGGCCTCAGAAGTGAGGGGGCGGGGCCAGCGCAGAGAAGGGTCTTTGCTTATTTCCAAAGCTGGAAGTGAGCTCTCAGAGGACTCAGGAGGGAGGGGGGCGGGGGCGGCCGGAAGAGGGGCTTTGCTAATTGCCCAGGCGGGAAGGAGGGGCGCGCAGCGCCAGTGTGCTGTGCTGCAGCCCATTTGGGACTGCAGGACCCACCATACTCGCTGCCCCTGCACTCCCATGCTCCAGCCTAGCCCCTGAGGCCGCGGTGTCCTGTTCCTGTTCCCGCCGCCTGCTGCCCCTCCCCGACCCATGGCTTCTCTGGAGGACCCTCTGCTCACAGGTAAAGTGACACCACGACACGCCCTCACCTGAAGCAGAAAACGCAGTCCAGGAGCTGGGCGCAGCCTCCCGCCAACCCCAGGGCACCAGGACCACCCCAGACGCTGCGCCACAACCTGTCCGCAGGGGGTCAGGCTGGGGACAGCGCCACAGGAGGTACTCCCCCCCTGCCAGCGGGCAGGCTAGCCCCCATAGTTCTGCACCCCCACGCGCTTTTCAGAGCCTCCTGCCATTCCCAGGGCACCCAGAACCCAGAGAGTGAGGCCTTGGGTGTTCTCTAGTGACAGATTCAAGGCAATTTTTCGACTTTGGGACTCAGAGTTAACATAGTTTTCATTTGTGATTATTATTTTTGTGTGGGGGCCTTAGCTTTTCTTTTGACCTATGCTTGTTTTCACTCCCGGTTCTGAAGAAGCCCCTAAATCCTAACCCTTTGAGGACTCCGAAAGCTCTCAGAGCAGCAGTGCTGGGGGACAGTGTGGACACATGGTTTGGTTTCTCCTCTGGCCTGCTTCTGTGGCAGCCCCGCTCTGTCCTCCTCAGACTTCAGAGCAATATCTGAACAAGTGGAGAAGCGACCAGGGGGTCAGGAAGGTGGCCACCGAAGAGTGACTTCTCTGGAGGTTGGCTGAGCAAGCAAGTGAGCATGTTAGTCCAGCTCTGCCTGCATTCAGTATGGAGCTGAACAGGGGCCAGGGAAGGGGAGGAGGAGCAGAGAGCAGGGACAAAGGGACCAAAGAGGAGATTCAGATGAAGGGAAGTAATGGGGAGGAAAGAGAAGAAACTCTAGAAGACAGGTATGTAGAAAGGAAAAGGGATGAAGTGGGCATTGGGAAAGGGCACCACCAGGGAAGGAGAGAGGGGAAGAAAAGAGGGAGGAAAGAGGAAAGGGGAAAGGGAGAAGGGAGGAGTCAGCATGCCAGGGCTCCCCCTGCATCTGAAGAAGAGGTGGCTGGTCCAGCTTGTCAAACAGGGTGCTCACTCTTTGGCCCCAGTTTCTGCTCCCAGTGCTACTGGGCTTTGCAAGGAAGGCAGGCTGTCCCTTGGGACCTACTGGAGCCCCCTGGAGCCCACAGGAGGGTGGGAGAGGTAAGATGCCACCAGGTCCTGTCCTGAGCTGCTCCCAGCCACCAGCCTCACCACATGGTGCAAGAGGGACCCCAGAACAAAGGACGGACACAGGCCAGCATGTCTGCTGGTGGCCCTGGGCACTTAGCTCATCGCAGTGAACCACACGGCCTCCTCAACCCACGCTTTCAAAGCCTCCTTCTTCGCTTCTGGCTTTCATGTCTGTAGGAACATGAGCCAGATCTAACTCCTCTCCGACAGACAATTCTGACTCACCCCGTGTCAGATTTTTATGAGTGGCTGTGATAGAGTAAGATAGCAATGCTCCAACAAACGGACTGTTTCCTCCCACTTGACCTCAACAGTCTTATACATTTTCTTAGCGAAAACATCTTGTCTCCTTCCATTAAGCTCATAACGTGGTCTAATAGTATACATGCGCCTTCCTTAGATGCGAAGCGATACAGAGGTCCTTTTTTTTTTTTAATTTTACAAGGTAAAGTCAGTGAACATATCCAACTTGACGAATACGTCTCTAAAATGTCAATCCAGGCAAAGCTTTTTCTGCCTACAGTTTCGAGCCTACGTGGTGACATTTTTAAAATGCTTTCAGTCCCTCAGTGAGGCTCTTAGAAGCTAGCCAGGGCTTACTACGTGCCAGGCACTGTGTCAGGTGTTGGAGCTAAAGGGAAGGAGAGCTTGGAGGCTGGCTGGGGAGGGACATCCATGACACAAGCACAGCTAGAAACGGAGGCCAGTGCTAGAAAAGAGAGAGCAGGCTGCATGGAGAGTGTGTACCATGGGGCTTGTGAGCTCACGAATAAGTGGGAGTAACTGGAGTGGGGAGATGGGGGAGAGAAGAGGGTCTTCCCATCAATGGGAATCACCTGTGCTTGGAGGCAGGTGCCATGAGAGGTCTCCACAGGAAGAAGGAGGCAGTGTGGTTGAAGGGCAGAGAGATGGGGCAGAACAGGCATCAGTCAGTTGGAGGGGTATGAATAGACTGATGGGAGGATTATGGGTGCCTTTGGAGGACTGAGAATTTGTTAGAAGATCAGTGCAGATTTCTATGGAGACAAATGCCAGGAACTGATAGGTCTTTGAAAGGTCACTCTGGCTGCCTTTTGGCAAAGGGGTTGGTAAAAGGCACTTGCAGGTGTGAACACACCAGGTGGGGGGTGAGTGCAGGAAATCGGGTGAGGGAGCATGGGAACTTGGTCCCGGGGTATATAAGGGAGAATAGCCTTTAAGGAGTTCCACAAATTGGCACCAGCTGTGGCTTCATTACAGAGCTGGAAGGGGGAGGTGGGTGTGTCCTGGAGGTTACAGAAATTACATGAGAAAGGGAAGTCTTTTTAGATCTCTTTTTCAACTAGAGGAACTCTCACCTTATTGATAGAATTCCAGAGTGGGAACCAATGATATGAGGACATCTTTGAAATGTCTGAATATGTTCTTCGACATCTTTGCAAGTGACGAGGAGACCTTGACCTTAGGAGGCCTTGGCCCTCTTTGTAGCCAGAAAGATTTCACCTACAGATTTGGGTTCTCCCTTTTAAAGTCAAGGAGTCAGTCCTTCCAAAGGACACCTCCTATCATTTTACCCTCTCATCATACCTCACGTGCTGGCATCTCCAAGACCCTCTGTTCCAGGTTGAGAGTATCCACTTTGGCCGGGCTGGTCTTGCAAAGAACACCACAACAGGAAATCTAGAGCCTATAGTGCTATTAATAACATCATCTAAGGCTGTGTTTGCTACCCTCTTGGCCTCTTCCCACCATGACTCACTGAAGCTTTTTACACATTGTATCCATTATGCTATAGTTCCCAAAGCTCATCTTCTCTAGTGCCATTAGTTTTTAGGGGACCAGGCAAACCTTAAACTTGTCCCCCTTAATTGGATCCCTGTGCCCCCACAATCTCTTTGAATGCCTTTCACCATGATTCTTGAATGAGATCTGAGACCACTGCTGGTACCTAACACTTCTTGGCACCTTGTCTGCTAGGTTCTTGGAAGAGGAGGTGGCTATGGAGGTGAGTGGGGATGGGAGTGGGAGGATTTCTCCCTTCACTTCCCTTTTTGTGTTTTCAAATAATGGGTTTTGAGGGGGAGGGAAAGGTTAACCAGACCATTTATTTTCCATCTCCCATCGATAAAATGTCACACAGGAGAGAGGTGGCAGAAACGCACTTTCACGTTAATTTTTTTACAAGGAAGATTGACTTATGAACCTACTTTGTTATTCCCTTTCATTCAATTTCCCTGTACCTCCTTTTCTATGAAGTGTAACGGTAACCCATTATTATTTTTATTGTTGGCACGTGCCTTGTGAACCATAAAGTGTACGCTATAAATGGGAGCGCTTTTCTTTTTTTTTTTTTTTTGTAGTTTACGAAAAACTAATATTTTTTAAATTAATTTTTTATTTATTTTCAGCATAACAGTATTCATTCTTTTTGCACCACACCCAGTGCTCCATGCAAGCAGTGCCCTCTATGATACCCAACACCTGGTACCCCAACCTCCAAATCCCCCGCCCCTTCAAAACCCTCAGATTGTTTTTCAGAGTCCATAGTCTCTCATGATTCAGCTCCCCTTCCAATTTCCCCCACCTCCCTTCTCGTCTCTAACTCCCCATGTCCATGAAAAACTAATTTAAAAACATTCATCCACCAGAGTACCCAAAGGGCTCCCATATAAACTATCTGTCGTTACATTATGTCCCGATGTGGAGCTCGATCCCAGGATCCTGAGATCATGACCTGAACTGAAGGCAGAGGCTTTAACACACTGAGCCACCAGCCCCAATGTATTCTCTTCAGTACCAGAATTTGTAACCAATTGACAGATGAAAAAGGAGGCAGTCAAGTGAAAATCAATAGGTCTTAGACCTGCAAGAAATTTGAATTAGATGAATTCAGCTACTCAGGCACTGTTTCACATTTTCAGATCTCTGCAGAAAAGGGGTTAACCTTTTTACAGCATGTAAAAGAGAAGACTATAACACATACTATGTGTAAGCATGTAAATATCAAAAAATATCCCATTAGTTGCTAAGACACACAGGGCCTATATTTTCTCTCAAATTCATGAATATGTAGGAGCAATAAGTGAGAAGTGAATGTATACTCTTCACTTCGAAGTCTTTTAGAAATCTAAAATATGACTTTCTATGGTTTGTGTCTCCATATTCCTTTATTGCCAGTTTGAACAAATCCACATGCTTTGATTCAAAGGTAATAAATTCCTCTTATTTGGAAAAATGATGTTTATTTTTATTCTCTCACCCTTAGCAGGTGGTTTCATTTTAGCACAGTTCAGAGTTATAATTTCATGCTTATTAAAAACATTTATTATGATCTACATAGATGAATGAAACTTTTATTTTATTAAATTATTTGACAAAAAATCCGTTATTTTTAAAAATGTATTTCCTTTAGGGTTATTTTAGAGCGTTCAGAGAGGATCTAGGAGTGTGGTATTATGTAGTTTTTAAGTAGGTATGAAATGGTTATTTATAGGATTGTTTCTTTAAGGCTTATGTATATTGTCCATTATATGCTATAAAATATTTTGAAAGTAAATTTAAGGTATGTTTTACATAGTTTATTTTTTGGAAATAAATATTGAAATGACTTGTGAAATTCAGTATATTCTCAACATTAATTTATTTTGAAATTTACCAGTTGTCTACTGAACTATTATATGGCAGATATTACTTCAGACTACACTGGTAAATGAAATACTTGGCTTTGTAGAACTTTTATTTTAATGGGTGAGACAATTCAAAGCTATAAACCTTAATAAAAATTGCATAGTGCATTCAAAAAGGATGAGTACAATGGGGAAAAAGAAAAACTCGATCAGGGTGAGAAAAATCAAGGTTGCTAGGCAGGGGATGGGGAGTTAAAATTTTTAATAGGAAGATCAGGGTAGTTACAATGAAGCTGACAATTGAACAAAGGTATGGAAAGGTGATGAATTTGCGCAGAACTATCAGCAATAAGGTCACTCCAGACAAAGGAATTGGCTATCTTGAAGGCCATAAGGTTGGATCATGCCTGGCATATCTGAGGAATAGCAAGGAGGCCACTGTGAGTGACTGAAGAGTAGCAGGGAAAGAGGTCACAGAGGTTAAATGAGTGGCTAGATCATGTAAAAGCTTAGAAGTCATTGTAAAACTCTGGCTTTTATATTTGGAAACTTACTGTGTGATAGAATTTCTGCTAATAACTGAGAGTTCAATTGTCCATAAAATTTCAAGGACTCTTATTCTAGTAAGACAGAATGAAGAGAAAGAGTTCATATTTTCACATGGTGTAACAAATGCTCAGAGATGCAAGTGTAGGAAGCTATAGGATCACAGAAGAAGGCACTAAAATCACACCAATATATTTGATGACTGTGACTATATATAAATTTGTATTTTCTAGATTTTTTATAGTCATGGAATCACACTGTATATACTATTCATTGCCTGGCTTTTCTTTTCTCAGCATCATTACTTTGAGAATCTCCAATTGTAAATAGTTCATTTTGATGTTGAATAGTAATCTCTTTAATGAATAGATCATAATTTTTCTTTGCTCTATGGATGGACATTGATGAACATTTCCACTGTTTTCAATTCTTAAAAATAAAGCTGCTATGAAATTCATATACAAGTCCCTGTATGAACATAGGGCTTGTTTCTCTTGGTTAAATGCCTAGAAGTAAAATGGCTATTTTTGTAACTGCAACATATTTTGCATTTAAAAAAATTTTCAAACTATTTTCCAAAGTGGTTGTATCATGATATATGCCAACAACAGTTTAGATTTTTTGTTGCTTCTCAATCTAGCTCAGACCAAGTACAATTAGCCTTTATAATTTTAGCCATTCTAATAGATATGTAAGCATGTCTCATTATGATTTTAATTTGTATTTCTTTAATGTCTAAATGTTGAGAAATTTGTCATGTGCCTATAAGCCATCCATATACTTTTGGTGACATGTCTCTTCCATTATTTCCTTCACATGTAAAATTGGATACTCTGTTTGGTTATTAGTAAGGTTTTTTATTTTTATTCATATTTAAATAATCAGAGTAGATGTCCATTATCAGATATGTAATTTGGAAATCGCTTGTCCATCTTTACAGTTTCTCAATGGAGCTTTGATAGCTGTGTCTTTCAAGAAATATGCTACTTCTTTCCTGGTACACGGAGGTATGACTAGAACATTATCAATGTTGATCTTTGCAAAGAAAATCATGGCTTAAGATATATGGAGTCTGCAGTTGTTGGGAGTGTTCACCATCCTTGCCTCTAACTCATCTCTCACTGCCCACACATTCAGATATAGGGGAATATTGATTGACAAAATATTAATTGCCAAATAACACTAGTTAGAGAATAAGAAAAATGCAGGCACCTGATTATATAATATTACATAAATAAAATGTGTTTTTATAAGTGCTATTGGAAGTAAATTCCTCAATACTTTAATCACACAGAATGATGGAATCCTAGATTTTTTTTTCTTGTATTTACTAAGAAAATGATCATGCCTCAAGTATATTAAAATGGAATAGGGAAAATTAAAAATTGTTTTAAGATGATTTGCGTGTGTTGTGCGTATGTGAGAGAGAAAGTGAGAGAGAAAGAGAAAGAAAAAGAGAAAGGGAAAGACAGAGAGGTGGCTGCAGTGAATTGATGAGTTGGAGGATAGATTTTAAAGTTTTGTCTTTTGCTTTCTACATTTCTTTTTCCTTAGGTACAAGAGAACAATCAGTAATATCTCAGAAGCCTGCTGGTAACATCAGCAGAAAGAATTAGAGGTTCCCAGAAAATTAAGATGACATATAGTTTTCCTGACATAAGAAAATCATTTTTTGTCCCCAGCTATTTTCAATGATCTATACCCCACCTGTGTACTTGCCCAAGCACACTTCTTCCAAAACTTCCTGGGAGGTTCTTACAAAGAAATGCAAAAACCTCACTCCTTAAGGATTTTGAGGGAACAAGGCAATGGGAAAACTAACAGTCACCACCAGACCAGGAAATAGCCTAAGCTATTGAGACAATAAATCAGTGGCAAAACTCCTAGTGCTATTTCAAAAGCAATCAAGGCCTTGCATTCCTTGTCCCAGAAAATGAGCCCAAGACCCCATCTAGTTTCTATCTGCTCTTGAAGCCTGCAGAGTCCCTTTCCCTTGTCCAACAGTTACCTCTGCTTTGTTCTAACGTTGAAGTTTCTGCCCTCGGTGGAATACAAGCTTCATTCAGGTGAACATGCAATACATATTGCACAAATACATATGTGGATGTGCATGCAGCCACAACCTTATGACCAACCATACACGGAATAATAAAACTCTCCCTTCTGAGTATTCATCTTAAATACTAAATAAAAATCTCTCTCCTGTTCAAACAGTCAAGGCTTTGGAACTTATTCCCTGTGATCTCCTTGTATGTTGTAAACAAAGATTCCTTTGTTTGACAACTCCACCTGTTTCTGTGATTCACCAAAGACTGACCTCAGTTAGTTCAGTTGCTGTAATGGCTTTCACTACTCTGATTCTACCTCTGCAAGTCTCCAAATTTAACTATTTTTTCTCCCAATTCTGCATGTTCTTGGCTTTAAACTGCAACTCTGAAGAGAAGATTTGCTTGTTTAAAAAAAAAAATCAAGAAAAGGTAGTAGTAGTTAACATTGTTACTTTGAACTTCCTGCCCTAAGGGGCTCTCCTGTTCTTTCTCTTTGACTTCCTGGACTAAAACGACAGAAATTTGGCAATACATCACTCCCCAATCCAGATTACTGCCAGAACAGTTTATACTCTTAGAAAAATATTAGTTTAAAAGATCACATAATTAAATACTTAAGCATGTAGTGTAATATAGTGGTTTACAAGAAATATATTTTGGTCATCTGAATATTTGGTTTTCAACCATGGCTACTGACTCACAGCTCCTAAAACTCTTGGGATTTCCTGTGATAAGGGTGAGAGAGGTGTGTTTTGTTCTGTTAATGAAGTGACCTTCAGACCTCACTCAAGGCAAGGGCTGTTTGCCTGAAGGACCAACCACTTGGTGAAAGCCTTCACAACTTTTTGCCTCCCCTTCCTCCCAATACAGGATTATCTGGGGAGGGAAGAGGATCTGGAGATTAGATCAGCAAATGACAATGATTTAGTCAGTCATGACTATGTCATGAAGCCTCCACAGAAAAGCTGAAAGGACTGGGTTCAGAAAGCTTTTAGTTTGTGAAATGTATGAAAAGGCAGGAAGAGTGGCAGTCTTACAGAAGGTAATAGAAGCTCTGTGCCCATTCTCCATACCTTGCCCTGTGCACTTCTTTATCTATCTATTGATTTAAATCTTCTATTATATCTTTTAATAAGCTGGCAAACATAAAGTAAGTATTTTTCTGAGTTTTGTGAGTCCCTGTAGCAAATTAAAAGAACGTAAGAAGTAGGCCACTGGGACCTCCAACCTGTAGTTGCTCAGTCACAAGCACAGGTAATAACCTGGGGCCTACAGTGAGACTGGCATCTGAGGTGGGGTTGGAGATAGTCTTGGAGGACTGATCCCTTAACTGATGAAATCTTACACTATGTTCAGGTAGATAGTGTCAGAATTTAGTTGAATTCTTGGAGATCCTGCTGTTGTCTGAAAATTATTTGGCATTGTTGGTATGATGTCCTAAAACCCAAAAAGATATAGCTACCTCAAAATAAGAATACGGTTGACAGCTTATATATAATAAGTGAGTATTTCAGGGATTTAAAATATACCCAATAAATAATGTAAGGAAATAAGGAAAGATTTTGAAATAAAAACAAGAATAAGAACCTAGTGGTACTAATAGATTAAATATATGTAATCTAGTTGAATTAAGAATACAATGGATAGAATACATAATGGATTCAATAGAGATAAGAAGTCACTTAAGGATATAGTCATCTGGATACCAGCAAAGCATTAAAATTATCAATATAAAAGAGGTGTAAGATGTAGGTGATGTGTGTGGAACAAAAGCTAGAGAAGAAATTAGATTTCCTTACTACTCATAGCCTGTTGACAAGTCCTTGAAGCTCCTCTGGGGACTCAGCTGCTTCCATGTGGACACATCCACTCAGGGCAAAAAGCATTCTTAGTCCACCCCCCAGGATACTGAAAATCTACTTTCACATGTAAAAATTACTTTGGAAACTTCTTTATCTCTACTCCCCACCCCTGCCCTCAAGATATACATTGGCAATCATCTCCCAAGCATATACCCACTGATACACATCAGAAGAGTCTCTTCCCTGAGTTTTTACTAAATAGTAATAAATGACCTTTCCCTAACAATAGCTAGCCCCCTCAAGGTCCTGGAAACCTTGTTTATAAAATACCTTGGAGGCTTGTGCTATCCCTAACCTCCTCCCAAATTGAAAGTATATAATCAGCCACTCTTCATGACCCTCTCTCTCTACTCCAAATAAATAAATAAATATTTTTAAATAAAATAAAATAAATGACTTTTTTTAAATGAAAGAAGAAAAAGGAAAGAAATATTTGAATATTAATGTACATCTATTTCTCAAGCATAAAATAGTCAAGACACTGGATTAAAACTTACATACAAGAAAAGAAAGAAAATATTCATAACTAGAGTTGACTCTATGAATCCCAAACTAGGGCATACATACCAAAGACACACAAAAAAAATCACAAGTGTTAGAGAGAAAAAAAATAATTCATTAATAAAGAAACAAGAATCAGACTGACAGAAATTTTTTAAATAACATCAGATATAAAAAAGAATGAAGTAATAGCTTTATTATCTTGAAAAAAAATCACAAATGGAAACATTTAGATCCTTATAAAATGTCATTGGCATAGGAAGGCATAATAAAAAAAATATTTTCAGGAATACAGATCACAGATAATTTGCCTTAATTTGTGTAGGCAGCACTTAAATACTAATATTATTTTAACAGTTAAAATATACTCTATGATCTTTGAGGTTGGGGAAAAGAGGATGACCAAGTCATCTTGAAATAATTCAGTTTTATGAAAAAAGTAAAAAGATCAAAAAAAAGACTTGTAGAAAAGAGAGATAAAACATATGCATAATAAAAATAAATAAATAAATAAACAGCTGGAGTGCCTGGGTGACTTAGTCGGTTCAAGTGTCTGCCTTCAGCTCAGGTGATGATCCCAGGGTCCTGGTATTGAGCCCTGCATCAGGCTCCCTGCTCAGTGGAGAGTCTGCTTCTCCCTCCCATTGAGAAAAAAAATTTGACTTATTTATTTGAGAGAGATAATCTTTAAATTTTACTTATTTATTTGAGAGAGAGTGAGAAAAGAAAAACATGCACACAGCAGAGGGAATAACAGAGGGAGAGGGAGAAGCACGCCACTGAGCAGGGAACCCCCTGCGGGGCTCTATCCCAGGACCCGGGTATTATGACCTGAGCTATAGGTAGACACTTAACTCAGGTACCCCAATAAATACAATCTTTTAAAAAAAATAAATAATAATAAAAATAAATAATATTTCAGATAGTATGATTTTTTTAATGTGAGACTTGGTATAAAAACAGGATGACATACTTGTCTAATTATAGCAAAGACTTTGATAAGTTTAGATGCAGTAGTACATAAAAAATTTAACTTCTTTCATTAACTGATAATTTAATTAGATTAAATTAAGAGACATCAAAATTTAGAGAATCTAATAGTCCTGATCTATTAATAAATGTAGCCATCCTGACCCCAAAACAAGAGTCTTCAGTAAGTATATAAGCATAAGTTGAACATTTACACAAACAGGCCATTATTTAGGCCAGAAGTATATGCCAATAAATTCCTAGAGTTAAATATCAGGCTATATTTTCCAAGAATAAGGCAATAAAATTAGAAAACAATGACCAAAATATTAAATTCATATAATTGGAAGTTAACTTCATACCTAAAAAGAAATAATACAGCTAATTCAGAAATTTTTAGAATTACAGTACTTTGGTAATATCAACTCTCAAAATGAGTAACGGACAGGTGGGGCTAGCAAGAGACTCGTGGGAGGATTAAATCATGGGCCCCTGTATCTCAGGTGCAGTAGAAGCAGTGGATTTGGAATTTCAGTTTTTCCACAACGTTCCACCACAAGCTGGTTAGAACTGTGCAAAAGCAGGAAGGGAAGCCCCAGTAAAGTGGACTGGGGATGCCAGAAGGGGAGGCTGGAAGGGGGCGCCTGGTGCTCAGTGCCCATTACAGACCCCACATTGCAATCCCCCACAGGAGAGACTCACCAATTTTAGGCCCCACAGGGGAAGCTGGAGGTTCATCTCCTGACTTTTTGTAGGAGCTTTGCAGCTCAGCTGGTGAGAATTCTCCATCACCCTGCCTTTCTCCAAGGGACTTTCCTTCAAGCACCCTTCCCAACTTCTTCCTCCTCCATGAAATAACGTTCCTCTCCTTTGTTTCTCGCACTTGCCTGTGATGGGACCTTAGCTTGCTCAGCCCAGACTGCCATTCTCTGCTCTTCCCAATTAAACCCATGCTGCTGGTCAAATAACTGGCAGATTAAGTTTAAGGCCAATCGAACTAATAAATTCAAGAACTTGCAAGGAACAAAATCAATATGCACAAATTAGTGGCACTCCTAGGTGCTCGGAAGGACCCATCAGAAAGAGACTGCTGAGAACGATCTCATTTACACCTGCATCCAAGATAGCAAGATACCCAGGAGGCCCCTGAACCAAGAAAGTGACAGCCCTGCAACAATGACGACAGACAGGGAGGGGTACACACGGAGATGGGGAGGCACTGTGCTCAGGGAAGAACCCACACTGGGAAAATACCTACTCTCCCCAAAACCGGCTACAGAGTCCTCACTTTGGCTCCCGAATTTCCGGACTAGGCGCAAGCCTGGAGTGGGTGTGGACACGGGAAGGACCCCGCAGGGCTGAGGTGGGGAGAGCACGAGCACCAAAGCAGGGGGACGCTCCCTGACTGCAGACCATCTGAGGAGCCCAAGGAACCGAATCCGCGAGCACACAAACACAGACAAGGACCAAGGATCACCCGAGCCCAGAAAGGGGGGACCCCACAGCCCCGCGCACAGCACAGCAGGAGGCCACGTCTCCTCACACAAAACGACGGAAGCCCCAGTGTCTACACAGGGCGCCCTTTCTCTGTGGGGTCCTGAGACCACGAACCCCTTGACAGTCCACTAAGGGACTTCTCCTCACCTCCTCCAGCGTCTGGTCCTTAGGAGGTTGGACTGCTGCCAGTGTGGGCGCGTCCTCCACAACGGGTCCGGTCAGTGTGGATGCAGAGCCACACCCTCCTCAGCTTGTCCTGTCAGGGTGGGAGGCGCCCCACATTCTCCAGAAGTCTCCACAGTGGGTCCTGAAAAGGCAGGGCTCAGGTCACAGCTGTGGCTGTGCAGCCTGGGCTCAGGGCGGGTGCTGGGGTCTGGCGCCCTCTGCAGGCGGTGCAAGGCAGTGCAGGACTGTGGGAGCTCACCCTTCAGTGGAAGGTCCTGCTCCCTCCTGGGGTCCAGCTGATGCCATTTCATTCCGGAAATTCAAGCTGCATGGAGCCCAATACCCCCCAACTTCCCCCCAAATAGCTAAGGAACAATGAATTGGAAACAATGTGGAATTACAACAGTCCTTGACCCAAACAGTGTCACTGAACATGGCCCTGATGCAGACCCACACTCTGACCTCAACTTGGTCTCAAGCCTGGACCCTACCCTAATCCAAGACCCTAACCCTAGCCCCCAACCCAAACAATGTTCACAAGAATCAAGAGGTAGAAACTGCAAATATCCATCAATGGCAAGTGCATAAGCAAAGTGTGGTGAAGGGTTTGAATTTGGGTTCAGGTTCAGGTTTTAGTCAGAGTTCTAATCAGGCTTTGGGTTTAGTGTTAGGGTGAGGGTTTAGAGTGAAGGACAAGGGAACAGAGTTATAGTTTAGGGCTTTAAGTTTATGATTTAGGCTTTAAGACTCAGGGCTTATGGGATAAAGTTCAAGGTCAAATTTGGGGTTTGACTTCATGCTGAGATTTGGGTTCAGGTTTCATGACTTGGAGGTCTGGTTTAGGGTTTGGGTTCGTGGTTCAGGGCTTGGATCCAGGGCTCAGGTACAGGCTTTGGGTTCCATTCCAGGTTTGGGATTCAGGGTTCTAGTTTGGGCTTTAAGGTCAGCTTAGGTTTCAGTGTTGGTAGGGTTTAAGGTTAGGTTTAGGGATGACACATTTTCTTCAGTTGTCATCATGGACAAAATAATTCTATCTGAAGTTTCTAAGTCAGAAATGTATTTCATCTGGGGGCGCCTGGGTGGCTCCGTGTGTTAAGCCTCTGCCTTGGGCTCAGGTCATGATCTCAGGGTCCTGGGATCGAGCCCTTCATCAGGCTCTCTGCTTGGCGGGGAGCCTGCTTCCCCATCTTTCTCTCTGCCTGCCTCTCTGCCTACTTGTGATCTCTGTCTGTCAAATAAATAGAATTAGTAAAAGCTATTATATGATCTTTTACAAACCATTTCCTATCTTTGCATTCTCATGTGCCAAGACAGACAGGGATTATTTAAAACCCTGAAGAGAGTGCTCTTGCTTTTAAATTGCCTGTAACCTTCGTGTAATAGATTTATGATTGATGATAGATTTAGTTAAAATATAACTATTTAAAATATTTACTCTCAGTAAACGATTTCAACCTATGCTCATTTAAGTACCTTGGTGCATAATCCCTTTTCTATTAAACCATAGTGCAAGGACCAATGCCGCGTTTCCGAGAGAACCCCAAGCTATTTTTCTAGAATGGCCATATGCATATATATCAGGCGTCCTGTTTTCACTCCCTTTGTGGAGCACCTACCCTGGAGGTCATGTAATAACCAATGACCAAAAAAACAAACCAAAAACCCAAACATCCAGGTCGAAGTGCCATCCCTGCCTGGAGTGGAGGAGACTGCTCAGACAGATCCCAGGCAGGCATCTCAGCCCAGGCCTGTGCTGGGGAAGCTGGTTCCTGGCTTTGGGCGCAATCTGGAAGCCAGCAAACTGACCCAAGAGTGCAGCTGGCCTTTAGGACTGATGATCTTTTCGCAGCCAGGCTGCCCGTGGACACCCGCTCAGAAAGCCAGGCTATGAGTCTGCCCAGCGCAGGCGCTGGCAATGGGGCAGCATGCTAGGGCATAGCCCTGCACCCCAGCCAGGGTTCAGGCCCCTGGAGTGAGGGGGCAGGGCCGGCGCAGAGAAGGGTCTTTGCTAATTTCCAAAGCTGGAAGTGAGCTCTCAGAGGACTCAAGAGGGAGGGGGGCGTGGGCGGGGCGGGGGGGGGCCAGGAGAAGGGGCTTTGCTAATTGCCCAGGCGGGAAGGAGGGGCACACAGCTCCAGGGTGCTGTGCTGCAGCCCATTCGGGACTGCAGGACCCACCATACTCGCTGCCCCTGCGCTCCCACGCTCCAGCTTAGCCCCAGAGGCCACGGTGTCCCGTTCTCATTCCTGCTGCCTGCTGCCCCTCCCTGCCCCATGGCTTCTCTGGAGGACCCTCTGCTCACAGGTAAAGTGACACCTCGACGCGCCCTCACCTGAAGCAGAAAACGCAGGACAGGAGCGGGGGGGGGGGGGGTGGAGAGGTCGGGGCCCAGGCTTCAGGCAACCCCAGGGCACCAGGACCACCCAGGACGCCGCACCACACCCCGTACGCAGGGGGTCGTGCCAGGACAGCGCCACAGGAGGTACCCCCCCCCCTGCCAGCGGGCAGGCTAGCCCTCATAGTTCGGCACCCCCACGTGCATGTCAGAGCCTCCTGCCATTCCCAGGGCACCCAGAACCCAGAGAGTGAGGCCTTGGGTGCTTTCTAGTGACAGATTCAAGGCAATTCTTCGACTTTGGGACTTCAGAGTTAACATAGTTTTCATTTGTGATTATTATTTTTGTGTGGGGGCCGTCGCTTTTCTTTTGACCTATGCTTGTTTTCACTCCCGGTTCTGAAGAAGCCCCTAAATCCTAACCCTGTTGAGGACTCAGAAAGCTCTCAGAGCAGCAGTGCTGGGGGACAGTGTGGACACATGGTTTGGTTTCTCCTCTGGCCTGCTTCTGTGGCAGCCCCGCTCTGTCCTCCTCAGACTTCAGAGCAATATCTGAACAAGTGGAGAAGCGACCAGGGGGTCAGGAAGGTGGCCACCGAAGAGTGACTTCTCTGGAGGTTGGCTGAGCAAGCAAGTGAGCATGTTAGTCCAGCTCTGCCTGCATTCAGTATGGAGCTGAACAGGGGCCAGGGAAGGGGAGGAGGAGCAGAGAGCAGGGACAAAGGGACCAAAGAGGAGATTCAGATGAAGGGAAGTAATGGGGAGGAAAGAGAAGAAACTCTAGAAGACAGGTATGTAGAAAGGAAAAGGGATGAAGTGGGCATTGGGAAAGGGCACCACCAGGGAAGGAGAGAGGGGAAGAAAAGAGGGAGGAAAGAGGAAAGGGGAAAGGGAGAAGGGAGGAGTCAGCATGCCAGGGCTCCCCCTGCATCTGAAGAAGAGGTGGCTGGTCCAGCTTGTCAAACAGGGTGCTCACTCTTTGGCCCCAGTTTCTGCTCCCAGTGCTACTGGGCTTTTCAAGGAAGGCAGGCTGTCCCTTGGGACCTACTGGAGACCACTGGAGCCCACAGGAGGGTGGGAGAAATAAGATGCCACCGGGTCCTGTCCTGAGCTTCTCCCAGCCACCAGCCTCACCACATGGTGCAAGAGGGACCCCAGAACAAAGGACGGACACAGGCCAGCATGTCTGCTGGTGGCCCTGGGCACTTAGCTCATCGCAGTGAACCACACCGCCTCCTCAACCCACGCTTTTAAAGCCTCCTTTTTCGTTTCTGGCTTTCATGTCTGTAGGAACATGAGCCAGATCTAACTCCTCTCCGACAGACAATTCTGACTCACCCCGTGTCAGATTTTTATGAGTGGCTGTGATAGAGTAAGATAGCAATGCTCCAACAAACGGACTGTTTCCTCCCACTTGACCTCAACAGTCTTATACATTTTCTTAGCGAAAACATCTTGTCTCCTTCCATTAAGCTCATAACGTGGTCTAATAGTATACATGCGCCTTCCTTAGATGCGAAGCGATACAGAGGTCCTTTTTTTTTTTTTTAAATTTTACAAGGTAAAGTCAGTGAACACATCCAACTTGACGAATACGTCTCTAAAATGTCAATCCAGGCAAAGCTTTTTCTGCCTACAGTTTGGAGCCTACGTGGTGACATTTTTAAAATGCTTTCAGTCCCTCAGTGAGGCTCTTAGAAGCTAGCCAGGGCTTACTACGTGCCAGGCACTGTGTCAGGTGTTGGAGCTAAAGGGAAGGAGAGCTTGGAGGCTGGCTGGGGAGGGACATCCATGACACAAGCACAGCTAGAAACGGAGGCCAGTGCTAGAAAAGAGAGAGCAGGCTGCATGGAGAGTGTGTACCATGGGGCTTGTGAGCTCACGAATAAGTGGGAGTAACTGGAGTGGGGAGATGGGGGAGAGAAGAGGGTCTTCCCATCAATGGGAATCACCTGTGCTTGGAGGCAGGTGCCATGAGAGGTCTCCACAGGAAGAAGGAGGCAGTGTGGTTGAAGGGCAGAGAGATGGGGCAGAACAGGCATCAGTCAGTTGGAGGGGTATGAATAGACTGATGGGAGGATTATGGGTGCCTTTGGAGGACTGAGAATTTGTTAGAAGATCAGTGCAGATTTCTATGGAGACAAATGCCAGGAACTGATAGGTCTTTGAAAGGTCACTCTGGCTGCCTTTTGGCAAAGGGGTTGGTAAAAGGCACTTGCAGGTGTGAACACTCCAGGTGGGAGGTGAGTGCAGGAAATCGGGTGAGGGAGCATGGGAACTTGGTCCCGGGGTATATAAGGGAGAATAGCCTTTAAGGAGTTCCACAAATTGGCACCAGCTGTGGCTTCATTACAGAGCTGGAAGGGGGAGGTGGGTGTGTCCTGGAGGTTACAGAAATTACATGAGAAAGGGAAGTCTTTTTAGATCTCTTTTTCAACTAGAGGAACTCTCACCTTATTGATAGAATTCCAGAGTGGGAACCAATGATATGAGGACATCTTTGAAATGTCTGAATATGTTCTTCGACATCTTTGCAAGTGACGAGGAGACCTTGACCTTAGGAGGCCTTGGCCCTCTTTGTAGCCAGAAAGATTTCACCTACAGATTTGGGTTCTCCCTTTTAAAGTCAAGGAGTCAGTCCTTCCAAAGGACACCTCCTATCATTTTACCCTCTCATCATACCTCACGTGCTGGCATCTCCAAGACCCTCTGTTCCAGGTTGAGAGTATCCACTTTGGCCGGGCTGGTCTTGCAAAGAACACCACAACAGGAAATCTAGAGCCTATAGTGCTATTAATAACATCATCTAAGGCTGTGTTTGCTACCCTCTTGGCCTCTTCCCACCATGACTCACTGAAGCTTTTTACACATTGTATCCATTATGCTATAGTTCCCAAAGCTCATCTTCTCTAGTGCCATTAGTTTTTAGGGGACCAGGCAAACCTTAAACTTGTCCCCCTTAATTGGATCCCTGTGCCCCCACAATCTCTTTGAATGCCTTTCACCATGATTCTTGAATGAGATCTGAGACCACTGCTGGTACCTAACACTTCTTGGCACCTTGTCTGCTAGGTTCTTGGAAGAGGAGGTGGCTATGGAGGTGAGTGGGAATGGGAGTGGGAGGATTTCTCCCTTCACTTCCCTTTTTGTGTTTTCAAATAATGGGTTTTGAGGGGGAGGGAAAGGTTAACCAGACCATTTATTTTCCATCTCCCATCGATAAAATGTCACACAGGAGAGAGGTGGCAGAAACGCACTTTCACGTTAATTTTTTTACAAGGAAGATTGACTTATGAACCTACTTTGTTATTCCCTTTCATTCAATTTCCCTGTACCTCCTTTTCTATGAAGTGTAACGGTAACCCATTATTATTTTTATTGTTGGCACGTGCTTTGTGAACCATAAAGTGTACGCTATAAATGGGAGCGCTTTTCTTTTTTTTTTTTTTTGTAGTTTACGAAAAACTAATATTTTTTAAATTAATTTTTTATTTATTTTCAGCATAACAGTATTCATTCTTTTTGCACCACACCCAGTGCTCCATGCAAGCAGTGCCCTCTATGATACCCAACACCTGGTACCCCAACCTCCAAATCCCCCGCCCCTTCAAAACCCTCAGATTGTTTTTCAGAGTCCATAGTCTCTCATGATTCAGCTCCCCTTCCAATTTCCCCCACCTCCCTTCTCGTCTCTAACTCCCCATGTCCATGAAAAACTAATTTAAAAACATTCATCCACCAGAGTACCCAAAGGGCTCCCATATAAACTATCTGTCGTTACATTATGTCCCGATGTGGAGCTCGATCCCAGGATCCTGAGATCATGACCTGAACTGAAGGCAGAGGCTTTAACACACTGAGCCACCAGCCCCAATGTATTCTCTTCAGTACCAGAATTTGTAACCAATTGACAGATGAAAAAGGAGGCAGTCAAGTGAAAATCAATAGGTCTTAGACCTGCAAGAAATTTGAATTAGATGAATTCAGCTACTCAGGCACTGTTTCACATTTTCAGATCTCTGCAGAAAAGGGGTTAACCTTTTTACAGCATGTAAAAGAGAAGACTATAACACATACTATGTGTAAGCATGTAAATATCAAAAAATATCCCATTAGTTGCTAAGACACACAGGGCCTATATTTTCTCTCAAATTCATGAATATGTAGGAGCAATAAGTGAGAAGTGAATGTATACTCTTCACTTCGAAGTCTTTTAGAAATCTAAAATATGACTTTCTATGGTTTGTGTCTCCATATTCCTTTATTGCCAGTTTGAACAAATCCACATGCTTTGATTCAAAGGTAATAAATTCCTCTTATTTGGAAAAATGATGTTTATTTTTATTCTCTCACCCTTAGCAGGTGGTTTCATTTTAGCACACTTCAGAGTTATAATTTCATGCTTATTAAAAACATTTATTATGATCTACATAGATGAATGAAACTTTTATTTTATTAAATTATTTGACAAAAAATCTGTTATTTTTAAAAATGTATTTCCTTTAGGGTTATTTTAGAGCGTTCAGAGAGGATCTAGGAGTGTGGTATTATGTAGTTTTTAAGTAGGTATGAAATGGTTATTTATAGGATTGTTTCTTTAAGGCTTATGTATATTGTCCATTATATGCTATAAAATATTTTGAAAGTAAATTTAAGGTATGTTTTACATAGTTTATTTTTTGGAAATAAATATTGAAATGACTTGTGAAATTCAGTATATTCTCAACATTAATTTATTTTGAAATTTACCAGTTGTCTACTGAACTATTATATGGCAGATATTACTTCAGACTACACTGGTAAATGAAATACTTGGCTTTGTAGAACTTTTATTTTAATGGGTGAGACAATTCAAAGCTATAAACCTTAATAAAAATTGCATAGTGCATTCAAAAAGGATGAGTACAATGGGGAAAAAGAAAAACTCGATCAGGGTGAGAAAAATCAAGGTTGCTAGGCAGGGGATGGGGAGTTAAAATTTTTAATAGGAAGATCAGGGTAGTTACAATGAAGCTGACAATTGAACAAAGGTATGGAAAGGTGATGAATTTGCGCAGAACTATCAGCAATAAGGTCACTCCAGACAAAGGAATTGGCTATCTTGAAGGCCATAAGGTTGGATCATGCCTGGCATATCTGAGGAATAGCAAGGAGGCCACTGTGAGTGACTGAAGAGTAGCAGGGAAAGAGGTCACAGAGGTTAAATGAGTGGCTAGATCATGTAAAAGCTTAGAAGTCATTGTAAAACTCTGGCTTTTATATTTGGAAACTTACTGTGTGATAGAATTTCTGCTAATAACTGAGAGTTCAATTGTCCATAAAATTTCAAGGACTCTTATTCTAGTAAGACAGAATGAAGAGAAAGAGTTCATATTTTCACATGGTGTAACAAATGCTCAGAGATGCAAGTGTAGGAAGCTATAGGATCACAGAAGAAGGCACTAAAATCACACCAATATATTTGATGACTGTGACTATATATAAATTTGTATTTTCTAGATTTTTTATAGTCATGGAATCACACTGTATATACTATTCATTGCCTGGCTTTTCTTTTCTCAGCATCATTACTTTGAGAATCTCCAATTGTAAATAGTTCATTTTGATGTTGAATAGTAATCTCTTTAATGAATAGATCATAATTTTTCTTTGCTCTATGGATGGACATTGATGAACATTTCCACTGTTTTCAATTCTTAAAAATAAAGCTGCTATGAAATTCATATACAAGTCCCTGTATGAACATAGGGCTTGTTTCTCTTGGTTAAATGCCTAGAAGTAAAATGGCTATTTTTGTAACTGCAACATATTTTGCATTTAAAAAAATTTTCAAACTATTTTCCAAAGTGGTTGTATCATGATATATGCCAACAACAGTTTAGATTTTTTGTTGCTTCTCAATCTAGCTCAGACCAAGTACAATTAGCCTTTATAATTTTAGCCATTCTAATAGATATGTAAGCATGTCTCATTATGATTTTAATTTGTATTTCTTTAATGTCTAAATGTTGAGAAATTTGTCATGTGCCTATAAGCCATCCATATACTTTTGGTGACATGTCTCTTCCATTATTTCCTTCACATGTAAAATTGGATACTCTGTTTGGTTATTAGTAAGGTTTTTTATTTTTATTCATATTTAAATAATCAGAGTAGATGTCCATTATCAGATATGTAATTTGGAAATCGCTTGTCCATCTTTACAGTTTCTCAATGGAGCTTTGATAGCTGTGTCTTTCAAGAAATATGCTACTTCTTTCCTGGTACACGGAGGTATGACTAGAACATTATCAATGTTGATCTTTGCAAAGAAAATCATGGCTTAAGATATATGGAGTCTGCAGTTGTTGGGAGTGTTCACCATCCTTGCCTCTAACTCATCTCTCACTGCCCACACATTCAGATATAGGGGAATATTGATTGACAAAATATTAATTGCCAAATAACACTAGTTAGAGAATAAGAAAAATGCAGGCACCTGATTATATAATATTACATAAATAAAATGTGTTTTTATAAGTGCTATTGGAAGTAAATTCCTCAATACTTTAATCACACAGAATGATGGAATCCTAGATTTTTTTTTCTTGTATTTACTAAGAAAATGATCATGCCTCAAGTATATTAAAATGGAATAGGGAAAATTAAAAATTGTTTTAAGATGATTTGCGTGTGTTGTGCGTATGTGAGAGAGAAAGTGAGAGAGAAAGAGAAAGAAAAAGAGAAAGGGAAAGACAGAGAGGTGGCTGCAGTGAATTGATGAGTTGGAGGATAGATTTTAAAGTTTTGTCTTTTGCTTTCTACATTTCTTTTTCCTTAGGTACAAGAGAACAATCAGTAATATCTCAGAAGCCTGCTGGTAACATCAGCAGAAAGAATTAGAGGTTCCCAGAAAATTAAGATGACATATAGTTTTCCTGACATAAGAAAATCATTTTTTGTCCCCAGCTATTTTCAATGATCTATACCCCACCTGTGTACTTGCCCAAGCACACTTCTTCCAAAACTTCCTGGGAGGTTCTTACAAAGAAATGCAAAAACCTCACTCCTTAAGGATTTTGAGGGAACAAGGCAATGGGAAAACTAACAGTCACCACCAGACCAGGAAATAGCCTAAGCTATTGAGACAATAAATCAGTGGCAAAACTCCTAGTGCTATTTCAAAAGCAATCAAGGCCTTGCATTCCTTGTCCCAGAAAATGAGCCCAAGACCCCATCTAGTTTCTATCTGCTCTTGAAGCCTGCAGAGTCCCTTTCCCTTGTCCAACAGTTACCTCTGCTTTATTCTAACGTTGAAGTTTCTGCCCTCGGTGGAATACAAGCTTCATTCAGGTGAACATGCAATACATATTGCACAAATACATATGTGGATGTGCATGCAGCCACAACCTTATGACCAACCATACACGGAATAATAAAACTCTCCCTTCTGAGTATTCATCTTAAATACTAAATAAAAATCTCTCTCCTGTTCAAACAGTCAAGGCTTTGGAACTTATTCCCTGTGATCTCCTTGTATGTTGTAAACAAAGATTCCTTTGTTTGACAACTCCACCTGTTTCTGTGATTCACCAAAGACTGACCTCAGTTAGTTCAGTTGCTGTAATGGCTTTCACTACTCTGATTCTACCTCTGCAAGTCTCCAAATTTAACTATTTTTTCTCCCAATTCTGCATGTTCTTGGCTTTAAACTGCAACTCTGAAGAGAAGATTTGCTTGTTTAAAAAAAAAAATCAAGAAAAGGTAGTAGTAGTTAACATTGTTACTTTGAACTTCCTGCCCTAAGGGGCTCTCCTGTTCTTTCTCTTTGACTTCCTGGACTAAAACGACAGAAATTTGGCAATACATCACTCCCCAATCCAGATTACTGCCAGAACAGTTTATACTCTTAGAAAAATATTAGTTTAAAAGATCACATAATTAAATACTTAAGCATGTAGTGTAATATAGTGGTTTACAAGAAATATATTTTGGTCATCTGAATATTTGGTTTTCAACCATGGCTACTGACTCACAGCTCCTAAAACTCTTGGGATTTCCTGTGATAAGGGTGAGAGAGGTGTGTTTTGTTCTGTTAATGAAGTGACCTTCAGACCTCACTCAAGGCAAGGGCTGTTTGCCTGAAGGACCAACCACTTGGTGAAAGCCTTCACAACTTTTTGCCTCCCCTTCCTCCCAATACAGGATTATCTGGGGAGGGAAGAGGATCTGGAGATTAGATCAGCAAATGACAATGATTTAGTCAGTCATGACTATGTCATGAAGCCTCCACAGAAAAGCTGAAAGGACTGGGTTCAGAAAGCTTTTAGTTTGTGAAATGTATGAAAAGGCAGGAAGAGTGGCAGTCTTACAGAAGGTAATAGAAGCTCTGTGCCCATTCTCCATACCTTGCCCTGTGCACTTCTTTATCTATCTATTGATTTAAATCTTCTATTATATCTTTTAATAAGCTGGCAAACATAAAGTAAGTATTTTTCTGAGTTTTGTGAGTCCCTGTAGCAAATTAAAAGAACGTAAGAAGTAGGCCACTGGGACCTCCAACCTGTAGTTGCTCAGTCACAAGCACAGGTAATAACCTGGGGCCTACAGTGAGACTGGCATCTGAGGTGGGGTTGGAGATAGTCTTGGAGGACTGATCCCTTAACTGATGAAATCTTACACTATGTTCAGGTAGATAGTGTCAGAATTTAGTTGAATTCTTGGAGATCCTGCTGTTGTCTGAAAATTATTTGGCATTGTTGGTATGATGTCCTAAAACCCAAAAAGATATAGCTACCTCAAAATAAGAATACGGTTGACAGCTTATATATAATAAGTGAGTATTTCAGGGATTTAAAATATACCCAATAAATAATGTAAGGAAATAAGGAAAGATTTTGAAATAAAAACAAGAATAAGAACCTAGTGGTACTAATAGATTAAATATATGTAATCTAGTTGAATTAAGAATACAATGGATAGAATACATAATGGATTCAATAGAGATAAGAAGTCACTTAAGGATATAGTCATCTGGATACCAGCAAAGCATTAAAATTATCAATATAAAAGAGGTGTAAGATGTAGGTGATGTGTGTGGAACAAAAGCTAGAGAAGAAATTAGATTTCCTTACTACTCATAGCCTGTTGACAAGTCCTTGAAGCTCCTCTGGGGACTCAGCTGCTTCCATGTGGACACATCCACTCAGGGCAAAAAGCATTCTTAGTCCACCCCCCAGGATACTGAAAATCTACTTTCACATGTAAAAATTACTTTGGAAACTTCTTTATCTCTACTCCCCACCCCTGCCCTCAAGATATACATTGGCAATCATCTCCCAAGCATATACCCACTGATACACATCAGAAGAGTCTCTTCCCTGAGTTTTTACTAAATAGTAATAAATGACCTTTCCCTAACAATAGCTAGCCCCCTCAAGGTCCTGGAAACCTTGTTTATAAAATACCTTGGAGGCTTGTGCTATCCCTAACCTCCTCCCAAATTGAAAGTATATAATCAGCCACTCTTCATGACCCTCTCTCTCTACTCCAAATAAATAAATAAATATTTTTAAATAAAATAAAATAAATGACTTTTTTTAAATGAAAGAAGAAAAAGGAAAGAAATATTTGAATATTAATGTACATCTATTTCTCAAGCATAAAATAGTCAAGACACTGGATTAAAACTTACATACAAGAAAAGAAAGAAAATATTCATAACTAGAGTTGACTCTATGAATCCCAAACTAGGGCATACATACCAAAGACACACAAAAAAAATCACAAGTGTTAGAGAGAAAAAAAATAATTCATTAATAAAGAAACAAGAATCAGACTGACAGAAATTTTTTAAATAACATCAGATATAAAAAAGAATGAAGTAATAGCTTTATTATCTTGAAAAAAAATCACAAATGGAAACATTTAGATCCTTATAAAATGTCATTGGCATAGGAAGGCATAATAAAAAAAATATTTTCAGGAATACAGATCACAGATAATTTGCCTTAATTTGTGTAGGCAGCACTTAAATACTAATATTATTTTAACAGTTAAAATATACTCTATGATCTTTGAGGTTGGGGAAAAGAGGATGACCAAGTCATCTTGAAATAATTCAGTTTTATGAAAAAAGTAAAAAGATCAAAAAAAAGACTTGTAGAAAAGAGAGATAAAACATATGCATAATAAAAATAAATAAATAAATAAACAGCTGGAGTGCCTGGGTGACTTAGTCGGTTCAAGTGTCTGCCTTCAGCTCAGGTGATGATCCCAGGGTCCTGGTATTGAGCCCTGCATCAGGCTCCCTGCTCAGTGGAGAGTCTGCTTCTCCCTCCCATTGAGAAAAAAAATTTGACTTATTTATTTGAGAGAGATAATCTTTAAATTTTACTTATTTATTTGAGAGAGAGTGAGAAAAGAAAAACATGCACACAGCAGAGGGAATAACAGAGGGAGAGGGAGAAGCACGCCACTGAGCAGGGAACCCCCTGCGGGGCTCTATCCCAGGACCCGGGTATTATGACCTGAGCTATAGGTAGACACTTAACTCAGGTACCCCAATAAATACAATCTTTTAAAAAAAATAAATAATAATAAAAATAAATAATATTTCAGATAGTATGATTTTTTTAATGTGAGACTTGGTATAAAAACAGGATGACATACTTGTCTAATTATAGCAAAGACTTTGATAAGTTTAGATGCAGTAGTACATAAAAAATTTAACTTCTTTCATTAACTGATAATTTAATTAGATTAAATTAAGAGACATCAAAATTTAGAGAATCTAATAGTCCTGATCTATTAATAAATGTAGCCATCCTGACCCCAAAACAAGAGTCTTCAGTAAGTATATAAGCATAAGTTGAACATTTACACAAACAGGCCATTATTTAGGCCAGAAGTATATGCCAATAAATTCCTAGAGTTAAATATCAGGCTATATTTTCCAAGAATAAGGCAATAAAATTAGAAAACAATGACCAAAATATTAAATTCATATAATTGGAAGTTAACTTCATACCTAAAAAGAAATAATACAGCTAATTCAGAAATTTTTAGAATTACAGTACTTTGGTAATATCAACTCTCAAAATGAGTAACGGACAGGTGGGGCTAGCAAGAGACTCGTGGGAGGATTAAATCATGGGCCCCTGTATCTCAGGTGCAGTAGAAGCAGTGGATTTGGAATTTCAGTTTTTCCACAACGTTCCACCACAAGCTGGTTAGAACTGTGCAAAAGCAGGAAGGGAAGCCCCAGTAAAGTGGACTGGGGATGCCAGAAGGGGAGGCTGGAAGGGGGCGCCTGGTGCTCAGTGCCCATTACAGACCCCACATTGCAATCCCCCACAGGAGAGACTCACCAATTTTAGGCCCCACAGGGGAAGCTGGAGGTTCATCTCCTGACTTTTTGTAGGAGCTTTGCAGCTCAGCTGGTGAGAATTCTCCATCACCCTGCCTTTCTCCAAGGGACTTTCCTTCAAGCACCCTTCCCAACTTCTTCCTCCTCCATGAAATAACGTTCCTCTCCTTTGTTTCTCGCACTTGCCTGTGATGGGACCTTAGCTTGCTCAGCCCAGACTGCCATTCTCTGCTCTTCCCAATTAAACCCATGCTGCTGGTCAAATAACTGGCAGATTAAGTTTAAGGCCAATCGAACTAATAAATTCAAGAACTTGCAAGGAACAAAATCAATATGCACAAATTAGTGGCACTCCTAGGTGCTCGGAAGGACCCATCAGAAAGAGACTGCTGAGAACGATCTCATTTACACCTGCATCCAAGATAGCAAGATACCCAGGAGGCCCCTGAACCAAGAAAGTGACAGCCCTGCAACAATGACGACAGACAGGGAGGGGTACACACGGAGATGGGGAGGCACTGTGCTCAGGGAAGAACCCACACTGGGAAAATACCTACTCTCCCCAAAACCGGCTACAGAGTCCTCACTTTGGCTCCCGAATTTCCGGACTAGGCGCAAGCCTGGAGTGGGTGTGGACACGGGAAGGACCCCGCAGGGCTGAGGTGGGGAGAGCACGAGCACCAAAGCAGGGGGACGCTCCCTGACTGCAGACCATCTGAGGAGCCCAAGGAACCGAATCCGCGAGCACACAAACACAGACAAGGACCAAGGATCACCCGAGCCCAGAAAGGGGGGACCCCACAGCCCCGCGCACAGCACAGCAGGAGGCCACGTCTCCTCACACAAAACGACGGAAGCCCCAGTGTCTACACAGGGCGCCCTTTCTCTGTGGGGTCCTGAGACCACGAACCCCTTGACAGTCCACTAAGGGACTTCTCCTCACCTCCTCCAGCGTCTGGTCCTTAGGAGGTTGGACTGCTGCCAGTGTGGGCGCGTCCTCCACAACGGGTCCGGTCAGTGTGGATGCAGAGCCACACCCTCCTCAGCTTGTCCTGTCAGGGTGGGAGGCGCCCCACATTCTCCAGAAGTCTCCACAGTGGGTCCTGAAAAGGCAGGGCTCAGGTCACAGCTGTGGCTGTGCAGCCTGGGCTCAGGGCGGGTGCTGGGGTCTGGCGCCCTCTGCAGGCGGTGCAAGGCAGTGCAGGACTGTGGGAGCTCACCCTTCAGTGGAAGGTCCTGCTCCCTCCTGGGGTCCAGCTGATGCCATTTCATTCCGGAAATTCAAGCTGCATGGAGCCCAATACCCCCCAACTTCCCCCCAAATAGCTAAGGAACAATGAATTGGAAACAATGTGGAATTACAACAGTCCTTGACCCAAACAGTGTCACTGAACATGGCCCTGATGCAGACCCACACTCTGACCTCAACTTGGTCTCAAGCCTGGACCCTACCCTAATCCAAGACCCTAACCCTAGCCCCCAACCCAAACAATGTTCACAAGAATCAAGAGGTAGAAACTGCAAATATCCATCAATGGCAAGTGCATAAGCAAAGTGTGGTGAAGGGTTTGAATTTGGGTTCAGGTTCAGGTTTTAGTCAGAGTTCTAATCAGGCTTTGGGTTTAGTGTTAGGGTGAGGGTTTAGAGTGAAGGACAAGGGAACAGAGTTATAGTTTAGGGCTTTAAGTTTATGATTTAGGCTTTAAGACTCAGGGCTTATGGGATAAAGTTCAAGGTCAAATTTGGGGTTTGACTTCATGCTGAGATTTGGGTTCAGGTTTCATGACTTGGAGGTCTGGTTTAGGGTTTGGGTTCGTGGTTCAGGGCTTGGATCCAGGGCTCAGGTACAGGCTTTGGGTTCCATTCCAGGTTTGGGATTCAGGGTTCTAGTTTGGGCTTTAAGGTCAGCTTAGGTTTCAGTGTTGGTAGGGTTTAAGGTTAGGTTTAGGGATGACACATTTTCTTCAGTTGTCATCATGGACAAAATAATTCTATCTGAAGTTTCTAAGTCAGAAATGTATTTCATCTGGGGGCGCCTGGGTGGCTCCGTGTGTTAAGCCTCTGCCTTGGGCTCAGGTCATGATCTCAGGGTCCTGGGATCGAGCCCTTCATCAGGCTCTCTGCTTGGCGGGGAGCCTGCTTCCCCATCTTTCTCTCTGCCTGCCTCTCTGCCTACTTGTGATCTCTGTCTGTCAAATAAATAGAATTAGTAAAAGCTATTATATGATCTTTTACAAACCATTTCCTATCTTTGCATTCTCATGTGCCAAGACAGACAGGGATTATTTAAAACCCTGAAGAGAGTGCTCTTGCTTTTAAATTGCCTGTAACCTTCGTGTAATAGATTTATGATTGATGATAGATTTAGTTAAAATATAACTATTTAAAATATTTACTCTCAGTAAACGATTTCAACCTATGCTCATTTAAGTAACTTGGTGCATAATCCCTTTTCTATTAAACCATAGTGCAAGGACCAATGCCGCGTTTCCGAGAGAACCCAAGCTATTTTTCTAGAATGGCCATATGCATATATATCAGGCGTCCTGTTTTCACTCCCTTTGTGGAGCACCTACCCTGGAGGTCATGTAATAACCAATGACCAAAAAAACAAACCAAAAACCCAAACATCCAGGTCGAAGTGCCATCCCTGCCTGGAGTGGAGGAGACTGCTCAGACAGATCCCAGGCAGGCATCTCAGCCCAGGCCTGTGCTGGGGAAGCTGGTTCCTGGCTTTGGGCACAATCTGGAAGCCAGCAAACTGACCCAAGAGTGCAGCTGGCCTTTAGGACTGATGATCTTTTCGCAGCCAGGCTGCCCGTGGACACCCGCTCAGAAAGCCAGGCTATGAGTCTGCCCAGCGCAGGCGCTGGCAATGGGGCAGCATGCTAGGGCATAGCCCTGCACCCCAGCCAGGGTTCAGGCCCCTGGAGTGAAGGGGCAGGGCCGGCGCAGAGAAGGGTCTTTGCTAATTTCCAAAGCTGGAAGTGAGCTCTCAGAGGACTCAGGAGGGAGGGGGGCGGGGGCGGGGCGGGGGGGGGGGCCAGGAGAAGGGGCTTTGCTAATTGCCCAGGCGGGAAGGAGGGGCACACAGCTCCAGGGTGCTGTGCTGCAGCCCATTCGGGACTGCAGGACCCACCATACTCGCTGCCCCTGCGCTCCCACGCTCCAGCTTAGCCCCAGAGGCCACGGTGTCCCGTTCTCATTCCTGCTGCCTGCTGCCCCTCCCTGCCCCATGGCTTCTCTGGAGGACCCTCTGCTCACAGGTAAAGTGACACCTCGACGCGCCCTCACCTGAAGCAGAAAACTCAGGACAGGAGCGGGGGGGGGGGGGGGGTGGAGTGGTCGGGGCCCAGGCTTCAGGCAACCCCAGGGCACCAGGACCACCCAGGATGCCGCGCCACACCCGCTACGCAGGGGGTCGTGCCAGGACAGCGCCACAGGAGGTACCCCCCCCTGCCAGCGGGCAGGCTAGCCCTCATAGTTCGGCATCCCCACGTGCATGTCAGAGCCTCCTGCCATTCCCAGGGCACCCAGAACCCAGAGAGTGAGGCCTTGGGTGCTTTCTAGTGACAGATTCAAGGCAATTCTTCGACTTTGGGACTTCAGAGTTAACATAGTTTTTATTTGTGATTATTATTTTTGTGTGGGGGCCGTCGCTTTTCTTTTGACCTATGCTTGTTTTCACTCCCGGTTCTGAAGAAGCCCCTAAATCCTAAACCCTGTTGAGGACTCCGAAAGCTCTCAGAGCAGCAGTGCTGGGGGACAGTGTGGACACATGGTTTGGTTTCTCCTCTGGCCTGCTTCTGTGGCAGCCCCGCTCTGTCCTCCTCAGACTTCAGAGCAATATCTGAACAAGTGGAGAAGCGACCAGGGGGTCAGGAAGGTGGCCACCGAAGAGTGACTTCTCTGGAGGTTGGCTGAGCAAGCAAGTGAGCATGTTAGTCCAGCTCTGCCTGCATTCAGTATGGAGCTGAACAGGGGCCAGGGAAGGGGAGGAGGAGCAGAGAGCAGGGACAAAGGGACCAAAGAGGAGATTCAGATGAAGGGAAGTAATGGGGAGGAAAGAGAAAAAACTCTAGAAGACAGCCATGTAGAAAGGAAAAGGGATGAAGTGGGCATTGGGAAAGGGCACCACCAGGGAAGGAGAGAGGGGAAGGAAAGAGGGAGGAAAGAGGAAAGGGGAAAGGGAGAAGGGAGGAGTCAGCATGCCAGGGCTCCCCCTGCATCTGAAGAAGAGGTGGCTGGTCCAGCTTGTCAAACAGGGTGCTCACTCTTTGGCCCCAGTTTCTGCTCCCAGTGCTACTGGGCTTTTCAAGGAAGGCAGGCTGTCCCTTGGGACCTACTGGAGCCCACTGAAGCCCACAGGAGGGTGGGAGAAATAAGATGCCACCGGGTCCTGTCCTGAGCTTCTCCCAGCCACCAGCCTCACCACATGGTGCAAGAGGGACCCCAGAACAAAGGACGGACACAGGCCAGCATGTCTGCTGGTGGCCCTGGGCACTTAGCTCATCGCAGTGAACCACACCGCCTCCTCAACCCACGCTTTTAAAGCCTCCTTTTTCGTTTCTGGCTTTCATGTCTGTAGGAACATGAGCCAGATCTAACTCATCTCCGACAGACAATTCTGACTCACCCCGTGTCAGATTTTTATGAGTGGCTGTGATAGAGTAAGATAGCAATGCTCCAACAAACGGACTGTTTCCTCCCACTTGACCTCAACAGTCTTATACATTTTCTTAGCGAAAACATCTTGTCTCCTTCCATTAAGCTCATAACGTGGTCTAATAGTATACATGCGCCTTCCTTAGATGCGAAGCGATACAGAGGTCCTTTTTTTTTTTTTTTAAATTTTACAAGGTAAAGTCAGTGAACACATCCAACTTGACGAATACGTCTCTAAAATGTCAATCCAGGCAAAGCTTTTTCTGCCTACAGTTTCGAGCCTACGTGGTGACATTTTTAAAATGCTTTCAGTCCCTCAGTGAGGCTCTTAGAAGCTAGCCAGGGCTTACTACGTGCCAGGCACTGTGTCAGGTGTTGGAGCTAAAGGGAAGGAGAGCTTGGAGGCTGGCTGGGGAGGGACATCCATGACACAAGCACAGCTAGAAACGGAGGCCAGTGCTAGAAAAGAGAGAGCAGGCTGCATGGAGAGTGTGTACCATGGGGCTTGTGAGCTCACGAATAAGTGGGAGTAACTGGAGTGGGGAGATGGGGGAGAGAAGAGGGTCTTCCCATCAATGGGAATCACCTGTGCTTGGAGGCAGGTGGCATGAGAGGTCTCCACAGGAAGAAGGAGGCAGTGTGGTTGAAGGGCAGAGAGATGGGGCAGAACAGGCATCAGTCAGTTGGAGGGGTATGAATAGACTGATGGGAGGATTATGGGTGCCTTTGGAGGACTGAGAATTTGTTAGAAGATCAGTGCAGATTTCTATGGAGACAAATGCCAGGAACTGATAGGTCTTTGAAAGGTCACTCTGGCTGCCTTTTGGCAAAGGGGTTGGTAAAAGGCACTTGCAGGTGTGAACACACCAGGTGGGAGGTGAGTGCAGGAAATCGGGTGAGGGAGCATGGGAACTTGGTCCCGGGGTATATAAGGGAGAATAGCCTTTAAGGAGTTCCACAAATTGGCACCAGCTGTGGCTTCATTACAGAGCTGGAAGGGGGAGGTGAGTGTATCCTGGAGGTTACAGAAATTACATGAGAAAGGGAAGTCTTTTTAGATCTCTTTTTCAACTAGAGGAACTCTCACCTTATTGATAGAATTCCAGAGTGGGAACCAATGATATGAGGACATCTTTGAAATGTCTGAATATGTTCTTCGACATCTTTGCAAGTGACGAGGAGACCTTGACCTTAGGAGGCCTTGGCCCTCTTTGTAGCCAGAAAGATTTCACCTACAGATTTGGGTTCTCCCTTTTAAAGTCAAGGAGTCAGTCCTTCCAAAGGACACCTCCTATCATTTTACCCTCTCATCATAACTCACGTGCTGGCATCTCCAAGACCCTCTGTTCCAGGTTGAGAGTATCCACTTTGGCCGGGCTGGTCTTGCCAAGAACACCACCACAGGAAATCTAGAGCCTGTAGTGCTATTAATAACATCATCTAAGACTGTGTTTGCTGCCCTCTTGGCCTCTTCCCACCATGACTCACTGAAGCTTTTTACACATTGTATCCATTATGCTATAGTTCCCAAAGCTCATCTTCTCTAGTGCCATTAATTTTTAGGGGACCAGGCAAACCTTAAACTTGTCCCCCCCTAATTGGATCCCTGTTCCCCCACAATCTATTTGAAAGCCTTTCACCATGATTCTTGAATGAGATCTGAGACCACTGCTGGTACCTAACACTTCTTGGCACCTTGTCTGTTAGGTTCTTGGAAGAGGAGATGGCTATGGAGGTGAGTGGGAATGGGAGTGGGAGGATTTCTCCCTTCACTTCCCTTTTTGTGTTTTCAAATAATGGGTTTTGAGGGGGCGGGAAAGTTTAACCAGACCATTTATTTTCCATCTCCCATCGATAAAATGTTTACCACTCCACACTGGAAGAATTTATATCTTTCCTTTGAATCTCCAGGAAAATCTCCCAAACCCAGACCACCACCATGTGGATTCAGCCATCTTCTGATTCACCTCCAGATTGTCTCCTCCTAAATGCTCAAGCCACAGGTTAAGGGCGAAATGTTCAATGCCCAAGCAATTAAGTGGGGAACACGTTTATCTAAGCAATTGCATGCAGCTCTCTATCTGCATACAGGGGGTCTCTCCCAAGCATTTCCAACCTCAGCAAAAGAAGACAAAGCCCCAGCAGTCTGGGGTATATATCATTCATTCATTCCTGTGTTCAACACTCATGGCGGATCCCCAGCAAGACAGTGGGAGAGCAAGGACTGGAGAAATCCTGGAAGCTGAAGTCTGAGGAGGATTTCAAATTCAAGTCAGAGATGAAAGAAACATCTGGACTTGGTCCTCAGGTACATGCAGTATTCTGAACTGAGGCTAGAACCAGAGACCATTCTAATGAAAGGCCTCTACAGGTGGGCTCCAACTCAGTTTCGTGTATATTCATTCATGAAATAGCTCTTTGGGTCAACATGCAGAAGAAAACCATTTCAGAAAACTGACAATGAGGAGAGTAAAGGGAAGCCAGAAGGCTTGTGAATGGGGAGAGAGGAGGACCCAGGGCAGGAAACCAAGAATCCCTCCCTGCCCTCCTTGCTGCCAGGGAGGTCTGAGGGACTAGTTTCCACCTGGGATCCCAAGTCCAGAACAAAAGCAGCGGGGCCACGGCGGGGGAGGGAAGGGGGTCCTCAGCAGGGGCGCATGGGGCTGCGGAAAGATGGGGGCTAGCGTGCCTGCTGGCGGGGGGCACCTCGCAAGGCGCTGTCCCCAGCCCGACCCCATGAGGACCCGGGTTTGGCGCAGCGTCCGGGGTGGTCCCGGTGCCCTGGGGTTCGCGGGAGGCTGGGCCTCCACAACCCCCCTCTTCGCCCCCAGGTCGGGTCCGCGCTTTCTGCTCCAGGTGAGGGCGCGGCGCGGTGTCACTTTACCCCTGTGCAGAGGGTGGTCCGGAGAAGCCTTGGGGCGGGGAGGGGCAGCAGGCAGCAGGAGCGGGACAGCGGAGCCTCACATGGGAGCGTACGGGCAGCGAGTCCGGTGGGTCCTGCAGTCCCGACTGAGCCGCAGCACAGCACCGCGGCGCTGCCCGCCCCTCCTCCGCCAGCCCCTCCACCTCCTCCCAGACTCTCAGCCACATCCTCTGTGAGCTCACTTCCAGCTTCGGCAATTAGCAAAGCGCCTTCTCCCCGCCGCCCTCCACCCGCCCCCGCCCCCTTCCCTCCTGAGTCCTCCCCGAGCTCCCTTTTCGCTTTGGCAATTAGCAAAGCCCCTTCTCTGCCCCGCCCCCGCCCCCTCCCTCCTGAGGCCCCGCCCTGGCTGGGGCGCGGGGGAAGCCCCGGGGGCTGCAAGCTTGACCAGCGCTGGCGCTGGGCAGCCTCCTAGCCTGGCTCCTTGAGCGGGTGTCCACCCGCGGCCTGGCTGCAAAAAGATCATCAGTCCTGTTAACCCTGGCTGCACTCTCCCGTCAGTTTGCTGGCTTCCAGATTGCGCCCAAAGCCAGGAACCAGCTTCCCCAACACAGGCCTGGGCTGAGATGCCTGCCCAGGATCTGTTTGAGCAGTCTACTCATCTCCAGGCAGGGATGGCACTTCCACATGGATGTTTGGGTTTTTTTATTGTTTTTTGGTCATTGGTTATTATTACATGACCTCCAGGGTAGGTGCTCCACAAAGGGAGTGAAAACAGGATGCATGATATACCCCTCACCTCCCATGCTGTCTTTCTCTTAAATAATAAGCACTGCTGAACTATCTTAGATTCTGTACCTTCTCTCCAGCCATGAACCTATCACTGTCTTTAACTCTTGAAAACTTCATTAGACAAATTAATGTGGTGAAGGAAGCAATATGAGAAAGCCTATTAATCTGATGAGCATGGAACTGAACAAACCCTATAGATACTTTCCCTTTGATTTCTAGCCTATCAATACCTACAGTGAGTCACATACACTCAAGATTATTGTTTTTATTGTATACTTCATATATTCATTGATTTTGGACTCGTTATCATTTCGTTGAAGTGTTAAACTATGGTAATAAACAAACTTTTAATTAACTTTTCCTCCTATGATACAAATATAACTTGCACTTGAGCTTTAGCTAATTTTATGTTCTAAAATTGCCAAAACAAAATGATCAAGGTTTCTAGATTATTTACTGTATTTTCTACTATATAATATTGTTCTATCTCTTCTGTATAAAGAAAATGAATGCTTGGGGCTCTTGGGTGGCTCAGTGTGTTAAAGCCTCTGCCTTCTGCTTAGGTCATGATCCCAGAGTCCTGGGATAGAGCCCCACATCAGGCTCTCTGCTCAGCAGGGACCCTGCTTCCCTTCCTTTCTCTCTGCCTGCCTCTCTGTCTACTTGTGATCTCTGTCTGTCAAATAAATAAATAAAATCTTTAAAAAAAGAAAATGAATGCTTGATAACTAAATGAATGCTTTACTGAACAAATTAAATATGGCAATGGCATTTTATTTTATCATGCTTCACATATTAAACTATAATATTATATCACTAGTCTCCAAATAATCTACTCGCATAGTCATTTGGAAGCTTTTAGCAAAAGAATTCTTCCTCCTGATTGTAGTATAAAAGCCACAGAAATATACAGAAGACTCCTAGGATAGAAAGTTAAATCCAGTTATCCGTGATGCCTTGAGGAGGACCTGACCTATGTATGTCCTGGGATGCACTAGTAACTGTTACATGTGATAGGATTATATTTAATATATACAGTTTCATTTACTTCACAAAGGACATATAAATTTGAGAATAAAATATTTGATGAATCTATAAAGTCTATATCTATTTGTAACTAATGTGGTAGAATTAAGATGTTAATTTGAAAAAAAATTCATTGAACACATACACATATTCAATTGTTTTTATATATATAAACAGCATTATTTATTTATGTAAATAAATGCATTGTCTGTAAAATCCATTTACTTATCAATCATAAGGGTAATTTTAAGTACTAAGAATAAGAAATATGTGAAAAGATAAGTGTTCAAGAGTGCAGTTTGTGGTAATTAATACAATATGATAGGCTCATGAAAAAGATATATTACTTGAACTTAAAAGCTTCTATAATTAAGCGATGACCACTTGAAATTTGTAATTAGTCTTGCTGCAGTTTTTCCTTGCACTTATTGCCCTTCCCCAGAAGTTCATTAAGAATTTCTGTGAATGTCCTTATGTTTAATCTCATTCATAGATTCCACTGCTGCTCACAAAACAAAGCCAAAAAGAGAGGTAACTCTATGTGGCACTCCATCCACAAGCAATACATTCATAAATAATTAAAAAGCTCTCTACTTCATTTGTTACCCATTCAGCTGATAATTTAAATGAGTAACTGAGGCCATTTTATCAGCACTTTTAATAGAATGCGACTCAGAAACTTCACAGTGTTATTTAAGAAGAAATGCTCACGTGTTAAGGTTTTTATTTTTTTAAATCAACAAAATAATTTTCAAATATTAAAAGCAAATGTCTCCTTTTCCTCCAAGTTTCCTTGCTATGTCAAAGTTACAAATAAATACATTAAAATCGTATTTTGAGTAGTAGATAAAAACAAAAGTTTTGAAACTGTGGGTTGAGTGTCTGGGTTAACTTGTATAAATATCTGAACTCAATGTATTTAGACTTTATTAGATTTTTTTTAGACTATTTAAAAATACATGCTGAGATAATGACAACATTATTTTATTCATTTTAATAAATAAATTATTTTATTTAATTATGTTTAGATATTTATTTATTAAATTAATGATTTAATATTTAATAATCTAAATTTGAAATATTTTAAATTCTAAAAATATTTATTTAATTAAATTGATATATTTAATATAAATATTTAATAAATTATTTAACCATTATTATAATTATGCAATACATTATGTATTGTGTAATAATTGCATTTTAATAAATAAATAAATGTATTATTTACATTATTTTATTTTATTTTATTTTATTTACTTGACAAAGAGAGGGAGAACGCAAGCAAAGGGAGCTGCAGGCAGAAGGAGAGGGAGAAGTAGGCTCCCAGCTGAGTAGAAAGTTCAACCTGGGGTTCCATCCCACAACCCTGGGATCACCACCTGAGTCGAAGGCAGATGCTTAAGTGACTGAGCCATCCAGATGCCCAAGGCTTTGTATTCTTCGCTTCTAAATATTGATGCTCCTTCATCTCTGGAGTTAGTAAATTGATGTTGAGAATTCATATCAAAGAATTGATAGTAGCTGTTAAACAGAAACATGTAATTTAGGGGAAAAAAAAGAACAGAAGGAAGAGAAAGGCCAAAAGTCAAAAGCACATTAATATAAAATTTAATTAGATAAAAAAGCTGATATTCCTGAAGGGGGCTAATAAAAGAGCTGCAAAGAGCTGATAGGATTAGGAAAATTGTCCACTCCTGGTCATTTCATAATTTTAAACTATTCCTTATTAATAAATATACTTAGTTCCAGAAACACAAGCACATAAGAACATTTCCACCAAGTTTCCTCTAACAGCATTTACAAATTAGACGTTCAAACAATGCAGTTCATTACATGTTGCATCTGTATCTTAAAGTTTAAACACATTCTGTGACACATTTTCCAACAATTAAAATTAAAAAATATATATATACATATATATCTATGTATATATATATATATACCTTATCCCTAAATGGAAAAAATATATAGAGAGAGAGAGAAACCTTATCCCTAAATGAAACCTTTCTTTGTTTATTAGATTAAATAGGTAAATTAGCAACAACAACAACAAACAGCTAATATTATAGAGGTAGGAACAATTTACCTTTTCATTCATTGCTATTTTCTAAAAATTCCTATTTTATTTTTTTCTCAAGTCTGTCATAATAATTTTCTAAATCTCCTGCCTTATTCAATTTTTTTCTTTTAGTGGAAATCTCTATTTCATATTTATTTTCTCTTCCTCCACTCTTTGCTCTAATAATTCAATGTATTATTAGATTTTCTGTTTTTCTCTTTATCCAGATATATCTTTTCTTTCTTTTTTTCTTTTTTAAATAATTTGATTTGCTGGCATTTTACATCAGTACATGCTTTCTTATGGATGTTAGAAATGTCTGTGGAACTACTAGAAGAATAAACTTTTTTACCTTTAAGAAGTTTACAGTCTAGAGTGCCTGGGTGGCTCAGTTGGTTAAGTGTCTTCCTTCAGCTTAGGTCATGATGCCAGGGTACTAGGATCCAGTCCTGCATCAGCTGCCTGCTCAGCAAGGAGTCTGGTTCTTCCTCTCCCTCTGCCCCTCCCTCTCTCTCTCTAATAAATAAATAAAATCTTTTAAAAAAAGACTTACTGAAATCTGAGACTGAATTACTAAATTCAGTCTTAATAGAAGACAGCTAAACAAAGCAATAATCACAACTGGAAAATTTAGCGAGATCATGGTTTAACATTTTTGGTTGACACAGGACCTCTTTCAGTAACAACTTTCCCTAAATATCAATTTCTTTTTAAGGCAAAAAATTTTGACAAGAAATCCAGATCCTTCTGATCATTTTCATATCAATTTAAGGTGACATCCTCAGAGTATATAATCAAATATGTAATTATTCTATCTGTTGCCTTGTATATTGCCTGTATCTTTTTCAGACTCAAAGTTCCATTGAGGTAGAGTTTTTTTTTTTTTTAAGCAGAGATTTTTAAAGTGTTTGATATATACAAGATGCTTAATAAGTGTTTACAAAGCCTATGTATTACAGAAGCTTTAAACAGGCTTTAAAATAATGTAGGTGATATTAGTGGTCATATCAAACAATTTTTAGGTTTCAGTCATGTAAATAACTACATTTCTCAGAGACAGAGAAACATACAAATGGTCTGGGTCCAGTAGGATAATGCTAGCATGTGTTGTAAATTCTTTTATATGACCTTATTCTTGCAAGAATTGGTTATGTGGCAGAAAAAAAGGTATCACTATCTTATACTTTATTATTTAAAGAGATTTATGGAAGTCTTAATTTCTTACACTACCCCTTTGTTTCAGTGGACCCAATTTCCGTGGTAATGGTGAGAGGAAAGTAGGCAATTTAGGCAGCAGCAAAAATCTCCTACAAGGCACTATAAAATAAGGCTTGTTCTAGATCATGGGTCTGTCCAAAGGGGAATGTTAAGGGGTAGAATGGATGATGGATGCATTGTGGACTTATAACTTTAAGATTAATACTGTTATGCCCCAATAATGGGTCTATGATTAAAGGAGCGAGACTGATGTAAAGCAAAGGTCAAGCAAAGCTTTATTTCATGCCAAGCATCAAGAATCTAACCAAACGTTTGGGGCCACACCTCTTATGAGAGAAGGCAACCCTTTGCTGTTTCACAGTCTAGCTTTTAAGGGCAAAGGCCATGCAGTCAGGCCTGGCCACGCACAGGTGACCAATGAGATTTTAACACACACAGGAAACTCCACAGTGAGGCTAGGTGACCAATTGAGGTTCAATTTACCCTAGTATACACATTTGACCCAGCCTATTACACCTTGATTAGGATTGGTGCAAAAAAGGTTCCCAAAGGGCGGAGGAGTGGGGCATACTCCTTAGTATCTAGGGAGACAATATGCAAACACCGCCCCCCTCCCGCTGATTGATGTCTCCACCTGGCCTGACCCACCCTTGTATATGGGCTTTGTTACCTGGAGCTGATTTCCAGGACTTGTTTTTAAGTGAATCCCCTGGGGGAAGGGGAACAAGGACAGTTTAAGGGTTAACCTCAATGAAAGCCTCTTGCTAAAATATAAAAATATAAAATAGGTCCTTACATTACAACAACTCAGTAGGGAAAGTCCCAGTGTGGTGATAAAAGAAGTGAGGTAACTTGCATTGCACATTTTTTTTTAAAACGTGTAAGTTGTATTTTTCCGTGCCATTACATCATACTTTATCTTCATCTCTGTCTACTAGTTTAAAACTAGTTAAACAAACTCAACAATTTTTTTAAAAATATTTTATTTATTTATTTAAGAGCAAAAGCCAGAGAGAGAGAGAGAGAGAGAGCATGAGCAATATGGGGCTCGATGCCAGGACTCTTGAGATCCTGATCTGAGCCAAAGGCAGACACTTAACTGACTAAGCAAATGAGACTCCCACAAACTCAACAATTTTATAAAATTTTTATTTGTTGGGGTGCCTGGCTGGAACAGTCAGTAAAATATGTAAATCTTGATCGTGGGGTTGTACGTTTGAAATCCACCTTGGGTATAGAGGTTTTATTTAAAAATAAAATCTTTAAAAATTTTTTTTTCATTTTTTTATTTAAGCCATTGTATGGCAGTGTTGATCACTATATTGTACACCTGAAAGTAATATTAACCTTATTTTAACTAACTACAATTTAAATAAAAACTTTAAAAATAAAATTAAAATAATAATCATAAAAATAAAAAAGAGGAAAAATTATTTGGCAGGCAATTTTCTTAATTGCATTATTATTTATTATTATCATAGTCTGTGTGTGTCGGTGGGAAGTGGCTGGTATTACAGTGAGTTCCATATCTGTGTTACACTGAGGTCCATGTCTGTAGTCAGTCTTTTTTTTCTTTTAGTTTATTTTCAGGGATCCAAAATTCATTGTTTATGCACCACACCCAGTGCTTCATGTAATAAATTCCCTCCTTAATACCCACCACTGGGCTCACCCAACCACCTGCCACCCTCCTCTTCAAAACCCTCAGTTTGTTTCTCAGAGTCCACAGTCTCTCATGGTTTGTCTCTCCCTCCGATTTCCCCCAGCACACTTCTCTCCATCTCCCAGTGTCCTCCACGTTATTCCTTATGTATTGAGTCTTATAAAAACTTTTATTTCTTTCCCTATTCTGCTTTGCATATGCTTACCTTAGATGTTAAAATGTTATAAACCTCTCCTGCCTGGTCCATTTTCTCTCTATTCTCTTATGATTTCTCATGCTCTCCCTGCCAACCCCACATGCCTTACAATATCTGGATATGACTAATTTCTTCCTGAGCTACTTTATTCTACTCTGCCATATGGTTGCCCTTCCCTCTTCTGTACCATAACTTCTATCCCCTGCATTTGTGCTTTAACAATACCTAATTCTTTTCACTGCATCTGTATCTTTGAGGTCAATACTCAGTAGTGCAATCGCTGGGTCATAGGCTAGCTCTATTTTACTGGAAAGAAGGGCCATATGCACCCCAGTGTTCATAGCAGCAATGTCCACTATAGCCATTCTGTTGAAAGAGTCAAGATCCCCTACAACAGACAAACGGATAAAGAAGATGTGATCCAAGGATACAATGGAATATCACTCAGCCATCAGAAAGGATGAATACCCAACTTTTGCATCAACATGGATGGGACTGTAGGAGATTATGTTAAGTGAAATAAGTCAAGCAGTGAAAGTCAATCATCATATGGTTTCACTTATTTGTGGAACCTAAGGAATAGCATGGAGGACATTAGGAGAAGGAAAGGAAAAATGAAGTGGGGGTATTGGAGGGGGAAATGAAACATGAAAAACTATGGACTCCAAGAAACAAACTGAGGGTTTTAAAGATGAGAAGGATGTGGGGATGGGTGAGCCTGGTGATGGGTATTAAGGAGGGCACATATTGCATGGGGCACTGGGTGTTTTACACAAACAATGAATCATGGAACACTACTTCAAAAACTAATGATGTATTGCATGGTAACTAACATAACATAATTTAAAAAAAAAAAGGAGGGGGACAATACCTAACACTCAATCTTTGCTAGTTTCTTGTTTACCTCCTTTTAAGAGTAAGCTCATTAGTGTTTTTTTTTTTTTTTGGTTTGTTTTTTTTTTTTGTCTCAACTAAAAGAAGAAAAATAATACACATTATTTTGAAAACTTTTTGAACAGTGTACAAACGTTAGTCAAGTCCACAATGTCTCATCTCTTCTTCCTCCTAACATGGCTAAGTTGAAAAACCCTTTATCTGGGAAAAGATCATTGTCCAGCCACCTTGTGTAAGATTTTGGCTTTAGGTTAGATTATCCTTTCTTTCCTTTTCTGAAAATAAGTTGAAAATATTAATAGCCTCAGTTTTTCTTCCAAAATATGACTGCTTCTTTACCAAGTGCAAAAGCAACCCATTTTGACCATAGTAAACAGCTTGGACCTACTTTTTTTGGCTCACTGTTTTAGTGAGACAAGTGGAGTGAAGATGACACACCATTTCCAAATGTATTAATAATTGGTAGACCATACTTCTAAATTGAAGATTTGTTGCCATTAAACTACGACCAGACTCGCTATAATTACAGAGGTAAATTCTTTATATTTACTATATTTGAAATTACCATATAATACCAAAATAAAATTATGATTATGTGAAGAGTCTGTAATATTAAGAAGATGACTTTGAAATGATTGCTTATCTAAATGAAATTTCCCATTTTATAATCTTGTATAAGCTTCCGCTGTCATTTCCTATTTAAAATCTATTAGAAGGCACTCTTATTTTCCCTTAAGTGGGAAGTCAAATGTGGAACAAATTCATCCCAAAGGAACTGATTCTATGTTCCACTGAAGACAAGGTGGCTTCCATGTGGCATTTTGCCTCTTGCATATTGTTCATCTCCTACAACAAATGGGGGTATGCTCTTTAGTAAACTAATTCAACTCAATTAGAGACATTGTCTTCAAGGGATAACATCATAGAGACTAGAATCAGAATCATACTTTTGGGAAAATTGGGCCCAGGATTTTTGTTTTGTTTTGTTTTGTTTTGTTTTAAGATTTTATTTATTTATTTGACAGACAGAGACCACAAGTAAGCAAATAGCGGGGGGGGGGGGGAAGCAGGCTCCCTGCTGAACAGAGAGCCTGATGCAGAGCTCGATCCCAGGGCTCTGAGATCATGGCCTGAGCCGAAGGCAGAGGCTTAACCCACTGAGCTACACAGGTGCCCCTGGGCCCAGGTTTTGATGGCTTCTTTCCTCAATCTTATAAAACCTATTTGAACTCTACTGGATGCCAGAACTGCTTAAAAATATTTGGTCCCTTGTAATTTTAACCTTCCAGTATTCAATGCACCTGATCCATGTAATATCCTATAGTATTTTTGTCAAATGAAGACTCTCAAAGTGTGTTTCTTGGGAGACACTTTTCAATTGGTTGCTTACATTTCTGCATTTATTATTTGTTCTAGGCCATCCTTTGAAGATGGTTGTATTGAATAGACTTGGAAGACAGAAATAGTATCTTTTTTTTTAACTTAACCTGTTGTGTTTGCAAATATTATCTGCCTCTCTTTTGATTCTTCTTGTGGGAACTGAGGCTCAGAACTGATATATAACTCCCATCCCTACACACACACAAACACACACACACACACACACACACACACACACACACACACAAATAATGTTAATATTCTGGCTACCTCTATTGCTGTGAATAATAATCTATATTATTTCTGAAACATGAGTCTGCGTCTTCTATCAACACCCAAGAAACTACGGCAGACTCATACACCAGCTTTCAAATAAGGGAAAATAATCTCAGATGCTTTATATTTTTTGATAGTGTTACCTACTTCCGAACATATGACTGAGCACATATAAAGCTGGAGCCATGACCATTTAGAGCTTCTTCTGTGGAAGAACTATGCATTCACTAGTAAACAATAGTAGTTTCATCTTTTTTTTTTTTCCTCCTGGACACCATTTCCTCTCTCAAACTGTTGCTCAAATTGGATGGAGTCTAAGGTCCTTTGAGGAAATTTTTGTTTAATGATTCAAAATAAAATAGGAAGAGTCTAAAGTGCTAAAAATACTTCTAGATAAAAGGTATAAGATCATGCCAGAAAGGATAGTAATTTTATCTAACAACTGCCTGTTCACCCCTTTTTTGTTCATTAACTAATCTCCAAATTCCTGACTAAATCCCTTTTGTAAGCCAGAATGTGAGCTAAAAACTGGGATTTTAAAAAATGTTCATTTGAAATCCAGTTAGTTAACATATATGGTTGTATTAGATTCATGTGTACAATATAACATATAGCACTCAGTGCTCATCATGACAAGTGCTCTAATTAACCCCCATCACTTATTTAATCCATCACTCCTTTCAGATCCCGTCAAGTAACCATCAGTTTGTTCTCCGTAATGAAATGTCTGTTTCTTGCTTTGTTTCTCTTTCTATGTCTTATTATTTCCCCTTTGCTTGTTTGTTTTGTTTCTTTTATTCCATATATGAGTAAAGGTATTTGTCTTTCTCTGACTGACTTATTTCACTTTTAGCATTATACTGTCTAGTTCCAACCATGTTATTGCAAATGGCAAGATTTCAGTCTTTTTTATGGCAGAATAATATTCCATTGTATATACATACCACTTATTCTTTATTTATTCATCAATTGATGGATACTTGGGCGCTTTCCATATCTTAGCTTTATAAATAATGCTGCTATAAACATAGGGGTGCTAGCATCCCTTTGAATAAGTTTTCTTATATTCATTGGGTAAATACACACCAACAGGTTTGTTGGATCAAAAAGGACTTCTATTTTTAAATTTTATGGAAATTCCATACTGTTTTCAAATATGGCTGTATCAGTTTGCATCACCACCAACAGTTCACAATTGTTACTTTTTCTTTTTTTTTTTTAAGATTTTATTCATTTGACAGAGAGAGATCACAAGTAGAGAGAGAGAGAGGAGGGAGCAGGCTCCATGCCTGACAGAGAGCCCGATGTGGGACTTGATCCCAGGACCCTGAGATCATGGCCTGAGCTGAAGGCAGAGGCTTAACCCACTGAGCCACCCAGGCAGCCCCCACAAGTGTTACTTTTTCACATCCTCTCCAACACCTTTTGTTTCTTGTAGTGTTGATTTTAGCCATTCTGACAGGTGTGAGGTGGTATCTCTTTCTAGTTTTGCTTTGCAATTTCCTGATGATACATGATGATGGACATCTTTTCATGTATCTACTGAACATTTGAATGTGTGCTTTGGGGAAACACTTGTTCATGTCTTCTATCCATGGTTTTATTGGATTATTTGTTTTTGGATGTTGACTAAAAACTGGATATTAAGTAACACACAAGACAGGTTTCCTTGAGCTTAAATTTTATTTGCATGAGTATCATTAACAGGAAAAAATATGCATATGGGTATGTACAAGTGTGTTTATGTATACATCTATCTATCTATCCTCTATCCCATGTCTTCTAATTGTGGTAAATCCTGTAAGGTGGGGAATGGGATAGTCTGAAGAAATATGCTTCTGGATATGCTGGGTAAGCAAATTTAATTGCACTCAGATGCATTGGATATAAGTGAATCACTCAAATGAGTTATTTAATATTATATAGAAACAAATTAAAAGTTTATGTAGTTGAAAATAATAGGTAGTTAAAATAATTTTTTTGTTTGTTGTTTTTGTGTCTTTTTTTGTTTATATATACTATGGTGTGAATGTTTATGTCTCCCAAAATCATATTATGAAATCTAACTCTGTAAGTGCTAGTATTAAAACATAGGGGCCTTTGGGAGGTGATTAGGTCATAAGTGGGATTACAGTCCTTTTAAAGGAGACCCCAGAGAGTTCTCTTGCTTCATTCATCATGTACGTTTACAGTGAGAAGATAGCCATCTATGAGGAAGTGGGCTCTCCCTGGATCTGCCCATTCCTTAATCTTGAACTTCTCCGTTCTAGAACTGTGAGAAATAAATTCCTGTTCTTTATAAGCTATTAAGTCTATATCATGTCCGTTATAGCAGCCTGCATGCAGAAGGACACTATGACCTAAAATGAGAGCAATAAATATAAAGTTTCAGTAAAGTCAGTTGGTACAATGTTTTTTTTTTTTTTTAATTAGAGAAGACATGCTGCTTCATGTTAAACCTTGATATTGTATATGTTTCTTGAAGGGCCACTTCTTACTCCTTTGTGTGTTTTCCACAAAGTCCAGGATGATGCCTTACATAAAGGTAATATTTTATAAATACTGCTGGAAATATATACTTCTCTAAAATCTTATTTTGCCTACAGATTACTTGGATCCACTTTGCCTTGTGTAGAATATTTGAAATATATTAAGAACAGAATGTCTCTCTAAATAACATTTAGAATCATCATTAGTTTATGACTCCTGACTGATTTGTTTATGCAGTGATACTTACTGCAAGAACACTGAAGTTTGTAATATAATTTTGAATTAATCACCAAGCTAGTTTATTTTAACTTATGAAAAAATAATTTCTCATGTTGGTTTAATTCTGCTCTTATGTTATGGTCATGACATTTTCATTAAAATAAAGTAGAAAATAGAAGTAAATAATAAATGAAAAATAAAAATTAAAAAATAAAAAAATAAAAGCAAATCTCTTGTGAAATGTTAAACTTTTCTTACTTATTTTGTTTTGCTTTTCTTCTACCATGCTGGCAAAGCTGTATATTGCAGATAGGTACAATTTTCTAGGTGCTAGGTTTGTTACTTTTGCTAAAATTTTCAAAATATAAGGAGTTGAATAGTCATGGATTGTTTATTAAACTCCTTATCTACACATATAAAAATAAAACAATGATGGTGACCTGGGTATTTCTAAAATTGTATTCTGTTTTTCCATATTATGGTTTACAATGTAATTAATAAAGATTCTGCATATATTAACATCATCCCATTCTATCTCATCTGTATGTCCATACAGAGCTTGTATGATTTCTATTCATTGCTATGTTGTGGTGAAGAGATTGTCTGAAGTAGCCTATATTTATGCAGGTAGATCTTAAGCTACGGTGCTCTTGTTTATTTGCTTGTTCGTGATCAGTATGTTTGAAAGATGGTAACTATTGCATCAGGTGTGACGATTAAAAAATATTATTGGTGCCTGATACACTGTGATAAAATAGGTAAGTCAATTCATAATTTGTTAATTAAATTAGAAAAGAAATTCCTTTGGATTTGTTCTTTATTAAGAGTTTTTTTTTTTTTTTAACGAATGCCTTGGGATGTTTTTTGTGTAATATATATCACATGCCTCAACCTTTAAATTTGAATGTAGAAAAGAGTTATCAGAATGAGCCTAGAAAATATTGTTATGGGGGCGCCTGGGTGGCTCAGTGGGTTAAGCCGCTGCCTTCGGCTCAGGTCATAATCTCAGAGTCCTGGGATTGAGTCCCACATTGGGCTCTCTGCTCAGCAGGGTGCCTGCTTCTTCCTCTCTCTCTGCCTGCCTCTCTGCCTACTTGTGATCTCTCTCTGTCAAATAAATAAATAAAATTAAAAAAAAAAGAAAACATTGTTTTGAAATATTTTTGTTCTGTTGTATTATGTTAACTTAGGAAATAATGGTAGTTATTTTTATTAACATTTCCTACTTTCCACATGCCCTTACAGATGAGATATCATGTTTTTCCTACTCTTTTTATCGTGGTTGTTATATTCTTCATGATCAATAACAATCAATGAAAATTCCTAACATTAATTTTCTTTGGGAAAGTGATATTTTAGCAGGAATCCATGACCTAAAATTTTAGCTGTTGTTCTTCCAGGAGATGAGACTATCAATGTTCCCGAAATTTCAAGAAATAGAACTTATTAATTGTGTTGGTTGATGTTTATTGTCTCTGAACTTAGAGGTGCATAATTCAATTTAAAATTTATTTTGGGGGCGCCTGGGTGGCTCAGTGGGTTAAAGCCTCTGCCTTTGGCTCAGGTCATGATCCCAGGGTCCTGGGATCGAGCCCCGCATCGGGCTCTCTGCCTAGCAGGGAGCCTGCTTCCTCTTCCCTCTCTCTCTGCCTGCCTCTCTGCCTACTTGTGATCTCTATCTGTCAAATAAAATAAATAAAATCTTAAAAAAACCGGAGTAGACATTATGGGGGTGCTTATCTGAAATTGAGGGACATTATAAAAAAATAAAAAATAAAATTTATTTTGAATTGAAAACAAGATCTTACTGAAGTTTAGGCATCCCACTTTATATCAGGCCTCCAGTACATTCTAATTTATTTATAGAAAATATCATAAACATGAATGACACTTTTCCTATTGCATTTATATGAAACTGCAATGACTCAAAGATGTCAGATTTGAAAAGCACTACCTTTCTATAATTTCTGTTTCTTAGGAGGAATGGATATACCATTTTAGCTCAATTATCCAACAGTATTCAAAACCACCATGAATTTTAAAACATAGTTATTACACCCTAAAAATCAAGTATGAAAATGTATAAACAACCAAATCTCTATCTGTAAATGAAATACTCCCACACAGACGGGTTTTAAAACTTTCTAACTTAAGGAATTTGATAGCACAGACTCAGGGTAGTAGTTTCAGTGCCTACAGTATACTTTCAGGGAGAGAGTAATGTAAGCTCTGAGTCACTTTCTGCCTAGAGATGACCTAATAGTGGTTCTGGCATTGTTTGTTTGTTTTTGAAAATACGTTCCTGGGCGTCATTCAGAAAATGCAGATTTTGGCATCTATATAAATTAAGGATGATCTTTTTGAACTTTTGTCTTTCATTACATCAAATTACCATAATTGGACAGAAATTCCACTAAATTAAGCATTGTTAGGAAATGTGTAAATTGGAGCTACTCAAATTAGTTGCTCTTTGAACTATGTGCTGTTGGTTCAGGATTAGATAAGGATTTTGAAGGCAAACCTAAATCATTGCTTCCTTTTTTGAGAGATTCTCAGCATATTTTCTTAAAATTAGCTGAAATAAACAATGTGTTTAGTCGCAAAGTGATTTGCATTTTTGCACAAACTCCCTATCTCCTTGAGAATTATAACAGATATTTCATGAAACATCATTGATCTTTACTTTGTTACACTGCTGTAAAGTACATTTAGAGTTGCCAGTTAAAGGTGTTAGTGTTGAGATGAAATGTCATGCATTTTTCTTCACTTCCATGCAAATGAACACAGTAAATTATTAAGACACAATGAAGAAAAAAAAATTGACAATGAGTTCCAGATTTTAAAAATCACTTGCCATTCAATCCAAATTGTGAGTTTGATCAGTTACCGAACACTTTATAATGCACCCCCGGTAATTTTACAGAGATTACTTTTTTCTTACCAATTCTTGATTATTCTGTCTTGCAATGCAGAGAAAGCTAACTAATTTAAAATAAACTTCCGTTAATTTTGATTGTTATAAACTTAAAATTGACTAATTTCCATATACAGAGTTTAAAATGTTCACAATTTACATTAAATATATATTCTGTGTATACCTTGGAAAAATTATACTGAAAACTGAAATTAAAATGATGTTGTATATAGCTGCAAGAAGCCGCCTGTCCCATTTCATCTTACTATATAAGTTGTGTCAGGTAATTTATAAAATCCCTGCTGCATAACAAATCTATTTTTTGTTGGAATGGGTAGTAATGTTTCTTCTTATTTCGAAATAAGAGTTGGTCTATGAGTGCCTCTGCAACTGTATTTTTCCTAAGTGGCTTCATGGTCCTGAACTGAGAAAGCTCAGAGCATTAAACATCAAAGTAATATATTTTGACACAATTAGACATCAAGGAAATGCAATTAAAATGACACTGAGAGGGCGCCTGGGTGGCTCAGTGGGTTAAGCCGCTGCCTTCGGCTCAGGTCATGATCTCAGGGTCCTGGGATCGAGTCCCGCATCGGGCTCTCTGCTCAGCAGGGAGCCTGCTTCCCCCTCTCTCTCTCTGCCTGCCTCTCCATCTACTTGTGATTTCTCTCTGTCAAATAAACAAATAAAATCTTTAAAAAAAAAATGACACTGAGATATCACTACACACTTACCAGAATGGCTAAAATAAAATATAATGACAAGCCCAAAAGAAAAAAATATACCATTTGATGATACACAATGGCAAGTTGTACCATAACTTAACCATCTCAGACTAGTGTAGTGTTAAATTTGTTTTTCTAAGCCATGTTTTGGGTCACTTACCACTTTTCAAGGATATAAAGTGCTATCATTTTACTTAAAACTGTGAAATTTGGTCAGATTTAAATTTCAATTTATGTTAAAACATTCTGTAAACTGTGTTAGACTTTGACATTTGTTCCCTCAGTTCAGTGAATAACACTATATCATATTCTGAAAAATACGCTAATTTTTATTTTGAAAAATATCCCTTTTTCCTCTTATGGTAATTATTAATATGAATTAATAGTAGAATTTGATATGGTCCAATATGACCATAAATACTTTATAGTATATTATCAAATTTAATAATGAATATAATGTACTTCTTTGGACAATTTTTAAAGACCAGTCTACTCTTAAAACAAAAAAAAATGGAGATGCACTTCTTTAGTTCACACAAATTTCATTTTATTATATATAACCTCAGATAAATTTCAACAAATCATAATTTATTAAAATCATGTCTACTTAAAAATCTCATAGAAGAGTTAAACCATCAAAAATAAAAATAAACACACACAACACACACACATCACCCATGTATTGGCAAATCACAATTGCTGTAACAATACATTAGGCATTCCACAGTTAAGGGCTATCAAAATTTCCATCAGTGACAAAAAGATTTGTATCCAAATGGACTGATTTTCCAGAATCCAAGAAAAAGTCTCCTAGGATTTATTTAAAGGTAAATATTTGAACAAATACTTCTTAAATTTAGGATATTCAGAACATACGATTAAAGAATATTTGCAGTGCAGACTATATTCAATCCTTCCTTCAAAATGTGCCTTTGAGTACATAATTCTGTTTTCTCGATCACAATTGAGCTGTCTTCCAAGGAAGTTTTCCAAAATGTGTGTCTCTGTGTGATAAATGTTCTAAGACCTAACATGCTTCATTGTATTTTTACTGTGCTCTCAAATTTAATCAATAATTTGGATTGATGTATAATACCTAGTTTCAAATATCTTTTCCATCTATAAAAACTCCCAGCTGTCTCTTTATATGCTATTACTATTGAGAATTGTGCTGTCAGTATTATTCTTGTACATTTTAGGTGATCTGTTCTTCTCTTGGGCATCATTTATGCTCTTCTCTGTTTTTGATATTCTTAAAACTCACCATAATGTATACGAGTGGTTTTTAGTGTGTGTAGTTTTTGTTTTGTTTTGTTTTGTTTCTGATATCTCGTGTTTGGCATCATTTTAAGTCTGGTATCTTTTATCTTTCTTTAATTCTCCAAAATTTATCTCAGTACTTATTTAAATATTTTCTTTATTTTTTTTTCTCTTCTGCTGTATTTGGGCAGAAGTCATTAATTTGTTTGTTTGTTTTTCCCAACTCATTTATTCATTTTACAGCTATATTCATCTTAGTCTCCATTTATTGTATTCTTTATTTCAACAATTTTCACTTAATTTATATTCACAGTATAGTATCTTTCTTTTCCTTGTATATGTATATCATTATTTTATCATATACTTTTAAGCTATATTTAAAAATATTTTATTTATTTATTTGACAGTGAGAGATCACAAGTAGGCAGAGAGGTGGGCAGAGAGAGAGGAAGAGAAGCAGGCTACCTGCTGAGCAGAAAGCCTGATGTGGGGCTTGATCCCAGGACCCTGAGATCATGACCTGAACGGAAGGCAGCGGCTTAACCCACTGAGCCACCCAGGCGCTCCTTTTAAGCTATTTTTTAAAAGTACAGTCATTCTTTTTTTTTTTAAGATTTTATTTATTTATTTATTTGACAGAGAGAGATCACAAGTAGACAGAGGGCAGGCAGAGAGAAAGAGAGGGAAGCAGACTCCCTGCTGAGCAGAGAGCCTGATGCAGGACTTGATCCCAGGACCCTGAGATTATGACCTGAGCTGAAGGCAGTGGCTTAATCCACTGAGCCACCTAGGCGCCCCTAAGCTATTTTTTTAATTCCTGTTCCCATAACACTTGGATTGGCATATAAAGTTAACCACATCATATTTTTTAGGTAAGTAATTGTACTTTTTATGTGCATAGTTATTTTGGTCCATGAGTTCAGCTCTTCTTAGGATCATCAAATCTCTGTAAAGTCTGGGTATGCTAGGATTTTCTAAGCAACAATAAAATACATTGAAACCTGGTAGCTTAATTATAATAATGTTTTCTTTCTCAATCATTCACAATAGTATTCCATTCTGAGTAGCTTCCTTCTATTTTGCAGCTATAGTGTTTGGAAAAACTTGAATTATGATATTACTGTGATAATGTGAATTAGTCAGGGTTTTTCAGAGAATCGGGAAGAAAAAAAAAGGAAGATATTCTCCAGGGCCAACTCTAGAAGTGACTATTAAAACATCTGTCCAAATTCAATTGAACAAAACTCAGAAATGCCATCTCCAGTGAAATACAAAAAAGATTATATATAGTTCTGGGCACACACATCTCATTTGACCCAATGATGTATATCAATGAAAGACTGAAGGCCAATCACCACTCCATGGGAGAATTTAAAAATAAATTTACTAATGAGGCCAAGAATTCAGAATCACAAATACTTCAGAACTAATAATAACTGCCTTCACTTGATGTTATTCTATAAGATAAATCCTACGGTCAAGTTTCAATTTTAAATTCTTAAATCCTTATGAAGAAGCATCATTTGGAGGGAGCAGTTTTCATAATTTATCATCCATCAGCCTTTTTTAAAAGATTTTATTTATTTATTGGACACAGAGAGAGAGAAAGAGAGCGAGAGAGAGAGATCACAAGTAAGCAGAGAGGCAGGCAAGCAGGGAGGGAAGCAGGCTTCCTTTTGAGCAGTGCCCGATGTGGGGCTGGATCCCAGGACCCAGAGACCATGACTTGAGATGAAGGCAGAGGCTTAACCCACCACCCACGTGATGAGAGAGCCACTCAGGTGCCCCTCATCCAACAGTCTTAATTGATTGGAGGAAAATGTGTGGAGGAATAATGCCTTAGGGAGCTAATCTCTCTAAAGAATTTTCAAGTCTTTACCCCTTCAAGGTTTTGTACAGTTCTGATAGCCTCTAAACATCCAGCGGATTTCTACAGTGACAGGCCTGTTAAAACCTGTCTTCAAACCAGGAATAGAGCTTGAAACATACCAGTCAAGGGCAACTTTGAGTATTTTAAGGCGTTTATCATCATTTCTTTGTTTTTGGTTAATATCTGAAATAGTTCCATATTACACTTGCATAATTTCTCCAGAGCTGACTTTGAAGGAGGCATTCAGTTCCAGCTAGTTCCATATTTTGGCAAGAACTATACTTCTATATTAAAAAAAAAAACATATTTTAGGGCACCTGGGTGGCTCAGTGGGTTAAAATCTCTGCCTTCGTCTCAGGTCATGATTCCAGGTTCCTGGGATTGAGTCCCACAGTGGGCTCTCTTCTCAGCTGGGAGCATGCTTCCATTCCTCTCTCTCTGGCTGCCTCTCTGCCTTCCTATGATCTCTGTCAAGTAAATAAATAAAATTTTTAAAAAAACATATTTTATACCAGTTATTCATGTTTATTAACTAAGATATCACAATACAAATAATACAAACAGTTGCTCTTTATTAATACCTTCAACCAAGATCAAAAAATATGTCATATTTTCTCCAAAAATTTTATATCATCTGATAGGTCAGATATATATATAAAATTACATTTAAAGTTTAAAAAATATCAGCAAATATTTTCATTTAAATGCCAATTTGAGAAGAAATCTACTTTTCCAAACACGACTTTTTATCCTATTTATTTTGAATTTTGTCAACAACTGATAAAATGTTTAGCGAGACTATAAATGTTAGATCGAAAAAAATGATTAATAGATGTAGGTTCAAATTATTATGTTCCATTAAAAATGATTTAGTCTTTGATGAACATCTGTTTGGTAATATGTTGTATCCAGATATAGTAAATTAAAGACATATATAAAATTATAGGGAAATGACATCTTCTGTTCCATTATGAGTAGAGCTTTTAAAATGCTATTTGCCACAACCTGTCATCTTGTCATTATGTAGCATTATGTAGCAATTAAAAAATGTATACTCTTCACTTAGAAGTCTTTTGGAAATCTAAAATATGACTTTCTATGGTTTGTGTCTCCATATTGCTTTATTGCCAGTTAAAACAAATCCACATGCTTTGATTCAAAGGTAATAAATTCCTCTTATTTGGAAAAAGGATGTTTATTTTTGTTCTCTCACCCTTAGCAGGTGGTTTCATTTTAGCACACTTCAGAGTTATAATTTCATGCTTATTAAAAACATTTATTTTGATCTACATAGATGAATGAAACTTTTATTTTATTAAATTATTTGCCAAAAAATCTGTGAGTTTTTAAAATGTATTTCATTTGAAGGGTTATTTTAGAGCATTCAAAGAGGATCTAAGAGTGTGGTATTATGCAGTTTTTAAGTAGGTATGAAATGGTTAATTATAGGATTGTTTCTTTAGGCTTATGTATATTGTCCATTATATGCTATAAAATATTTTGAAAGTAAATTTAAAGTATGTTTTATGTAGTTTATTTTTTGGAAAAAAATATTGAAATGACTTATGAAATTCAGTATACTCTCAACATTAATTTATTTTGAAATTTACCAGTTGTCTACTGAACTATTATATGGCAGATATTACTTCAGACTACACTGGTAAATGAAATAATTGGCTTTGTAGAACTTTTATTTTAATGGGTGAGACAATTCAAAGCTATAAACCTTAATAAAAATGGCATAGTGCATTCAAAAAGGAAGAGTACAATGGGGAAAAAGAAAAATTCGATCAGGGTGAGAAAAATCAAGGTTGCTAGGCAGGGGATGGGGAGTTAAATCTTTTAATAGAAAGATCAGGGTACTTACAATGAAGCTGACAATTGAACAAATGTATGGAAAGGTGATGAATTTGCGCAGAACTATCAGCAATAAGGTCACTCCAGACAAAGGAATTGGCTATCTTGAAGGCCATAAGGTTGGATCATGCCTGGCATATCTGAGGAATAGCAAGGAGGCCACTGTGAGTGACTGAAGAGTAGCAGGGAAAGAGGTCACAGAGGTTAAATGAGTGGCTAGATCATGTAAAAGCTTAGAAGTCATTGTAAAACTCTGGCTTTTATATTTGGAAACTTACTGTGTGATAGAATTTCTGCTAATAACTGAGAGTTCAATTGTCCATAAACTTTCAAGGATTCTTATTCTAGTAAGACAGAATAAAGAGAAAGAGTTCATATTTTCACATGGTGTAACAAATGCTCAGAGATAAGAGTGTAGGAAGCTTTGGGAGCACAGAAGAAGGCACTAAAATCACACCAATATATTTGATGACTGTGACTATATATAAATTTGTATTTTCTAGATTTTTTGTAGTCATGGAATCACACAGTATATACTATTCATTGCCTGGCTTTTCTTTTCTCAGCATCATTACTTTGAGAATCTCCAATTGTCTTTGCTCTATTGATGGACATTGATGAACATTTCCACTGTTTTCAATTCTTAAAAATAAAGCTGATATGAAATTCACATACAAGTCCTTGTATGAACATAGGGTTTGTTTTTCTTGGTTAAATGCCTAGAATAAAATGGCTATTTGTGTAACTGCAACATATTTTTCATTTAAAAATTTTTGAAACTATTTTCCAAAGTGGTTGTATCATGATATATGCCAACAACAGTTTAGATTTTTTGTTGCTTCTCAATCTAGCTCAGACCAAGTACAATTAGCCTTTATAATTTTAGCCATTCTAATAGATATGTAAGCATGTCTCATTATGATTTTAATTTGTATTTCTTTAATGTTTAAATGTTGAGAAATTGGCCATGTGCTTATAAGCCATCCATATACTTTTGGTGACATGTCTCTTCCATTATTTCCTTCACATGTAAAATTGGATACTCTGTTTGGTTATTAGTAAGGTTTTTTATTTTTATTCATTTTTAAATAATCAGAGTAGATGTCCATTATCAGATATTTAATTTGCAAATCCCTTCTCCATCTTTATGGTTTCTCAATGGAGCTTTGATAGCTGTGTCTTTCAAGAAATATGCTACTTCTTTCCTGGTACACGGAGGTATGACTAGAACATTATCAATGTTGACCTTTGCAAAGAAAATCATGGCTTAAGATATATGTAGTCTGCAGTTGTTGGGAGTGTTCACCATCCTTGCCTCTAACTCATCTCTCACTGCCCACACATTCAGGTATAGGGGAATATTGATTGACAAAATATTAATTGCCAAATAACACTAGTTAGAGAATAAGAAAAATGCAGGCACCTGATTATATAATATTCCTTAAATAAAATATGTTTTTATAAGTGCTATTGGAAGTAAATTCCTCAATACTTTAATCACACAGAATGATGGAATCCTAGATTTTTTTTCCTTGTATTTACTAAGAAAATGATCATGCCTCAAGTATATTAAAATGGAATAGGGAAAATTAAAAATTGCTTTAAGTCGATTTGTGTGTGTTGTGCGTATGTGAGAGAGAAAGTGAGAGAGAAAGAGAAAGAGAGAAAAAGAGAAAGGGAAAGACAGAGAGGTGGCTGCAGTGAATTGATGAGTTGCAGGATAGATTTTAAAGTTTTTTCTTTTGCTTTCTACATTTCCTTTTCCTTAGGTTCAAGAGAACAATCAGTAATATCTCAGATGCCTGCTGGTAACATCAGCAGAAAGAGTTAGAGGTTCCTAGAAAATTAAAGAAGAGATATAGTTTTCCTGACATAAGAAAAGTCATTTTTTGTCCCCAGCTATTTTCAATGATCTATACCCCACCTGTGTACTTGCCCCAGCACACTTCTTCCAAAAATTCCTGGGAGGTTCTTACAAAGAAATGCAAAAACCTCACTCCTAAGGATTTTGAGGGAACAAGGCAATGGGAAAACTAACAGTCACCACCAGAGCAGGAAATAGCCTAAGCTATTGAGACAATAAATCAGTGGCAAAACTCCTAGTGCTATTTCAAAAGCAATCAAGGCCTTTCATTCCTTGTCCCAGAAAATGAGCCCAAGACCCCATCTAGTTTCTATCTGCTCTTGAAGCCTGCAGAGTTCCTTTCCCTTGTCCAACAGTTACCTCTGCTTTATTCTAACGTTGAAGTTTCTGCCCTCGGTGGAATACAAGCTTCATTCAGGTGAACATGCAATACATATTGCACAAATACATATGTGGATGTGCATGCATCCACAACCTTATGACCAACCATACACGGGATAATAAAACTCTCCCTTCTGAGTATTCATCTTAAATACTAAATAAAAATCTCTCTCCTGTTCAAACAGTCAAGGCTTTGGAACTTATTCCCTTTGAACTCCTTGTATGTTGTAAACAAAGATTCCTTTGTTTGACAACTCCACCTGTTTCTGTGATTCACCAAAGACTGACCTCAGTTAGTTCAGTTACTGTAATGTAATATCAAGCATATCTAGTTAGTTGATCATTTTGTTCAAGTCTTACATATCTTACCAATATGATGACCATTTGTCTATGTAATCTTAAAATAAGGGTGTTGAAATTATTTTCCATTTGTCGTCCAAGGTAGAAGTTATGATTTTTGTTCTTAGTTTTTCCCTATATATCCCCAAATCTGTTGTTACGTATTAAAATTCAAGAATTATTATACTCCCGGGGCGCCTGGGTGGCTCAGTGGGTTAGGCCGCTGCCTTAGGCTCAGGTCATGATCTCAGGGTCCTGGGATCGAGTCCTGCATCGGGCTCTCTGCTCAGCAGGGAGCCTGCTTCCTCCTCTCTCTCTCTCTCTGCCTGCCTCTCTGCCTACTTGTGATCTCTCTCTGTCAAATAAATAAATAAAATCTTAAAAAAAAAAAAGAATTATTATACTCCCTGATGAATTCATCCTTTTACTCTTCTGTAATTTTGACTTGATCTTTATGTCTAATAATGAAATTTGCTTTAAAATCACTTTTCATTATCTTGATATAACCACCAAAGTTATAGTGTGATTAGAGTTAATATAGCATATTTTTTCTTTTACTTTTTAAAGCACTTCTATATTGAATCCTGACAAAGAAACAAAACAGATTTTTAACTCTGGAAGCATCTTTCTAAATTATCTTTTTTTTTTTTAATGAAGCAGTAGCAATTTTTGTTAAGGGACCTAAACTGAAAGTAGGTTTAGAAATTTATTTATTTTTTTATTTATTTAGTAAAAGATTTTATTTTATTTATTGACAGCAAGAGAGAGAGAGAGAGAGAGAGAAGAAGCACACAAACAGGGGGAATCATGTGCAAAGGGAGAGGAAGAAGCAAGCTCCTTGGGGTGCAAGTAGTCCCATGCAGGGCTGGATCCCTGTACACTGGAATCATGACCTCAGCCAAAGGCAAACATCTGCTTAAACAACTAAGTCATCCAGGCACCGCTAGAAAATTAAAAAAAAAAAAAAGACCTTTTAAAAACATTTTGTTTCTTTCTTGTTTTTTTTTTAATATTTTATTTATTTGACAGACAGAGAGACAGGAAGAGGAACTATAAGCAGGGCAGAGGGAAAAGGAGAAGCAGGTTTCCCACTGTGCAGAGAGCCTGATGTGGGGCTCCATCCCAGGACCCTGGGATCATGACCTGAAAAGAAGGGACACTTCTTGGAGGAAGCCACCCAGACACCTCTTTTCTTTGTTTTTAATATATGGCAACTGATGCTTCCCAGCCACGAGGAGCATATTACCCATTGATTAAATCTTTGATAACAACCTATTTAAAAAGGTGTGTAAAAATATACTTACTCATATTTATACACTTTGTGTTTTCTTCATAGTTTGGGGCTGGACCCCATGGTCACAACACTGCTTCCAGTCTTTGCCTTCCCATCTTTTGATACCAGGTATTTGGTCAGCAAAGCAAATTAGTATCAAAATTAATAAGCCCTTGGCACCATATCTCTGGAGCAGGGCTTGCTCTTAGCCAAGGCCCAGAGCAGTTGACCTCCCCTCGCTAGTGCTATAGCCCCAAGGACTAGGTCCCTGCCACCAGAACTCAGTCTTACATGTTATGCTAAGCAGACAAAACCAAACCAGGAAAGCTCCAACAGCTTTCACTGGCCTGCCTCATCTCCAACTCTCTCGACGTCTAGGCAGTACCAGATGACAGGGAGGGGTCTTGGTCCAACATATGGGAGGGAAGGAAGTAGCCACGAGCAAGTACCTGCCTCTCTGTTCCTTTCTTTCATGAGCAGGTTGTAAGGAGGAGGAAGAGGAAGGGGAAGAGAGGTGAACTTCAAGGGGTGAAGGCCTCAGGTAGGCAGCTGGCTCCTGCCAGGAGGAAAGGGACAAAGGAGAAGGCAGTGAGTCTTGCAGGGAGGGTGGGGGGTAAGGGTTACAGCTTATGACGGAATCTGGACAGGAGTAATAGGGATACTAGTCATTTGAGTCCACCATTGGCAAGCTGGGCTGGGTGTCAGGGCAGATAGGCCTCCCTGGGCAACGGCACATGAGAGAAGGTGGAATTCTTCTCTGAGGAGCAGGTGAAGCTTTGGGTGTTGGGAAAGCATAGACAGTATTGTTCCAGGGCCAAGGACAGGTCCGGGTACTCCTGGTTGGAGGTCAAGGCCACAGTATGATCCAGGTCTTCTACCAGCAGCTTGAAGGTACCACATGCCAGCCACCCCTCATTATTGTGTATAACTCTCTGGTGCACTTATTGGCTTATCCATCAAATGACTCCTTCAGCAGCTTGAAAACCACCTCCACAGGCACTCCAGGATATGGGAGGCTTCCAGAGTGAAAATTTTGCACAGGATCACCCCCAAAAGACCAGAAGTCACTCTGGTGGATGTAGATCTGGTCAAACATGGCCTTAGGGACCATCCACTTCACAGGCAGTCCACTGTTGGTTCTCATTTTATAGTAACTGATGTGGTGATATCTCTGGCAAGGCTGAAGTCTGAGATCTTCATCATGTTGTCCTTTGTCACCAGCACTTCCCTGGTGGCCAGGTCTTGGTGTATGCACTTCTTGGAGGCAAGGTACTCCATGCCTCAGGCTACCTGGTAGGCAAAGAATACCGGGTGCTTGGAGGAGAGTTGCTCTGCTGCATTGTGGCTGATATTGTAACAGTACTCCAGGTCAGGAGGCCTCTGGGCCTGCAGGTACTCCTGTATGTTGTCTTTGGAGGCATATTCCATGATAGTGTACGAAGGACCATCCTGTGTGCAGGACCCAGCAGGTTTATGGTGTCCTGTGCTGTCCAATCATCTTCATCATCTCCATTTCTGAGATTAGGTTTGACAGGTCTTTCTCTGCTGCATCTGACTTCAACATCTTCACTGACACTTTAGTCAAATGGTTGGATTTGTCTTTGTCCAGCCCAATGGCCTCCTCCAACACCACTTGCCCAAAGTAGGCCTCTCTTAGGGGTCTGCCTAAACTGCCTACAACCAGCCTGCCTCAAGGCAGTTATGAACTCTAGATTATCCTCAAAAACATTAAACCACAAGCTAAAAATTCTCTTCACTAGGTCTCTGTCGCAGGTCTAATTTTCTTATCTTTCATCATTTATCTTTTTCCTAATTCTTATTTTCAGTATAGTTTATTTGGCTTCCAGGTGTTTCCCCGGGTTTCTGTATGCTGTTTCATAGGGAAGAATTATCCTGTCATAAAATTATTTCTTGAGCATTCATTACATCTCTCAGTTAAAATGGGTTCTTTTATGGTATTGATTCATTTGAGTTTTCTCAAAATGGGAAGAATTTTCAAAATGGTGTTTTCCTCAAGGTTCAGAGTATGTCTTAGCCTCATCTTTACTCTTTTTGAAATTCACTTTTCAAATTCTTGTCCCTCTTTTTATCTTTTTAAATTAAAATGTTTTATTTTTACTATTTTTTTATTTGAGTGTAGTTGATAGTCAGTGTTACATTGGTTTCAGGTTTTCAATATCTCCATACATTATTCTATGATCACTACAAATATTGCCGCCATCTGTCACCATATAACACTATTATAATATCATTGACTATATTCTCTACACTGTCCCATATCTCTTTTTAAAATCTCTAATTTTTATGTTTTCTGTTATTCCAGTTTTCGACCATCATTTTACTTGGTTACTTTAATAAAATATGCCTGATTACACACTCTATGCTGAAAACCATAGCATTTGATTTATAGTAGTCTTCTTCTTCTTCTTCTTCTTCTTCTTCTTCTTCTTCTTCTTCTTCTTCTTCTTCTTCTTCTTCATTAACATATAATGTATTATTAGCCCCAGGGGTACAGGTCTGTGAATCACCAGGTTTACACACTTCACAGCACTCACCACAGCACATACCCTCCCCAATGTTCATAACCCCACCACCCTCTCCCTAACCTCCCCACCCCCCCCCCGGCAACTCTCAGTTTGTTTTGTGAGATTAAGAGTCTCTTATGGTTTGTCTCCCTCCCGATCCCATCTTGTTTCATTTACTCTTTTCCTGTTCCCCAAACCCCCCACATTGCACCTCCATTTCCTCATATCAGGGAGATCATATGATAGTGCCTTTCTCTGGTTGACTTATTTTGCTAAGCATAATACCCTCCAGTTCCATCCATGTCAACGCAAATGGCAAGATTTCATTTCTTTTGATGGCTGAGTAGTATTCCATTGTGTGTGTATATATATATATATATATATATATATATATATATATATATATATCATTCATTTGTTGATGGACATCTATGTTCTTTCCATAGTTTGCCTATTGTGGATATTACTGCTATAAACATTTGGTGCACGTGCCCCTTTGGATCATATAGCAGTCTTCTTTACCTCTATCAGAACCCCAGGAAGCTTTATTTATTTATTTACTCACATAAACAGATGATCCAACACAACGTTTTTTGATGTTCCAATGTATTATAATGTCTTACCGCTTAACACTATGCTTACTGCTCTCTTTCACTGTCTGACTAAATCCTCATCATCACTATGCCATTTAATGAGAAAGAACATTTGAACTCAGAGTTCTCTCCATATCAGGGAATGAAGACTCCACCCTTCTGTTTGTGCAGGTAAAATAAATGTTGATGTCTGTCCTGCACATACCCCATCCTGTTCACCAGAATATTCACCATCAAAATATATACACAATGAAAACCATACCTCACCACTTCTATTACCACCCAGCATGCTAAAAACACCATCATATGTTCCTGAATTATTGACTTGATTGATAACCCCACTTCCACACAAACTGCACTCCTTTCTCCCTGCAAATTTATTTTGGTACAGCAATTTAACCTAAAAATCAAGTCAGATGATTTTATTCTGCTGTTGAGGGTCTTTTGGTATCTTCCCCTTTCATATTAAATAAAAACTGAAGGCGTTTTAATGTACTAGAAGGTCATACATCAATACGTTCTTCCTCTCTCCACCACTATGAACTCCTCATTGGCCTCCTTGCTTTTCCTCAAAAGTAACAGACAAGCTGTTCACACAAAGTCTATATACTTACTTGCTCTGCCTAGAGCAATCTTTTCCTTTAATATTTGTATAACACTCTCCTTCACTTCCTGGGTCTTTGTGCAAATAACATCTCATAAATGAGATATAACCACCCAACACAAAATAAAATTAACTTTCATCCCAGCATTCTCCAATGGCTTTTACCTTTCTTGTATTTCTTTGTATCACTTATCACCATCAACCATCAATCATTATTCTATTACTGGTTTATTTTCTTATTTGAGACAGAGAGAGAGAGAATTGGGAGGGTGCGCAGAGGAAGAAGAAAACACCCCACTGCCTAGAAAGCCTGCTGGGGAGTTACATCCCAGGACCCTGAGATCATGACCCAAGCCAAAGGCAGTCACTCAATGGACTGAGCCACCCAGGTGCCCCTCTATTATTGGTTTATTTCACTATTATATTTCAAAAGAATGTAAGCTCTTTGTGGTCAGGTATTTTATATGTTTTATTAATTGAAGTATTCTCAGAAAGGTAGCTGGCAGATTGTAAGGGCTCACTAAACTGTATTTTGTTGTTATTATTGGGCTCCTTTATGGGCTTTACCTCTTACGCTAGAAGTCTATCCTTCAGATGTAAGCGATAAGAATAGAGCCCTGCTGCCTGTTCAAATGTGTAAAAAGCCTGTATTAAGTGGATATTTTAAAAGCTAAATGAATGGCTTAATATTTGTATATAGGGGGAAAGGGAACATATTTTCCACAGTTTAGAAGTGGAGTTCTTTTATAGAGTTCTTGTACAAGCCTACACTATGGAACGATAATGGGCAGTTGTACATTACAATTATACAAACACTTTGGTAATTTATATCCTTTTTTAGTAATTCTTGACTGGATCATTTAATTCCTTAGGAGCATTATAGCATTTCAACTTTTCATGTTCAATAAACTTATTGGGGTTGCTACCTTTTTTATTCAAATGGAGAAATAGTCATGATTTAATCTAAATAAAGTGTTATTGATTGTGTTGTTTTCTAGGAATGAGTCGCACATGCTAGTTTAAAAGTTTTGTTAAATTCCCAAGTCTGTCACTGATAAAAGCCTTTTGTAGATTAGTAACTTGATCAAAACGGAAAAGTTATGTATCACCTATTGTTATACTATCTTTGTTTCCATCTTGCATTGTAATAACACCCATCTTAACTCTATTTAAGACAAATCATTGCCAGATGGATTTCTGGCATTGATTGCAGGATATGAAATCTAGTATAACTAAAAGTTTTTGGTTTTAGTAGCATATAAATCAATTTAGAAAAATATATGTATTTGAATATAAGATAAAGTTTTAAATTATTTGGCAATAGTAAACTAAACTTTTTTTTTGTAAATTTTTATTTTCTAAAATTTCATTGAGCTCTCTTGCAAGAAGAAACAAGTTACAAAAAATTAAGGTTTATTTACCCCAATTCAAAATTATTAGGAATATAATCATAGAGGTTGAAGTATTTAAAATATTGAACCCAAAATGTTTTATTAGGTAAATTCATGAATGCTGAGCATTCACTGTTAAAATATACTAATACTATTGATAGACTGGTAGAAGCCTAAAATCAAATATTTATTAAATATTTATATCCATATCTTTTCATAGCTTGGTAATTCATTTCTCTAGCATTAAATAATATTCCATTTTTTGCATGTACTACACTTTCTTTGACCTTTCACTTATGGAAGGATATCTTGGTTGCTTCCAAGCTTTTGTCAGTTATGAATAAAACTACTATAGACATCTTTGTGGGTATAGATTTCATCTTCTTTGGATAAATACCAAGAGCTGCTACTGCTGAATCATCTGGCAAGAATATGTTTAGTTATGTAAGAAACTGCCAAGTTGTTTTCCATTCTTTATTCTCAATACACATGGAAGAACATTCCTGTTGCTCCACATCCTCACCAACATTTCATGTTCTGTTGTCAGTGCTCTGGATTCTGGGTATGTACTGGTGTCTCTTTTTTGTTTTAATTTGCATTTTCCTGATGACCTTTGATGTGAAGCATCTTTTTATATGCTTATTTGCCATCTGTAATATTTTCTTTTGTGAGGTATCTGCTAAGGTCTTTGGCTCATTTTTAATCCGGTTTTTCCCCCATTGTTGAGTTTTAAGGGGTCTTTGTGTATTTTTGATTAACAGTCCTTTGCCAGATGTGTATTTTGCAAATTTTTTTTCATAGTCTGTGCTTTGCCTTTTCATTCTCTTGGCATTGTGTTTCACAGAGTAGACATTTTTAAATTCAGTGCTTGTGTTTTTTAGCTAAAGTTATTGCGAAAACCAAGGTCATTTAAATTTTCTTCTATATTACCTTCTACATGTTTCATGTTTAGGTTTATAATCCAATCTGAGTTCATTTTTGTGAAGAGTGTAGGATATCTGCCTGGATTTATTTTATTTTATATTTTTAGATTTAGCTTCACCATTGCTACAGAACCATTTGTTTAAAAGATTGTATTTTGCTCTCTTGTATTGCTTTTGCTTTTCTATTATATATAAAATATAATTGATAATATATATTCTGTTGCTTTAATCTAGTCTTTCTGTGGTATTACAATATCATGCTTACAATTATCGTTATGGTAAACTTTTTTTTAAGATTTTATTTATTTATTTGACAGAGAGAGAGATCACAAATGGGCAGAGAGACAGCCAGAGAGAGAGATGAGGAGAAGCAGGCTCCCTGCTGAGCAGAGAACCCAATGCGGGACTCGATCCCTGGCCCCTGGGATCATGACCTGAGCCGGAAGGCAGAGGCTTAACCCACTGAGCCACCCAGGCGCCCAATCGTTATGGTAAACTTTGAAGTCAGTCCTCAGTCTTTGTTCTCCTTCAACACTATGTTGACTATTGTGAGTCTTTGCCTCTCCATATAAACTTTAAAATAAGTTTGTTAATATTAAAAAAAAAGAACTTGCTGGTATGCATTAATTGTATAGATAAACTTGGAAACCAGTGACCTCTTGAGCTTAGCAGGAGATAGACCATGGACATCAGTTGTCACAGTGGTGCCTCTGGCAGAACCTATTGCAAATCCCTAGGCAAAATGACACCTCAAGGATCTGAGAGAATGTCTAAGAAGTACTTGATACATCCCTTGGGTATGGTTTATTGAAGTGTCCACCTGTCTGAAAGCTGGGGAATCTAGATAAGGGAGGGAAAATTAGTTATGATAAAACATATCAACAAACATCAATAAATTTTGTAAAACTAATTGTCATGGCTCATATACAATATGACCAACAGAGGGACCATCAGAAGGAAAGCATCAGTTATGTTTATTGTGAAATTTTTTATTCAAAATAAAGCAATGTGAGGGGAAGACACAATGAGAAAATTACCAGTTTTTAAATGGTAAACATCTTACAAAATGGAATAGGTTTTATATTCTAAGTAGTATATTGAAAAGTAAAACATTGGGGCGCCTGGGTTGCGCAGTGGGTTGGGCTGCTGCCTTCAGCTCGGGTCATGATCTCAGGGTCCTTGGATTGAGCCCCGCATCTGGCTCTCTGCTCCGCAGGGAGCCTGCTTCCCCCCCCTCTCTCTCTGCCTGCCTCTCTGCCTACTTGTGATCTCTGTCTCTCAAATAAATATATAAAATCTTTAAAAAAAAAGAAAAGAGAAGTAAAACATTAAAAAATAAAATTTCAATGAAAAAAATTATTTAATTTTAAAAAAAGGTTAAAAATAGCAGAACCATTTTTCTTATAACTGGAAAATACACTGTATATACATCTATCAAAATAACTTGTCATGGGGGAGCCTGGGTGGCTCAGTAGGTAAAAGCATCTGCCTTCGGCTCAGGTCATGATCCTAGGATCCTTGGATCGAGGCCCACATCGGGCTCTCAGCTCAGCAGGGAGCCTGCTTCCTCCTCTCTCTCTCTGCCTGACTCTGCCTAATTGTGATCTCTGTCAAATAAATAAATAAAAACTTTTATAATAAATATTTGAAAAAATAACTTGTCATGTGTGAAATCAGGAGCATATGGAAAAAAATAATATCTGAGGACAATACTTCTGCCATGTTTTGTGCCTTGCTAATATTTTTAAACAGTCAGGCAACTTTTAGCCTTATTGAAATACCTGCTAAGATACCTGCAGTGCCTTTTGGAGCCCTATGACTATAAAAATTAATTGCAAATATTCAAAATGTTTACTATGGTGTCACTATTTAGGGCCACCACCAAGTATGTTTCAGAAGTAAGCATAACTGTTACTCTTCCATAAGGCAAAAGGGCATATTTTCAGGAGTTCCATCTGCTGTACCAGGAGGTGAATCAAGTAATGATTTTTGTCTATAAAATAATTCACTTTTCAATCTAACATTCCTCATTCCACATTATAATAATAAAAACTAGGAGGAGACTAAAACAAACAAACAACTACAACTACAACAACCAGCTTTTCCCACAGTGGAAAAGTAAATATAACCTTAGGAGTAGCCTGAAATTTATTTTTAAATATTTTTAAGATAAACGTTTTTGTTAGAAAACCATATATTTTATATTACTAAGAAATAACAGGCAACGTTTTATGAACTTCTAAAAAGTCTAGTTACTTGTATTTATCTATTAACTCATCTCTTTATGAAGTAGAACATGATCACACCTCTTGTATCTACCCAAGTTTGTATGCTTTGGTTGTTTTATGTTTGCTATTTCCTTGCTTAATTTTTACAATATTTGATACATAATAGTATCTTTAAGTCCATCTATGGTTTCACAGAATTAGTTTGAACTTCATAAAAATGTACCATACTTTTTGCACTGTCCTTGTTTTACTTCTCTATTAGCTTTCCAAGTTTTATTCACTTTAGAGTGTGTAGCTATCATTTATTTTTACTCCTCCATAATGCTATGTTTACAAATTTGTATTTATCTGTACTTTTAAAAATATCTTAATTATATACCATTTCTCATCTCACGTAACTCTCATGTTACTTCTACACTTATCAGATATTATGTAACGGAAAACCACAACTCAGCAACAATAGAACACCATTTTTCAAAATTAAATGGCTTACCAGAATTCTTTAATTCTATCCTTTATTTGTATTAGATGACCCTTTATTCTGGTATTTGGCATTGTTCATATGGAGGAAAGCTTATAAGTTGATATTCCATAAATAGAAGGATTTATTATGATTGATTAATTATTTTCATTTAGAATGCATAGAATATGGTTGATTTAATATTTCTTTCTTACTCTCTGCCTGGAACATAGTGCTATCTATACAATAGCCACTAAAATATTAAGTTAATTACCTAGACTTTAAACTGCATATTAATAGGAATAGCATACAGAACTCTTCTCAGATTGGGACACCTGGGTGGCTCAGTCAGTTAAACGCCTGAGCCTTTAGCTCGGGTCATGATCTTAGGGTCCTGGGACTCAGTTCTGCAACATATTTCCTGCTTAGCCGGGAGTTTGCTTCTCCCTCATCCTGCTGCTCCCCCTGCTTGTGCTCTCTCTCACTCTCTCTCTTACAAATAAATAAAATTAAAAAAATAAATTCTTCTCAGATAGCTAATATAGAATATCGTCTTTGTATTCATCAAAGGGAAAGTGCCATATAATAATGAAATCCAGACTACTTCAAATTCACTTTTTAACCAGTAAGAAAGTACTGGAAACAAGCCAAAAATGTCTTCAATGAATTAAAGAAATAGATTGATTTTCAATATCTTAATGTTTCTACTGTTAAATTGCAAGATTTTTATACTAGATATCAGTGTAAATATTCATTATACAAGGATATTCTAAAAATAAACCCGAGAAAACTACTTGATATATATGATGACAAAAACGAGTTTGACCAATGTCAGTTTGGGTAAAATTTACAACACCTACCACCTGAAACTCTTGTTCTATATGGTGCCATCTTGTGATGCTGGGCAGCGGCAGTGAGCCACAGCTCCCAGTCAGCTAGAAGATTACAGGGGTGAACACCTGATATTCTTACAAGCATTCTATATATAGAATATATATATAGAATATATATATTCTTCTTTTTTTAATGTAATATTTAATAAATTGCATGTGATATTTGATACTTTGTTATAAAATAGGCTTTGCTTAAGATGATTTTGCCCAAATGCAGGCAAATGTAAGTGTTCTGAGTATGTTTAAATAAGCTTAAGGTAAGCTATGATATTTGATAGTTTTGGGGTATTAAATGCATTTTCAATTTTTTATGTGTTTCTCTGTACATAGCCCCCTTGTAAGCTGAGGAACATCTCTATATGTATATGTAGCCTTGGTATGGCTTACATATTATTGGCATGAAACATCTAGAACAGTACGTGTGCCATAGAATTGTCTACAACATCAAACAAGTTTCTTGAAAACTTGTGCCAAAGGGGTTATGTCTTTAAGGATTCTTATTTCAGAAGGGTTCTCTCAAACGTAAGATTTTTCAGAAGTTAAGTGAAAATCTGACCAAACTAAACATTTTTCCATTTTCCCTAGTGAGCAAAGATAGCTAAAATCTATCTGCCATTTTCAACACTGTACTCAACGATTGTAATTCTAATTTAAGAACAGATTATTTATATCAAAACCACATGTTGGCCTAATCTTATACAATATTCATAAGTCACACTCAGACCCTTGGACACTTTTATTTGTTGAGTCTATATGGTACTACGGACATTCATCTTTTTTGACCTCATAGCTTCATGTATGTCTATACTTTTGAAAATACATGCATCATAGTTCCATTGTAAAATGTCTGGGTTATAAAATGTGCTATGCTATCAAAATGGTAATAAGAACATACAAATGACCTGATGTAATGAACTGGACCAGATTGCCAGATATCACATTGCATACCAGAAAGATTCAGTGGTAAGTTTTAAAATGGCCAGCTATACACTGACTGAATTATAACTCATTTAGCTTCTTTCTTTGTGTACAGTATTATACATTAGTCAGTATTATAGTAGATAAGTACTTTGGACAGATGTAAATATGCTGTAATAAAAAATGTTTTTCTTCTTTCTTTTAGTCCTTTTTACTTGTAAGACTAGCCACAAATACCACGCCTCCCCCAAAATAATTTGCAATCCAAATTTATCTCTAAATGAATTTATTGCACAGAAAAATATGTATATATATATATATATGTATATATATATATATATACACTTACAGAAGACATGTTCAAAAATAGTTACACAACAGCAGGGCCCTAAATGTAAGCAGTATAGTTGTTTTGTTTTGTTTTGTTTTGTTTCTTTTAAAAAAAGAGGTTATGTGAAATATTAGGATTTTATTTCCAGGCGTAGTATTTCAAGACAGTTAACTACACCTATGGTGTCAACAGCCTCTTGTTGGCAGTATGATTTTATTGGCTCCATGGAATAACAGCAAGAATTTACTATTGCTTCTTTCTTTTATGACACACACAGAATAAAAAAATTGACACATTTGCTCAAGACCAACCAGAATCCTTTTAACCTATCAAAATTGATGGGAGGCCTTCACTGCCAAAGTCACTGCTGGGTTTTCACAATTCATTGCAGACAATGTGCTACTCCCATTATGATAAAGGAGAGAAGAGTCATAATCAGGGAAGAAAGCTAGATTAATACTTGTAATTATCATTGAATTATTTAGCCTGCTATAGGATTATTATTATTAGTGCCATTTGATAATTTTCTCTCATTATATTAAACACAACTGTGAGTAATTACCCTACCTAATATTTCTCTGTATTGGCTGACTAGCTAGCAAACATTCATGAAAATATCCATTAGCCACACATATAAAATGCTGCATTATGATGCTGTTGAATCAGAACATACCACTACCTGATCCTGTAGCTCTTTGAGGATTTGCAAATCAATTAATTCTATCTTTGTTGGATTCTTCCCATACAATTAGAAAATTTATAATCGAGTCCATGAACATTATTAGTTTTACCATTTTAAACCAGCAATCACACTTTGATTTTTACAACAAAAGCAGAAATATAAACACACACATTTGGATCAGTTTTCTGTTAGTCTGTCTGGACTTCAAAATCCTATTCCTCAAGATGATGCACACCAAAGTTCTGGATTAAACAAGAAATTAGATGGCACCTGAACACTTGGTTTAATATTCTCAAAAGGACTATGCAACTTCTTTCTTACATTAAGACATTGTTTTACAAAGATCCACACTTTTATAATGTTAGTATTTTTAATAATCAATAAAGTCAATTAATCATGATTAAAAATCAAACATAAAAATTTCTACTTTTTGCTTTTGCCCCCTCCATTTAGAACTTATTTATAGCCTGATAATTCAAAGGTCCCTATGTTTATGAAAATCTGGACAGAAATAGCTCTAAGATCCCATTCAGAACTTGATATTAATCTAAGTCTTTTGGCTCCATTTATCCTGAGAGCAAAGAGTAGGACAAAGGATTTGAGTACTGTTAGTTTATCTGGGAGATTATCCAAGGTAGAAAAGAATGGGAAAGTGATACAGTGAAGAAGCAACTTTGTCAAAGAGGTACATTGTTGATATAATTGTTGTGGATAGAAAATGAAGGCTTGCTTTTACTGAAAGGTCCTGAGAAACTTCTTTAAGTTGTCCTCATGAAGACCTGAAAACTGACAATTTTACCTATGGTTCTTATTTCCACTTCACTGAGAGCTGTCCTCAGAGGACATTAACTCTCCTACACTTTTGGGTTGTGTTGGAGACATTCCAAAATGAGAGAGAGAACATGAGATCCTATCAGTGTTAAGTAACTGCAATTTCCCATGGAACTATCCACCACAGGTTTGGCTATAATCAGGAGTTGGGCCTTGATATCAGAGGGATTTGAGGCAGTATCATTTTAGGTTAATCATTATATCTGAAAATTCCAAAAACTTCAACTGATGAAACTTTGATTATAAATCTATAAATATAACAATAAATCTACAGTATTCAAATTATTTTCATAGAAATACACAAACAAAGCATCAACTGATTAATATTTAAATGTTACAAAATACTGAACTGAAAGAATTTGGTCATATAACAACGTGTAAGAAGTAGAACTTAGGTTTAGGTTAGAAGTCAGGATGCATTTGGGACTCAGTTAAGAAATTGAATGGAGGGACGCCTGGGTGGCTCAGTGGGTTAAGCCGCTGCCTTCGGCTCAGGTCATGATCCCAGGGTCCTGGGACCGAGCCCCAAATCAGGCTCTCTGCTCAGCAGGGAGACTGCTTCCTCCTCTCTCTCTGCCTGCCTCTCTGCCTGCTTTTCATCCCTCTCTGTCAAATAAATAAATAAAATCTTAAAAAGAAATTGAATGGATGTCTGACTATCTTATAGGTTTGCTAAAAATCAGTGACTTTGTGTTCACGTGTGGCTATGCAGGAATTTTTAACTTTCTCTAAGAAGTTATTAGATTTGATTATATAATGGCAGTAAAGAATGGGGAAAAGCAAAGTACAAACCCCATAAAGACAAAGACACTGAGTATGAGAAAAGAGTAATAGATAAGAAGAATCAATGCATTTGAGGAAAATGGGAATTGAAATACACAATGATTGTTGATTTTTTTAGATGGAGAAAACAAAACTAGCTTGCAAGAAGGAAATAACAGAAGACATGCTGTGATGTGATACAGAATCCTGGAAAAGGCAGTAACGTGGAATAAAGGAGTAGGGAGAGCATATCAGGTAATTTGGATAGGAAGGAGTTAGGAGATAATTGCTTGATAAATTTTATATGGCCCACTTAAATGCACAGATTTCTCTTCTTTAATTTATATGGAGAACAGGGTGTCCTTTCTCTTCCCTTTCAGAGCACCCGAGGTGTACTCTTTCAGACTGAAAACCTAAAAAGCTCAGGACTCAGTTGCTTAAGCACAGCTGAGAGGACATATTTCAATTAAGATTTACAGTTTGCTGTAGGTAGTAGACTGTCAAAAGTGGTTTAACCATATTTTTCATTTAACAAGAAGACTACAGAGAGTGTTTTCTGGTGTTGGTTCAGAGTCTTAAGAAAGTCAAGTGAACTATCTTAGAGGTTTTCATGGCTTTTCATTCACAGTTGCAAAAATGTAATGTGTTGGTTCAGAGTCTTAAGAAAGTCAAGTGAACTATCTTAGAGGTTTTCATGGCTTTTTATTCACAGTTGCAAAAATTGCTGTTGGAGTTCTCACTATTAAGCCCACATTTCTGGCAGAAAGATAGAGGTAAAAGAGAATGATATCTTGTACGACTGATACTTTGTCATAAGGTTACAATGTAACTAGAAAAGAGACAATAAAATATTTGATGTTGTTTTAAGTTTCCTTGTTGTCAATCCCTCAGTGCTTTCTGATATTAAAGGAAAGAGTAGATGGATATTGACCTGGCAACTATCAACACCTGTCAGTCTCTCTTGGATAACCAATATCTCTATAATCTCTTCTTCCCAGTAAAAAAAATAAAATATATTCATAACCCACACTGTGCCATCTCAAGTTACTGCACCAAGATAAAATTACAATGATTTTCAGTTGTTCCAAATGGACAGAATAACCTTCCTTATGATATCATGTCTTATAAGATAGATAATTGGCTTGCTACCAATATACCCAGATGTGACTGTGGAAGAGACAGGAAAAAAAATAATAATATTTATTTATTCCTTGGGTTGACCCTGTTTACACAGATGCATTACTATTAGAAAAGGTTGGTTTGGGACATTGGAATGAATTTACTTAATGGGTCTGTATGTAATTGGGTTGGAGGAAATTTTTAATTTCTACAAAAATTATTAGAATTCGATCTTATTCTCTTTTGTTGATTTTCACATGTTAACAAAGCCAACGTTTTTGTCTAGCAGACAAGATCTTAAATCCTAACAAAACTCAATTTTTTCCTTTTTTTTTTAAAGTTTGAGAGCCTCATGTTCTCTCATGCTGCTTTAAATACAACTCAAAAAAACAAAAGGAGCTAAATGGGGCAGTAAGACCAGACTTTTTATTTTATTTTATTTATCTTATTTTTAATTAAAAAATTAAAGATTGTATTTATTTATTTGAGAGAGAGAGAGAGCATGAGTGGGGCAGGGGGATGTAGCTGCAGAGAGAGACTGAGAAATATACTCCCTAATGAGCAGGAAGCCCGAAATGGGGCTCGATCCCAGGATCCTGACTGAGATCATGACCAGAGACAAAGGCAGATACATGTGCAAAATCCCTTTTTTTCTGGGAAACAATACTTTACAAGAGATGTTTGAAAAAGTACTGGGGAATCAACTTTAATCGGAGATACAAAAATTTAATTGACTTTTGTAAAGCTACAGGGATCCAAATGATGGGAATCCCAGCCCGTTTAGGTTGTGGACCACAGAGTATTCTTCTCTGTAATATTTTATTTTCTTCCATGTCTACTAACTCCAGTCCAAGTTCACTGATCTCTTTTTAGATAGTGCAAAACATGGCAAAGAATACCAAACAAGTGCCCAATATTCTACATTTATTACATCATTTCTAACATATAGAAGTGTGTTATCAAGGCTGGTTCTGTGAACGAACCTAGTTATGCTAAAGTGTGTTTTGTTCTCCAAGAAATTAAATGCATGGTTATCACACAATTATAAAATACTTGTGTCAAGAATTTTTATTCAAAAATTAATAAGAGAAGCAGATATTAAAACTAGTTCACATGGTTATTTGGGATATAAGCAGAGTTGTGCAGCAGAAGTGCTCTGGGCCCATAATTTGGGTTATAGAATTTATGTTTTCTAATGAAAAATCACTAACTTGCATTATTGTTAACAAGAATCCTGTGCATTACCATCAGTTTTCTCCATTATAACCTCTTGCTCTACAGTTTGTAAATAACTTTGTCAATAGCAAGCTAATAAACGGGGTGACTCCAATGGATTGAGATAATCTCTAGAGTTTCTGCTACATAATGAACAGGACTCCATTGAAAGGACACCTAAGAATTTATTTTGCCCCAAAATTTGATCACTTTTTTCACTGTCCTTACCTATTTTCCAAACCTAGTCCTTTTGCTTCACCTTTCAGTCTACGGACAACCCTGTATCTGACTGACTTGTTAATTCTGGGAATGTCTTGCAGATTAATTTGCTTGCCCGAGGTGGTTCCTCTAATTGATGTCTAAGAACCCTAATTAGTTAAGAAAACTTTTTTTTAACATTTTCATTGCTATTTATTATTATTATTATTATTGCTAATATCTCTATTATAAATAATTCACAAGGGCATCTTTCTGACAAAAGACAAAGAGCTGGCTACTAGTAGAAAAAGTACATTTAACTCTGTCAGTGAAAGTGGTAAAGGGATTTGAGAAAATAAGGCAAAGCAGTGGAATTATGTGTTAAAACTTTAAATATTATAGACACATTTACTTAATTTCTAATACTGTTGTTGCTTATAATTAAATAAGATGTTTTCCATGAACCACGCATTACAGCAAATATATTGTTTATACAGATTAAATTTTCATCAAAAGGGACGCCTGGGTGGCTCAGTTGGTTAAGCAGCTGCCTTTGGCTCAGGTCATGATCCCAGCGTCCTGGGATCGAGTCCCGCATCGGGCTCCTTGCTCGGCCGGGAGCCTGCTTCTCCCTCTGCCTCTGCCTGCCATTCTGTCTGCCTGTGCTTGCTCTCTCGCCCACTCTCTCTGATAAAGAAATAAAATCTTAAAATAAATAAATAAATTTTCATCAAAAAATTGTAAGTGTATTTTATTGTAGGATATGATAAGCATTTTGCAGATGAGAAAAGTGAAATTTAGAAAAGTATGTCTTTTCAAATCCCTCATACAATATCTGGCCTAGATAGAAGGATATACTATCACAATTGAGGAAGATAATTGAGATTACTTAAAATGATAAACTTTACTGTATAGGGTTTTTTACAAGTTTGCCACAGATTCAGATTCTTTTAAAATATATATCTATTTTGTGTAAAGAGAATGCACTGAGAAGTAAAAAGAAAGTGATATATCAGTGCTACCAACTAATGGCTATAATATCATCACCTTATTTATGAACAATGAAACAGTGTGCAATATTTAAATAAATTTAAATAAATTCCTATTTATTTTATATATTTATAAATTTAAATAAATTTCTATTTATTTATTATTAAAGAAATTCCTCTAACAAACAGTATGTTTTGAAGGTTGCTAGCAGGAAAGTGTTGTACGACATGGAAGTAATCAGAAAATGTGATCTAAAATTCTGCTTTCAAGGGCGCCTGGGTGGCTCAGTGGGTTAAAATTCTGCTTTCAAGAAGCTATCACAGTAAGTACTGAGCATTAGCTATTATATGCTATGGATGAATAACTGAAATCTACATTTGAAACTAATGGTACACTATATGTTACCTAATTGAATTTTAAAAAGTTAATAAACAAACCACTATTTTATAAAACAATATTCCCAACAGGCTCTTTTGCTTTAAAATACTCACTTTGTAATGAGAGTCATTACTTTTGTCTAGCCAATTCTTACAGCACTGTTTATCCCTTCCCTGCTTTATCCCTTCCCAGTATCAATAAAGGCTCACTTGGGTTACCTAGAAGCCATGAGAAAGCTTGTAATAGATCTGGCTGGTTTTCACCAGCAATTTGACCACCATGTGCACAGGGAAGTCTATTGATAAAGGCTTTATTGCAATAAGTTGCAAATACATGGATGATTTTGAATTCTCTTTCTTGAGGTCTTGTTTCATGATAATAAATTTAGGGTGGCTTATTGGAATGGATGTTATTAACATATCTTCATAGTTATAAGCACATGGAATTGTAAAATAGATGAACGAATGTGGCATTACTGACAACTGTCCTCATTTTGAAATCAAATTACAGTGTACTAAGATGAGGAAGCAAAGCAGATTTGGGATTATGAGTGAAATAATTTTAAAAAGTCTTGGGGTATGATCAGACTATTGGGTAATTCAGTAGAAAAATGTCAACTGATTGAGATTCTGTGTTCCCTGATTTCAGAGAGAAGTTAAGATAAATAAGTAACACGAGGAGACTAGGAAGCCAAACATAAGTGATAATTTTGTGCCAGGGTGTGTTTACATCTGTTTATCTTCTTGCTTTACCACTAAGGTTGCTCCTAGAGGAGAGTTTAAATATGTGTTGGAGCTAATCTCTGTGGATTACACAAGAAACCACATCCTACAGCTCTCCCTGAAACACCCCTTATGATTTCAATGTAATTTGGTTTTTGCATTTTTAGAAATAACAAAATACTTTGCAAACTCATCTACTTTATTACCATCACAAGTGAGTCAGCTGACTCCACATTTTAACACAGTGACAGTCACAGAGAATGGAGGAATGAGTAGAGTTATCAATATATGTGCTTTTAAGAAGTATGACAGGGTAGCAGCTATTTCCAGGAACCAAAACATGGGTCAGCAGCTGTGCAGGAAAAGTGATGGAATAAATGACTCATTTCAGAGGAGTTCTATAACATATTAGTTCTATAATGTATCTTCAGCCCCCAATTACCCGCTTTGATCTAAAGATAAGGATTTACAGTTAAGGTCCCATTTATGATTTGACTGGTGTGGTCTGAATCATTTTTACTATTGTTTTGACTATTACTTGAAACCTATAGTAGTACTTGGGATATGTGTTGTGTATTCTGTGAACATGTGCTATTTTTAGATTAGATAATTTCTGTCTCGAACCCCTGTTCATTTGTTTGTTTTTGTTTATTTGATAGTGGTTTCAGTAAATGGATATATCTGAAAAATTGCAAAGCCACTATTAAAACAAGTTATTATTATATATAGCATGGAATTGCACATTCCTCCTTTGAATCCGACAGAGCTTCACCATATCCTTAACAATTTGGGAAAAACATGCTATTATTTTTCTTTATAAAATTTCTCCTGTTAGGCTGTGATGGTTGTCATCAGCAGTAACTCCTCTGAAGGCTTTGTCAAAAGAGTTGAAAAAATTGGAAAGGTGTGTGAATGAAGCTGTTTGCTGAATATAAAGAAAAGAGCATTGAAGTACAATTCACACTCTTACTTCTCCTTCTATGCTTTCAGATGTTTGACATTTGAAAATTTTGCTTCTAGAAGAGATGCCCTATATAATTCTTACTTTAAGGAGCAAGTTGCTTTTATAATTTTTTATTATTCTACCATTCCAGTATTTCCATTTAAATTAAATTCAATACCATTTAAAAAAAATCAAAAGTGCAGCCAGTATTCAATTCCTGGGCTAAATAATTTTAGAAAGCTTTGTGTTATTGAACCTACAGGGTTTTTCTGTAGTTTTACTCTTTCTTTCTGTGATTTTTCCCATTAGTCACGTAAGTGACTGCAATATAACAGACATTGAGGATAAAGAAGGACTGAATAGAACAATCCTTGGCCTCATGAAGTTGAGAATCTAGCAAGGGAGTCAAACAATTCAATCATTCAGTGACAATTTATTGAGTGCCTGGCCTAAAATGAGCACAACAAAACCCCAGGCCAGAGGAATCATTTTAATGGGAGAGATAGATAATAGGTAAGCCAACTTTAAAAAAAAAAATCGTACTGCTTTTTCTTTAATAGAGATGCATATTTGAACTAAATAAGCACATTTTTAAAAGAGCAGTGATTGAGAAGAGGTTTTTTAACTGAGTGGTCCGAAAGGGCCTCCCTGAAAAAGTCTGTTTTGAACAGATTTCTGAATAATATCAGCTAGGAAGCTGCGTAAAAATCTCAGGGATGGGTGATTTTTCCAGTCGAAAAACTGTAAAGGCTCCAAAGTCACAATAGAGCTATAAGTTTCTCTAATAAAGTAACTTCTGACAAAGAATGAGAAGAAATAACTAACCCAGGTTTGAAAGAAAAGGGACAGACTTTCTATGGAATTCATATTTAATTAAAGCTCTAAAGGACAAAAATACAATAGAGCAAAATTCTGGTCACGCTGATATACCTAACGAAAGTTCATAAACAAGGTGTGGGTAGCAAAGAGTGTGTGGGAATGTTGGTAAGAACAGTGGGGAAGAGTCATCCCTGAACATGTTCTTAAATGAAGCAATTCTTGTGTTGTATTAAAGGGTAAATTGGAGTTTGCCTAAGTGATTAGAGAAGGATGCCTCAGCTTATGGAAGTTCAAAGCCATAAAGATGTGATAAACTACTGCAGATATTTTCATGTATATTTGTTGTTGCTTCTAGTAATGGTGATCTAAAAACTCCTACTTAAGACAACTAAAAATCCAGACAAAATAGCTTTTAAAGTTAAAAATATCAGAATGATTATAAAAATAAGTGAGGGATTACTGGGCCAAAATACGAAATACAATGAGAGCCTAGAGATATATGCCCTGAAGCCATTTTAGCTATGAGAGCATTTGAAACTGCTAAAACACACTGAGCTGTGTTGTTCATAGACTCTTGATACTAGAGAAACAAATCCAGCAGCAATCAAATTTGAGGACTTTGGTACAACCCAAATTTAAGTTGAGATCCCCAAAGCACAAGGAGAAGCAGAAATAAGACTATAGCCTACCTTGCCTTCTGTGTAAACTGAGAAAGCCAATCACTGAATTTGGAGTATGATTGTCTTGTAGAGTCTCAGATATAAGAGAAAATCCTACCAAGGAGGACCATACCGTTATTATAGCTCTTAATTATCCCTACTCAATAAGAGTTTCAAATATAATGTCTTGAACATAGCAAAATGTAACAAAGCACACAAAGAAAAACCATTAACAAGATTTGATAGACAAAATGGGATTAAGTATGATGTTAAAATGATCAATAAAGATTGTAAAATGGCTTGATTACTCTGCTCAAAGAAATGAGAGGGGAAGCAAATTGAACCAAAAACTGACACTAAAAATGATATTGAGAAAGGTTTTATAAATGAACCAAATGGATACTCTAGAACTTTAAAGATATGACAGCTAATTTAAGATACCACAGGGGTGCCTGGGTGGCTCACTTAATTAAACCTCCAATTCTTTTTCCTTTTTTTTTAACACCTTAATTTTATTTTATCTCTTTCAATTTGGCTCAGGTCATGATGTCATGGTTGTGAAATAGAGCCCAGAGTTGGGCTCTGTGCTGAGCCTGGAGCCTGCTTAAGATTCTTTTCCCTTCTTTTTCTATCCCTCCCTGCACTCTCACTTGCTCACTCTCTCTTGCTTGCAAATAAATAGATAGATAGATAGATAATAGACAAAGCAAAATAAAAGCAGATTATGAAAATAAATATAAAGATTTTGAAATGAAAACAAGTTCAAAATAAAATAGAGAAGACCTACACAGCTAAAAGTTCATTCAGAAAATCTACTATTAAAGAAGTCAGTATGACACAGTGTTAAGATATCAAAAGATTTGAGCATGTACTTTACAGAAAGGGTAATCCAAATGGCCACTCATATATAAAAACTGTTTATCTTTATTATGAATCTGGAATTAAATTAAATTAAATTAAAAATAAATTAAAACCTAAAATGACATACTATTACACACTTACCATATTGGGCAACAGTAAAATTGCCTTGCAAGAATGTGAAAGAATGAAAGTGCCCATAATAAAAACATTTGAGGTAAGTTGGACAATATTTAGAAAACTTAAAAATAAAAATAAAAATTTGGTCCATTCCTAGAAATACAACATGGAACTAAATGAATATTTTCACCAGGATATGCAAACAGATGATTATAGCTATTTCATTCATAACGGCAGATCAGTAGTGGTCTATTTGCACAATGTTACATTAAATAAGAGAGAATATTAACAAACTGGGAGGAGGGGCTAGGTTGTTATCAGAAACAGATCTTCTATGGTGCTGATTATGTTCTATTTCTCAAAATCTTTAAGTTAAAAAAGTTTTCAAATTTATATCTAGATAGATAGATGATAGATAGACAGATATCCCAGAAGCTGCAATGCTAGGCTAAGACCAGGCTTTAAAGGGCTTTTCTATACTCTACTAAATACTTGAAACCATTCATTATATCATAGCTCAGTGTTCAAATCTCCATTTGTTTCCTCAGGTTCCTAATATTTACCTTAAGGTGACCTGATTCAGACTTTTGATCACCTTTGTCTAAATATTTCTATTTTAACAAAGTGCTTTTTAACACTGAGAGACTAAAACTTAGAAAAATACTCTGATTGTTATCTCACTAGGGTGGAAAATATATAGTTACCCATTAACTAATGATATCCATGTCTACATTAGATCCGTGGCATTTTTAATTCTTGGGAGCTTTTGGTTAAATGAAATTTTTAAGCTTCCTTTAAAGGAAGCTTTAAGCCATCACCACATGAATAAAATTAAAGAACCAAATGAAAACAGGCCAAGTATTTACAGAGTAATAGAATGTGCAGTGGAAAGAGTACAATTCTGAAATCATAAAGCCTAAATTAGTGTGATGCATTTTTGCTACCCATGTAATCATAAACCAGTTATCTAAATGTGTTAGCCTCAGTTTTTTCACCCATGAAATGGTGATGATAATACTTATTATGCAGCGTTGTTGTGTGGATGTGATGAAGCATGGAGCATGAGAGTCTCATATTCCATGCTAAAATGATAGCTATTTTTATACTTATAATAATTCTAGTAATAGTATTTAAATTGTTCAAAATGGTAATATTCATTTATATTGAGGCATTGTATTGACTATTATTAGACACATTTACCAACATAAATTTCATTTTACTTTACCCCCTCTGAGGATATATATTCCCTAATTCAATATGAATCTCCTTATGAATAATAATTATCATAATAAATATGCTGATTTTTCTTCTATTTGTTTTTAAGGAGGTATCCTTTACTGTTGAACATAAAGAAACTTAAGCAAGTCTGTCTTATTCAAACTTTGCATGCTGCTTTCTTATGAAACTAGATTATAGAGTTGTATGAAATAAATTCATGCAGTTAAGACATTGATGTTTGGAACACTGGGTGGTCAGTTTAGTATTTCAAAAGAAGATTTTAAATTTAAACCTTAAAACTGAGCTCTTTCAGCCTTTTTTATAGACCATCCTTCATGCTTCATAAGTACTCCTCCATTGTAAACTAAGTAATAGTTTTTGTCACAGTGTATATAACAAAAATGGATTTTATATTCTATTATTTCAGAGTTAGTTGCAGTTTCTACTGCCTTACTTCCTTTTTTGAAAAATAGATTAATTCTACAAAAAGTTTTTTCCAGCTTTATTGAAAAAAATCGACATATTTGTAAATTTAAGAAATGATTTCTTATAACATTGCAAACTTTTAACATTGTGTAAATTTTGTACAATTTGATAAATTGGTATACATCTTTATTGCAATATAATCTACACAAAAATGTTAATACATCTACTATCTCGTATAGTTGCCACTGATTTTTATGCATGTATCGTAAGGAATTTTAAGATCTACTCTCTTAGCAACTTTTATGTATATAGTATAGTAGAGATAAACTTCAGAGGTCTTGTGGGTTTTGTTCCAGACCGCCTCAATAAAGTGATTATCTCAATAAACTAAGTCAAATTATTATTTTTTATGGTTTCCCAGTGCATATAAAAAATAGACACTATACTGTACTGTTCAAAAGCATTATGTTTTTAAAGAAAAACAATGTATATACCTTAAGTAAACTAGTTCTGAGTTTTCAGTGGGTCATAATTACTGATCACAGTTCACCATAACAAATACAATAATAATGTAAAAAACTTGAAATATTGCAAGAATTACCAACATGTGACAGAGAGACACAAAATGAACAAATGTTGTTAGAGAAATGGTGGCAGCAGACTTTTTTTATACAAGATTGCTATAAACTTTCAACTTGTAAGAATGTGATATATGCAAAGTTTAATAAAGGGAAGCACAATAAAAAAAGTATGTATATTTTATTAACTATGATCATCATGCTGTACATTAGATCCCCAGAACTTTTTCATATTATAGTTGCAAGTTTGCACCCTTGGACCACCTTACTCCACCCCAGGTTCACCCCTTGTCAACTCAACTCTAAGTTTCCATTAGTTTTCCTTTTCCTCAGATTCTGTATGTAAGGGATATCATAATACATAAAATTAAAAAATATATAAAATCTTTGAAATATTTCACTTAGTATAATACCTTCAAGATCCATCCATGCTGTTGTAAATGGCAGTATTTCTTAATTTTTCATGGTTAAGTAGTATTCCGTAGTATATATTTACCATACTTATTTTATTCTTTCATCCATTAATGGATACTGAAGTTATTTCCATCTCTTGCTTAGAGTTAATAATTTTATAATAAACATAAGAGTGCAGATATGTCTTTGAACAGTGACTTCGTTTCCTTTAGATAGATACCTAGAAGTGGGATTACTGAATCATATGGTAATTTTACTTTTAATAATATGAATAATCTCCATACTGTTTTCCATACAAATTTATATCCCTATTACAGTGCATAAGTTCCCCGTTTTCCCCAATATTTACCAAAATTGGTTAGTTTCAATTTTTTGGTAGTATATATTCTAATATCTTGCTGTGTTTTTCAGAGGTAAACAACAACAACAACAACATAAGGACTTTGCCCTGAGATTTTTACGTTGAGCACTTTTTAATGCTCCTGTTGGTCATTTATATACCTTTTTTGAAAAAAAAAGTCTATTGAGATCCTTTTGCTATTTTTTTAATCATATATTTTTTTCTATTTGTATCTGTTGGTTATTAACCTCTTTTCAGATATAAGATTCGTAAGTATTTTCTTACATTCTGTGGATTGTGTTTTCATTCTCTCTCCCTTTTTTTGGCAATGCAGAAACGTTAGTTTGATGTAATACCATTTATTTATTTTTGCTTTTTTTGCTTGTGTTTTTAGTCTGGTATCCAAAAAACTATTGGCAAGACCAATGTCAAGGAGAATTTTTCCTATGTTTTCCTTTAGGAAATTTAGTTTCATGCATCACCTTTAAGTCTTTAATCTATTTCAAGTTCAGACTTATGAGTGATATAAGGTTCCCTTTTCATACTGTTTATGTGACTATTCAGTTTTAAATATCATTTATTGAACAGGCTATCTTTCCCCATTACATATGTTGGCCCCTGTCAAATATTAGGTGACTGTATGAAAGGATTTATTTCTGGACTCTCAATTCTGTCTACTTGTTTATTGGTCTTTTTTTATGCCAGTATACTTTATTGTTTTGAGCATGAGGGCTTTGTAGTATAGTTTCAAATCAAGAAGTGTAATCTCCCTTCTTCATTCTTTCTCAGAACTGCTTTGATTATTTGTTGTCTTTCATGGTCTCATATAAACTTTAGGATTCTTTACTTACTTCTGTAAAACAATAATATTGGATTTTTTTTAAGATTTTTAATTTATTTATTTGACAGAGAGAGATGACAAGCAGGCAGAGAGGCAGGCAGAGAGATAAGAGGAAGCAGGCTTCCTGCTGAGCAGAGAGCCTGATGCGGGGCTCGATCCCAGGACCCTGGGATCATGACCAGAGCCGAAGGCAGCGGCTTAACCCACTGAGCCACCCAGGCGCCCCTAACATTGGATTTTTGATAGGAATTGGATTTACAGATGGTTTACGGTAGTATGGACATTTTAACAATGTTAATTCTTACCATTCATAAATATGAGCTATCTTTCCATTTCTGTCACCTTCAATTTCTTTATCAATGTCATAGTTTATGGAGTACAGATCTTTCATCTTCTTAGTTAAATCTATTCCTAAGTATTTTATTATTTTTGATGCTATTGTGAATTAGATTGTTTTCTTTATTTTTTCAGATAGTTCATCATTAGAATGTTAAAATGCTCCTGTCTTGTGCTTACTTTGGCAGCACATATACTAAAATTGGAATGATGCAGAGAAGATTAGCGTGATCACTGAACAAGGATGACATGACAAACTGGGAATCAGTCCATAAAAAAAAGAAACAAAACAAAATTCTTTTCTTTTATATATTGATGTTGTATTTGGTAATTTTACTAAATTTGTTTATTCAAATTTTTTGTGAATTTTTTAGGATTTTTTAACATGTAAGTTCATGTTATCCAAAAAAAGAAAATTTTACTTCTTCCTTTTTTTTTTTTTTTGGAGACTCTTGTTTCTTTGTGTTCCTTGTTTCTCTGGCTAGGACATCCACTACTGTGTCAAATGAGAGTAGTGAAAATGGACACACTTGTCTTTCTTCTGATCTTTAAGGGGAAAACTTTCAAAAGTTTTGATTGAATATGAGATTAGCTCTGGGCTTGCAATCTGTGTTTTTTCTTTAATGGGTTTTTTAAATTATTTTTTAAAATTTTTTATATAATGTGTTTTAATCCCTAGGGGTACAGGTCTGTGAATCACCAGGTTACACATTTCACAGCACTCACCATCACTCACCATAGCACCTGCCCTCTCCAATGTCCATACCCCCACCATCCTCTCCCAACACACCTCCCCCCAGCAACCCTCAGTCTGTTTTGTGAGATTCAGTCTTTTATGGTTTGTCTCCCTCCTAATACCATCTTTTTTTTATTTTTCTTTTCGTACGCCCGAAACTGCCTATGTTGCATCTCCACTTCATCATATCAGGGAGATCATATGATAGTTGTCTTTCTCAGATTGATTTATTTCTCCAAGCATAATACCCTCTAGTTCCATCCACGTCATCACAAATAGCAGGATTTCATTTCTTTTGATGGCTGCATAGTATTCCATTGAACATATATACCACATCTTATTTATTGATTCATCTGTTGAAGGACATTTAGTTTCTTTCCATAGTTTAACTATTGTGGACATTGCTGCTATAAACATTTGGGTGCATGTGCCCCTTCAGAATGCCACGTTTGTATCTGTAGGGTATATACCCAGTACTACAAGCACTGGGTCATAGGGTAGTTCTATTTTCAGCTTTTTGAGGCACGTCCACGCTGTTTTCCAGAGTGGTTGCACCAGCTTGCATTCCCACATACAGTGTAGGAGGGTTGCCCTTTCTCCACATCCTCGCCAGCATCTGTCATTGACGGACTTGTTCATTTTAGCCATTCTGAACGGTGTGAGGTGGTATCTCATTCTGGTTTTGATTTGTATTTCCCTGATGCCGAGTGATGTGGAGCATTTTTTCATGTGTCTGTTGGCCATTTGGATGTATTCTTTGCAGAAATGTCTGTTCATGTCCTCTGCCCATTTCTTCATTGGATTATTTGTTTTTAGGGTGTTGAGTTTGATAAGCTCTTTATAGATTTTGGATACTGGCCCTTTATCTGGTATGTCATTTGCAAATATCTTCTCCCAGATAACTTCTGACAGTGATCTTTTGGCTTTGTTAACTGTTTCCTTTGCAGTGCAAAAGCTTTTGGATCTGATGAAATCCCAATAGTTCATTCTTGCCCTTGCTTCCCTTGCCTTTCGCGATGTTCCTAGGAAGAAGTTGCTGCTGCTGAGGTCAAAGAAGTTGCTACCTGTTCTCTCCTCAAGGACTATGATGGATTCCTTTCTCACATTATGCTTCTTCATCCATTTCCAGTCGATTATAATGTATGGTGTTAGGATGGTCCAATTTCATTTTCTGCATGTGGCTGTTCAATTTTCCAGACCCCAAGGCCAATGGCTCCTTCTCTTCCCCAGGGACAGTGTGCTGTGCCTTCCCCACACTTGCTCCTGGGGAGCGCAGTGACAGACGTGTGCAACCATGCATCTCTCCCATGCAGAGGGGATGCCCAGGCAAAGAGGATTTCGCTCCATGCGGGTGTATTACACCGTGCTGTGGAGACTAGCTCCGGCAAGCAGCAGGCAGCATCCCACAGACCCGACTCTGATTTCCCAAAGAATGCTGTGCTTTCCCAGAGGGGATGCCCGGGCAAAGAGGCTTTCGCTCTATGCGGGTTTCTCCAAAAGTGCTGCGAATACTAGGCTAAGGCAAGCAACAAAAGCAGCCCACAGAACCGACTCTGATTTCCCAGCGACGGCCATGCTTTCGCAGAGGTTTTCAGCTTGGCGCGAACCGCACTTCGCTGCTGCTTCCTCAGCAAGGCTGTGGTCGTTTGCTCTGTCGCGGCAGGAAAGAAGAGCCGTGGGAGAGCTGGTGCCTCTTGGTCCATGCTTTCCTGGGCTCCATGTTCGCGCCCGGGGTTCACCTTGCTAAGCCGAACTAAGCAGACACAGTCACAACCCTGCAGCAGCGTGCGTGGCCTAGCATGGCACTCTATGCCTATTACCATCTCCTGGCGTAGGTAAGGCTTTGCCTTTTGCTCCGGCGCTCGGGCAGACTCGGGTCTAGGCCAGTGCCTTCACCATAGGAGAGAGGAGGCGACAGGATTCCTGCACCGGGCCCGAGCACTGGGATGGGGAACAGTGGGGACTGTCTCCACTCTTTCCCCGGCACACCCCCTGCCACCCACAATGCTGCCATATCTTGATGGAAGACGGCATCTGACTGCACGTTTCTCCATGGGGTTGTTTCTGCGAGTTCTGGGTATGGCAACTGGTGGCAAGCCCAAGTCTGCCCTTGGGACAGGTGGCCATAAAAATGCTTTCCCCTTGGGACCAGAGGCACAGGACAGGCCTGCCTTCTGCCTAGACTCCTTCCTCAGAGTGGAGCACGCACCCATGCCCTTGTCGTCCCCTCATGTCTCCTTAGCAGCCAGGCTTCAATCTCTCCGCACAGGGTGCAGAGGACACTTGTCTTCTCATGGCCTGCTATTCGTGCCTCGGCAGGCTATTCTGACTCCCGAGCGTTTCCAGACCCCTCGGCCAAGGGATCCTTCTCTTCCCCGGGGGCGGCGTGCTGTGCCTTCCCCAAAATTGCTCCTGGGGAGCGCGGTTACAGACGTGTGCAACCATGCTTCTCTCTCAGGCAGAGGGGATGCTAGGGCAAAGAGGATTTCGCTCCATGCGGGTATCTTCCACCATGTTGCCGAGACTCGCTCAGGCAAGCAGCAGCAGCATCCCCAAACCCAACTCTGATTTCCCAATGAATGCTGTGCTTTCCTAAGGGAGAGGTCCAGGCAAAGAGGCTTTCGCTGTATGCGGGTTTCTCCCACCGCGAGACTGGGCTCAGGGAAGCAGCAGCAGGCCTGACAACATTTCTCAGCGAATGCTGTGCTTTCGCAGAGTTTTTGGTTGGAGCGAACCGCACTTCGCTGCTGCTTCCTCAGCAAGGCTTTGGTCGTTCGCTCTTTCGCAGCAGGGACGAAGAGCCGCGGGAGAGCTGGTGCCTCTTGGGCCTTGCTTTCGCGGGCTCCAAGTTCGCGCCTGGGTTTCACTTTGCTAAGCCGAACTAGGCAGACACAGTCACAACCCTGCAGCAGCGTGCGTGGCCTAGCATGGCACTCTATGCCTAATTCCATCTCCTGGCCTAGGTAAGGCTTTGCCTTTTGCTCCGGCGCTCGGGCAGACTCGGGGTCTAGGCCAGTGCCTTCACCACAGGAGAGAAGAGGCAACAGGATCCCTGCACACGGCCCGGGCACTGGGATGGGGAACTGTGGGGGACTGTCTCCACTCCTTCCCCGCCGCACCCCCTGTCTCCTACAATGCTGCCACATCTTGGTGGAAGATGGCATCTGACTGACCGTTTCTCCATGGGGTTGTTTCTGCAAGTTCCAGGTATGGCACCTGGTGGCAAGCCCAAGTCTGCCCTTGGGACAGGTGGCCAAAGAGATGCTTTCCCCTTGGGACAAGAGGCACAGGACAGGCCTGCCTTCTGCCCAGACTCCTTCCTCAGAGTGGAGCACGCACCCATGCCCTTGTCTTCCCCTCATGTCTCCTTAGCAGCCAGGCTTCAATCTCTCCGCACAGGGAGGAGAGGACACTTGTCTTCTCATGGCCTGCTGTTCGTGCCTCGGCAGGTTATTCTGCTTCCCGAGCTTTTCCAGACCCAAAGGCCAAGGGATACTTCTCTTCCCCGGGGGCGGCGTGCTTTGCCTTCCCCAAAATTGCTCCTGGGGAGCGCGGTGACAGACGTGAGCAACCATGCTTCTGTCTCAGGCAGAAAGGATGCTAGGGCAAAGAGGATTTCGCTCCATGCGGGTATCTTCCAACATGCTGCGGAGACTCGCTTAGGCAAGCAGCAGCAGCATCCCCAAACCCAACTTTGATTTCCCAAAGAATGCTGTGCTTTCCAAGGGGCGATGCCAAGGCAAAGGGGCTTTCGCTGTATGCGGGTTTCTCCCACCGCGAGACTGGGCTCAGGCACGCAGCAGCAGCCCCCAAAACATTTCTCGGGGAATGCTGTCCTTTCGCAGAGGCTTTGGTTTGGAGCAAACAGCACTTCGCCACTGCTTCCTCAGCAAGGCTTCTGTCGCGTCAGGGAAGAAGAGCTGCTGGAGAGCTGGTGCCTCTTGGGCCTTGCTTTCCCTGGCTCCATGTTCGCATCCTGGGTTCACCCTGCCAGGCCGAACTACGCAGACACAGTCACAACCGTGCAGTAGCGCGCTTAGCCTAGGATGGCACTCCATGCACACTACCATCTCCCGGTGTAGGCATCGCTTGGCCTTTTACTCTGGCGCTCAGGCCGACTCGCGGACTAGGCCTGTGCTTTCCCCACAGGAAAGGAGAGGTGACAGGATCCTTGCACACCGCCCGTGCACTGAATAGGGAGCTTTGGGGGACTGTCACCACTCCTTCCCCTTAAAACCCGGGCCTCCTCCAAGCTTCTACATCCCGAAGGAAGACGGCATCTGATGGCCAGGTCTTTCTAGGAGTTGTTTCTCGAGTTTAGGGTAGGCGCCTGGTGGCAAGCCCATGGCTCCACCACGGTCAGGTGGCCAAGGAGCTGCTGTCTCCTTGGGCCCAAAGTCTCTGGACAGGCATGCTTTCTGCCCAGACTCCTTCCTCAGAGTGGAGCCCTTTCCCCTGCCCTAATCTCCCCCTCGTGTCTCCTTAGCAGCCCGGCTTCCTTCGCTCTGCAGTGACAGATGTGTCCCTTTCCTTAAGGCTCTTTCCACAGGCACCACCGCGCTTCTCTCTCAGGCAGAGCGGATGCCCAGGCAAAGAGGATTTCGCTCCATGCGGGTTTATTCCACCGTGCAGTGGAGACTAGCTCCGGCAAGCCGCAGGCAGCACCCCAAGACCCGACTCTGATTTCCCAGAGAATGCTGTGCTTTCCCAGAGAGGATGCCCCGGCAAAGAAGCTTTCACTCTATGCAGGTTTCTCCCATCGTGCTGCGAATACTAGGCTAAGGCAAGCAACAAAACTAGCCCACAGAACCGACTCTGATTTCCCAGCGACTGCTATGCTTTTGCAGAGGTTTTCTGCTTGGCGCAAACTGCACTTCGCTGCTGCTTCCTCAGCAAGGCTTTGGTCTTTCGCTCTGTCGCGGCAGGAAAGAAGAGCCGTGGGAGAGCTGGTGCCACTTGGTCCTTGTTTTCCCGGGCTCCAAGTTCGCGCCCGGGGTTCACCTTGCTAAGCCAAACTAAGCAGACACAGTGCGTGGCCTAGCATGACACTCTATGCCTATTACCATCTCCTGGCGTATGTAAGGCTTTGCCTTTTGCTCCGGCGCTCGGGCAGACTCGGGGTCAAGGCCAGTGCCTTGACCACAGGAGAGAGGAGGCGACAGGATCCCTGCACAGGCCCCGAGCACTGGGATGGGGAACGGTGGGGACTGTCTCCACTCTTTCCCCGGCACACCCCGGCCACCCACAATCTGCCATATCTTGGTGGAAGACGGCATCTGACTGCACGTTTCTCCATGGGGTTGTTTCTGCGAGTTCCGGGTATGGCACCTGGTGGCAAGCCCAAGTCTGCCCTTGGGACAGGTGGCTAAAGAGATGCTTTCCCCTTGGGAGAAGAGGCACAGGACAGGCCTGCCTTCTGCCCAGACTCCTTCCTCAGAGTGGAGCACGCACCCATGCCCTTGTCTTCCCCTCATGTCTCCTTAGCAGCCAGGCTTCAATCTCTCCGCACAGGGAGGAGAGGACACTTGTCTTCTCATGGCCTGCTGTTCGTGCCTCGGCAGGCTATTCTGCTTCCCGAGCTTTTCCAGACCCCAAGGCCAAGGGATACTTCTCTTCCCCGGGGGCGGCGTGCTTTGCCTTCCCCAAAATTGCTCCTGGGGAGCGCAGTGACAGACGTGAGCAACCATGCTTCTGTCTCAGGCAGAAAGGATGCTAGGGCAAAGAGCATTTCGCTCCATGCGGGTATCTTCCAACATGCTGCGGAGACTCGCTTAGGCAAGCAGCAGCAGCATCCCCAAACCCAACTCTGATTTCCCAACGAATGCTGTGCTTTCCAAGGGGAGATGCCAAGGCAAAGGGGCTTTCGCTGTATGCGGGTTTCTCCCACCGCGAGACTGGGCTCCGGCACGCAGCAGCAGCCCCCAAAACATTTCTCGGGGAATGCTGTCCTTTCGCAGAGGATTTGGTTTGGAGCAAACAGCACTTCGCCACTGCTTCCTCAGCAAGGCTTCTGTCGCGTCAGGGAAGAAGAGCTGCGGGAGAGCTGGTGCCTCTTGGGCCTTGCTTTCCCTGGCTCCATGTTCGCGTCCTGGGTTCACCCTGCCAGGCCGAACTACGCAGACACAGTCACAACCGTGCAGTAGCGCGCTTAGCCTAGGATGGCACTCCATGCACACTACCATCTCCCGGTGTAGGCATCGCTTGGCCTTTTACTCTGGCGCTCAGGCCGACTCGCGGGCTAGGCCTGTGCTTTCCCCACAGGAAAGGAGAGGTGACAGGATCCCTGCAGACCGCCCGTGCACTGAATAGGGAGCTTTGGGGGACTGTCACCACTCCTTCCCCTTAAAACCCGGGCCTCCTCCAAGCTTCTACATCCCGGAGGAAGACGGCATCTGATGGCCAGGTCTTTCTGGGAGTTGTTTCTCGAGTTTAGGGTAGGCGCCTGGTGGCAAGCCCATGGCTCCACCACGGTCAGGTGGCCAAGGAGCTGCTGTCTCCTTGGGCCCAAAGTCTCAGGACAGGCAAACTTTCTGCCCAGACTCCTTCCTCAGAGTGGAGCCCTTTCACCTGCCCTAATCTTCCCCTCGTGTCTCCTTAGCACCCCGGCTTCCTTCGCTCTGCAGTGACAGATGTGTCCCTTTCCTTAAGGCTCTTTCCACAGGCACCACCGCGCTTCTCTCTCAGGCAGAGCAGATGCCCAGGCAAGAGGATTTCGCTCCATGCGGGTTTATTCCACCATGCATGGAGACTAGCTCCGGCAAGCAGCAGGCAGCATCCCACAGACCCGACTCTGATTTCCCAGAGAATGCTGTGCTTTCCCAGAGGGGATGCCCCGGCAAAGAAGCTTTCGCTCTATGCGGGTTTCTCCCATCAGGCTGCGAATACTAGGCTAAGGCAAGCAACAAAACTAGCCCACAGAACCGACTCTGATTTCCCAGCGACTGCTATGCTTTCACAGAGGTTTTCAGCTTGGCGCAAACCGCACTTCGCTGCTGCTTCCTCAGCAAGGCTTTGGTCGTTTGCTCTGTCGCGGCAGGAAAGAAGAGCCGCGGGAGAGCTGGTGCCTCTTGGGCCTTGTTTTCCCGGGCTCCAAGTTCGCGCCCGGGGTTCACCTTGCTAAGCCGATCTAAGCAGACACAGTCACAACCCTGCAGCAGCGTGCGTGGCCTAGCATGACACTCTATGCCTATTACCATCTCCTGGCGTAGGTAAGGCTTTGCCTTTTGCTCCGGCGCTCGGCAGACTCGGGGTCTAAGCCAGTGCATTCACCACAGGAGAGAAGAGGCGACAGGAAATCAGAGTTGGGTTTGGGGAGGCTGCTGCTGCTTGCCTAAGCGAGTCTCCGCAGCATGTTGGAAGATACCCGCATGGAGCGAAATCCTCTTGGCCCTAGCATCCTTTCTGCCTGAGAGAGAAACATGGTTGGACACGTCTGTCAACGCGCTCCCCAGGAGCAATTTTGTGGAAGGCACAGCACGCAGCCCCCGGGGAAGAGAAAGATCCCTTGGCCTTCGGGTCTAGAAACGCTCGGGAAGCCGAATAGCCTGCCGAGGCACGAACAGCAGGCCATGAGAAGACAAGTGTCCTCTGCTCACTGTGCGGAGAGATTGAAGCCTGGCTGCTAAGGAGACATGAGGGGAAGACTTGGGCATGAGTGCGTGCTCCACTCTGAGGAAGGAGTCTGGGCAGAAGGCAGGCCTGTCCTGTGCCTCTTGTCCCAAGGGGAAAGCATCTCTTTGGCCACCTGTCCCAAGGGCAGACTTGGGCATGCCACCAGGTGCCATACCCGGAACTCGCAGAAACAACCCCATGGAGAAACGTGCAGTCAGATGCCGTCTTCCACCAAGATATGGCAGATTGTGGGTGGCCGGGGGTGTGCCGGGGAAAGAGTGGAGACAGACCTCACTGTTCCCCATCCCAGTGCTCGGGCCTTGTGCAGGGATCCTGTTGCCTCCTCTCTTCTGTGGTGAAGGCACTGGCCTTGACCCCGAGTCTGCCCGAGCGCCGGAGCAAAAGGCAAAGCCTTACCTACGCCAGGAGATGGTAATAGCCATAGAGTGTCATGCTAGGCCACACACGCTGCTGCAGGGTTGTGACTGTGTCTGCTTAGATCGGCTTAGCAAGGTGAACCCCGGGCGCGAACTTGGAGCCCGGGAAAACAAGGACCAAGAGGCACCAGCTCTCCCGCGGCTCTTCTTTCCTGCCGCGACAGAGCAAACGACCAAAGCCTTGCTGAGGAAGCAGAAGCGAAGTGCGGTTTGCGCCAAGCTGAAAACCTCTGCGAAAGCATAGCAGTCGCTGGGAAATCAGAGTCGGTTCTGTGGGCTAGTTTTTTTGCTTGCCTTAGCCTAGTATTCGCAGCACGATGGGAGAAACCCGCATAGAGTGAAAGCTTCTTTGCCGGGGCATCCTCTCTGGGAAAGCACAGCATTCTCTGGGAAATCAGAGTCGGGTCTTGGGATGCTGCCTGCTGCTTGCCGGAGCTAGTCTCCACTGCACGGTGGAATAAACCCGCATGGAGCGAAATCCTCTTTGCCTGGGCTTCCGCTCTGCCTGAGAGAGAAGCGCGGTGGTGCCTGTGGAAAGAGCCTTAAGGAAAGGGACACATCTGTCACTGCAGAGCGAAGGAAGCCGGTCTGCTAAGGAGACACGAGGGGGAGATTAGGGCAGGGGAAAGGGCTCCACTCTGAGGAAGGAGTCTGGGCAGAAAGCATGCCTGTTCTGAGACTTTGGGCCCAAGGAGACAGCAGCTCCTTGGCCACCTGACCGTGGTGGAGCCATGGGCTTGCCACCAGGCGCCTACCCTAAACTCGAGAAACAACTCCCAGAAAGACCTGGCCATCAGATGCCGTCTTCCTCCGGGATGTAGAAGCTTGGAGGAGGCCCGGGTTTTAAGGGGAAGGAGTGGTGACAGTCCCCCAAAGCCCCCTATTCAGTGCACGGGCGGTGTGCAGGGATCCTGTCACCTCTCCTTTCCTGTGGGGAAAGCACAGGCCTAGTCCGCGAGTCGGCCTGAGCGCCAGAGTAAAAGGCCAAGCGATGCCTACACCGGGAGATGGTAGTGTGCATGGAGTGCCATCCTAGGCTAAGCGCGCTACTGCACGGTTGTGACTGTGTCTGCGTAGTTCGGCCTGGCAGGGTGAACCCAGGACGCGAACATGGAGCCAGGGAAAGCAAGGCCCAAGAGGCACCAGCTCTCCCGCAGCTCTTCTTCCCTGACGCGACAGAAGCCTTGCTGAGGAAGCAGTGGCGAAGGGCTGTTTGCTCCAAACCAAATCCTCTGCGAAAGGACAGCATTCCCCGAGAAATGTTTTGGGGGCTGCTGCTGCGTGCCGGAGCCCAGTCTCGCGGTGGGAGAAACCCGCATACAGCGAAAGCCCCTTTGCCTTGGCATCTCCCCTTGGAAAGCACAGCATTCTTTGGGAAATCAAAGTTGGGTTTGGGGATGCTGCTGCTGCTTGCCTAAGCGAGTCTCTGCAGCATGTTGGAAGACACCCGCATGGAGCGAAGTCCTCTTTGCCCTAGCATCCTTTCTGCCTGAGAGAGAAGCATGGTTGCTCACGTCTGTCACCACGCTCCCCAGGAGCAAGTGTGGGGAAGGCACAGCACGCCGCCCCCGGGGAAGAGAAGGATCCCTTGGCCAGGGGTCGGGAACCGCTCGGGAACAGGGTAGCCTGCCGCGGCTCGAAATGCAGGCCGGTGGCCAGACATGTGTCACCCGCTCCCTGTGCGGAGAGATGGAAGCCTGGCTGCTAAGGAGACATGAGGGGACGACTAGGGCAGGGGCGCGTGCTCCACTCTAAGGAGTCTGGGCAGAAGGCAGGCCTGTCCTGTGCCTCTGTTACCAAGGGGACACCATCTCCTTGGCCACCTGTCCCAAGGGCAGACTTGGGCTTGCCACCAGGTGCCATACCCGGAACTCGCAGAAACTACCCCATGGAGAAACGTGCAGTCAGATGCCGTCTTCCACCAAGATGTGGCAGCATTGTGGGTGGCCGGGGGTGTGCCGGGGAAAGAGTGGAGACAGACCCCACTGTTCCCCATCCCAGTGCTCGGGCCTTGTGCAGGGATCCTGTTGCCTCCTCTCTCCTGTGGTGAAGGCACTGGCCTTGACCCCGAGTCTGCCCGAGCACCGGATCAAAAGGCAAAGCCTTACCAGAGCAGGAGATGGAATTAGGAATAGAGTGCCATGCTAGGCCACGCACGCTGCTGCAGGGTTGTGACTGTGTCTGCCTAGTTCGGCTTAGCAAAGTGAAATCCGGGCGCGAACATGGAGCCAGGGAAAGCAAGGCCCAAGAGGCAACAGCTCTCCCGCAGCTCTTCTTCCCTGACTCGACTGAAGCTTTGCTGAGGAAGCAGCGGTGAAGTGCTGTTCGCTCCAAACCAAAGCCTCTGCGAAAGAACAGCATTCGCTGAGAAATGTTGTGCGGGCTGCTGCTGTTTCCCTGAGCCCAGTCTCGCGGTGGGAGAAACCCGCATACAGGAAAATCCCCTTTGCCTGAGCATCTCCCCTTGGAAAGCACAGCATTCGTTGGGAAATCAGAGTTGGGTTTGGGGATGCTGCTGCTGCTTGCCTAAGCGAGTCTCCGCAGCATGTTGGAAGATACCCGCATGGAGCGAAATCCTCTTTGCCCTAGCATCCTTTCTGCCTGAGAGAGAAGCATGGTTGCTCACATCTGTCCCCACGCTCCCCAGGAGCAAGTGTGGGTAAGGCACAGCACGCCGCCCCCGGGGAAGAGAAGGATCCCTTGGCCTTGGGGTCGGGAAACGCTCGGGAAGCAGAATAGCCTGCCGAGGCATGAACAGCAGGCCATGAGAAGACAAGTGTCCTCTCCTCCCTGTGGGGAGAGATTGAAGCCTGGCTTCTAAGGAGACATGAGGGGAAGACAAGGGCATGGGTGCGTGCTCCACTCTGAGGAAGGAGTCTGGGCAGAAGGCAGGCCTGTCCTGTGCCTCTTGTCCCAAGGGGAAAGCATCTCTTTGGCCACCTGTCCCAAGGGCAGACTTGGGCTTGCCAACCAGGTGCCATACCCGGAACTCGCAGAAACAACCCCATAGAGAAACGTGCAGTCAGATGCCATCTTCCACCAAGATATGGCAGCATTGTGGGTGGCCGGGGGTGTGCCGGGGAAAGAGTGTTGACAGTCCCCACCGTTCCCCATCCCAGTGCTCGGGCCCTGTGCAGGGATCCTGTCGCCTCTTCTCTCCTGTGGTGAAGGCACTGGCCTTGACCCCGAGTCTGCCCGAGCGCCGGAGCAAAAGGCAAAGCCTTACCTACGCCAGGAGATGGTAATAGGCAGAGAGTGTCATGCTAGGCCACGCACGCTGCTGCAGGGTTGTGACTGTGTCTGCTTAGATCGGCTTAGCAAGGTGAACCCCGGGCGCGAACTTGGAGCCCGGGGAAACAAGGCCCAAGAGGCACCAGCTCTCCCGCGGCTCTTCTTTCCAGCCGCGACAGAGCAAACGACCAAAGCCTTGCTGAGGAAGCAGCAGCGAAGTGCGGTTTGCGCCAAGCTGAAAACCTCTGCGAAAGCATAGCATTCTCTGGGAAATCAGAGTCGGTTCTGTGGGATGCTGCCTGCTGCTTGCCGGAGCTAGTCTCCACTGCACGGTGGAATAAACCCGCATGGAGCGAAATCCTCTTTGCCTGGGCTTCCGCTCTGCCTGAGAGAGAAGCGCGGTGGTGCCTGTGGAAAGAGCCTTAAGGAAAGGGAGACATCTGTCACTGCATAGCGAAGGAAGCCGGGCTGCTAAGGAGACACGAGGGGAAGATTAGGGCAGGGGAAAGGCTCCACTCTGAGGAAGGAGTCTGGGCAGAAAGCATGCCTGTCCTGAGCCTTTGGGCCCAAGGAGACAGCAGCTCCTTGGCCACCTGACCGTGGTGGAGCCATGGGCTTGCCACCAGGCGCCTACCCTAAACTCGAGAAACAACTCCCAGAAAGACCTGGCCATCAGATGCCGTCTTCCTCCGGGATGTAGAAGCTTGGAGGAGGCCCGGGTTTTAAGGGGAAGGAGTGGTGACAGTACCCAAAGCTCCCTATTCAGTGCACGGGCGGTGTGCAGGGATCCTGTCACCTCTCCTTTCCTGTGGGGAAAGCACAGGCCTAGCCCGCGAGTCGGCCTGAGCGCCAGAGTAAAAGGCCAAGCGATGCCTACACCGGGAGATGGTAGTGTGCATGGAGTGCCATCCTAGGCTAAGCGCGCTACTGCACGGTTGTGACTGTGTCTGCGTAGTTCGGCCTGGCAGGGTGAACCCAGGACGCGAACATGGAGCCAGGGAAAGCAAGGCCCAAGAGGCACCAGCTCTCCCGCAGCTCTTCTTCCCAGACGCGACAGAAGCCTTGCTGAGGAAGCAGTGGCGAAGGGCTGTTTGCTCCAAACCAAAGCCTCTGCGAAAGGACAGCATTCCCCGAGAAATGTTTTGGGGGCTGCTGCTGCGTGCCTGAGCCCAGTCTCGCGGTGGGAGAAACCCGCATACAGCGAAAGCCCCTTTGCCTGGGCATCTCCCCTTGGAAAGCACAGCATTCGTTGGGAAATCAGAGTTGGGTTTGGGGATGCTGCTGCTGCTTGCCTAAGCGAGTCTCCGCAGCATGTTGGAAGATACCAGCATGGAGCGAAATCCTCTTTGCCCTAGCATCCTTTCTGCCTGAGAGAGAAGCATGGTTGCTCACGTCTGTCACCACGCTCCCCAGGAGCAAGTGAGGGGAAGGCACAGCACGCCGCCCCCGGGGAAGAGAAGGATCCCTTGGCCTTGGGGTCGGGAAACGCTCGGGAACAGGATAGCCTGCCGCGGCTCGAATGCAGGCCGGTGGCCAGACATGTGTCACCCGCTCCCTGTGCGGAGAGATGGAAGCCTGGCTGCTAAGGAGACATGAGGGGACGACTAGGGCAGGGGCGCGTGCTCCACTCTAAGGAGTCTGGGCAGAAGGCAGGCCTGTCCTGTGCCTCTGTTACCAACGGGACACCATCTCCTTGGCCACCTGTCCCAAGGGCAGACTTGGGCTTGCCACCAGGTGCCATACCTGGAACTTGCAGAAACAACCCCATGGAGAAACGGTCAGTCAGATGCCATCTTCCACCAAGATGTGGCAGCATTGTGGGTGACAGTGGGTGCGGCGGGGAAGGAGTGGAGACAGTCCCCCACAGTTCCCCATCCCAGTGCTCGGGGCCTGTGCAGGGATCCTGTCGCCTCCTCTCTCCTATGGTGAAGGCACTGGCGTAGACCCCGAGTCTGCCCGAGCGCCGGAGCAAAAGGCAAAGCCTTACCTAGGCCAGGAGATGGAATTAGGCATAGAGTGCCATGCTAGGCCACGCACGCTGCTGCAGGGTTGTGACTGTGTCTGCCTAGTTCGGCTTAGCAAAGTGAAACCCCGGGCGCGAACATGGAGCCCGGGAAAGCAAGGACCAAGAGGCACCAGCTCTCCCGCGGCTCTTCTTTCCTGCCGGGACAGAGCAAACGACCACAGCCTTGCTGAGGAAGCAGCAGCGAAGTGCGTTTCGCGCCAAGCTGAAAACCTCTGCGAAAGCATGGCCGTCGCTGGGAAATCAGAGTCGGTTCTGTGGGCTGCTTTTGTTGCTTGCCTTAGCCTAGTATTCGCAGCACTTTTGGAGAAACCCGCATAGAGCGAAAGCCTCTTTGCCCGGGCATCCCCTCTGGGAAAGCACAGCATTCTTTGGGAAATCAGAGTCGGGTCTGTGGGATGCTGCCTGCTGCTTGCCGGAGCTAGTCTCCACAGCACGGTGTAATAAACCCGCATGGAGCGAAATCCTCTTTGCCTGGGCATCCCCTCTGCATGGGAGAGATGCATGGTTGCACACGTCTGTCACTGCGCTCCCCAGGAGCAAGTGTGGGGAAGGCACAGCACACTGTCCCTGGGGAAGAGAAGGAGCCATTGGCCTTGGGGTCTGGAAAATTGAACAGCCACATGCAGAAAATGAAATTGGACCATCCTAACACCATACATTATAATCGACTGGAAATGGATGAAGAAGCATAATGTGAGAAAGGAATCCATCATAGTCCTTGAGGAGAGAACAGGTAGCAACTTCTTTGACCTCAGCAGCAGCAACTTCTTCCTAGGAACATCGCGAAAGGCAAGGGAAGCAAGGGCAAGAATGAACTATTGGGATTTCATCAGATCCAAAAGCTTTTGCACTGCAAAGGAAACAGTTAACAAAGCCAAAAGATCACTGTCAGAAGTTATCTGGGAGAAGATATTTGCAAATGACATACCAGATAAAGGGCCAGTATCCAAAATCTATAAAGAGCTTATCAAACTCAACACCCTAAAAACAAATAATCCAATGAAGAAATGGGCAGAGGACATGAACAGACATTTCTGCAAAGAATACATCCAAATGGCCAACAGACACATGAAAAAATGCTCCACATCACTCGGCATCAGGGAAATACAAATCAAAACCAGAATGAGATACCACCTCACACCGTTCAGAATGGCTAAAATGAACAAGTCCGTCAATGACAGATGCTGGCGAGGATGTGGAGAAAGGGCAACCCTCCTACACTGTATGTGGGAATGCAAGCTGGTGCAACCACTCTGGAAAACAGCGTGGACGTGCCTCAAAAAGCTGAAAATAGAACTACCCTATGACCCAGTGCTTGTAGTACTGGGTATATACCCTACAGATACAAACGTGGCATTCTGAAGGGGCACATGCACCCAAATGTTTATAGCAGCAATGTCCACAATAGTTAAACTATGGAAAGAAACTAAATGTCCTTCAACAGATGAATCAATAAATAAGATGTGGTATATATGTTCAATGGAATACTATGCAGCCATCAAAAGAAATGAAATCCTGCTATTTGTGATGACGTGGATGGAACTAGAGGGTATTATGCTTGGAGAAATAAATCAATCTGAGAAAGACAACTATCATATGATCTCCCTGATATGATGAAGTGGAGATGCAACATAGGCAGTTTCGGGCGTACGAAAAGAAAAATAAAAAAAAGATGGTATTAGGAGGGAGACAAACCATAAAAGACTGAATCTCACAAAACAGACTGAGGGTTGCTGGGGGGAGGTGTGTTGGGAGAGGATGGTGGGGGTATGGACATTGGAGAGGGCAGGTGCTATGGTGAGTGATGGTGAGTGCTGTGAAATGTGTAACCTGGTGATTCACAGACCTGTACCCCTAGGGATAAAAACACATTATATAAAAAATTTTAAAAAATAATTTAAAAAACCCATTAAAGAAAAAACACAGATTGCAAGCCCAGAGCTAATCTCATATTCAATCAAAACTTTTGAAAGTTTTCCCCTTAAAGATCAGAAGAAAGACAAGTGTGTCCATTTTCACTACTCTCATTTGACACAGTAGTGGATGTCCTAGCCAGAGAAACAAGGAACACAAAGAAACAAGAGTCTCCAAAAAAAAAAAAAAAAGGAAGAAGTAAAATTTTCTTTTTTTGGATAACATGAACTTACATGTTAAAAAATCCTAAAAAATTCACAAAAAATTTGAATAAACAAATTTAGTAAAATTACCAAATACAAGATCAATATATAAAAGAAAAGAATTTTGTTTTGTTTCTTTTTTTTATGGACTGCTTCCCAGTTTGTCATGTCATCCTTGTTCAGTGATCACGCTAATCTTCTCTGCATCATTCCAATTTTAGTATATGTGCTGCCAAAGTAAGCACAAGACAGGAGCATTTTAACATTCTAATGATGAACTATCTGAAAAAATAAAGAAAACAATCTAATTCACAATAGCATCAAAAATAATAAAATACTTAGGAATAGATTTAACTAAGAAGATGAAAGATCTGTACTCCATAAACTATGACATTGATAAAGAAATTGAAGGTGACAGAAATGGAAAGATAGCTCATATTTATGAATGGTAAGAATTAACATTGTTAAAATGTCCATACTACCGTAAACCATCTGTAAATCCAATTCCTATCAAAAATCCAATGTTAGGGGCGCCTGGGTGGCTCAGTGGGTTAAGCCGCTGCCTTCGGCTCTGGTCATGATCCCAGGGTCCTGGGATCGAGCCCCGCATCAGGCTCTCTGCTCAGCAGGAAGCCTGCTTCCTCTTATCTCTCTGCCTGCCTCTCTGCCTGCTTGTCATCTCTCTCTGTCAAATAAATAAATTAAAAATCTTAAAAAAAATCCAATATTATTGTTTTACAGAAGTAAGTAAAGAATCCTAAAGTTTATATGAGACCATGAAAGACAACAAATAATCAAAGCAGTTCTGAGAAAGAATGAAGAAGGGAGATTACACTTCTTGATTTGAAACTATACTACAAAGCCCTCATGCTCAAAACAATAAAGTATACTGGCATAAAAACAGACCAATAAACAAGTAGACAGAATTGAGAGTCCAGAAATAAATCCTTTCATACAGTCACCTAATATTTGACAGGGGCCAACATATGTAATGGGGAAAGATAGCCTGTTCAATAAATGATATTTAAAACTGAATAGTCACATAAACAGTATGAAAAGGGAACCTTATATCACTCATAAGTCTGAACTTGAAATAGATTAAAGACTTAAAGGTGATGCATGAAACTAAATTTCCTAAAGGAAAACATAGGAAAAATTCTCCTTGACATTGGTCTTGCCAATAGTTTTTTGGATACCAGACTAAAAACACAAGCAAAAAAAGCAAAAATAAATAAATGGTATTACATCAAACTAACGTTTCTGCATTGCCAAAAAAAGGGAGAGAGAATGAAAACACAATCCACAGAATGTAAGAAAATACTTACGAATCTTATATCTGAAAAGAGGTTAATAACCAACAGATACAAATAGAAAAAAATATATGATTAAAAAAATAGCAAAAGGATCTCAATAGACTTTTTTTTTCAAAAAAGGTATATAAATGACCAACAGGAGCATTAAAAAGTGCTCAACGTAAAAATCTCAGGGCAAAGTCCTTATGTTGTTGTTGTTGTTGTTTACCTCTGAAAAACGCAGCAAGATATTAGAATATATACTACCAAAAAATTGAAACTAACCAATTTTGGTAAATATTGGGGAAAACGGGGAACTTATGCACTGTAATAGGGATATAAATTTGTATGGAAAACAGTATGGAGATTATTCATATTATTAAAAGTAAAATTACCATATGATTCAGTAATCCCACTTCTAGGTATCTATCTAAAGGAAACGAAGTCACTGTTCAAAGACATATCTGCACTCTTATGTTTATTATAAAATTATTAACTCTAAGCAAGAGATGGAAATAACTTCAGTATTCATTAATGGATGAAAGAATAAAATAAGTATGGTAAATATATACTACGGAATACTACTTAACCATGAAAAATTAAGAAATACTGCCATTTACAACAGCATGGATGGATCTTGAAGGTATTATACTAAGTGAAATATTTCAAAGATTTTATATATTTTTTAATTTTATGTATTATGATATCCCTTACATACAGAATCTGAGGAAAAGGAAAACTAATGGAAACTTAGAGTTGAGTTGACAAGGGGTGAACCTGGGGTGGAGTAAGGTGGTCCAAGGGTGCAAACTTGCAACTATAATATGAAAACGTTCTGGGGATCTAATGTACAGCATGATGATCATAGTTAATAAAATATACATACTTTTTTTATTGTGCTTCCCTTTATTAAACTTTGCATATATCACATTCTTACAAGTTGAAAGTTTATAGCAATCTTGTATAAAAAAAGTCTGCTGCCACCATTTCTCTAACAACATTTGTTCATTTTGTGTCTCTCTGTCACATGTTGGTAATTCTTGCAATATTTCAAGTTTTTTACATTATTATTGTATTTGTTATGGTGAACTGTGATCAGTAATTATGACCCACTGAAAACTCAGAACTAGTTTACTTAAGGTATATACATTGTTTTTCTTTAAAAACATAATGCTTTTGAACAGTACAGTATAGTGTCTATTTTTTATATGCACTGGGAAACCATAAAAAATAATAATTTGACTTAGTTTATTGAGATAATCACTTTATTGAGGCAGTCTGGAACAAAACCCACAAGACCTCTGAAGTTTATCTCTACTATACTATATACATAAAAGTTGCTAAGAGAGTAGATCTTAAAATTCCTTACGATACATGCATAAAAATCAGTGGCAACTATACGAGATAGTAGATGTATTAACATTTTTGTGTAGATTATATTGCAATAAAGATGTATACCAATTTATCAAATTGTACAAAATTTACACAATGTTAAAAGTTTGCAATGTTATAAGAAATCATTTCTTAAATTTACAAATATGTCGATTTTTTTCAATAAAGCTGGAAAAAACTTTTTGTAGAATTAATCTATTTTTCAAAAAAGGAAGTAAGGCAGTAGAAACTGCAACTAACTCTGAAATAATAGAATATAAAATCCATTTTTGTTATATACACTGTGACAAAAACTATTACTTAGTTTACAATGGAGGAGTACTTATGAAGCATGAAGGATGGTCTATAAAAAAGGCTGAAAGAGCTCAGTTTTAAGGTTTAAATTTAAAATCTTCTTTTGAAATACTAAACTGACCACCCAGTGTTCCAAACATCAATGTCTTAACTGCATGAATTTATTTCATACAACTCTATAATCTAGTTTCATAAGAAAGCAGCATGCAAAGTTTGAATAAGACAGACTTGCTTAAGTTTCTTTATGTTCAACAGTAAAGGATACCTCCTTAAAAACAAATAGAAGAAAAATCAGCATATTTATTATGATAATTATTATTCATAAGGAGATTCATATTGAATTAGGGAATATATATCCTCAGAGGGGGTAAAGTAAAATGAAATTTATGTTGGTAAATGTGTCTAATAATAGTCAATACAATGCCTCAATATAAATGAATATTACCATTTTGAACAATTTAATTACTATTACTAGAATTATTATAAGTATAAAAATAGCTATCATTTTAGCATGGAATATGAGACTCTCATGCTCCATGCTTCATCACATCCACACAACAACGCTGCATAATAAGTATTATCATCACCATTTCATGGGTGAAAAAACTGAGGCTAACACATTTAGATAACTGGTTTATGATTACATGGGTAGCAAAAATGCATCACACTAATTTAGGCTTTATGATTTCAGAATTGTACTCTTTCCACTGCACATTCTATTACTCTGTAAATACTTGGCCTGTTTTCATTTGGTTCTTTAATTTTATTCATGTGGTGATGGCTTAAAGCTTCCTTTAAAGGAAGCTTAAAAATTTCATTTAACCAAAAGCTCCCAAGAATTAAAAATGCCACGGATCTAATGTAGACATGGATATCATTAGTTAATGGGTAACTATATATTTTCCACCCTAGTGAGATAACAATCAGAGTATTTTTCTAAGTTTTAGTCTCTCAGTGTTAAAAAGCACTTTGTTAAAATAGAAATATTTAGACAAAGGTGATCAAAAGTCTGAATCAGGTCACCTTAAGGTAAATATTAGGAACCTGAGGAAACAAATGGAGATTTGAACACTGAGCTATGATATAATGAATGGTTTCAAGTATTTAGTAGAGTATAGAAAAGCCCTTTAAAGCCTGGTCTTAGCCTAGCATTGCAGCTTCTGGGATATCTGTCTATCTATCATCTATCTATCTAGATATAAATTTGAAAACTTTTTTAACTTAAAGATTTTGAGAAATAGAACATAATCAGCACCATAGAAGATCTGTTTCTGATAACAACCTAGCCCCTCCTCCCAGTTTGTTAATATTCTCTCTTATTTAATGTAACATTGTGCAAATAGACCACTACTGATCTGCCGTTATGAATGAAATAGCTATAATCATCTGTTTGCATATCCTGGTGAAAATATTCATTTAGTTCCATGTTGTATTTCTAGGAATGGACCAAATTTTTATTTTTATTTTTAAGTTTTCTAAATATTGTCCAACTTACCTCAAATGTTTTTATTATGGGCACTTTCATTCTTTCACATTCTTGCAAGGCAATTTTACTGTTGCCCAATATGGTAAGTGTGTAATAGTATGTCATTTTAGGTTTTAATTTATTTTTAATTTAATTTAATTTAATTCCAGATTCATAATAAAGATAAACAGTTTTTATATATGAGTGGCCATTTGGATTACCCTTTCTGTAAAGTACATGCTCAAATCTTTTGATATCTTAACACTGTGTCATACTGACTTCTTTAATAGTAGATTTTCTGAATGAACTTTTAGCTGTGTAGGTCTTCTCTATTTTATTTTGAACTTGTTTTCATTTCAAAATCTTTATATTTATTTTCATAATCTGCTTTTATTTTGCTTTGTCTATTATCTATCTATCTATCTATTTATTTGCAAGCAAGAGAGAGTGAGCAAGTGAGAGTGCAGGGAGGGATAGAAAAAGAAGGGAAAAGAATCTTAAGCAGGCTCCAGGCTCAGCACAGAGCCCAACTCTGGGCTCTATTTCACAACCATGACATCATGACCTGAGCCAAATTGAAAGAGATAAAATAAAATTAAGGTGTTAAAAAAAAAGGAAAAAGAATTGGAGGTTTAATTAAGTGAGCCACCCAGGCACCCCTGTGGTATCTTAAATTAGCTGTCATATCTTTAAAGTTCTAGAGTATCCATTTGGTTCATTTATAAAACCTTTCTCAATATCATTTTTAGTGTCAGCTTTTTGTTCAATTTGCTTCCCCTCTCATTTCTTTGAGCAGAGTAATCAAGCAATTTTACAATCTTTATTGATCATTTTAACATCATACTTAATCCCATTTTGTCTATCCAATCTTGTTAATGGTTTTTCTTTGTGTGCTTTGTTACATTTTGCTATGTTCAAGACATTATATTTGAAACTCTTATTGAGTAGGGATAATTAAGAGCTATAATAACGGTATGGTCCTCCTTGGTAGGATTTTCTCTTATATCTGAGACTCTACAAGACAATCATACTCCAAATTCAGTGATTGGCTTTCTCAGTTTACACAGAAGGCAAGGTAGGCTATAGTCTTATTTCTGCTTCTCCTTGTGCTTTGGGGATCTCAACTTAAATTTGGGTTGTACCAAAGTCCTCAAATTTGATTGCTGCTGGATTTGTTTCTCTAGTATCAAGAGTCTATGAACAACACAGCTCAGTGTGTTTTAGCAGTTTCAAATGCTCTCATAGCTAAAATGGCTTCATGGCATATATCTCTAGGCTCTCATTGTATTTCGTATTTTGGCCCAGTAATCCCTCACTTATTTTTATAATCATTCTGATATTTTTAACTTTAAAAGCTATTTTGTCTGGATTTTTAGTTGTCTTAAGTAGGAGTTTTTAGATCACCATTACTAGAAGCAACAACAAATATACATGAAAATATCTGCAGTAGTTTATCACATCTTTATGGCTTTGAACTTCCATAAGCTGAGGCATCCTTCTCTAATCACTTAGGCAAACTCCAATTTAACCTTTAATACAACCCAAGAATTGCTTCATTTAAGAACATGTTCAGGGATGACTCTTCCCCACTGTTCTTACCAACATTCCCACACACTCTTTGCTACCCACACCTTGCTTATGAACTTTCGTTAGGTATATCAGCGTGACCAGAATTTTGCTCTATTGTATTTTTGTCCTTTAGAGCTTTAATTAAATATGAATTCCATAGAAAGTCTGTCCCTTTTCTTTCAAACCTGGGTTAGTTATTTCTTCTCATTCTTTGTCAGAAGTTACTTTATTAGAGAAACTTATAGCTCTATTGTGACTTTGGAGCCTTTACAGTTTTTCGACTGGAAAAATCACCCATCCCTGAGATTTTTACGCAGCTTCCTAGCTGATATTATTCAGAAATCTGTTCAAAACAGACTTTTTCAGGGAGGCCCTTTCGGACCACTCAGTTAAAAAACCTCTTCTCAATCACTGCTCTTTTAAAAATGTGCTTATTTAGTTCAAATATGCATCTCTATTAAAGAAAAAGCAGTACGATTTTTTTTTTAAAGTTGGCTTACCTATTATCTATCTCTCCCATTAAAATGATTCCTCTGGCCTGGGGTTTTGTTGTGCTCATTTTAGGCCAGGCACTCAATAAATTGTCACTGAATGATTGAATTGTTTGACTCCCTTGCTAGATTCTCAACTTCATGAGGCCAAGGATTGTTCTATTCAGTCCTTCTTTATCCTCAATGTCTGTTATATTGCAGTCACTTACGTGACTAATGGGAAAAATCACAGAAAGAAAGAGTTAAAACTACAGAAAAACCCTGTAGGTTCAATAACACAAAGCTTTCTAAAATTATTTAGCCCAGGAATTGAATACTGGCTGCACTTTTGATTTTTTTTAAATGGTATTGAATTTAATTTAAATGGAAATACTGGAATGGTAGAATAATAAAAAAATTATAAAAGCAACTTGCTCCTTAAAGTAAGAATTATATAGGGCATCTCTTCTAGAAGCAAAATTTTCAAATGTCAAACATCTGAAAGCATAGAAGGAGAAGTAAGAGTGTGAATTGTACTTCAATGCTCTTTTCTTTATATTCAGCAAACAGCTTCATTCACACACCTTTCCAATTTTTTCAACTCTTTTGACAAAGCCTTCAGAGGAGTTACTGCTGATGACAACCATCACAGCCTAACAGGAGAAATTTTATAAAGAAAAATAATAGCATGTTTTTCCCAAATTGTTAAGGATATGGTGAAGCTCTGTCGGATTCAAAGGAGGAATGTGCAATTCCATGCTATATATAATAATAACTTGTTTTAATAGTGGCTTTGCAATTTTTCAGATATATCCATTTACTGAAACCACTATCAAATAAACAAAAACAAAGAAATGAACAGGGGTTCGAGACAGAAATTATCTAATCTAAAAATAGCACATGTTCACAGAATACACAACACATATCCCAAGTACTACTATAGGTTTCAAGTAATAGTCAAAACAATAGTAAACATGATTCAGACCACACCAGTCAAATCATAAATGGGACCTTAACTGTAAATCCTTATCTTTAGATCAAAGCGGGTAATTGGGGGCTGAAGATACATTATAGAACTAATATGTTATAGAACTCCTCTGAAATGAGTCATTTATTCCATCACTTTTCCTGCACAGCTGCTGACCCATGTTTTGGTTCCTGGAAATAGCTGCTACCCTGTCATACTTCTTAAAAGCACATATATTGATAACTCTACTCATTCCTCCATTCTCTGTGACTGTCACTGTGTTAAAATGTGGAGTCAGCTGACTCACTTGTGATGGTAATAAAGTAGATGAGTTTGCAAAGTATTTTGTTATTTCTAAAAATGCAAAAACCAAATTACATTGAAATCATAAGGGGTGTTTCAGGGAGAGCTGTAGGATGTGGTTTCTTGTGTAATCCACAGAGATTAGCTCCAACACATATTTAAACTCTCCTCTAGGAGCAACCTTAGTGGTAAAGCAAGAAGATAAACAGATGTAAACACACCCTGGCACAAAATTATCACTTATGTTTGGCTTCCTAGTCTCCTCGTGTTACTTATTTATCTTAACTTCTCTCTGAAATCAGGGAACACAGAATCTCAATCAGTTGACATTTTTCTACTGAATTACCCAATAGTCTGATCATACCCCAAGACTTTTTTAAATTATTTCACTCATAATCCCAAATCTGCTTTGCTTCCTCATCTTAGTACACTGTAATTTGATTTCAAAATGAGGACAGTTGTCAGTAATGCCACATTCGTTCATCTATTTTACAATTCCATGTGCTTATAACTATGAAGATATGTTAATAACATCCATTCCAATAAGCCACCCTAAATTTATTATCATGAAACAAGACCTCAAGAAAGAGAATTCAAAATCATCCATGTATTTGCAACTTATTGCAATAAAGCCTTTATCAATAGACTTCCCTGTGCACATGGTGGTCAAATTGCTGGTGAAAACCAGCCAGATCTATTACAAGCTTTCTCATGGCTTCTAGGTAACCCAAGTGAGCCTTTATTGATACTGGGAAGGGATAAAGCAGGGAAGGGATAAACAGTGCTGTAAGAATTGGCTAGACAAAAGTAATGACTCTCATTACAAAGTGAGTATTTTAAAGCAAAAGAGCCTGTTGGGAATATTGTTTTATAAAATAGTGGTTTGTTTATTAACTTTTTAAAATTCAATTAGGTAACATATAGTGTACCATTAGTTTCAAATGTAGATTTCAGTTATTCATCCATAGCATATAATAGCTAATGCTCAGTACTTACTGTGATAGCTTCTTGAAAGCAGAATTTTAACCCACTGAGCCACCCAGGCGCCCTTGAAAGCAGAATTTTAGATCACATTTTCTGATTACTTCCATGTCGTACAACACTTTCCTGCTAGCAACCTTCAAAACATACTGTTTGTTAGAGGAATTTCTTTAATAATAAATAAATAGAAATTTATTTAAATTTATAAATATATAAAATAAATAGGAATTTATTTAAATTTATTTAAATATTGCACACTGTTTCATTGTTCATAAATAAGGTGATGATATTATAGCCATTAGTTGGTAGCACTGATATATCACTTTCTTTTTACTTCTCAGTGCATTCTCTTTACACAAAATAGATATATATTTTAAAAGAATCTGAATCTGTGGCAAACTTGTAAAAAACCCTATACAGTAAAGTTTATCATTTTAAGTAATCTCAATTATCTTCCTCAATTGTGATAGTATATCCTTCTATCTAGGCCAGATATTGTATGAGGGATTTGAAAAGACATACTTTTCTAAATTTCACTTTTCTCATCTGCAAAATGCTTATCATATCCTACAATAAAATACACTTACAATTTTTTGATGAAAATTTATTTATTTATTTTAAGATTTTATTTCTTTATCAGAGAGAGTGGGCGAGAGAGCAAGCACAGGCAGACAGAATGGCAGGCAGAGGCAGAGGGAGAAGCAGGCTCCCGGCCGAGCAAGGAGCCCGATGCGGGACTCGATCCCAGGACGCTGGGATCATGACCTGAGCCAAAGGCAGCTGCTTAACCAACTGAGCCACCCAGGCGTCCCTTTTGATGAAAATTTAATCTGTATAAACAATATATTTGCTGTAATGCGTGGTTCATGGAAAACATCTTATTTAATTATAAGCAACAACAGTATTAGAAATTAAGTAAATGTGTCTATAATATTTAAAGTTTTAACACATAATTCCACTGCTTTGCCTTATTTTCTCAAATCCCTTTACCACTTTCACTGACAGAGTTAAATGTACTTTTTCTACTAGTAGCCAGCTCTTTGTCTTTTGTCAGAAAGATGCCCTTGTGAATTATTTATAATAGAGATATTAGCAATAATAATAATAATAATAAATAGCAATGAAAATGTTAAAAAAAAGTTTTCTTAACTAATTAGGGTTCTTAGACATCAATTAGAGGAACCACCTCGGGCAAGCAAATTAATCTGCAAGACATTCCCAGAATTAACAAGTCAGTCAGATACAGGGTTGTCCGTAGACTGAAAGGTGAAGCAAAAGGACTAGGTTTGGAAAATAGGTAAGGACAGTGAAAAAAGTGATCAAATTTTGGGGCAAAATAAATTCTTAGGTGTCCTTTCAATGGAGTCCTGTTCATTATGTAGCAGAAACTCTAGAGATTATCTCAATCCATTGGAGTCACCCCGTTTATTAGCTTGCTATTGACAAAGTTATTTACAAACTGTAGAGCAAGAGGTTATAATGGAGAAAACTGATGGTAATGCACAGGATTCTTGTTAACAATAATGCAAGTTAGTGATTTTTCATTAGAAAACATAAATTCTATAACCCAAATTATGGGCCCAGAGCACTTCTGCTGCACAACTCTGCTTATATCCCAAATAACCATGTGAACTAGTTTTAATATCTGCTTCTCTTATTAATTTTTGAATAAAAATTCTTGACACAAGTATTTTATAATTGTGTGATAACCATGCATTTAATTTCTTGGAGAACAAAACACACTTTAGCATAACTAGGTTCGTTCACAGAACCAGCCTTGATAACACACTTCTATATGTTAGAAATGATGTAATAAATGTAGAATATTGGGCACTTGTTTGGTATTCTTTGCCATGTTTTGCACTATCTAAAAAGAGATCAGTGAACTTGGACTGGAGTTAGTAGACATGGAAGAAAATAAAATATTACAGAGAAGAATACTCTGTGGTCCACAACCTAAACGGGCTGGGATTCCCATCATTTGGATCCCTGTAGCTTTACAAAAGTCAATTAAATTTTTGTATCTCCGATTAAAGTTGATTCCCCAGTACTTTTTCAAACATCTCTTGTAAAGTATTGTTTCCCAGAAAAAAAGGGATTTTGCACATGTATCTGCCTTTGTCTCTGGTCATGATCTCAGTCAGGATCCTGGGATCGAGCCCCATTTCGGGCTTCCTGCTCATTAGGGAGTATATTTCTCAGTCTCTCTCTGCAGCTACATCCCCCTGCCCCACTCATGCTCTCTCTCTCTCTCAAATAAATAAATACAATCTTTAATTTTTTAATTAAAAATAAGATAAATAAAATAAAATAAAAAGTCTGGTCTTACTGCCCCATTTAGCTCCTTTTGTTTTTTTGAGTTTTATTTAAAGCAGCATGAGAGAACATGAGGCTCTCAAACTTTAAAAAAAAAAGGAAAAAATTGAGTTTTGTTAGGATTTAAGATCTTGTCTGCTAGACAAAAACGTTGGCTTTGTTAACATGTGAAAATCAACAAAAGAGAATAAGATCGAATTCTAATAATTTTTGTAGAAATTAAAAATTTCCTCCAACCCAATTACATACAGACCCATTAAGTAAATTCATTCCAATGTCCCAAACCAACCTTTTCTAATAGTAATGCATCTGTGTAAACAGGGTCAACCCAAGGAATAAATAAATATTATTATTTTTTTTCCTGTCTCTTCCACAGTCACATCTGGGTATATTGGTAGCAAGCCAATTATCTATCTTATAAGACATGATATCATAAGGAAGGTTATTCTGTCCATTTGGAACAACTGAAAATCATTGTAATTTTATCTTGGTGCAGTAACTTGAGATGGCACAGTGTGGGTTATGAATATATTTTATTTTTTTTACTGGGAAGAAGAGATTATAGAGATATTGGTTATCCAAGAGAGACTGACAGGTGTTGATAGTTGCCAGGTCAATATCCATCTACTCTTTCCTTTAATATCAGAAAGCACTGAGGGATTGACAACAAGGAAACTTAAAACAACATCAAATATTTTATTGTCTCTTTTCTAGTTACATTGTAACCTTATGACAAAGTATCAGTCGTACAAGATATCATTCTCTTTTACCTCTATCTTTCTGCCAGAAATGTGGGCTTAATAGTGAGAACTCCAACAGCAATTTTTGCAACTGTGAATAAAAAGCCATGAAAACCTCTAAGATAGTTCACTTGACTTTCTTAAGACTCTGAACCAACACATTACATTTTTGCAACTGTGAATGAAAAGCCATGAAAACCTCTAAGATAGTTCACTTGACTTTCTTAAGACTCTGAACCAACACCAGAAAACACTCTCTGTAGTCTTCTTGTTAAATGAAAAATATGGTTAAACCACTTTTGACAGTCTACTACCTACAGCAAACTGTAAATCTTAATTGAAATATGTCCTCTCAGCTGTGCTTAAGCAACTGAGTCCTGAGCTTTTTAGGTTTTCAGTCTGAAAGAGTACACCTCGGGTGCTCTGAAAGGGAAGAGAAAGGACACCCTGTTCTCCATATAAATTAAAGAAGAGAAATCTGTGCATTTAAGTGGGCCATATAAAATTTATCAAGCAATTATCTCCTAACTCCTTCCTATCCAAATTACCTGATATGCTCTCCCTACTCCTTTATTCCACGTTACTGCCTTTTCCAGGATTCTGTATCACATCACAGCATGTCTTCTGTTATTTCCTTCTTGCAAGCTAGTTTTGTTTTCTCCATCTAAAAAAATCAACAATCATTGTGTATTTCAATTCCCATTTTCCTCAAATGCATTGATTCTTCTTATCTATTACTCTTTTCTCATACTCAGTGTCTTTGTCTTTATGGGGTTTGTACTTTGCTTTTCCCCATTCTTTACTGCCATTATATAATCAAATCTAATAACTTCTTAGAGAAAGTTAAAAATTCCTGCATAGCCACACGTGAACACAAAGTCACTGATTTTTAGCAAACCTATAAGATAGTCAGACATCCATTCAATTTCTTTTTAAGATTTTATTTATTTATTTGACAGAGAGGGATGAAAAGCAGGCAGAGAGGCAGGCAGAGAGAGAGGAGGAAGCAGTCTCCCTGCTGAGCAGAGAGCCTGATTTGGGGCTCGGTCCCAGGACCCTGGGATCATGACCTGAGCCGAAGGCAGCGGCTTAACCCACTGAGCCACCCAGGCGTCCCTCCATTCAATTTCTTAACTGAGTCCCAAATGCATCCTGACTTCTAACCTAAACCTAAGTTCTACTTCTTACACGTTGTTATATGACCAAATTCTTTCAGTTCAGTATTTTGTAACATTTAAATATTAGTCAATTGATGCTTTGTTTGTGTATTTCTATGAAAATAATTTGAATACTGTAGATTTATTGTTATATTTATAGGTTTATAATCAAAGTTTCATCAGTTGAAGTTTTTGGAATTTTCAGATATAATGATTAACCTAAAATGATACTGCCTCAAATCCCTCTGATATCAAGGCCCAACTCCTGATTATAGCCAAACCTGTGGTGGATAGTTCCATGGGAAATTGCAGTTACTTAACACTGATAGGATCTCATGTTCTCTCTCTCATTTTGGAATGTCTCCAACACAACCCAAAAGTGTAGGAGAGTTAATGTCCTCTGAGGACAGCTCTCAGTGAAGTGGAAATAAGAACCATAGGTAAAATTGTCAGTTTTCAGGTCTTCATGAGGACAACTTAAAGAAGTTTCTCAGGACCTTTCAGTAAAAGCAAGCCTTCATTTTCTATCCACAACAATTATATCAACAATGTACCTCTTTGACAAAGTTGCTTCTTCACTGTATCACTTTCCCATTCTTTTCTACCTTGGATAATCTCCCAGATAAACTAACAGTACTCAAATCCTTTGTCCTACTCTTTGCTCTCAGGATAAATGGAGCCAAAAGACTTAGATTAATATCAAGTTCTGAATGGGATCTTAGAGCTATTTCTGTCCAGATTTTCATAAACATAGGGACCTTTGAATTATCAGGCTATAAATAAGTTCTAAATGGAGGGGGCAAAAGCAAAAAGTAGAAATTTTTATGTTTGATTTTTAATCATGATTAATTGACTTTATTGATTATTAAAAATACTAACATTATAAAAGTGTGGATCTTTGTAAAACAATGTCTTAATGTAAGAAAGAAGTTGCATAGTCCTTTTGAGAATATTAAACCAAGTGTTCAGGTGCCATCTAATTTCTTGTTTAATCCAGAACTTTGGTGTGCATCATCTTGAGGAATAGGATTTTGAAGTCCAGACAGACTAACAGAAAACTGATCCAAATGTGTGTGTTTATATTTCTGCTTTTGTTGTAAAAATCAAAGTGTGATTGCTGGTTTAAAATGGTAAAACTAATAATGTTCATGGACTCGATTATAAATTTTCTAATTGTATGGGAAGAATCCAATAAACATAGAATTAATTGATTTGCAAATCCTCAAAGAGCTACAGGATCAGGTAGTGGTATGTTCTGATTCAACAGCATCATAATGCAGCATTTTATATGTGTGGCTAATGGATATTTTCATGAATGTTTGCTAGCTAGTCAGCCAATACAGAGAAATATTAGGTAGGGTAATTACTCACAGTTGTGTTTAATATAATGAGAGAAAATTATCAAATGGCACTAATAATAATAATACTATAGCAGGCTAAATAATTCAATGATAATTACAAGTATTAATCTAGCTTTCTTCCCTGATTATGACTCTTCTCTCCTTTATCATAATGGGAGTAGCACATTGTCTGCAATGAATTGTGAAAACCCAGCAGTGACTTTGGCAGTGAAGGCCTCCCATCAATTTTGATAGGTTAAAAGGATTCTGGTTGGTCTTGAGCAAATGTGTCAATTTTTTTATTCTGTGTGTGTCATAAAAGAAAGAAGCAATAGTAAATTCTTGCTGTTATTCCATGGAGCCAATAAAATCATAGAAACAAAACAAAACAAAACAAAACAACTATACTGCTTACATTTAGGGCCCTGCTGTTGTGTAACTATTTTTGAACATGTCTTCTGTAAGTGTATATATATATATATATATATATATACATATTTTTCTGTGCAATAAATTCATTTAGAGATAAATTTGGATTGCAAATTATTTTGGGGGAGGCGTGGTATTTGTGGCTAGTCTTACAAGTAAAAAGGACTAAAAGAAAGAAGAAAAACATTTTTTATTACAGCATATTTACATCTGTCCAAAGTACTTATCTACTATAATACTGACTAATGTATAATACTGTACACAAAGAAAGAAGCTAAATGAGTTATAATTCAGTCAGTGTATAGCTGGCCATTTTAAAACTTACCACTGAATCTTTCTGGTATGCAATGTGATATCTGGCAATCTGGTCCAGTTCATTACATCAGGTCATTTGTATGTTCTTATTACCATTTTGATAGCATAGCACATTTTATAACCCAGACATTTTACAATGGAACTATGATGCATGTATTTTCAAAAGTATAGACATACATGAAGCTATGAGGTCAAAAAAGATGAATGTCCGTAGTACCATATAGACTCAACAAATAAAAGTGTCCAAGGGTCTGAGTGTGACTTATGAATATTGTATAAGATTAGGCCAACATGTGGTTTTGATATAAATAATCTGTTCTTAAATTAGAATTACAATCGTTGAGTACAGTGTTGAAAATGGCAGATAGATTTTAGCTATCTTTGCTCACTAGGGAAAATGGAAAAATGTTTAGTTTGGTCAGATTTTCACTTAACTTCTGAAAAATCTTACGTTTGAGAGAACCCTTCTGAAATAAGAATCCTTAAAGACATAACCCCTTTGGCACAAGTTTTCAAGAAACTTGTTTGATGTTGTAGACAGTTCTATGGCACACGTACTGTTCTAGATGTTTCATGCCAATAATATGTAAGCCATACCAAGGCTACATATACATATAGAGATGTTCCTCAGCTTACAAGGGGGCTATGTACAGAGAAACACATAAAAAATTGAAAATGCATTTAATACCCCAAAACTATCAAATATCATAGCTTACCTTAAGCTTATTTAAACATACTCAGAACACTTACATTTGCCTGCATTTGGGCAAAATCATCTTAAGCAAAGCCTATTTTATAACAAAGTATCAAATATCACATGCAATTTATTAAATATTACATTAAAAAAAGAAGAATATATATATTCTATATATATATTCTATATATAGAATGCTTGTAAGAATATCAGGTGTTCACCCCTGTAATCTTCTAGCTGACTGGGAGCTGTGGCTCACTGCCGCTGCCCAGCATCACAAGATGGCACCATATAGAACAAGAGTTTCAGGTGGTAGGTGTTGTAAATTTTACCCAAACTGACATTGGTCAAACTCGTTTTTGTCATCATATATATCAAGTAGTTTTCTCGGGTTTATTTTTAGAATATCCTTGTATAATGAATATTTACACTGATATCTAGTATAAAAATCTTGCAATTTAACAGTAGAAACATTAAGATATTGAAAATCAATCTATTTCTTTAATTCATTGAAGACATTTTTGGCTTGTTTCCAGTACTTTCTTACTGGTTAAAAAGTGAATTTGAAGTAGTCTGGATTTCATTATTATATGGCACTTTCCCTTTGATGAATACAAAGACGATATTCTATATTAGCTATCTGAGAAGAATTTATTTTTTTAATTTTATTTATTTGTAAGAGAGAGAGTGAGAGAGAGCACAAGCAGGGGGAGCAGCAGGATGAGGGAGAAGCAAACTCCCGGCTAAGCAGGAAATCTGTTGCAGAACTGAGTCCCAGGACCCTAAGATCATGACCCGAGCTAAAGGCTCAGGCGTTTAACTGACTGAGCCACCCAGGTGTCCCAATCTGAGAAGAGTTCTGTATGCTATTCCTATTAATATGCAGTTTAAAGTCTAGGTAATTAACTTAATATTTTAGTGGCTATTGTATAGATAGCACTATGTTCCAGGCAGAGAGTAAGAAAGAAATATTAAATCAACCATATTCTATGCATTCTAAATGAAAATAATTAATCAATCATAATAAATCCTTCTATTTATGGAATATCAACTTATAAGCTTTCCTCCATATGAACAATGCCAAATACCAGAATAAAGGGTCATCTAATACAAATAAAGGATAGAATTAAAGAATTCTGGTAAGCCATTTAATTTTGAAAAATGGTGTTCTATTGTTGCTGAGTTGTGGTTTTCCGTTACATAATATCTGATAAGTGTAGAAGTAACATGAGTGTTACGTGAGATGAGAAATGGTATATAATTAAGATATTTTTAAAAGTACAGATAAATACAAATTTGTAAACATAGCATTATGGAGGAGTAAAAATAAATGATAGCTACACACTCTAAAGTGAATAAAACTTGGAAAGCTAATAGAGAAGTAAAACAAGGACAGTGCAAAAAGTATGGTACATTTTTATGAAGTTCAAACAAATTCTGTGAAACCATAGATGGACTTAAAGATACTATTATGTATCAAATATTGTAAAAATTAAGCAAGGAAATAGCAAACATAAAACAACCAAAGCATACAAACTTGGGTAGATACAAGAGGTGTGATCATGTTCTACTTCATAAAGAGATGAGTTAATAGATAAATACAAGTAACTAGACTTTTTAGAAGTTAATAAAACGTTGCCTGTTATTTCTTAGTAATATAAAATATATGGTTTTCTAACAAAAACGTTTATCTTAAAAATATTTAAAAATAAATTTCAGGCTACTCCTAAGGTTATATTTACTTTTCCACTGTGGGAAAAGCTGGTTGTTGTAGTTGTAGTTGTTTGTTTGTTTTAGTCTCCTCCTAGTTTTTATTATTATAATGTGGAATGAGGAATGTTAGATTGAAAAGTGAATTATTTTATAGACAAAAATCATTACTTGATTCACCTCCTGGTACAGCAGATGGAACTCCTGAAAATATGCCCTTTTGCCTTATGGAAGAGTAACAGTTATGCTTACTTCTGAAACATACTTGGTGGTGGCCCTAAATAGTGACACCATAGTAAACATTTTGAATATTTGCAATTAATTTTTATAGTCATAGGGCTCCAAAAGGCACTGCAGGTATCTTAGCAGGTATTTCAATAAGGCTAAAAGTTGCCTGACTGTTTAAAAATATTAGCAAGGCACAAAACATGGCAGAAGTATTGTCCTCAGATATTATTTTTTTCCATATGCTCCTGATTTCACACATGACAAGTTATTTTTTCAAATATTTATTATAAAAGTTTTTATTTATTTATTTGACAGAGATCACAATTAGGCAGAGTCAGGCAGAGAGAGAGAGGAGGAAGCAGGCTCCCTGCTGAGCTGAGAGCCCGATGTGGGCCTCGATCCAAGGATCCTGGAATCATGACCTGAGCCGAAGGCAGATGCTTTTACCTACTGAGCCACCCAGGCTCCCCCATGACAAGTTATTTTGATAGATGTATATACAGTGTATTTTCCAGTTATAAGAAAAATGGTTCTGCTATTTTTAACCTTTTTAAAAATTAAATAATTTTTTTCATTGAAATTTTATTTTTTAATGTTTTACTTTACTTTTCTTTTTTTTTAAAGATTTTATATATTTATTTGAGAGACAGAGATCACAAGTAGGCAGAGAGGCAGGCAGAGAGAGAGGGGGGGGGAAGCAGGCTCCCTGCGGAGCAGAGAGCCAGATGCGGGGCTCAATCCAAGGACCCTGAGATCATGACCCGAGCTGAAGGCAGCAGCCCAACCCACTGCGCAACCCAGGCGCCGCAATGTTTTACTTTTCAATATACTACTTAGAATATAAAACCTATTCCATTTTGTAAGATGTTTACCATTTAAAAGCTGGTAATTTTCTCATTGTGTCTTCCCCTCACATTGCTTTATTTTGAATAAAAAATTTCACAATAAACATAACTGATGCTTTCCTTCTGATGGTCCCTCTGTTGGTCATATTGTATATGAGCCATGACAATTAGTTTTACAAAATTTATTGATGTTTGTTGATATGTTTTATCATAACTAATTTTCCCTCCCTTATCTAGATTCCCCAGCTTTCAGACAGGTGGACACTTCAATAAACCATACCCAAGGGATGTATCAAGTACTTCTTAGACATTCTCTCAGATCCTTGAGGTGTCATTTTGCCTAGGGATTTGCAATAGGTTCTGCAAGAGGCACCACTGTGACAACTGATGTCCATGGTCTATCTCCTGCTAAGCTCAAGAGGTCACTGGTTTCCAAGTTTATCTATACAATTAATGCATACCAGCAAGTTCTTTTTTTTTAATATTAACAAACTTATTTTAAAGTTTATATGGAGAGGCAAAGACTCACAATAGTCAACATAGTGTTGAAGGAGAACAAAGACTGAGGACTGACTTCAAAGTTTACCATAACGATTGGGCGCCTGGGTGGCTCAGTGGGTTAAGCCTCTGCCTTCCGGCTCAGGTCATGATCCCAGGGGCCAGGGATCGAGTCCCGCATTGGGTTCTCTGCTCAGCAGGGAGCCTGCTTCTCCTCATCTCTCTCTCTGGCTGTCTCTCTGCCCATTTGTGATCTCTCTCTCTGTCAAATAAATAAATAAAATCTTAAAAAAAAGTTTACCATAACGATAATTGTAAGCATGATATTGTAATACCACAGAAAGACTAGATTAAAGCAACAGAATATATATTATCAATTATATTTTATATTTAATAGAAAAGCAAAAGCAATACAAGAGAGCAAAATACAATCTTTTAAACAAATGGTTCTGTAGCAATGGTGAAGCTAAATCTAAAAATATAAAATAAAATAAATCCAGGCAGATATCCTACACTCTTCACAAAAATGAACTCAGATTGGATTATAAACCTAAACATGAAACATGTAGAAGGTAATATAGAAGAAAATTTAAATGACCTTGGTTTTCGCAATAACTTTAGCTAAAAAACACAAGCACTGAATTTAAAAATGTCTACTCTGTGAAACACAATGCCAAGAGAATGAAAAGGCAAAGCACAGACTATGAAAAAAATTTGCAAAATACACATCTGGCAAAGGACTGTTAATCAAAAATACACAAAGACCCCTTAAAACTCAACAATGGGGGAAAAACCTGATTAAAAATGAGCCAAAGACCTTAGCAGATACCTCACAAAAGAAAATATTACAGATGGCAAATAAGCATATAAAAAGATGCTTCACATCAAAGGTCATCAGGAAAATGCAAATTAAACCAAAAAAGAGACACCAGTACATACCCAGAATCCAGAGCACTGACAACAGAACATGAAATGTTGGTGAGGATGTGGAGCAACAGGAATGTTCTTCCATGTGTATTGAGAATAAAGAATGGAAAACAACTTGGCAGTTTCTTACATAACTAAACATATTCTTGCCAGATGATTCAGCAGTAGCAGCTCTTGGTATTTATCCAAAGAAGATGAAATCTATACCCACAAAGATGTCTATAGTAGTTTTATTCATAACTGACAAAAGCTTGGAAGCAACCAAGATATCCTTCCATAAGTGAAAGGTCAAAGAAAGTGTAGTACATGCAAACAATGGAATATTATTTAATGCTAGAGAAATGAATTACCAAGCTATGAAAAGATATGGATATAAATATTTAATAAATATTTGATTTTAGGCTTCTACAAGTCTATCAATGTTATTAGTATATTTTAACAGTGAATGCTCAGCATTCATGAATTTACCTAATAAAACATTTTGGGTTCAATATTTTAAATACTTCAACCTCTATGATTATATTCCTAATAATTTTGAATTGGGGTAAATAAACCTTAATTTTTTGTAACTTGTTTCTTATTGCAAGAGAGCTCAATGAAATTTTAGAAAATAAAAATTTACAAAAAAAAAAGTTTAGTTTACTATTGCCAAATAATTTAAAACTTTATCTTATATTCAAATACATATATTTTTCTAAATTGATTTATATGCTACTAAAACCAAAAACTTTTAGTTATACTAGATTTCATATCCTGCAATCAATGCCAGAAATCCATCTGGCAATGATTTGTCTTAAATAGAGTTAAGATGGGTGTTATTACAATGCAAGATGGAAACAAAGATAGTATAACAATTGGTGTTACATAACTTTTCCGTTTTGATCAAGTTACTAATCTACAAAAGGCTTTTATCAGTGACAGACTTGGGACTTTAACAAAACTTTTAAACTAGCATGTGCGACTCATTCCTAGAAAACTACACAATCAATAACACTTTATTTAGATTAAATCATGACTATTTCTCCATTTGAATAAAAAAGGTAGCAACCCCAATAAGTTTATTGAACATGAAAAGTTGAAATGCTATAATGCTCCTAAGGAATTAAATGATCCAGTCAAGAATTACTAAAAAAGGATATAAATTACCAAAGTGTTTGTATAATTGTAATGTACAACTGCCCATTATCGTTCCATAGTGTAGGCTTGTACAAGAACTCTATAAAAGAACTCCACTTCTAAACTGTGGAAAATATGTTCCCTTTTCCCCTATATACAACTATTAAGCCATTCATTTAGCTTTTAAAATATCCACTTAATACAGGCTTTTTACACATTTGAACAGGCAGCAGGGCTCTATTCTTATCGCTTACATCTGAAGGATAGACTTCTAGCGTAAGAGGTAAAGCCCATAAAGGAGCCCAATAATAACAACAAAATACAGTTTAGTGAGCCCTTACAATCTGCCAGCTACCTTTCTGAGAATACTTCAATTAATAAAACATATAAAATACCTGACCACAAAGAGCTTACATTCTTTTGAAATATAATAGTGAAATAAACCAATAATAGAGGGGCACCTTGGTGGCTCAGTCCATTGAGTGACTGCCTTTGGCTTGGGTCATGATCTCAGGGTCCTGGGATGTAACTCCCCAGCAGGCTTTCTAGGCAGTGGGGTGTTTTCTTCTTCCTCTGCGCACCCTCCCAATTCTCTCTCTCTCTGTCTCAAATAAGAAAATAAACCAGTAATAGAATAATGATTGATGGTTGATGGTGATAAGTGATACAAAGAAATACAAGAAAGGTAAAAGCCATTGGAGAATGCTGGGATGAAAGTTAATTTTATTTTGTGTTGGGTGGTTATATCTCATTTATGAGATGTTATTTGCACAAAGACCCAGGAAGTGAAGGAGAGTGTTATACAAATATTAAAGGAAAAGATTGCTCTAGGCAGAGCAAGTAAGTATATAGACTTTGTGTGAACAGCTTGTCTGTTACTTTTGAGGAAAAGCAAGGAGGCCAATGAGGAGTTCATAGTGGTGGAGAGAGGAAGAACGTATTGATGTATGACCTTCTAGTACATTAAAACGCCTTCAGTTTTTATTTAATATGAAAGGGGAAGATACCAAAAGACCCTCAACAGCAGAATAAAATCATCTGACTTGATTTTTAGGTTAAATTGCTGTACCAAAATAAATTTGCAGGGAGAAAGGAGTGCAGTTTGTGCGGAAGTGGGGTTATCAATCAAGTCAATAATTCAGGAACATATGATGGTGTTTTTAGCATGCTGGGTGGTAATAGAAGTGGTGAGGTATGGTTTTCATTGTGTATATATTTTGATGGTGAATATTCTGGTGAACAGGATGGGGTATGTGCAGGACAGACATCAACATTTATTTTACCTGCACAAACAGAAGGGTGGAGTCTTCATTCCCTGATATGGAGAGAACTCTGAGTTCAAATGTTCTTTCTCATTAAATGGCATAGTGATGATGAGGATTTAGTCAGACAGTGAAAGAGAGCAGTAAGCATAGTGTTAAGCGGTAAGACATTATAATACATTGGAACATCAAAAAACGTTGTGTTGGATCATCTGTTTATGTGAGTAAATAAATAAATAAAGCTTCCTGGGGTTCTGATAGAGGTAAAGAAGACTGCTATATGATCCAAAGGGGCACGTGCACCAAATGTTTATAGCAGTAATATCCACAATAGGCAAACTATGGAAAGAACATAGATGTCCATCAACAAATGAATGATATATATATATATATATATACACACACACAATGGAATACTACTCAGCCATCAAAAGAAATGAAATCTTGCCATTTGCGTTGACATGGATGGAACTGGAGGGTATTATGCTTAGCAAAATAAGTCAACCAGAGAAAGGCACTATCATATGATCTCCCTGATATGAGGAAATGGAGGTGCAATGTGGGGGGTTTGGGGAACAGGAAAAGAGTAAATGAAACAAGATGGGATCGGGAGGGAGACAAACCATAAGAGACTCTTAATCTCACAAAACAAACTGAGAGTTGCCGGGGGGGGGGGTGGGGAGGTTAGGGAGAGGGTGGTGGGGTTATGAACATTGGGGAGGGTATGTGCTGTGGTGAGTGCTGTGAAGTGTGTAAACCTGGTGATTCACAGACCTGTACCCCTGGGGCTAATAATACATTATATGTTAATGAAGAAGAAGAAGAAGAAGAAGAAGAAGAAGAAGAAGAAGAAGAAGAAGAAGAAGAAGAAGAAGAAGAAGAAGGAGAAGAAAAAGACTACTATAAATCAAATGCTATGGTTTTCAGCATAGAGTGTGTAATCAGGCATATTTTATTAAAGTAACCAAGTAAAATGATGGTCGAAAACTGGAATAACAGAAAACATAAAAATCAGAGATTTTAAAAAGAGATATGGGACAGTGTAGAGAATATAGTCAATGATATTATAATAGTGTTATATGGTGACAGATGGCGGCTATATTTGTAGTGATCATAGAATAATGTATGGAGATATTGAAAACCTGAAACCAATGTAACACTGACTATCAACTACACTCAAATAAAAAAATAGTAAAAATAAAACATTTTAATTTAAAAAGATAAAAAGAGGAACAAGAATTTGAAAAGTGAATTTCAAAAAGAGTAAAGATGAGGCTAAGACATACTCTGAACCTTGAGGAAAACACCATTTTGAAAATTCTTCCCATTTTGAGAAAACTCAAATGAATCAATACCATAAAAGAACCCATTTTAACTGAGAGATGTAATGAATGCTCAAGAAATAATTTTATGACAGGATAATTCTTCCCTATGAAACAGCATACAGAAACCCGGGGAAACACCTGGAAGCCAAATAAACTATACTGAAAATAAGAATTAGGAAAAAGATAAATGATGAAAGATAAGAAAATTAGACCTGCGACAGAGACCTAGTGAAGAGAATTTTTAGCTTGTGGTTTAATGTTTTTGAGGATAATCTAGAGTTCATAACTGCCTTGAGGCAGGCTGGTTGTAGGCAGTTTAGGCAGTCCCCTAAGAGAGGCCTACTTTGGGCAAGTGGTGTTGGAGGAGGCCATTGGGCTGGACAAAGACAAATCCAACCATTTGACTAAAGTGTCTGTGAAGATGTTGAAGTCAGATGCAGCAGAGAAAGACCTGTCAAACCTAATCTCAGAAATGGAGATGATGAAGATGATTGGACAGCACAAGGACACCATCAACCTGCTGGGTCCTGCACACAGGATGGTCCTTCGTACACTATCATGGAATATGCCTCCAAAGACAACATACAGGAGTACCTGCAGGCCCAGAGGCCTCCTGACCTGGAGTACTGTTACAATATCAGCCACAATGCAGCAGAGCAACTCTCCTCCAAGCACCCGGTATACTTTGCCTACCAGGTAGCCTGAGGCATGGAGTACCTTGCCTCCAAGAAGTGCATACACCAAGACCTGGCCACCAGGGAAGTGCTGGTGACAAAGGACAACATGATGAAGATCTCAGACTTCAGCCTTGCCAGAGATATCACCACATCAGTTACTATAAAATGAGAACCAACAGTGGACTGCCTGTGAAGTGGATGGTCCCTAAGGCCATGTTTGACCAGATCTACATCCACCAGAGTGACTTCTGGTCTTTTGGGGGTGATCCTGTGCAAAATTTTCACTCTGGAAGCCTCCCATATCCTGGAGTGCCTGTGGAGGTGGTTTTCAAGCTGCTGAAGGAGTCATTTGATGGATAAGCCAATAAGTGCACCAGAGAGTTATACACAATAATGAGGGGTGGCTGGCATGTGGTACCTTCAAGCTGCTGGTAGAAGACCTGGATCATACTGTGGCCTTGACCTCCAACCAGGAGTACCCGGACCTGTCCTTGGCCCTGGAACAATACTGTCTATGCTTTCCCAACACCCAAAGCTTCACCTGCTCCTCAGAGAAGAATTCCACCTTCTCTCATGTGCCGTTGCCCAGGGAGGCCTATCTGCCCTGACACCCAGCCCAGCTTGCCAATGGTGGACTCAAATGACTAGTATCCCTATTACTCCTGTCCAGATTCCGTCATAAGCTGTAACCCTTACCCCCCACCCTCCCTGCAAGACTCACTGCCTTCTCCTTTGTCCCTTTCCTACTGGCAGGAGCCAGCTGCCTACCTGAGGCCTTCACCCCTTGAAGTTCACCTCTCTTCCCCTTCCTCTTCCTCCTCCTTACAACCTGCTCATGAAAGAAAGGAACAGAGAGGCAGGTACTTGCTCGTGGCTACTTCCTTCCCTCCCATATGTTGGACCAAGACCCCTCCCTGTCATCTGGTACTGCCTAGACGTCGAGAGAGTTGGAGATGAGGCATGCCAGTGAAAGCTGTCGGAGCTTCCTGGTTTGGTTTTGTCTGCTTAGCATAACATGTAAGACTGAGTTCTGGTGGCAGGGACCTAGTCCTTGGGGCTATAGCACTAGTGAGGGGAGGTCAACTGCTCTGGGCCTTGGCTAAGAGCAAGCCCTGCTCCAGAGATATGGTGCCAAGGGCTTATCAATTTTGATACTAATTTGCTTTGCTGACCAAATACCTGGTATCAAAAGATGGGAAGGCAAAGACTGGAAGCAGTGTTGTGACCATGGGGTCCAGCCCCAAACTATGAAGAAAACACAAAGTGTATAAATCTGAGTAAGTATATATTTACACACCTTTTTAAATAGGTTGTTATCAAAGATTTAATCAATGGGTAATATGCTCCTCGTGGCTGGGAAGCATCAGTTGCCATATATTAAAAACAAAGAAAAGAGGTGTCTGAGTGGCTTCCTCCAAGAAGTGTCCCTTCTTTTCAGGTCATGATCCCAGGGTCCTGGGATGAAGCCCCACATCAGGCTCTCTGCACAGTGGGAAACCTGCTTCTCCTTTTCCCTCTGCCCTGCTTATAGTTCCTCTTCCTGTCTCTCTGTCTGTCAAATAAATAAAATATTTAAAAAAAAAAACAAGAAAGAAACAAAATGTTTTAAAAGGCCTTTTTTTTTTTAAATTTTCTAGGGGTGCCTGGATGACTTAGTTGTTTAAGCAGATGTTTGCCTTTGGCTGAGGTCATGATTCCAGTGTACAGGGATCCAGCCCTGCATGGGACTACTTGCACCCCAAGGAGCTTGCTTCTTCCTCTCCCTTTGCACATGATTCCCCCTGTTTGTGTGCTTCTTCTCTCTCTCTCTCTCTTGCTGTCAATAAATAAAATAAAATCTTTTACTAAATAAATAAAAAAATAAATAAATTTCTAAACCTACTTTCAGTTTAGGTCCCTTAACAAAAATTGCTACTGCTTCATTAAAAAAAAAAAAGATAATTTAGAAAGATGCTTCCAGAGTTAAAAAGTTGTTTTGTTTCTTTGTCAGGATTCAATATAGAAGTGCTTTAAAAAGTAAAAGAAAAAATATGCTATATTAACTCTAATCACACTATAACTTTGGTGGTTATATCAAGATAATGAAAAGTGATTTTAAAGCAAATTTCATTATCAGACATAAAGATCAAGTCAAAATTACAGAAGAGTAAAAGGATGAATTCATCAGGGAGTATAATAATTCTTTTTTTTTTTTAAGATTTTATTTATTTATTTGACAGAGAGAGATCACAAGTAGTCAGAGAGGCAGGCAGAGAGAGAGAGAGAGGAGGAAGCAGGCTCCCTGCTGAGCAGAGAGCCCGATGCAGGACTCGATCCCAGGACCCTGAGATCATGACCTGAGCCTAAGGCAGCGGCCTAACCCACTGAGCCACCCAGGCGCCCCGGGAGTATAATAATTCTTGAATTTTAATACGTAACAACAGATTTGGGGATATATAGGGAAAAACTAAGAACAAAAATCATAACTTCTACCTTGGACGACAAATGGAAAATAATTTCAACACCCTTATTTTAAGATTACATAGACAAATGGTCATCATATTGGTAAGATATGTAAGACTTGAACAAAATGATCAACTAACTAGATATGCTTGATATTACATTACAGTAACTGAACTAACTGAGGTCAGTCTTTGGTGAATCACAGAAACAGGTGGAGTTGTCAAACAAAGGAATCTTTGTTTACAACATACAAGGAGTTCACAGGGAATAAGTTCCAAAGCCTTGACTGTTTGAACAGGAGAGAGATTTTTATTTAGTATTTAAGATGAATACTCAGAAGGGAGAGTTTTATTATCCCGTGTATGGTTGGTCATAAGGTTGTGGATGCATGCACATCCACATATGTATTTGTGCAATATGTATTGCATGTTCACCTGAATGAAGCTTGTATTCCACCGAGGGCAGAAACTTCAACGTTAGAATAAAGCAGAGGTAACTGTTGGACAAGGGAAAGGAACTCTGCAGGCTTCAAGAGCAGATAGAAACTAGATGGGGTCTTGGGCTCATTTTCTGGGACAAGGAATGAAAGGCCTTGATTGCTTTTGAAATAGCACTAGGAGTTTTACCACTGATTTATTGTCTCAATAGCTTAGGCTATTTCCTGCTCTGGTGGTGACTGTTAGTTTTCCCATTGCCTTGTTCCCTCAAAATCCTTAGGAGTGAGGTTTTTGCATTTCTTTGTAAGAACTTCCCAGGAATTTTTGGAAGAAGTGTGCTTGGGCAAGTACACAGGTGGGGTATAGATCATTGAAAATAGCTGGGGACAAAAAATGACTTTTCTTATGTCAGGAAAACTATATCTCTTCTTTAATTTTCTAGGAACCTCTAACTCTTTCTGCTGATGTTACCAGCAGGCATCTGAGATATTACTGATTGTTCTCTTGAACCTAAGGAAAAGGAAATGTAGAAAGCAAAAGACAAAACTTTAAAATCTATCCTGCAACTCATCAATTCACTGCAGCCACCTCTCTGTCTTTCCCTTTCTCTTTTTCTCTCTTTCTCTTTCTCTCTCACTTTCTCTCTCACATACGCACAACACACGCAAATCGACTTAAAGCAATTTTTAATTTTCCCTATTCCATTTTAATATACTTGAGGCATGATCATTTTCTTAGTAAATACAAGGAAAAAAAATCTAGGATTCCATCATTCTGTGTGATTAAAGTATTGAGGAATTTACTTCCAATAGCACTTATAAAAACATATTTTATTTAAGGAATATTATATAATCAGGTGCCTGCATTTTTCTTATTCTCTAACTAGTGTTATTTGGCAATTAATATTTTGTCAATCAATATTCCCCTATACCTGAATGTGTGGGCAGTGAGAGATGAGTTAGAGGCAAGGATGGTGAACACTCCCAACAACTGCAGACTACATATATCTTAAGCCATGATTTTCTTTGCAAAGGTCAACATTGATAATGTTCTAGTCATACCTCCGTGTACCAGGAAAGAAGTAGCATATTTCTTGAAAGACACAGCTATCAAAGCTCCATTGAGAAACCATAAAGATGGAGAAGGGATTTGCAAATTAAATATCTGATAATGGACATCTACTCTGATTATTTAAAAATGAATAAAAATAAAAAACCTTACTAATAACCAAACAGAGTATCCAATTTTACATGTGAAGGAAATAATGGAAGAGACATGTCACCAAAAGTATATGGATGGCTTATAAGCACATGGCCAATTTCTCAACATTTAAACATTAAAGAAATACAAATTAAAATCATAATGAGACATGCTTACATATCTATTAGAATGGCTAAAATTATAAAGGCTAATTGTACTTGGTCTGAGCTAGATTGAGAAGCAACAAAAAATCTAAACTGTTGTTGGCATATATCATGATACAACCACTTTGGAAAATAGTTTCAAAAATTTTTAAATGAAAAATATGTTGCAGTTACACAAATAGCCATTTTATTCTAGGCATTTAACCAAGAAAAACAAACCCTATGTTCATACAAGGACTTGTATGTGAATTTCATATCAGCTTTATTTTTAAGAATTGAAAACAGTGGAAATGTTCATCAATGTCCATCAATAGAGCAAAGACAATTGGAGATTCTCAAAGTAATGATGCTGAGAAAAGAAAAGCCAGGCAATGAATAGTATATACTGTGTGATTCCATGACTACAAAAAATCTAGAAAATACAAATTTATATATAGTCACAGTCATCAAATATATGGTGTGATTTTAGTGCCTTCTTCTGTGCTCCCATAGCTTCCTACACTTGTATCTCCGAGCATTTGTTACACCATGTGAAAATATGAACTCTTTCTCTTTATTCTGTCTTACTAGAATAAGAATCCTTGAAAGTTTATGGACAATTGAACTCTCAGTTATTAGCAGAAATTCTATCACACAGTAAGTTTCCAAATATAAAAGCCAGAGTTTTACAATGACTTCTAAGCTTTTACATGATCTAGCCACTCATTTAACCTCTGTGACCTCTTTCCCTGCTACTCTTCAGTCACTCACAGTGGCCTCCTTGCTATTCCTCAGATATGCCAGGCATGATCCAACCTTATGGCCTTCAAGATAGCCAATTCCTTTGTCTGGAGTGACCTTATTGCTGATAGTTCTGCGCAAATTCATCACCTTTCCATACATTTGTTCAATTGTCAGCTTCATTGTAAGTACCCTGATCTTTCTATTAAAAGATTTAACTCCCCATCCCCTGCCTAGCAACCTTGATTTTTCTCACCCTGATCGAATTTTTCTTTTTCCCCATTGTACTCTTCCTTTTTGAATGCACTATGCCATTTTTATTAAGGTTTATAGCTTTGAATTGTCTCACCCATTAAAATAAAAGTTCTACAAAGCCAATTATTTCATTTACCAGTGTAGTCTGAAGTAATATCTGCCATATAATAGTTCAGTAGACAACTGGTAAATTTCAAAATAAATCAATGTTGAGAGTATACTGAATTTCATAAGTCATTTCAATATTTTTTTCCAAAAAATAAACTACATAAAACATACTTTAAATTTACTTTCAAAATATTTTATAGCATATAATGGACAATATACATAAGCCTAAAGAAACAATCCTATAATTAACCATTTCATACATACTTAAAAACTGCATAATACCACACTCTTAGATCCTCTTTGAATGCTCTAAAATAACCCTTCAAATGAAATACATTTTAAAAACTCACAGATTTTTTGGCAAATAATTTAATAAAATAAAAGTTTCATTCATCTATGTAGATCAAAATAAATGTTTTTAATAAGCATGAAATTATAACTCTGAAGTGTGCTAAAATGAAACCACCTGCTAAGGGTGAGAGAACAAAAATAAACATCCTTTTTCCAAATAAGAGGAATTTATTACCTTTGAATCAAAGCATGTGGATTTGTTTTAACTGGCAATAAAGCAATATGGAGACACAAACCATAGAAAGTCATATTTTAGATTTCTAAAAGACTTCTAAGTGAAGAGTATACATTTTTTAATTGCTACATAATGCTACATAATGACAAGATGACAGGTTGTGGCAAATAGCATTTTAAAAGCTCTACTCATAATGGAACGGAAGATGTCATTTCCCTATAATTTTATATATGTCTTTAATTTACTATATCTGGATACAACATATTACCAAACAGATGTTCATCAAAGACTAAATCATTTTTAATGGAACATAATAATTTGAACCTACATCTATTAATCATTTTTTTCGATCTAACATTTATAGTCTCGCTAAACATTTTATCAGTTGTTGACAAAATTCAAAATAAATAGGATAAAAAGTCGTGTTTGGAAAAGTAGATTTCTTTTCAAATTGGCATTTAAATGAAAATATTTGCTGATATTTTTAAAACTTTAAATGTAATTTTATATATATCTGACCTATCAGATGATATAAAATTTTTGGAGAAAATATGACATATTTTTTGATCTTGGTTGAAGGTATTAATAAAGAGCAACTGTTTGTATTATTTGTATTGTGATATCTTAGTTAATAAACATGAATAACTGGTATAAAATATGTTTTTTAAAAAATTTTATTTATTTACTTGACAGAGATCATAGGAAGGCAGAGAGGCAGCCAGAGAGAGAGGAATGGAAGCATGCTCCCAGCTGAGAAGAGAGCCCACTGTGGGACTCAATCCCAGGAACCTGGAATCATGACCTGAGCCGAAGGCAGAGATTTTAACCCACTGAGCCACCCAGGCGCCCTAAAATATGTTTTTTTTTTTAATATAGAAGTATAGTTCTTGCCAAAATATGGAACTAGCTGGAACTGAATGCCTCCTTCAAAGTCAGCTCTGGAGAAATTATGCAAGTGTAATATGGAACTATTTCAGATATTAACCAAAAACAAAGAAATGATGATAAACGCCTTAAAATACTCAAAGTTGCCCTTGACTGGTATGTTTCAAGCTCTATTCCTGGTTTGAAGACAGGTTTTAACAGGCCTGTCACTGTAGAAATCCGCTGGATGTTTAGAGGCTATCAGAACTGTACAAAACCTTGAAGGGGTAAAGACTTGAAAATTCTTTAGAGAGATTAGCTCCCTAAGGCATTATTCCTCCACACATTTTCCTCCAATCAATTAAGACTGATGGATGAGGGGCACCTGAGTGGCTCTCTCATCACGTGGGTGGTGGGTTAAGCCTCTGCCTTCATCTCAAGTCATGGTCTCTGGGTCCTGGGATCCAGCCCCACATCGGGCACTGCTCAAAAGGAAGCCTGCTTCCCTCCCTGCTTGCCTGCCTCTCTGCTTACTTGTGATCTCTCTCTCTTGCTCTCTTTCTCTCTCTCTGTGTCCAATAAATAAATAAAATCTTTTAAAAAAGGCTGATGGATGATAAATTATGAAAACTGCTCCCTCCAAATGATGCTTCTTCATAAGGATTTAAGAATTTAAAATTGAAACTTGACCGTAGGATTTATCTTATAGAATAACATCAAGTGAAGGCAGTTATTATTAGTTCTGAAGTATTTGTGATTCTGAATTCTTGGCCTCATTAGTAAATTTATTTTTAAATTCTCCCATGGAGTGGTGATTGGCCTTCAGTCTTTCATTGATATACATCATTGGGTCAAATGAGATGTGTGTGCCCAGAACTATATATAATCTTTTTTGTATTTCACTGGAGATGGCATTTCTGAGTTTTGTTCAATTGAATTTGGACAGATGTTTTAATAGTCACTTCTAGAGTTGGCCCTGGAGAATATCTTCCTTTTTTTCTCTTCCCGATTCTCTGAAAAACCCTGACTAATTCACATTATCACAGTAATATCATAATTCAAGTTTTTCCAAACACTATAGCTGCAAAATAGAAGGAAGCTACTCAGAATGGAATACTATTGTGAATGATTGAGAAAGAAAACATTATTATAATTAAGCTACCAGGTTTCAATGTATTTTATTGTTGCTTAGAAAATCCTAGCATACCCAGACTTTACAGAGATTTGATGATCCTAAGAAGAGCTGAACTCATGGACCAAAATAACTATGCACATAAAAAGTACAATTACTTACCTAAAAAATATGATGTGGTTAACTTTATATGCCAATCCAAGTGTTATGGGAACAGGAATTAAAAAAATAGCTTAGGGGCGCCTAGGTGGCTCAGTGGATTAAGCCACTGCCTTCAGCTCAGGTCATAATCTCAGGGTCCTGGGATCAAGTCCTGCATCAGGCTCTCTGCTCAGCAGGGAGTCTGCTTCCCTCTCTTTCTCTCTGCCTGCCCTCTGTCTACTTGTGATCTTTCTTTGTCAAATAAATAAATAAATAAAATCTTAAAAAAAAAAAAGAATGACTGTACTTTTAAAAAATAGCTTAAAAGGAGCGCCTTGGTGGCTCAGTGGGTTAAGCCGCTGCCTTCCGTTCAGGTCATGATCTCAGGGTCCTGGGATCAAGCCCCACATCAGGCTTTCTGCTCAGCAGGTAGCCTGCTTCTCTTCCTCTCTCTCTGCCCACCTCTCTGCCTACTTGTGATCTCTCACTGTCAAATAAATAAATAAAATATTTTTAAAAATAGCTTAAAAGTATATGATAAAATAATGATATACATATACAAGGAAAAGAAAGATACTATACTGTGAATATAAATTAAGTGAAAATTGTTGAAATAAAGAATACAATAAATGGAGACTAAGATGAATATAGCTGTAAAATGAATAAATGAGTTGGGAAAAACAAACAAACAAATTAATGACATCTGCCCAAATACAGCAGAAGAGAAAAAAAAATAAAGAAAATATTTAAATAAGTACTGAGATAAATTTTGGAGAATTAAAGAAAGATAAAAGATACCAGACTTAAAATGATGCCAAACACGAGATATCAGAAACAAAACAAAACAAAACAAAAACTACACACACTAAAAACCACTCGTATACATTATGGTGAGTTTTAAGAATATCAAAAACAGAGAAGAGCATAAATGATGCCCAAGAGAAGAACAGATCACCTAAAATGTACAAGAATAATACTGACAGCACAATTCTCAATAGTAATAGCATATAAAGAGACAGCTGGGAGTTTTTATAGATGGAAAAGATATTTGAAACTAGGTATTATACATCAATCCAAATTATTGATTAAATTTGAGAGCACAGTAAAAATACAATGAAGCATGTTAGGTCTTAGAACATTTATCACACAGAGACACACATTTTGGAAAACTTCCTTGGAAGACAGCTCAATTTAGATCGAGAAAACAGAATTATGTACTCAAAGGCACATTTTGAAGGAAGGATTGAATATAGTCTGCACTGCAAATATTCTTTAATCGTATGTTCTGAATATCCTAAATTTAAGAAGTATTTGTTCAAATATTTACCTTTAAATAAATCCTAGGAGACTTTTTCTTGGATTCTGGAAAATCAGTCCATTTGGATACAAATCTTTTTGTCACTGATGGAAATTTTGATAGCCCTTAACTGTGGAATGCCTAATGTATTGTTACAGCAATTGTGATTTGCCAATACATGGGTGATGTGTGTGTGTTGTGTGTGTTTATTTTTATTTTTGATGGTTTAACTCTTCTATGAGATTTTTAAGTAGACATGATTTTAATAAATTATGATTTGTTGAAATTTATCTGAGGTTATATATAATAAAATGAAATTTGTGTGAACTAAAGAAGTGCATCTCCATTTTTTTTTGTTTTAAGAGTAGACTGGTCTTTAAAAATTGTCCAAAGAAGTACATTATATTCATTATTAAATTTGATAATATACTATAAAGTATTTATGGTCATATTGGACCATATCAAATTCTACTATTAATTCATATTAATAATTACCATAAGAGGAAAAAGGGATATTTTTCAAAATAAAAATTAGCGTATTTTTCAGAATATGATATAGTGTTATTCACTGAACTGAGGGAACAAATGTCAAAGTCTAACACAGTTTACAGAATGTTTTAACATAAATTGAAATTTAAATCTGACCAAATTTCACAGTTTTAAGTAAAATGATAGCACTTTATATCCTTGAAAAGTGGTAAGTGACCCAAAACATGGCTTAGAAAAACAAATTTAACACTACACTAGTCTGAGATGGTTAAGTTATGGTACAACTTGCCATTGTGTATCATCAAATGGTATATTTTTTTCTTTTGGGCTTGTCATTATATTTTATTTTAGCCATTCTGGTAAGTGTGTAGTGATATCTCAGTGTCATTTTTTTTTTAAAGATTTTATTTGTTTATTTGACAGAGAGAAATCACAAGTAGATGGAGAGGCAGGCAGAGAGAGAGAGGGGGAAGCAGGCTCCCTGCTGAGCAGAGAGCCCGATGCGGGACTCGATCCCAGGACCCTGAGATCATGACCTGAGCCGAAGGCAGCGGCTTAACCCACTGAGCCACCCAGGCGCCCTCTCAGTGTCATTTTAATTGCATTTCCTTGATGTCTAATTGTGTCAAAATATATTACTTTGATGTTTAATGCTCTGAGCTTTCTCAGTTCAGGACCATGAAGCCACTTAGGAAAAATACAGTTGCAGAGGCACTCATAGACCAACTCTTATTTCGAAATAAGAAGAAACATTACTACCCATTCCAACAAAAAATAGATTTGTTATGCAGCAGGGATTTTATAAATTACCTGACACAACTTATATAGTAAGATGAAATGGGACAGGCGGCTTCTTGCAGCTATATACAACATCATTTTAATTTCAATTTTCAGTATAATTTTTCCAAGGTATACACAGAATATATATTTAATGTAAATTGTGAACATTTTAAACTCTGTATATGGAAATTAGTCAATTTTAAGTTTATAACAATCAAAATTAACGGAAGTTTATTTTAAATTAGTTAGCTTTCTCTGCATTGCAAGACAGAATAATCAAGAATTGGTAAGAAAAAAGTAATCTCTGTAAAATTACCGGGGGTGCATTATAAAGTGTTCGGTAACTGATCAAACTCACAATTTGGATTGAATGGCAAGTGATTTTTAAAATCTGGAACTCATTGTCAATTTTTTTTTCTTCATTGTGTCTTAATAATTTACTGTGTTCATTTGCATGGAAGTGAAGAAAAATGCATGACATTTCATCTCAACACTAACACCTTTAACTGGCAACTCTAAATGTACTTTACAGCAGTGTAACAAAGTAAAGATCAATGATGTTTCATGAAATATCTGTTATAATTCTCAAGGAGATAGGGAGTTTGTGCAAAAATGCAAATCACTTTGTGACTAAACACATTGTTTATTTCAGCTAATTTTAAGAAAATATGCTGAGAATCTCTCAAAAAAGGAAGCAATGATTTAGGTTTGCCTTCAATCTAATCCTGAACCAACAGCACATAGTTCAAAGAGCAACTAATTTGAGTAGCTCCAATTTACACATTTCCTAACAATGCTTAATTTAGTGGAATTTCTGTCCAATTATGTTAATTTGATGTAATGAAAGACAAAAGTTCAAAAAGATCATCCTTAATTTATATAGATGCCAAAATCTGCATTTTCTGAATGACGCCCAGGAACGTATTTTCAAAAACAAACAAACAATGCCAGAACCACTATTAGGTCATCTCTAGGCAGAAAGTGACTCAGAGCTTACATTACTCTCTCCCTGAAAGTATACTGTAGGCACTGAAACTACTACCCTGAGTCTGTGCTATCAAATTCCTTAAGTTAGAAAGTTTTAAAACCCGTCTGTGTGGGAGTATTTCATTTACAGATAGAGATTTGGTTGTTTATACATTTTCATACTTGATTTTTAGGGTGTAATAACTATGTTTTAAAATTCATGGTGGTTTTGAATACTGTTGGATAATTGAGCTAAAATGGTATATCCATTCCTCCTAAGAAACAGAAATTATAGAAAGGTAGTGCTTTTCAAATCTGACATCTTTGAGTCATTGCAGTTTCATATAAATGCAATAGGAAAAGTGTCATTCATGTTTATGATATTTTCTATAAATAAATTAGAATGTACTGGAGGCCTGATATAAAGTGGGATGCCTAAACTTCAGTAAGATCTTGTTTTCAATTCAAAATAAATTTTATTTTTTATTTTTTTATAATGTCCCTCAATTTCAGATAAGCACCCCCATAATGTCCACTCCGGTTTTTTTAAGATTTTATTTATTTTATTTGACAGATAGAGATCACAAGTAGGCAGAGAGGCAGGCAGAGAGAGAGGGAAGAGGAAGCAGGCTCCCTGCTAGGCAGAGAGCCCGATGCGGGGCTCGATCCCAGGACCCTGGGATCATGACCTGAGCCAAAGGCAGAGGCTTTAACCCACTGAGCCACCCAGGCGCCCCCAAAATAAATTTTAAATTGAATTATGCACCTCTAAGTTCAGAGACAATAAACATCAACCAACACAATTAATAAGTTCTATTTCTTGAAATTTCGGGAACATTGATAGTCTCATCTCCTGGAAGAACAACAGCTAAAATTTTAGGTCATGGATTCCTGCTAAAATATCACTTTCCCAAAGAAAATTAATGTTAGGAATTTTCATTGATTGTTATTGATCATGAAGAATATAACAACCACGATAAAAAGAGTAGGAAAAACATAATATCTCATCTGTAAGGGCATGTGGAAAGTAGGAAATGCTAATAAAAATAACTACCATTATTTCCTAAGTTAACATAATACAACAGAACAAAAATATTTCAAAACAATGTTTTCTTTTTTTTTTAATTTTATTTATTTATTTGACAGAGAGAGATCACAAGTAGGCAGAGAGGCAGGCAGAAAGAGAGGAAGAAGCAGGCACCCTGCTGAGCAGAGAGCCCAATGTGGGACTCAATCCCAGGACTCTGAGATTATGACCTGAGCCGAAGGCAGCGGCTTAACCCACTGAGCCACCCAGGCGCCCCCATAACAATATTTTCTAGGCTCATTCTGATAACTCTTTTCTACATTCAAATTTAAAGGTTGAGGCATGTGATATATATTACACAAAAAACATCCCAAGGCATTCGTTAAAAAAAAAAAACTCTTAATAAAGAACAAATCCAAAGGAATTTCTTTTCTAATTTAATTAACAAATTATGAATTGACTTACCTATTTTATCACAGTGTATCAGGCACCAATAATATTTTTTAATCGTCACACCTGATGCAATAGTTACCATCTTTCAAACATACTGATCACGAACAAGCAAATAAACAAGAGCACCGTAGCTTAAGATCTACCTGCATAAATATAGGCTACTTCAGACAATCTCTTCACCACAACATAGCAATGAATAGAAATCATACATGCTCTGTATGGACATACAGATGAGATAGAATGGGATGATGTTAATATATGCAGAATCTTTATTAATTACATTGTAAACCATAATATGGAAAAACAGAATACAATTTTAGAAATACCCAGGTCACCATCATTGTTTTATTTTTATATGTGTAGATAAGGAGTTTAATAAACAATCCATGACTATTCAACTCCTTATATTTTGAAAATTTTAGCAAAAGTAACAAACCTAGCACCTAGAAAATTGTACCTATCTACAACATACAGCTTTGCCAGCATGGTAGAGGAAAAGCAAAACAAAATAAGTAAGAAAAGTTTAACATTTCACAAGAGTTTTACTTTTATTTTTTTATTTTTTAATTTTTATTTTTCATTTATTATTTACTTCTATTTTCTACTTTATTTTAATGAAAATGTCATGACCATAACATAAGAGCAGAATTAAACCAACATGAGAAATTATTTTTTCATAAGTTAAAATAAACTAGCTTGGTGATTAATTCAAAATTATATTACAAACTTCAGTGTTCTTGCAGTAAGTATCACTGCATAAACAAATCAGTCAGGAGTCATAAACTAATGATGATTCTAAATGTTATTTAGAGAGACATTCTGTTCTTAATATATTTCAAATATTCTACACAAGACAAAGTGGATCCAAGTAATCTGTAGGCAAAATAAGATTTTAGAGAAGTATATATTTCCAACAGTATTTATAAAATATTACCTTTATGTAAGGCATCATCCTGGACTTTGTGGAAAACACACAAAGGAGTAAGAAGTGGCCCTTCAAGAAACATATACAATATCAAGGTTTAACATGAAGCAGCATGTCTTCTCTAATTAAAAAAAAAAAAAAAACATTGTACCAACTGACTTTACTGAAACTTTATATTTATTGCTCTCATTTTAGGTCATAGTGTCCTTCTGCATGCAGGCTGCTATAACGGACATGATATAGACTTAATAGCTTATAAAGAACAGGAATTTATTTCTCACAGTTCTAGAACGGAGAAGTTCAAGATTAAGGAATGGGCAGATCCAGGGAGAGCCCACTTCCTCATAGATGGCTATCTTCTCACTGTAAACGTACATGATGAATGAAGCAAGAGAACTCTCTGGGGTCTCCTTTAAAAGGACTGTAATCCCACTTATGACCTAATCACCTCCCAAAGGCCCCTATGTTTTAATACTAGCACTTCCAGAGTTAGATTCCATAATATGATTTTGGGAGACATAAACATTCACACCATAGTATATATAAACAAAAAAAGACACAAAAACAACAAACAAAAAAATTATTTTAACTACCTATTATTTTCAACTACATAAACTTTTAATTTGTTTCTATATAATATTAAATAACTCATTTGAGTGATTCACTTATATCCAATGCATCTGAGTGCAATTAAATTTGCTTACCCAGCATATCCAGAAGCATATTTCTTCAGACTATCCCATTCCCCACCTTACAGGATTTACCACAATTAGAAGACATGGGATAGAGGATAGATAGATAGATGTATACATAAACACACTTGTACATACCCATATGCATATTTTTTCCTGTTAATGATACTCATGCAAATAAAATTTAAGCTCAAGGAAACCTGTCTTGTGTGTTACTTAATATCCAGTTTTTAGTCAACATCCAAAAACAAATAATCCAATAAAACCATGGATAGAAGACATGAACAAGTGTTTCCCCAAAGCACACATTCAAATGTTCAGTAGATACATGAAAAGATGTCCATCATCATGTATCATCAGGAAATTGCAAAGCAAAACTAGAAAGAGATACCACCTCACACCTGTCAGAATGGCTAAAATCAACACTACAAGAAACAAAAGGTGTTGGAGAGGATGTGAAAAAGTAACACTTGTGGGGGCTGCCTGGGTGGCTCAGTGGGTTAAGCCTCTGCCTTCAGCTCAGGCCATGATCTCAGGGTCCTGGGATCAAGTCCCACATCGGGCTCTCTGCCAGGCATGGAGCCTGCTCCCTCCTCTCTCTCTCTCTACTTGTGATCTCTCTCTGTCAAATGAATAAAATCTTAAAAAAAAAAAGAAAAAGTAACAATTGTGAACTGTTGGTGGTGATGCAAACTGATACAGCCATATTTGAAAACAGTATGGAATTTCCATAAAATTTAAAAATAGAAGTCCTTTTTGATCCAACAAACCTGTTGGTGTGTATTTACCCAATGAATATAAGAAAACTTATTCAAAGGGATGCTAGCACCCCTATATTTATAGCAGCATTATTTATAAAGCTAAGATATGGAAAGCGCCCAAGTATCCATCAATTGATGAATAAATAAAGAATAAGTGGTATGTATATACAATGGAATATTATTCTGCCATAAAAAAGACTGAAATCTTGCCATTTGCAATAACATGGTTGGAACTAGACAGTATAATGCTAAAAGTGAAATAAGTCAGTCAGAGAAAGACAAATACCTTTACTCATATATGGAATAAAAGAAACAAAACAAACAAGCAAAGGGGAAATAATAAGACATAGAAAGAGAAACAAAGCAAGAAACAGACATTTCATTACGGAGAACAAACTGATGGTTACTTGACGGGATCTGAAAGGAGTGATGGATTAAATAAGTGATGGGGGTTAATTAGAGCACTTGTCATGATGAGCACTGAGTGCTATATGTTATATTGTACACATGAATCTAATACAACCATATATGTTAACTAACTGGATTTCAAATGAACATTTTTTAAAATCCCAGTTTTTAGCTCACATTCTGGCTTACAAAAGGGATTTAGTCAGGAATTTGGAGATTAGTTAATGAACAAATAAGGGGTGAACAGGCAGTTGTTAGATAAAATTACTATCCTTTCTGGCATGATCTTATACCTTTTATCTAGAAGTATTTTTAGCACTTTAGACTCTTCCTATTTTATTTTGAATCATTAAACAAAAATTTCCTCAAAGGACCTTAGACTCCATCCAATTTGAGCAACAGTTTGAGAGAGGAAATGGTGTCCAGGAGGAAAAAAAAAAATGATGAAACTACTATTGTTTACTAGTGAATGCATAGTTCTTCCACAGAAGAAGCTCTAAATGGTCATGGCTCCAGCTTTATATGTGCTCAGTCATATGTTCAGAAGTAGGTAACACTATCAAAAAATATAAAGCATCTGAGATTATTTTCCCTTATTTGAAAGCTGGTGTATGAGTCTGCCGTAGTTTCTTGGGTGTTGATAGAAGACGCAGACTCATGTTTCAGAAATAATATAGTTTATTATTCACAGCAATAGAGGTAGCCAGAATATTAACATTATTTGTGTGTGTGTGTGTGTGTGTGTGTGTTTGTGTGTGTGTGTGTGTGTTTGTGTGTGTGTAGGGATGGGAGTTATATATCAGTACTGAGCCTCAGTTCCCACAAGAAGAATCAAAACAGAGGCAGATAATATTTGCAAACACAACAGGTTAAGTTAAAAAAAAATACTATTTCTGTCTTCCAAGTCTATTCAATACAACCATCTTCAAAGGATGGCCTAGAACAAATAATAAATGCAGAAATGTAAGCAACCAATTGAAAAGTGTCTCCCAAGAAACACACTTTGAGAGTCTTCATTTGACAAAAATACTATAGGATATTACATGGATCAGGTGCATTGAATACTGGAAGGTTAAAATTACAAGGGACCAAATATTTTTAAGCAGTTCTGGCATCCAGTAGAGTTCAAATAGGTTTTATAAGATTGAGGAAAGAAGCCATCAAAACCTGGGCCCAGGGGCACCTGTGTAGCTCAGTGGGTTAAGCCTCTGCCTTCGGCTCAGGCCATGATCTCAGAGCCCTGGGATCGAGCTCTGCATCAGGCTCTCTGTTCAGCAGGGAGCCTGCTTCCCCCCCCCCCCTGCCTCTTTGCCTACTTGTGGTCTCTGCCTGTCAAATAAATAAATAAAATCTTAAAACAAAACAAAACAAAACAAAACAAAAATCCTGGGCCCAATTTTCCCAAAAGTATGATTCTGATTCTAGTCTCTATGATGTTATCCCTTGAAGACAATGTCTCTAATTGAGTTGAATTAGTTTACTAAAGAGCATACCCCCATTTGTTGTAGGAGATGAACAATATGCAAGAGGCAAAATGCCACATGGAAGCCACCTTGTCTTCAGTGGAACATAGAATCAGTTCCTTTGGGATGAATTTGTTCCACATTTGACTTCCCACTTAAGGGAAAATAAGAGTGCCTTCTAATAGATTTTAAATAGGAAATGACAACGGAAGCTTATACAAGATTATAAAATGGGAAATTTCATTTAGATAAGCAATCATTTCAAAGTCATCTTCTTAATATTACAGACTCTTCACATAATCATAATTTTATTTTGGTATTATATGGTAATTTCAAATATAGTAAATATAAAGAATTTACCTCTGTAATTATAGCGAGTCTGGTCGTAGTTTAATGGCAACAAATCTTCAATTTAGAAGTATGGTCTACCAATTATTAATACATTTGGAAATGGTGTGTCATCTTCACTCCACTTGTCTCACTAAAACAGTGAGCCAAAAAAAGTAGGTCCAAGCTGTTTACTATGGTCAAAATGGGTTGCTTTTGCACTTGGTAAAGAAGCAGTCATATTTTGGAAGAAAAACTGAGGCTATTAATATTTTCAACTTATTTTCAGAAAAGGAAAGAAAGGATAATCTAACCTAAAGCCAAAATCTTACACAAGGTGGCTGGACAATGATCTTTTCCCAGATAAAGGGTTTTTCAACTTAGCCATGTTAGGAGGAAGAAGAGATGAGACATTGTGGACTTGACTAACGTTTGTACACTGTTCAAAAAGTTTTCAAAATAATGTGTATTATTTTTCTTCTTTTAGTTGAGACAAAAAAAAAAAAACAAACCAAAAAAAAAAAAACACTAATGAGCTTACTCTTAAAAGGAGGTAAACAAGAAACTAGCAAAGATTGTGTGTTAGGTATTGTCCCCCTCCTTTTTTTTTTAAATTATGTTATGTTAGTTACCATACAATACATCATTAGTTTTTGAAGTAGTGTTCCATGATTCATTGTTTGTGTAAAACACCCAGTGCCCCATGCAATATGTGCCCTCCTTAATACCCATCACCAGGCTCACCCATCCCCACATCCTTCTCATCTTTAAAACCCTCAGTTTGTTTCTTGGAGTCCATAGTTTTTCATGTTTCATTTCCCCCTCCAATACCCCCACTTCATTTTTCCTTTCCTTCTCCTAATGTCCTCCATGCTATTCCTTAGGTTCCACAAATAAGTGAAACCATATGATGATTGACTTTCACTGCTTGACTTATTTCACTTAACATAATCTCCTACAGTCCCATCCATGTTGATGCAAAAGTTGGGTATTCATCCTTTCTGATGGCTGAGTGATATTCCATTGTATCCTTGGATCACATCTTCTTTATCCGTTTGTCTGTTGTAGGGGATCTTGACTCTTTCAACAGAATGGCTATAGTGGACATTGCTGCTATGAACACTGGGGTGCATATGGCCCTTCTTTCCAGTAAAATAGAGCTAGCCTATGACCCAGCGATTGCACTACTGAGTATTGACCTCAAAGATACAGATGCAGTGAAAAGAATTAGGTATTGTTAAAGCACAAATGCAGGGGATAGAAGTTATGGTACAGAAGAGGGAAGGGCAACCATATGGCAGAGTAGAATAAAGTAGCTCAGGAAGAAATTAGTCATATCCAGATATTGTAAGGCATGTGGGGTTGGCAGGGATAGCATGAGAAATCATAAGAGAATAGAGAGAAAATGGACCAGGCAGGAGAGGTTTATAACACTTTAACATCTAAGGTAAGCATATGCAAAGCAGAATAGGGAAAGAAATAAAAGTTTTTATAAGACTCAATACATAAGGAATAACGTGGAGGACACTGGGAGATGGAGAGAAGTGTGCTGGGGGAAATCGGAGGGAGAGACAAACCATGAGAGACTGTGGACTCTGAGAAACAAACTGAGGGTCTTGAAGAGGAGGGTGGCAGGTGGTTGGGTGAGCCCAGTGGTGGGTATTAAGGAGGGAATTTATTACATGAAGCACTGGGTGTGGTGCATAAACAATGAATTTTGGATCCCTGAAAATAAACTAAAAGAAAAAAAAGACTGACTACAGACATGGACCTCAGTGTAACACAGATATGGAACTCACTGTAATACCAGCCACTTCCCACCGACACACACAGACTATGATAATAATAAATAATAATGCAATTAAGAAAATTTCCTGCCAAATAATTTTTCCTCTTTTTTATTTTTATGATTATTATTTTTATTTTATTTTTAAAGTTTTTATTTAAATTGTAGTTAGTTAAAATAAGGTTAATATTACTTTCAGGTGTACAATATAGTGATCAACACTGCCATACAATGGCTTAAATAAAAAAATGAAAAAAAAATTTTTAAAGATTTTATTTTTAAATAAAACCTCTACACCCAAGGTGGATTTCAAACGTACAACCCCACGATCAAGATTTACATATTTTACTGACTGTTCCAGCCAGGCACCCCAACAAATAAAAATTTTATAAAATTGTTGAGTTTGTGGGAGTCTCATTTGCTTAGTCAGTTAAGTGTCTGCCTTTGGCTCAGATCAGGATCTCAAGAGTCCTGGCATCGAGCCCCATATTGCTCATGCTCTCTCTCTCTCTCTCTGGCTTTTGCTCTTAAATAAATAAATAAAATATTTTTTAAAAAATTGTTGAGTTTGTTTAACTAGTTTTAAACTAGTAGACAGAGATGAAGATAAAGTATGATGTAATGGCACGGAAAAATACAACTTACACGTTTTAAAAAAAAATGTGCAATGCAAGTTACCTCACTTCTTTTATCACCACACTGGGACTTTCCCTACTGAGTTGTTGTAATGTAAGGACCTATTTTATATTTTTATATTTTAGCAAGAGGCTTTCATTGAGGTTAACCCTTAAACTGTCCTTGCTCCCCTTCCCCCAGGGGATTCACTTAAAAACAAGTCCTGGAAATCAGCTCCAGGTAACAAAGCCCATATACAAGGGTGGGTCAGGCCAGGTGGAGACATCAATCAGCGGGAGGGGGGCGGTGTTTGCATATTGTCTCCCTAGATACTAAGGAGTATGCCCCACTCCTCCGCCCTTTGGGAACCTTTTTTGCACCAATCCTAATCAAGGTGTAATAGGCTGGGTCAAATGTGTATACTAGGGTAAATTGAACCTCAATTGGTCACCTAGCCTCACTGTGGAGTTTCCTGTGTGTGTTAAAATCTCATTGGTCACCTGTGCGTGGCCAGGCCTGACTGCATGGCCTTTGCCCTTAAAAGCTAGACTGTGAAACAGCAAAGGGTTGCCTTCTCTCATAAGAGGTGTGGCCCCGAACGTTTGGTTAGATTCTTGATGCTTGGCATGAAATAAAGCTTTGCTTGACCTTTGCTTTACATCAGTCTCGCTCCTTTAATCATAGACCCATTATTGGGGCATAACAGTATTAATCTTAAAGTTATAAGTCCACAATGCATCCATCATCCATTCTACCCCTTAACATTCCCCTTTGGACAGACCCATGATCTAGAACAAGCCTTATTTTATAGTGCCTTGTAGGAGATTTTTGCTGCTGCCTAAATTGCCTACTTTCCTCTCACCATTACCACGGAAATTGGGTCCACTGAAACAAAGGGGTAGTGTAAGAAATTAAGACTTCCATAAATCTCTTTAAATAATAAAGTATAAGATAGTGATACCTTTTTTTCTGCCACATAACCAATTCTTGCAAGAATAAGGTCATATAAAAGAATTTACAACACATGCTAGCATTATCCTACTGGACCCAGATCATTTGTATGTTTCTCTGTCTCTGAGAAATGTAGTTATTTACATGACTGAAACCTAAAAATTGTTTGATATGACCACTAATATCACCTACATTATTTTAAAGCCTGTTTAAAGCTTCTGTAATACATAGGCTTTGTAAACACTTATTAAGCATCTTGTATATATCAAACACTTTAAAAATCTCTGCTTAAAAAAAAAAAAACTCTACCTCAATGGAACTTTGAGTCTGAAAAAGATACAGGCAATATACAAGGCAACAGATAGAATAATTACATATTTGATTATATACTCTGAGGATGTCACCTTAAATTGATATGAAAACGATCAGAAGGATCTGGATTTCTTGTCAAAATTTTTTGCCTTACAAAGAAATTGATATTTAGGGAAAGTTGTTACTGAAAGAGGTCCTGTGTCAACCAAAAATGTTAAACCATGATCTCGCTAAATTTTCCAGTTGTGATCATTGCTTTGTTTAGCTGTCTTCTATTAAGACTGAATTTAGTAATTCAGTCTCAGATTTCAGTAAGTCTTTTTTTTAAAGATTTTATTTATTTATTAGAGAGAGAGAGGGAGGGGCAGAGGGAGAGGAAGAACCAGACTCCTTGCTGAGCAGGCAGCTGATGCAGGACTGGATCCTAGTACCGTGGCATCATGACCTAAGCTGAAGGAAGACACTTAACCAACTGAGCCACCCAGGCACTCTAGACTGTAAACTTCTTAAAGGTAAAAAAGTTTATTCTTCTAGTAGTTCCACAGACATTTCTAACATCCATAAGAAAGCATGTACTGATGTAAAATGCCAGCAAATCAAATTATTTAAAAAAGAAAGAAAGAAAGAAAAGATATATCTGGATAAAGAGAAAAACAGAAAATCTAATAATACATTGAATTATTAGAGCAAAGAGTGGAGGAAGAGAAAATAAATATGAAATAGAGATTTCCACTAAAAGAAAAAAATTGAATAAGGCAGGAGATTTAGAAAATTATTATGACAGACTTGAGAAAAAAATAAAATAGGAATTTTTAGAAAATAGCAATGAATGAAAAGGTAAATTGTTCCTACCTCTATAATATTAGCTGTTTGTTGTTGTTGTTGTTGCTAATTTACCTATTTAATCTAATAAACAAAGAAAGGTTTCATTTAGGGATAAGGTTTCTCTCTCTCTATATATATTTTTTCCATTTAGGGATAAGGTATATATATATATACATAGATATATATGTATATATATATTTTTTAATTTTAATTGTTGGAAAATGTGTCACAGAATGTGTTTAAACTTTAAGATACAGATGCAACATGTAATGAACTGCATTGTTTGAACGTCTAATTTGTAAATGCTGTTAGAGGAAACTTGGTGGAAATGTTCTTATGTGCTTGTGTTTCTGGAACTAAGTATATTTATTAATAAGGAATAGTTTAAAATTATGAAATGACCAGGAGTGGACAATTTTCCTAATCCTATCAGCTCTTTGCAGCTCTTTTATTAGCCCCCTTCAGGAATATCAGCTTTTTTATCTAATTAAATTTTATATTAATGTGCTTTTGACTTTTGGCCTTTCTCTTCCTTCTGTTCTTTTTTTTCCCCTAAATTACATGTTTCTGTTTAACAGCTACTATCAATTCTTTGATATGAATTCTCAACATCAATTTACTAACTCCAGAGATGAAGGAGCATCAATATTTAGAAGCGAAGAATACAAAGCCTTGGGCATCTGGATGGCTCAGTCACTTAAGCATCTGCCTTTGACTCTGGTGGTGATCCCAGGGTCGTGGGATGGAACCCCAGGTTGAACTTTCTACTCAGCTGGGAGCCTACTTCTCCCTCTCCTTCTGCCTGCAGCTCCCTTTGCTTGCGTTCTCCCTCTCTTTGTCAAGTAAATAAAATAAAATAAAATAAAATAATGTAAATAATACATTTATTTATTTATTAAAATGCAATTATTACACAATACATAATGTATTGCATAATTATAATAATGATTAAATAATTTATTAAATATTTATATTAAATATATCAATTTAATTAAATAAATATTTTTAGAATTTAAAATATTTCACATTTAGATTATTAAATATTAAATCATTAATTTAATAAATAAATATCTAAACATAATTAAATAAAATAATTTATTTATTAAAATGAATAAAATAATGTTGTCATTATCTCAGCATGTATTTTTAAATAGTCTAAAAAAAATCTAATAAAGTCTAAATACATTGAGTTCAGATATTTATACAAGTTAACCCAGACACTCAACCCACAGTTTCAAAACTTTTGTTTTTATCTACTACTCAAAATACGATTTTAATGTATTTATTTGTAACTTTGACATAGCAAGGAAACTTGGAGGAAAAGGAGACATTTGCTTTTAATATTTGAAAATTATTTTGTTGATTTAAAAAAATAAAAACCTTAACACGTGAGCATTTCTTCTTAAATAACACTGTGAAGTTTCTGAGTCGCATTGTATTAAAAGTGCTGATAAAATGGCCTCAGTTACTCATTTAAATTATCAGCTGAATGGGTAACAAATGAAGTAGAGAGCTTTTTAATTATTTATGAATGTATTGCTTGTGGATGGAGTGCCACATAGAGTTACCTCTCTTTTTGGCTTTGTTTTGTGAGCAGCAGTGGAATCTATGAATGAGATTAAACATAAGGACATTCACAGAAATTCTTAATGAACTTCTGGGGAAGGGCAATAAGTGCAAGGAAAAACTGCAGCAAGACTAATTACAAATTTCAAGTGGTCATCGCTTAATTATAGAAGCTTTTAAGTTCAAGTAATATATCATTTTTATGAGCCTATCATATTGTATTAATTACCACAAACTGCACTCTTGAACACTTATCTTTTCACATATTTCTTATTCTTAGTACTTAAAATTACCCTTATGATTGATAAGTAAATGGATTTTACTGACAATGCATTTATTTACATAAATAAATAATGCTGTTTATATATATAAAAACAATTGAATATGTGTATGTGTTCAATGAATTTTTTTTCAAATTAACATCTTAATTCTACCACATTAGTTACAAATAGATATAGACTTTATAGATTCATCAAATATTTTATTCTCAAATTTATATGTCCTTTGTGAAGTAAATGAAACTGTATATATTAAATATAATCCTATCACATGTAACAGTTACTAGTGCATCCCAGGACATACATAGGTCAGGTCCTCCTCAAGGCATCACGGATAACTGGATTTCACTTTCTATCCTAGGAGTCTTCTGTATATTTCTGTGGCTTTTATACTACAATCAGGAGGAAGAATTCTTTTGCTAAAAGCTTCCAAATGACTATGCGAGTAGATTATTTGTAGACTAGTGATATAATATTATAGTTTAATATGTGAAGCATGATAAAATAAAATGCCATTGCCATATTTAATTTGTTCAGTAAAGCATTCATTTAGTTATCAAGCATTCATTTTCTTTTTTTAAAGATTTTATTTATTTATTTGACAGACAGAGATCACAAGTAGACAGAGAGGCAGGCAGAGAGAAAGGAAGGGAAGCAGGGTCCCTGCTGAGCAGAGAGCCTGATGTGGGGCTCTATCCCAGGACTCTGGGATCATGACCTGAGCAGAAGGCAGAGGCTTTAACACACTGAGCCACCCAAGAGCCCCAAGCATTCATTTTCTTTATACAGAAGAGATAGAACAATATTATATAGTAGAAAATACAGTAAATAATCTAGAAACCTTGATCATTTTGTTTTGGCAATTTTAGAACATAAAATTAGCTAAAGCTCAAGTGCAAGTTATATTTGTATCATAGGAGGAAAAGTTAATTAAAAGTTTGTTTATTACCATAGTTTAACACTTCAACGAAATGATAACGAGTCCAAAATCAATGAATATATGAAGTATACAATAAAAACAATAATCTTGAGTGTATGTGACTCACTGTAGGTATTGATAGGCTAGAAATCAAAGGGAAAGTATCTATAGGGTTTGTTCAGTTCCATGCTCATCAGATTAATAGGCTTTCTCATATTGCTTCCTTCACCACATTAATTTGTCTAATGAAGTTTTCAAGAGTTAAAGACAGTGATAGGTTCATGGCTGGAGAGAAGGTACAGAATCTAAGATAGTTCAGCAGTGCTTATTATTTAAGAGAAAGACAGCATGGGAGGTGAGGGGTATATCATGCATCCTGTTTTCACTCCCTTTGTGGAGCACCTACCCTGGAGGTCATGTAATAATAACCAATGACCAAAAAACAATAAAAAAACCCAAACATCCATGTGGAAGTGCCATCCCTGCCTGGAGATGAGTAGACTGCTCAAACAGATCCTGGGCAGGCATCTCAGCCCAGGCCTGTGTTGGGGAAGCTGGTTCCTGGCTTTGGGCGCAATCTGGAAGCCAGCAAACTGACGGGAGAGTGCAGCCAGGGTTAACAGGACTGATGATCTTTTTGCAGCCAGGCCGCGGGTGGACACCCGCTCAAGGAGCCAGGCTAGGAGGCTGCCCAGCGCCAGCGCTGGTCAAGCTTGCAGCCCCCGGGGCTTCCCCCGCGCCCCAGCCAGGGCGGGGCCTCAGGAGGGAGGGGGCAGGGGCGGGGCAGAGAAGGGGCTTTGCTAATTGCCAAAGCGAAAAGGGAGCTCGCGGAGGACTCAGGAGGGAGGGGGGCGGGGGCGGGTGGAGGGCGGCGGGGAGAAGGCGCTTTGCTAATTGCCTAAGCTGGAAGTGAGCTCACAGAGGATGTGGCTGAGAGTCTGGGAGGAGGTGGAGGGGCTGGCGGAGGAGGGGCGGGCAGCGCCGCGGTGCTGTGCTGCGGCTCAGTCGGGACTGCAGGACCCACCGGACTCGCCGCCCGTACGCTCCCATGTGAGGCTCCGCTGTCCCGCTCCTGCTGCCTGCTGCCCCTCCCCGCCCCAAGGCTTCTCCGGACCACCCTCTGCACAGGGGTAAAGTGACACCGCGCCGCGCCCTCACCTGGAGCAGAAAGCGCGGACCCGACCTGGGGGCGAAGAGGGGGGTTGTGGAGGCCCAGCCTCCCGCGAACCCCAGGGCACCGGGACCACCCCGGACGCTGCGCCAAACCCGGGTCCTCATGGGGTCGGGCTGGGGACAGCGCCTTGCGAGGTGCCCCCCGCCAGCAGGCACGCTAGCCCCCATCTTTCCGCAGCCCCATGCGCCCGTGCTGAGGACCCCCTTCCCTCCCCCGCCGTGGCCCCGCTGCTTTTGTTCTGGACTTGGGATCCCAGGTGGAAACTAGTCCCTCAGACCTCCCTGGCAGCAAGGAGGGCAGGGAGGGATTCTTGGTTTCCTGCCCTGGGTCCTCCTCTCTCCCCATTCACAAGCCTTCTGGCTTCCCTTTACTCTCCTCATTGTCAGTTTTCTGAAATGGTTTTCTTCTGCATGTTGACCCAAAGAGCTATTTCATGAATGAATATACACGAAACTGAGTTGGAGCCCACCTGTAGAGGCCTTTCATTAGAATGGTCTCTGGTTCTAGCCTCAGTTCAGAATACTGCATGTACCTGAGGACCAAGTCCAGATGTTTCTTTCATCTCTGACTTGAATTTGAAATCCTCCTCAGACTTCAGCTTCCAGGATTTCTCCAGTCCTTGCTCTCCCACTGTCTTGCTGGGGATCCGCCATGAGTGTTGAACACAGGAATGAATGAATGATATATACCCCAGACTGCTGGGGCTTTGTCTTCTTTTGCTGAGGTTGGAAAGGCTTGGGAGAGACCCCCTGTATGCAGATAGAGAGCTGCATGCAATTGCTTAGATAAACGTGTTCCCCACTTAATTGCTTGGGCATTGAACATTTCGCCCTTAACCAGTGGCTTGAGCAGTTAGGAGGAGACAATCTGGAGGTGAATCAGAAGATGGCTGAATCCACATGGTGGTGGTCTGGGTTTGGGAGATTTTCCTGTAGATTCAAAGGAAAGATATAAATTCTTCCAGTGGGGAGTGGTAAACTTTTTATCGATGGGAGATGGAAAATAAATGGTCTGGTTAAACTTTCCCGCCCCCTCAAAACCCATTATTTGAAAACACAAAAAGGGAAGTGAAGGGAGAAATCCTCCCACTCCCATTCCCACTCACCTCCATAGCCATCTCCTCTTCCAAGAACCTAACAGACAAGGTGCCAAGAAGTGTTAGGTACCAGCAGTGGTCTCAGATCTCATTCAAGAATCATGGTGAAAGGCTTTCAAATAGATTGTGGGGGAACAGGGATCCAATTAGGGGGGGACAAGTTTAAGGTTTGCCTGGTCCCCTAAAAATTAATGGCACTAGAGAAGATGAGCTTTGGGAACTATAGCTTAATGGATACAATGTGTAAAAAGCTTCAGTGAGTCATGGTGGGAAGAGGCCAAGAGGGCAGCAAACACAGTCTTAGATGATGTTATTAATAGCACCACAGGCTCTAGATTTCCTGTGGTGGTGTTCTTGGCAAGACCAGCCCGGCCAAAGTGGATACTCTCAACCTGGAACAGAGGGTCTTGGAGATGCCAGCACGTGAGGTATGATGAGAGGGTAAAATGATAGGAGGTGTCCTTTGGAAGGACTGACTCCTTGACTTTAAAAGGGAGAACCCAAATCTGTAGGTGAAATCTTTCTGGCTACAAAGAGGGCCAAGGCCTCCTAAGGTCAAGGTCTCCTCGTCACTTGCAAAGATGTCGAAGAACATATTCAGACATTTCAAAGATGTCCTCATATCATTGGTTCCCACTCTGGAATTCTATCAATAAGGTGAGAGTTCCTCTAGTTGAAAAAGAGATCTAAAAAGACTTCCCTTTCTCATGTAATTTCTGTAACCTCCAGGACACACCCACCTCCCCCTTCCAGCTCTGTAATGAAGCCACAGCTGGTGCCAATTTGTGGAACTCCTTAAAGGCTATTCTCCCTTATATACCCCCGGACCAAGTTCCCATGCTCCCTCACCCGATTTCCTGCACTCACCTCCCACCTGGTGTGTTCACACCTGCAAGTGCCTTTTACCAACCCCTTTGCCAAAAGGCAGCCAGAGTGACCTTTCAAAGACCTATCAGTTCCTGGCATTTGTCTCCATAGAAATCTGCACTGATCTAACAAATTCTCAGTCCTCCAAAGGCACCCATAATCCTCCCATCAGTCTATTCATACCCCTCCAACTGACTGATGCCTGTTCTGCCCCATCTCTCTGCCCTTCAACCACACTGCCTCCTTCTTCCTGTGGAGACCTCTCATGGCACCTGCCTCCAAGCACAGGTGATTCCCATTGATGGGAAGACCCTCTTCTCTCCCCCATTTCCCCACTCCAGTTACTCCCACTTATTCGTGAGCTCACAAGCCCCATGGTACACACTCTCCATGCAGCCTGCTCTCTCTTTTCTAGCACTGGCCTCCGTTTCTAGCTGTGCTTGTGTCATGGATGTCCCTCCCCAGCCAGCCTCCAAGCTCTCCTTCCCTTTAGCTCCAACACCTGACACAGTGCCTGGCACGTAGTAAGCCCTGGCTAGCTTCTAAGAGCCTCACTGAGGGACTGAAAGCATTTTAAAAATGTCACCACGTAGGCTCCAAACTGTAGGCAGAAAAAGCTTTGCCTGGATTGACATTTTAGAGACGTATTCGTCAAGTTGGATGTGTTCACTGACTTTACCTTGTAAAATTTAAAAAAAAAAAAAAGGACCTCTGTATCGCTTCGCATCTAAGGAAGGCGCATGTATACTATTAGACCACGTTATGAGCTTAATGGAAGGAGACAAGATGTTTTCGCTAAGAAAATGTATAAGACTGTTGAGGTCAAGTGGGAGGAAACAGTCCGTTTGTTGGAGCATTGCTATCTTACTCTATCACAGCCACTCATAAAAATGTGACACGGGGTGAGTCAGAATTGTCTGTCGGAGACGAGTTAGATCTGGCTCATGTTCCTACAGACATGAAAGCCAGAAACGAAAAAGAAGGCTTTAAAAGCGTGGGTTGAGGAGGCGGTGTGGTTCACTGCGATGAGCTAAGTGCCCAGGGCCACCAGCAGACATGCTGGCCTGTGTCCGTCCTTTGTTCTGGGGTCCCTCTTGCACCATGTGGTGAGGCTGGTGGCTGGGAGAAGCTCAGGACAGTACCTGGTGGCATCTTATTTCTCCCACCCTCCTGTGGGCTCCAGTGGGCTCCAGTAGGTCCCAAGGGACAGCCTGCCTTCCTTGCAAAGCCCAGTAGCACTGGGAGCAGAAACTGGGGCCAAAGAGTGAGCACCCTGTTTGACAAGCTGGACCAGCCACCTCTTCTTCAGATGCAGGGGGAGCCCTGGCATGCTGACTCCTCCCTTCTCCCTTTCCCCTTTCCTCTTTCCTCCCTCTTTCCTTCCCCTCTCTCCTTCCCTTGTGGTGCCCTTTCCCAATGCCCACTTCATCCCTTTTCCTTTCTACATACCTGTCTTCTAGAGTTTCTTCTCTTTCCTCCCCATTACTTCCCTTCATCTGAATCTCCTCTTTGGTCCCTTTGTCCCTGCTCTCTGCTCCTCCTCCCCTTCCCTGGCCCCTGTTCAGCTCCATACTGAATGCAGGCAGAGCTGGACTAACATGCTCACTTGCTTGCTCAGCCAACCTCCAGAGAAGTCACTCTTCGGTGGCCACCTTCCTGACCCCCTGGTCGCTTCTCCACTTGTTCAGATATTGCTCTGAAGTCTGAGGAGGACAGAGTGGGGCTGCCACAGAAGCAGGCCAGAGGAGAAACCAAACCATGTGTCCACACTGTCCCCCAGCACTGCTGCTCTCAGAGCTTTCTGAGTCCTCAACAGGGTTAGGATTTAGGGGCTTCTTCAGAACCGGGAGTGAAAACAAGCATAGGTCAAAAGAAAAGCGACGGCCCCCACACAAAAATAATAATCACAAATGAAAACTATGTTAACTCTGAAGTCCCAAAGTCGAAGAATTGCCTTGAATCTGTCACTAGAAAGCACCCAAGGCCTCACTCTCTGGGTTCTGGGTGCCCTGGGAATGGCAGGAGGCTCTGACATGCACGTGGGGGTGCCGAACTATGAGGGCTAGCCTGCCCGCTGGCGGGGGGGGGGTACCTCCTGTGGCGCTGTCCTGGCACAACCCCCTGCGTAGGGGGTGTGGCGCGGCGTCCTGGGTGGTCCTGGTGCCCTGGGGTTGCTGGAAGCCTGGGCCCCGACCACTCCCCCCCCCCCCCCCCCCCCCCGCTCCTGTCCTGCGTTTTCTGCTTCAGGTGAGGGCGCGTCGAGGTGTCACTTTACCTGTGAGCAGAGGGTCCTCCAGAGAAGCCATGGGGCAGGGAGGGGCAGCAGGCAGCAGGAATGAGAACGGGACACCATGGCCTCTGGGGCTAAGCTGGAGCGTGGGAGCGCAGGGGCAGCGAGTATGGTGGGTCCTGCAGTCCCGAATGGGCTGCAGCACAGCACCCTGGAGCTGTGTGCCCCTCCTTCCCGCCTGGGCAATTAGCAAAGCCCCTTCTCCTGGCCCCCCCCCGCCCCGCCCCCGCCCCCCTCCCTCCTGAGTCCTCTGAGAGCTCACTTCCAGCTTTGGAAATTAGCAAAGACCCTTCTCTGCGCCGGCCCTGCCCCCTCACTCCAGGGACCTGAACCCTGGCTGGGGTGCAGGGCTATGCCCTAGCATGCTGCCCCATTGCCAGCGCCTGCGCTGGGCAGACTCATAGCCTGGCTTTCTGAGCGGGTGTCCACGGGCAGCCTGGCTGCGAAAAGATCATCAGTCCTAAAGGCCAGCTGCACTCTTGCGTCAGTTTGCTGGCTTCCAGATTGCGCCCAAAGCCAGGAACCAGCTTCCCCAGCACAGGCCTGGGCTGAGATGCCTGCCTGGGATCTGTCTGAGCAGTCTCCTCCACTCCAGGCAGGGATGGCACTTCAACCTGGATGTTTGGGTTTTTGGTTTGTTTTTTTGGTCATTGGTTATTACATGACCTCCAGGGTAGGTGCTCCACAAAGGGAGTGAAAACAGGACGCCTGATATATATGCATATGGCCATTCTAGAAAAATAGCTTGGGGTTCTCTTGGAAACGCGGCTTTGGTCCTTGCACTATGGTTTAATAGAAAAGGGATTATGCACCAAGTTACTTAAATGAGCATAGGTTGAAATCGTTTACTGAGAGTAAATATTTTAAATAGTTATATTTTAACTAAATCTATCATCAATCATAAATCTATTACACGAAGGTTACAGGCAATTTAAAAGCAAGAGCACTCTCTTCAGGGTTTTAAATAATCCCTGTCTGTCTTGGCACATGAGAATGCAAAGATTCGAAATGGTTTGTAAAAGATCATATAATAGCTTTTACTAATTCTATTTATTTGACAGACAGAGATCACAAGTAGGCAGAGAGGCAGGCAGAGAGAAAGATGGGGAAGCAGGCTCCCCGCCAAGCAGAGAGCCTGATGAAGGGCTCGATCCCAGGACCCTGAGATCATGACCTGAGCCCAAGGCAGAGGCTTAACACACGGAGCCACCCAGGCGCCCCCAGATGAAATACATTTCTGACTTAGAAACTTCAGATAGAATTATTTTGTCCATGATGACAACTGAAGAAAATGTGTCATCCCTAAACCTAACCTTAAACCCTACCAACGCTGAAACCTAAGCTGACCTTAAAGCCCAAACTAGAACCCTGAATCCCAAACCTGGAATGGAACCCAAAGCCTGTACCTGAGCCCTGGATCCAAGCCCTGAACCACGAACCCAAACCCTAAACAAGACCTCCAAGTCATGAAACCTGAACCCAAATCTCAGCATGAAGTCAAACCCCAAATTTGACCTTGAACTTTATCCCATAAGTCCTGAGTTTTAAAGCCTAAATCATAAACTTAAAGCCCTAAACTATAACTCTGTTCCCTTGTCCTTCACTCTAAACCCTCACCCTAACACTAAACCCAAAGCCTGATTAGAACTCTGACTAAAACCTGAACCTGAACCCAAATTCAAACCCTTCACCACACTTTGCTTATGCACTTGCCATTGATGGATATTTGCAGTTTGTACCTCTTGATTCTTGTGAACATTGTTTGGGTTGGGGGCTAGGGTTAGGGTCTTGGATTAGGGTAGGCTCCAGACTTGAGACCAAGTTGAGGTCAGAGTGTGGGTCTGCATCAGGACCATGTTCAGTGACACTGTTTGGGTCAAGGACTGTTGTAATTCCACATTGTTTCCAATTCATTGTTCCTTAGCTATTTGGGGGGAAGTTGGGGGGTATTGGGCTCCATGCAGCTTGAATTTCCGGAATGAAATGGCATCAGCTGGACCCGGGGAGGGAGCAGGACCTTCCATTGAAGGGTGAGCTCCCACAGTCCTGCACTGCCTTCCACCGCCTGCAGAGGGCGCCAGACCCCAGCACCCGCGCTGAGCCCAGGCTGCACAGCCACAGCTGTGACCTGAGCCCTGCCTTTTCAGGACCCACTGTGGAGACTTCTGGAGAATGTGGGGCGCCTCCCACCCTGACAGGACAAGCTGAGGAGGGTGTGGCTCTGCATCCACACTGACCAGACCCGTTGTGGAGAACGCGCCCACACTGGCAGCAGTCCAACCTCCTAAGGACCAGACGCTGGAGGAGGTGAGGAGAAGTCCCTTAGTGGACTGTCAAGGGGTTCGTGGTCTCAGGACCCCACAGAGAAAGGGCGCCCTGTGTAGACACTGGGGCTTCCGTCGTTTTGTGTGAGGAGACGTGGCCTCCTGCTGTGCTGTGCGCGGGGCTGTGGGGTCCCCCCTTTCTGGGCTCGGGTGATCCTTGGTCTTGTCTGTGTTTGTGTGCTCCTGGATTAGGTTCCTTGGGCTCCTCAGATGGTCTGCAGTCAGGGAGCGTCCCCCTGCTTTGGTGCTCGTGCTCTCCCCACCTCAGCCCTGCGGGGTCCTTCCCGTGTCCACACCCACTCCAGGCTTGCGCCTAGTCCGGAAATTCGGGAGCCAAAGTGAGGACTCTGTAGCCGGTTTTGGGGAGAGTAGGTATTTTCCCAGTGTGGGTTCTTCCCTGAGCACAGTGCCTCCCCATCTCCGTGTGTACCCCTCCCTGTCTGTCGTCATTGTTGCAGGGCTGTCACTTTCTTGGTTCAGGGGCCTCCTGGGTATCTTGCTATCTTGGATGCAGGTGTAAATGAGATCGTTCTCAGCAGTCTCTTTCTGATGGGTCCTTCCGAGCACCTAGGAGTGCCACTAATTTGTGCATATTGATTTTGTTCCTTGCAAGTTCTTGAATTTATTAGTTCGATTGGCCTTAAACTTAATCTGCCAGTTATTTGACCAGCAGTATGGGTTTAATTGGGAAGAGCAGAGAATGGCAGTCTGGGCTGAGCAAGCTAAGGTCCCATCACAGGCAAGTGCGAGAAACAAAGGAGAGGAACATTATTTCATGGAGGAGGAAGAAGTTGGGAAGGGTGCTTGAAGGAAAGTCCCTTGGAGAAAGGCAGGGTGATGGAGAATTCTCACCAGCTGAGCTGCAAAGCTCCTACAAAAAGTCAGGAGATGAACCTCCAGCTTCTTGTGTGAGGCCTGGAATTGGTGAGTCTCTCCTGTGGGGGATTGCAATGTGGGGTCTGTAATGGGCACTGAGCACCAGGCGCCCCCTTCCAGCCTCCCCTTCTGGCATCCCCAGTCCACTTTACTGGGGCTTCCCTTCCTGCTTTTGCACAGTTCTAACCAGCTTGTGGTGGAACGTTGTGGAAAAACTGAAATTCCAAATCCACTGCTTCTACTGCACCTGAGATACAGGGGCCCATGATTTAATCCTCCCACGAGTCTCTTGCTAGCCCCACCTGTCCGTTACTCATTTTGAGAGTTGATATTACCAAAGTACTGTAATTCTAAAAATTTCTGAATTAGCTGTATTATTTCTTTTTAGGTATGAAGTTAACTTCCAATTATATGAATTTAATATTTTGGTCATTGTTTTCTAATTTTATTGCCTTATTCTTGGAAAATATAGCCTGATATTTAACTCTAGAAATTTATTGGCATATACTTCTGGCCTAAATAATGGCCTGTTTGTGTAAATGTTCAACTTATGCTTATATACTTACTGAAGACTCTTGTTTTGGGGTCAGGATGGCTACATTTATTAATAGATCAGGACTATTAGATTCTCTAAATTTTGATGTCTCTTAATTTAATCTAATTAAATTATCAGTTAATGAAAGAAGTTAAATTTTTTATGTACTACTGCATCTAAACTTATCAAAGTCTTTGCTATAATTAGACAAGTATGTCATCCTGTTTTTATACCAAGTCTCACATTAAAAAAATCATACTATCTGAAATATTATTTATTTTTATTATTATTTATTTTTTTTAAAAGATTGTATTTATTGGGGTACCTGAGTTAAGTGTCTACCTATAGCTCAGGTCATAATACCCGGGTCCTGGGATAGAGCCCTGCAGGGGGTTCCCTGCTCAGTGGCGTGCTTCTCCCTCTCCCTCTGTTATTCCCTCTGCTGTGTGCATGTTTTTCTTTTCTCACTCTCTCTCAAATAAATAAGTAAAATTTAAAGATTATCTCTCTCAAATAAATAAGTCAAATTTTTTTTCTCAATGGGAGGGAGAAGCAGACTCTCCACTGAGCAGGGAGCCTGATGCAGGGCTCAATACCAGGACCCTGGGATCATCACCTGAGCTGAAGACAGACACTTGAACCGACTAAGTCACCCAGGCACTCCAGCTGTATATTTATTTATTTATTTTTATTATGCATATGTTTTATCTCTCTTTTCTACAAGTCTTTTTTTTGATCTTTTTACTTTTTTCATAAAACTGAATTATTTCAAGATGACTTGGTCATCCTCTTTTCCCCAACCTCAAAGATCATAGAGTATATTTTAACTGTTAAAATAATATTAGTATTTAAGTGCTGCCTAGACAAATTAAGGCAAATTATCTGTGATCTGTATTCCTGAAAATATTTTTTTTATTATGCCTTCCTATGCCAATGACATTTTATAAGGATCTAAATGTTTCCATTTGTGATTTTTTTTCAAGATAATAAAGCTATTACTTTATTCTTTTTTATATCTGATGTTATTTAAAAAATTTCTGTCAGTCTGATTCTTGTTTCTTTATTAATGAATTATTTTTTTTCTCTCTAACACTTGTGATTTTTTTTGTGTGTCTTTGGTATGTATGCCCTAGTTTGGGATTCATAGAGTCAACTCTACTTATGAATATTTTCTTTCTTTTCTTGTATGTAAGTTTTAATCCAGTGTCTTGACTATTTTATGCTTGAGAAATAGATGTACATTAATATTCAAATATTTCTTTCCTTTTTCTTCTTTCATTTAAAAAAAGTCATTTATTTTATTTTATTTAAAAATATTTATTTATTTATTTGGAGTAGAGAGAGAGGGTCATGAAGAGTGGCTGATTATATACTTTCAATTTGGGAGGAGGTTAGGGATAGCACAAGCCTCCAAGGTATTTTATAAACAAGGTTTCCAGGACCTTGAGGGGGCTAGCTATTGTTAGGGAAAGGTCATTTATTACTATTTAGTAAAAACTCAGGGAAGAGACTCTTCTGATGTGTATCAGTGGGTATATGCTTGGGAGATGATTGCCAATGTATATCTTGAGGGCAGGGGTGGGGAGTAGAGATAAAGAAGTTTCCAAAGTAATTTTTACATGTGAAAGTAGATTTTCAGTATCCTGGGGGGAGGACTAAGAATGCTTTTTGCCCTGAGTGGATGTGTCCACATGGAAGCAGCTGAGTCCCCAGAGGAGCTTCAAGGACTTGTCAACAGGCTATGAGTAGTAAGGAAATCTAATTTCTTCTCTAGCTTTTGTTCCACACACATCACCTACATCTTACACCTCTTTTATATTGATAATTTTAATGCTTTGCTGGTATCCAGATGACTATATCCTTAAGTGACTTCTTATCTCTATTGAATCCATTACGTATTCTATCCATTTTATTCTTAATTCAACTAGATTACATATATTTAATCTATTAGTACCACTAGGTTCTTATTCTTGTTTTTATTTCAAAATCTTTCCTTATTTCCTTACATTATTTATTGGGTATATTTTAAATCCCTGAAATACTCACTTATTATATATAAGCTGTCAACCGTATTCTTATTTTGAGGTAGCTATATCTTTTTGGGTTTTAGGACATCATACCAACAATGCCAAATAATTTTCAGACAACAGCAGGATCTCCAAGAATTCAACTAAATTCTGACACTATCTACCTGAACATAGTGTAAGATTTCATCAGTTAAGGGATCAGTCCTCCAAGACTATCTCCAACCCCACCTCAGATGCCAGTCTCACTGTAGGCCCCAGGTTATTACCTGTGCTTGTGACTGAGCAACTACAGGTTGGAGGTCCCAGTGGCCTACTTCTTACTTTCTTTTAATTTGCTACAGGGACTCACAAAACTCAGAAAAATACTTACTTTATGTTTGCCAGCTTATTAAAAGATATAATAGAAGATTTAAATCAATAGATAGATAAAGAAGTGCACAGGGCAAGGTATGGAGAATGGGCACAGAGCTTCTATTACCTTCTGTAAGACTGCCACTCTTCCTGCCTTTTCATACATTTCACAAACTAAAAGCTTTCTGAACCCAGTCCTTTCAGCTTTTCTGTGGAGGCTTCATGACATAGTCATGACTGACTAAATCATTGTCATTTGCTGATCTAATCTCCAGATCCTCTTCCCTCCCCAGATAATCCTGTATTGGGAGGAAGGGGAGGCAAAAAGTTGTGAAGGCTTTCACCAAGTGGTTGGTCCTTCAGGCAAACAGCCCTTGCCTTGAGTGAGGTCTGAAGGTCACTTCATTAACAGAACAAAACACACCTCTCTCACCCTTATCACAGGAAATCCCAAGAGTTTTAGGAGCTGTGAGTCAGTAGCCATGGTTGAAAACCAAATATTCAGATGACCAAAATATATTTCTTGTAAACCACTATATTACACTACATGCTTAAGTATTTAATTATGTGATCTTTTAAACTAATATTTTTCTAAGAGTATAAACTGTTCTGGCAGTAATCTGGATTGGGGAGTGATGTATTGCCAAATTTCTGTCGTTTTAGTCCAGGAAGTCAAAGAGAAAGAACAGGAGAGCCCCTTAGGGCAGGAAGTTCAAAGTAACAATGTTAACTACTACTACCTTTTCTTGATTTTTTTTTTAAACAAGCAAATCTTCTCTTCAGAGTTGCAGTTTAAAGCCAAGAACATGCAGAATTGGGAGAAAAAATAGTTAAATTTGGAGACTTGCAGAGGTAGAATCAGAGTAGTGAAAGCCATTACAGCAACTGAACTAACTGAGGTCAGTCTTTGGTGAATCACAGAAACAGGTGGAGTTGTCAAACAAAGGAATCTTTGTTTACAACATACAAGGAGATCACAGGGAATAAGTTCCAAAGCCTTGACTGTTTGAACAGGAGAGAGATTTTTATTTAGTATTTAAGATGAATACTCAGAAGGGAGAGTTTTATTATTCCGTGTATGGTTGGTCATAAGGTTGTGGCTGCATGCACATCCACATATGTATTTGTGCAATATGTATTGCATGTTCACCTGAATGAAGCTTGTATTCCACCGAGGGCAGAAACTTCAACGTTAGAATAAAGCAGAGGTAACTGTTGGACAAGGGAAAGGGACTCTGCAGGCTTCAAGAGCAGATAGAAACTAGATGGGGTCTTGGGCTCATTTTCTGGGACAAGGAATGCAAGGCCTTGATTGCTTTTGAAATAGCACTAGGAGTTTTACCACTGATTTATTGTCTCAATAGCTTAGGCTATTTCCTGGTCTGGTGGTGACTGTTAGTTTTCCCATTGCCTTGTTCCCTCAAAATCCTTAAGGAGTGAGGTTTTTGCATTTCTTTGTAAGAACCTCCCAGGAAGTTTTGGAAGAAGTGTGCTTGGGCAAGTACACAGGTGGGGTATAGATCATTGAAAATAGCTGGGGACAAAAAATGATTTTCTTATGTCAGGAAAACTATATGTCATCTTAATTTTCTGGGAACCTCTAATTCTTTCTGCTGATGTTACCAGCAGGCTTCTGAGATATTACTGATTGTTCTCTTGTACCTAAGGAAAAAGAAATGTAGAAAGCAAAAGACAAAACTTTAAAATCTATCCTCCAACTCATCAATTCACTGCAGCCACCTCTCTGTCTTTCCCTTTCTCTTTTTCTTTATCTTTCTCTCTCACTTTCTCTCTCACATACGCACAACACACGCAAATCATCTTAAAACAATTTTTAATTTTCCCTATTCCATTTTAATATACTTGAGGCATGATCATTTTCTTAGTAAATACAAGAAAAAAAATCTAGGATTCCATCATTCTGTGTGATTAAAGTATTGAGGAATTTACTTCCAATAGCACTTATAAAAACACATTTTATTTATGTAATATTATATAATCAGGTGCCTGCATTTTTCTTATTCTCTAACTAGTGTTATTTGGCAATTAATATTTTGTCAATCAATATTCCCCTATATCTGAATGTGTGGGCAGTGAGAGATGAGTTAGAGGCAAGGATGGTGAACACTCCCAACAACTGCAGACTACATATATCTTAAGCCATGATTTTCTTTGCAAAGGTCAACATTGATAATGTTCTAGTCATACCTCCGTGTACCAGGAAAGAAGTAGCATATTTCTTGAAAGACACAGCTATCAAAGCTCCATTGAGAAACTGTAAAGATGGACAAGCGATTTCCAAATTACATATCTGATAATGGACATCTACTCTGATTATTTAAATATGAATAAAAATAAAAAAACCTTACTAATAACCAAACAGAGTATCCAATTTTACATGTGAAGGAAATAATGGAAGAGACATGTCACCAAAAGTATATGGATGGCTTATAGGCACATGACAAATTTCTCAACATTTAGACATTAAAGAAATACAAATTAAAATCATAATGAGACATGCTTACATATCTATTAGAATGGCTAAAATTATAAAGGCTAATTGAACTTGGTCTGAGCTAGATTGAGAAGCAACAAAAAATCTAAACTGTTGTTGGCATATATCATGATACAACCACTTTGGAAAATAGTTTGAAAATTTTTTTAAATGCAAAATATGTTGCAGTTACAAAAATAGCCATTTTACTTCTAGGCATTTAACCAAGAGAAACAAGCCCTATGTTCATACAGGGACTTGTATATGAATTTCATAGCAGCTTTATTTTTAAGAATTGAAAACAGTGGAAATGTTCATCAATGTCCATCCATAGAGCAAAGAAAAATTATGATCTATTCATTAAAGAGATTACTATTCAACATCAAAATGAACTATTTACAATTGGAGATTCTCAAAGTAATGATGCTGAGAAAAGAAAAGCCAGGCAATGAATAGTATATACAGTGTGATTCCATGACTATAAAAAATCTAGAAAATACAAATTTATATATAGTCACAGTCATCAAATATATTGGTGTGATTTTAGTGCCTTCTTCTGTGATCCTATAGCTTCCTACACTTGCATCTCTGAGCATTTGTTACACCATGTGAAAATATGAACTCTTTCTCTTCATTCTGTCTTACTAGAATAAGAGTCCTTGAAATTTTATGGACAATTGAACTCTCAGTTATTAGCAGAAATTCTATCACACAGTAATTTTCCAAATATAAAAGCCAGAGTTTTACAATGACTTCTAAGCTTTTACATGATCTAGCCACTCATTTAACCTCTGTGACCTCTTTCCCTGCTACTCTTCAGTCACTCACAGTGGCCTCCTTGCTATTCCTCAGATATGCCAGGCATGATCCAACCTTATGGCCTTCAAGATACCCAATTCCTTTGTCTGGAGTGACCTTATTGCTGATAGTTCTGCGCAAATTCATCACCTTTCCATACCTTTGTTCAATTGTCAGCTTCATTGTAACTACCCTGATCTTCCTATTAAAAATTTTAACTCCCCATCCCCTGCCTAGCAACCTTGATTTTTCTCACCCTGATCGAGTTTTTCTTTTTCCCCATTGTACTCATCCTTTTTGAATGCACTATGCAATTTTTATTAAGGTTTATAGCTTTGAATTGTCTCACCCATTAAAATAAAAGTTCTACAAAGCCAAGTATTTCATTTACCAGTGTAGTCTGAAGTAATATCTGCCATATAATAGTTCAGTAGACAACTGGTAAATTTCAAAATAAATTAATGTTGAGAATATACTGAATTTCACAAGTCATTTCAATATTTATTTCCAAAAAATAAACTATGTAAAACATACCTTAAATTTACTTTCAAAATATTTTATAGCATATAATGGACAATATACATAAGCCTTAAAGAAACAATCCTATAAATAACCATTTCATACCTACTTAAAAACTACATAATACCACACTCCTAGATCCTCTCTGAACGCTCTAAAATAACCCTAAAGGAAATACATTTTTAAAAATAACAGATTTTTTGTCAAATAATTTAATAAAATAAAAGTTTCATTCATCTATGTAGATCATAATAAATGTTTTTAATAAGCATGAAATTATAACTCTGAAGTGTGCTAAAATGAAACCACCTGCTAAGGGTGAGAGAATAAAAATAAACATCATGTTTCCAAATAAGAGGAATTTATTACCTTTGAATCAAAGCATGTGGATTTGTTCAAACTGGCAATAAAGGAATATGGAGACACAAACCATAGAAAGTCATATTTTAGATTTCTAAAAGACTTCGAAGTGAAAAGTATACATTCACTTCTCACTTATTGCTCCTACATATTCATGAATTTGAGAGAAAATATAGGCCCTGTGTGTCTTAGCAACTAATGGGATATTTTTTGATATTTACATGCTTACACATAGTATGTGTTATAGTCTTCTCTTTTACATGCTGTAAAAAGGTTAACCCCTTTTCTGCAGAGATCTGAAAATGTGAAACAGTGCCTGAGTAGCTGAATTCATCTAATTCAAATTTCTTGCAGGTCTAAGACCTATTGATTTTCACTTGACTGCCTCCTTTTTCATCTGTCAATTGGTTACAAATTCTGGTACTGAAGAGAATACATTGGGGCTGGTGGCTCAGTGTGTTAAAGCCTCTGCCTTCAGTTCAGGTCATTATCTCAGGATCCTGGGATCGAGCTCCACATCGGGACATAATGTAACGACAGATAGTTTATATGGGAGCCCTTTGGGTACTCTGGTGGATGAATGTTTTTAAATTAGTTTTTCATGGACATGGGGAGTTAGAGACGAGAAGGGAGGTGGGGGAAATTGGAAGGGGAGCTGAATCATGAGAGACTATGGACTCTGAAAAACAATCTGAGGGTTTTGAAGGGGCGGGGGATTTGGAGGTTGGGGTACCAGGTGTTGGGTATCATAGAGGGCACTGCTTGCATGGAGCACTGGGTGTGGTGCAAAAAGAATGAATACTGTTATGCTGAAAATAAATAAAAAATTAATTTAAAAAATATTAGTTTTTCGTAAACTACAAAAAAAAAAAAAAAAGAAAAGCGCTCCCATTTATAGCGTACACTTTATGGTTCACAAGGCACGTGCCAACAATAAAAATAATAATGGGTTACCGTTACACTTCATAGAAAAGGAGGTACAGGGAAATTGAATGAAAGGGAATAACAAAGTAGGTTCATAAGTCAATCTTCCTTGTAAAAAAATTAACGTGAAAGTGCGTTTCTGCCACCTCTCTCCTGTGTGACATTTTATCGATGGGAGATGGAAAATAAATGGTCTGGTTAACCTTTCCCTCCCCCTCAAAACCCATTATTTGAAAACACAAAAAGGGAAGTGAAGGGAAAAATCCTCCCACTCCCATTCCCACTCACCTCCATAGCCACCTCCTCTTCCAAGAACCTAGCAGACAAGGTGCCAAGAAGTGTTAGGTACCAGCAGTGGTCTCAGATCTCATTCAAGAATCATGGTGAAAGGCATTCAAAGAGATTGTGGGGGCACAGGGATCCAATTAAGGGGGACAAGTTTAAGGTTTGCCTGGTCCCCTAAAAACTAATGGCACTAGAGAAGATGAGCTTTGGGAACTATAGCATAATGGATACAATGTGTAAAAAGCTTCAGTGAGTCATGGTGGGAAGAGGCCAAGAGGGTAGCAAACACAGTCTTAGATGATGTTATTAATAGCACTATAGGCTCTAGATTTCCTGTTGTGGTGTTCTTTGCAAGACCAGCCCGGCCAAAGTGGATACTCTCAACCTGGAACAGAGGGTCTTGGAGATGTCAGCACGTGAGGTATGATGAGAGGGTAAAATGATAGGAGGTGTCCTTTGGAAGGACTGACTCCTTGACTTTAAAAGGGAGAACCCAAATCTGTAGGTGAAATCTTTCTGGCTACAAAGAGGGCCAAGGCCTCGTAAGGTCAAGGTCTCCTCGTCACTTGCAAAGATGTCGAAGAACATATTCAGACATTTCAAAGATGTCCTCATATCATTGGTTCCCACTCTGGAATTCTATCAATAAGGTGAGAGTTCCTCTAGTTGAAAAAGAGATCTAAAAAGACTTCCCTTTCTCATGTAATTTCTGTAACCTCCAGGACACACCCACCTCCCCCTTCCAGCTCTGTAATGAAGCCACAGCTGGTGCCAATTTGTGGAACTCCTTAAAGGCTATTCTCCCTTATATACCCCCGGACCAAGTTCCCATGCTCCCTCACCCGATTTCCTGCACTCACCTCCCACCTGGTGTGTTCACACCTGCAAGTGCCTTTTACCAACCCCTTTGCCAAAAGGCACTCAGAGTGACCTTTCAAAGACCTATCAGTTCCTGGATTTGTCTCCATAGAAATCTGCACTGATCTAACAAATTCTCAGTCCTCCAAAGGCACCCATAATCCTCCCATCAGTCTATTCATACCCGTCCAACTGACTGATGCCTGTTCTGCCCCATCTCTCTGCCCTTCAACCACACTGCCTCCTTCTTCCTGTGGAGACCTCTCATGGCACCTGCCTCCAAGCACAGGTGATTCCCATTGATGGGAAGACCCTCTTCTCTCCCCCATCTCCCCACTCCAGTTACTCCCACTTATTCGTGAGCTCACAAGCCCCATGGTACACACTCTCCATGCAGCCTGCTCTCTCTTTTCTAGCATTGGCCTCCGTTTCTAGCTGTGCTTGTGTCATGGATGTCCCTCCCCAGCCAGCCTCCAAGCTCTCCTTCCCTTTAGCTCCAACACCTGACACAGTGCCTGGCACGTAGTAAGCCCTGGCTAGCTTCTAAGAGCCTCACTGAGGGACTGAAAGCATTTTAAAAATGTCACCACGTAGGCTCGAAACTGTAGGCAGAAAAAGCTTTGCCTGGATTGACATTTTAGAGACGTATTCGTCAAGTTGGATATGTTCACTGACTTTACCTTGTAAAATTAAAAAAAAAAAAGGACCTCTGTATCGCTTCGCATCTAAGGAAGGCGCATGTATACTATTAGACCACGTTATGAGCTTAATGGAAGGAGACAAGATGTTTTCGCTAAGAAAATGTATAAGACTGTTGATTGTCAAGTGGGAGGAAACAGTCCGTTTGTTGGAGCATTGCTATCTTACTCTATCACAGCCACTCATAAAAATCTGACACGGGGTGAGTCAGAATTGTCTGTCGGAGATGAGTTAGATCTGGCTCATGTTCCTACAGACATGAAAGCCAGAAGCGAAGAAGGAGGCTTTGAAAGCGTGGGTTGAGGAGGCCGTGTGGTTCACTGCGATGAGCTAAGTGCCCAGGGCCACCAGCAGACATGCTGGCCTGTGTCCGTCCTTTGTTCTGGGGTCCCTCTTGCACCATGTGGTGAGGCTGGTGGCTGGGAGCAGCTCAGGACAGGACCTGGTGGCATCTTACCTCTCCCACCCTCCTGTGGGCTCCAGTGGGCTCCAGTAGGTCCCAAGGGACAGCCTGCCTTCCTTGCAAAGCCCAGTAGCACTGGGAGCAGAAACTGGGGCCAAAGAGTGAGCACCCTGTTTGACAAGCTGGACCAGCCACCTCTTCTTCAGATGCAGGGGGAGCCCTGGCATGCTGACTCCTCCCTTCTCCCTTTCCCCTTTTCTCTTTCCTCCCTCTTTTCTTCCCCTCTCTCCTTCCCTGGTGGTGCCCTTTCCCAATGCCCACTTCATCCCTTTTCTTTCTACATACCTGTCTTCTAGAGTTTCTTCTCTTTCCTCCCCATTACTTCCCTTCATCTGAATCTCCTCTTTGGTCCCTTTGTCCCTGCTCTCTGCTCCTCCTCCCCTTCCCTGGCCCCTGTTCAGCTCCATACTGAATGCAGGCAGAGCTGGACTAACATGCTCACTTGCTAGCTCAGCCACCCTCCAGAGAAGTCACTCTTCGGTGGCCACCTTCCTGACCCCCTGGTTGCTTCTCCACTTTTCAGATATTGCTCTGAAGTCTGAGGAGGACAGAGCGGGGCTGCCACAGAAGCAGGCCAGAGGAGAAACCAAACCATGTGTCCACACTGTCCCCCAGCACTGCTGCTCTGAGAGCTTTCGGAGTCCTCAAAGGGTTAGGATTTAGGGGCTTCTTCAGAACCGGGAGTGAAAACAAGCATAGGTCAAAAGAAAAGCGACGGCCCCCACACAAAAATAATAATCACAAATGAAAACTATGTTAACTCTGAGTCCCAAAGTCGAAAAATTGCCTTGAATCTGTCACTAGAGAACACCCAAGGCCTCACTCTCTGGGTTCTGGGTGCCCTGGGAATGGCAGGAGGCTCTGAAAAGCGCGTGGGGGTGCAGAACTATGGGGGCTAGCCTGCCCGCTGGCAGGGGGGGGTACCTCCTGTGGCGCTGTCCCCGGCCTGACCCCCTGCGGACAGGGTGTGGCGCAGCGTCTGGGGTGGTCCTGGTGCCCTGGGGTTGGCGGGAGGCTGCGCCCAGCTCCTGGACTGCGTTTTCTGCTTCAGGTGAGGGCGTGTCGTGGTGTCACTTTACCTGTGAGCAGAGGGTCCTCCAGAGAAGCCATGGGTCGGGGAGGGGCAGCAGGAACGGGAACAGGACCTCGCGGCCTCAGGGGCTAGGCTGGAGCATGGGAGTGCAGGGGCAGCGAGTATGGTGGGTCCTGCAGTCCCAAATGGGCTGCAGCACAGCACACTGGCGCTGCGCGCCCCTCCTTCCCGCCTGGGCAATTAGCAAAGCCCCTCTTCCGGCCGCCCCCGCCCCCCTCCCTCCTGAGTCCTCTGAGAGCTCACTTACAGCTTTGGAAATAAGCAAAGACCCTTCTCTGCGCTGGCCCCGCCCCCTCACTTCTGAGGCCAGAGCCCTTGCTGGGGTGCGGGGCTAAGCTCCCAGTGGAGCATCTCAACAGGAAAAGGTCCACCCAAGGGAAGCTCAAAGTGATACGTGCCAGGCACTGTGTCAGGTGTTGGAGCTAAAGGGAAGGAGAGCTTGGAGGCTGGCTGGGGAGGGACATCCATGACACAAGCACAGCTAGAAACGGAGGCCAATGCTAGAAAAGAGAGAGCATGCTGCATGGAGAGTGTGTACCATGGGGCTTGTGAGCTCACGAATAAGTGGAGTAACTGGAGTGGGGAGATGGGGGAGAGAAGAGGGTCTTCCCATCAATGGGAATCAGCTGTGCTTGGAGGCAGGTGCCATGAGAGGTCTCCACAGGAAGAAGGAGGCAGTGTGGTTGAAGGGCAGAGAGATGGGGCAGAACAGCCATCTCCATTCCTGTGTGTTCATAGGCTTCCAACGTTTAGATACACCCTTGTTCGTGGTGTATATGTTGGCAATTCTTCCAGGTTTCTGTTGTTTTGATGCTCCATCAAGACAAAACAACTTCCGCTTATCTTTTGTCTCTCGAAGGCATAAAATGACTCTCGCTGACTTATGCACAAACACTTTGGCTCTCTTCTCCTTGGGAATAGCATAACCTATGTCTTCCCTGTTTCTTCACTTGCAAGCTATGAGTATCTTTATAGTCGAAGGAAATCTCCTATGGTCAACAGAAGGACGAGCTAGTTTAATATTTGCTGTTTTCTTATGGATGTTTTCTACCTTTTTTTTTTTTTTTGATTTGGAATTTCAACCACTCTTACAAACTGTTTGTATTGACGGGAGACTTTAGTCCTGATAGTGAATGTATTATTGATAGGTAATAGTTCACTTTCTCATTTCGGTTGGCTTCTGACTTGGATTCTATTTGCCTTTCACCTATATGGTATTTTCTTGGGGTTGCTTCATTGGTACGATTCCTCGCTTCCTTCCCATATTTTGCATGTCTTATCTTTGTGTGTTTGCATGTGCATGTGTTAATGCTGTGTGGTGTGTGTGTGTTTCACATCACAATTATTATTAAAATACGAGAGAATGGAATTCGGTCTCTTGTGGGTAGCAATTCAATTTGACATGCCTTGAAATCTCACATTCCATCAGTTTCAGGAAATCTCCTGCAAGGAATGTCATCTCTTGTCCTCTTCAAGTAACACGTGTTCTCACAAAACTGCTTTCCAATGAACAGCACCATTTGAATTTCTCATTAGAGTCATACTGTTTGTACCAATACCCTTTCTTTTTCGTATGATTCTTGAGTGTCATGAGTTAGTGAAATCGTCTGTCTGATGTCGTTCTGAGAATGATAGATGTGACAAAGCCCAATGCTCTCCGCAAGACTGCCATAAGAGACAAGTGGAAGAATTCCTTCTTGCTTATGTCTCAGTACGAATTGCGGTGACATGGAGGAGAGTGAGATGGTAGTAGTGTCTAATAACCTCATGCTTGTCTTCAGCTATGAAGGCAACAGGAAGATGAACACAACAACTGCATTGGGGTGGAAATTGACCTGAAGCCTACAAGATAAACTCCACAGCGAAAGAAAACGGAAGTGGCAGAGATGATGGGAGAAGGTTGGAGACATGGCTCAGGGGATATTTGGTTGGTTAGTGGATCAGAGGGCTGGATCCCATGAAGAGTACCAAGGCACAGGAGAGCAGGGCACACTGGGAACCCACAAGGAACCTGTTTCCCAGTGCCGTTGACTGTGAGACGCAGAGGGTCTGAAGGGCACGAGTACTTTACAACACAAGTGTTGAAGGCTGAAGTTTTCCTATCAGCAGGCTTGGCACACATCAACTTGAAGGAACACCATCTTTTTCCTGCATATGACACCAACAAGCGACCAGGAGCAGACAGCCTGGAGACAATGATCAGAGAGAGACAATACTAAGTGACGCACTGGGAAGATGGTGAGTAGTGGGAGTGATTCCGTGAAAGGCAGTGTTCGTGGAGATGTCTCAATGTGGACATAATAAATTTTGGGCTCTCGCAACAGCAGCATCAAGACAAAGCTACTGGCCAAGACAGGTATGTGAGGACATAGGCTGCCTAGCCAGCCAACTCGAAATCCCGACAGTGGAATACTTGGAAAACTGCCTTCCTCAGTCCAAGATGCTTAGTCCAAGGACAACGACTCTCCCATAGGGGACGAGAAGAAAGCTTTGACCACATGTTCTCTTCTGAACACAGCATTCTGCAGGCCTGCGTTCTGCTGAGTTGCTCGAATTTCTCCTTTCACAGGCACACCAGAGCCCACCAAGGTAAACCTCTGCATATTCAACCCGGACCCTAAAAACAACAAACGGCCGGAAAGGAGAGCTACAGCAAATGACTGGCCTCCAGGACAGGGTCAGCCACAACACAAACAGCAGTGGCATGCATGCCACATACACACTCACAAACACACACACACGCACGCACTCAACAAACCTTAAGGGCCAGCCCTGGGGACTCCGGATCTCTTCCTCCTAAATAAATTACCCTCAGGTTAGAAAGCAGAATGAGTTTAACGAATACAGAGAGGTGACAGAGACTTAGATCCAATGCAAAGATGAAAAAATCAATTGATGCCCAGGTAAAGGAAGAAGGAATGATTATGGCTAGGCAATCAGAGTGAACCCTCTACATAGAAAACGCCCGATGCGGGATTGAAAGCAGGGGCCTGGATACTCGCTGTACATCAGAAAACATAGGAGATATCAGAGAGTCTCGAACCACAGAGATAAAACTGATAAAGATAAAAGCACCTAAAGAACTCCTGAAGAGAAGATTGGCAGGAGACTGTACACTGCAGCTCCATGCAGGATCCCATGATCTTACCTCCAGAGGCTTTTCCAAAAATTCCAATGCTGTTTCAGTTCTCATCATTTGAATTCGGGTGGCCCTCCAAAGATAGGGTCCTTATTCAAAAGAGCGAGACTGATACAAAGTGAAGGTCAAGCAAACGTTAATTTTGCACAAAGCATCGAGAATCATATTGACCGGTCAGGGCCTTCTCTTGCAAAGAGGCAACCCCTCCCAGCCTCAGAGACTAACATTTATAGCGGTAGTTTAGCCAGGCTATACAGACGTGGCCAATGAGATAACAATACAGAAAAAACTGCACAGTCGTGCTAAGTCTGCTACACCACAAAAACAAAAATGCTAGGTAACACATGGGTGGACAATTGGATCTCAATTTACCCTAGTAGATATATGCGTGCCCCTCTAATGGGATGTCTTCACCTGGCCTGATTCACCCTTGTATCTAGGCTTTGAGAGTAAGCTCCTCTGGGAGGAGTAGGGTCAATTTTGTTTACAGCATGGGTTCAATATAAGTTTACTGCAGAAACACAAAATGACTCCCTCTGGCCTAGCGGACCTTATAATGAGTAGCTGTAGCATCCCTAGAAATAGAGCCAAAATGACTTCCAAATCTTCAAAACTGACGATTTACCAAAAGCAGATTCTACATCCTAGAACCTTAGGTCCAGAATGGACTCATGTACTTGGAGTCCACAGGAGCAAGCATGGAGCATGTTGGAAAAGACCCATAGCCCAAGTGAAGCCATCTGAAAGACTTCCGTGCCCGTTTCAGGAAGACAACTTGTATCTTCAAAAGGACGCATTGAAGAGGATTCAAATGTCAAAGAACCTGGAGCATTCCCACAGGGTCGTGCAGATACCCTCTGGAGGAGTACATGTAGATGTGACAGCACAAGCCTGCCTTCACCCTCTCATGAACATCCCCCAAATAGTTTCATGGGATAAGCAAACAATGCCTCTTGTGGAAGATGGGCGTGTTCTAATGGAGGCAGCAGAAGATGAACAGTGGGACAACAAAGGGCCATTAGAGAGCCACAGACAGCGTATGCTACAGGTTGGTGAGGATATTCAGGAAGACAAGGAACTGGAGAATGAACATTGGAGCTCTGAGCGAAGGTCTAGCATTTGAGATAATGGGAGGTTCTCTGAACCTGGCTGCCTTCCATAGAGATCTAGGTCCAAATTAAAGAAAACATCCCCTGGCCACAGTCAATCCTTGTACCCCGGTTGTGTTTTTGTCTTTTTGTCAAACAATGCACATGCACATATTTGACAGAGAGACAGAGAGATCACAATCAGGGTGTAGAGCTGGAGAGGGAAAAGCTGACTTACCCCTGAGCAGGGAACCTGAGACCAGAGTCGATGCCAAGACCCTGGGATCATGAGTTGAGCTGAAGGCCGCCTCTGAACTGATAGACACAATCCATGACACAACCTTTGACTTCTGAATATGTCCTAGTTCTAGACGTGAACCACTGCTCTGTCATTGTTCACAAATGAAGGGGAAATGGATTTTGGCTTGGGCTGGTGTTGCTTGAGCAACCTGGCCTGCTTTGAGAGCTGGTATAGTTTGTCCTCTTGAGGTAAGTGATTTGGCTATGTACAAACTACACTCCCACGCATATTTAGGTAAAGAGAATTCCTCCATTGAATGAAACTATGTCTTGTGGTTCCATGCTTCTGTGGATGGTGATGTGAGTCCTCCTTGCCTCTGAATCTGGATCTCTGTTTCTGCTCCCAGATGAGGGACAGTTTTAGCTCTGAATTCTCAAATCCATGTTCAGCCCTCTTTTTTTTCTCTCACTCCTACTTCTCCTACAATAAGCACCTCTTTCTATTCCTTGGAGTCAATGACTTTCCTAAGCTCATTGTCATGTTTCATCATTCTTCCTTCTTTCTTTGGATTTGTTTCCTTATTTACCATTCCTTTTCTGCCAGGTCAAAAATTTGGTCCTTTGCTTCTGCCAGCTTCTTGGACTTTTCCTTCAGTCTGCTACCAATCTTTTCTTTAGAAATTCTTTATTTATTTTATTTTATTTTATTTTATTTTACTTTATTTTATTTCTATCAGTTTAATCTATGTGTTTTGAGACTCCCTGATATCTTTCTGCTTTCAATCCTCCATTGGGCGTGTTATATGTGAGGTTTCACTCCGATTACCTGGCCATGATAATTTCTTGTCTTCTTCCTTGGCAACAATTGATTCTTCCATCTTTGTCTTGGATATAGGTCTCTGACTCTTTCTCAGTATTTGAAAAATCAATTCTGTTTTTTATCCTGATGGTAATTTCTTTAGAAATAAGATATCATGGAGTGCCCAAGGGCTGGCCCTTGAGGGAGTCTCAGGTATGTGTGTGTGGCATGCATGCCCTCTGCTGTTGTATCATAGCTGCCCCCTGTCCTTGAGACCAGTCATCTGCAGAGGCTCTCTTTGCCAGCCTTTTGGTGTGTTTGGGGTCTGGGCTGAATAGGCTGAGGTTTAGCTTGGTGGGATCTGGTGTGCCTGTGAAAGGAGAAATTCAACCTTCACAACAGAATGAATGCCTGTAGCATTCTGTGGTCAGGGGACAGCCTATGGACAGGGCTTTCTTCTAGTCCCCTATGGGAGAATCTGTTCTCTTAAAATGAAGCAAGTTGGACTGAGGAACACAGTACCCTATGTGTTCCATGGTGAGAATTTCGTGTTTGCAGGAGAGGCAATTAAAGCCCTCACCAACCTGTCTTTGGCCAGTAGCTCGGGCTTGATGCTGCCTGTGCGAGAGCCCCAAATTTCTTTTGCCCCCATCAAATCATCTCCAAGAACACTGCCTCTCACTAATGTACAGCCAGAACCCACCATCTTCCCACTGTGTCACCTGGTATTGTCTCTAATCGTGGTTTCCAGGCTGTCTTCACCTGGCTATTTGTTGGTGTTCTCTGACAGAGAAATACAGTGTTCTTTTGAGTTGATATGCCAAGGCTGCTGATCTAAAATCTCCAGGCCTCAAGGCCCTTTGTTGGCATGAACTAGTATGATTCAGACCCCCTGATGGTCAGAATCAATGGAATTGGAGAACGTACTCCTTGTGGGTTCCAAGTGTGCTCCGATCTCTTGTGGCTTTGCCCATTGCATTGTCTCACTGCCTTCTGAATTACCAACTTTCCACTTTTCCCCTACACCATGTCTCCAGTCTTCTCCCATAGTGATTGCAACTTATTCTCTCTTTTGCTATGGAGTTTGCTTTGTGGGCTCCAGTTCATTTCTGCCATGTTGAAGTTGATGTGGTAATCTTCCTGTTGTGTTCCTGGATAAAGACAAGTCTGGAGTTACCAGACACTACTACCATCTCACTGTCCTGAAAAAGCCCCACAGAATCTTACCCAGCCATAAGCAAGAATGAATTCTTTCCATTTGCCTCATGTGGCAGAATTGTGGAGAGCATTAGCCTACGTCACATCTATCAGTCCCAGAAAGACAAATAACATACAATTTCACTCTCTCATGACTGTCAAGAGACATATGAAAAAGCAAGGGAAAAATGGACAAATAATACGACACTACCCAGGCACACAAAATGTGGTGTTTGTTGAGGTCAGGTTTGAGAAAATATGTGTTTATCAAAGAGGACAAAAGATGACATTCTTTGTAGGAAATGTGGCTGAAAGAGAGGGAATGTGAGTTTTCAAGGCATGTCAAATGGAACTGCTATCCATTAAATACCGACTTCCTATCTCCATCAATTTAATTATAATTGTTATTTGAAACACACTCAGCACACACACACACACACACACACACACACACACACACACAGATAAGACACACAAAAGATGGGGAGGAAGTGAAGAATAGCACTAATGAAGCAAACCCAAAAGAAAAGAACTGAGAGAAAAGGATAAATTCCAAGACACATATTCACTCCAAAGATTAGGTCAGGAAACCTACAAAATCTCAGCTCTGTAGTAGTGACTAAAGCGTTTGAAGCAGTAATCAAACCCCTGTCAACACACAGATGGCGAGGTGCAAATCATTTCCTGTTCAACTCTTCTAGACATTTAGAGAAGGCAATGCCATTTTCTTCTCATCAATTCCACAAATGGAGGAGGTGGATGAACTCCACTTTACTAGTATAAAGACCCAATTCAAATAATGACATTTTAGGAAATAAATTATATTCCATTTCAATAATTAAACATAATAAAAATATAATTCTTTCCTTTTCTCTGTCTGTCTTCACCTGCATTTGAAAGGGCCAGCTTGTTTTTGTATTATTTTGTACTGTTGAGGAAGCCAGCCTGTCATCCATCATCCATTTTTGACAGAGTATTCACTGATGCTTCAGTTCCATATATGACCTAGTACTCCGCCTAAGATATGCCAGAACTCTTCAACACCCATTAGCCCGTTCCCTCATTCCCTGCATGTCTCTTTTTTCCTTGACTCTCAGCTTGATTCCTCAGAGTTCTGAGTTACTCTTGGTTTGTCTCCTTCTCTGACTTATCCCCTTCAGTTTTTCCTTCTTTCTACTAAGGGCCGTGGTATTCGTCCTAGGGCACATATGAGAGAAGCCATATGATATTTCCCTATGTCTCCTTGCCCATTTCATTTCACAAACCCAGTCCTGTGGCATTCATGCCAGTGCAAGAATCAAGAGTTCATCCTCCCTAATTGCTGAGGAATACTCTGTTGCCAATATGGACCACACCTTCTTTATCCACTAGTCTTTGCAAGGACATAGCAGCTCAATCCTCAGTTCTGTTCAAGTGAGCCTTATATAAGTGTTGTTCTTGTTGCTGTTCTGTTGAGAAAGCCTGCCTATCATCCATCATCCGTTTTTGACAGAGTATTCAGGGATGCTTTAGTTGAATGTACGTCCAGTGCTCCTCTTAATATATTCCACAACTCCTGACTACCCATTAAGCAGTTCTCTTTTTGGTAAACCTCAGCTGGATTCTCAGAGTCCTGAGTCACTCCTGGTAGGTCTCCTTCTCTGACTTTTTGCCCGTCAGTATTCCCTTCCTTTTCCATTTCCCAACAGCAGGGCATGGGACATTCATGTCAAGGCAAGGTCCAGGGGTTCATTCACTTCGATGGCAGAGGAATACTGAGGTGCCGAAATGGACCCAAACTTCCTGATCCACTAGTCCTTGCAAGGGCATTGCGGCTCACTCCAAAGGTCTGCTCGAATGGGCCTTGCAAGCCGTCTATATACGCCGTCCCTTTCCTTCTGACTAAAGAGTCTTGGTCCACATGTCTATACCCGTTACCACAACAAGTACAGTTAACTAATAATGACAACGGTTTCGGTCCAGGCCTCTTCATTGAGAGTTAGCTCAGATGCAGAATATCACTCTCCTCAAAGACTTTGCAAAGGTATTTAAGGGAAAGCCAGGTAGACAGAGGCCTCATCCCTTAGCCGCGTGTTTCAGAACACTAGGAGACGAGGACACAGACGGCACCATATAGCGATGCCCTCACCTTTTACCTCGGAAAGGGACTTTCCGTACCTTAGTCATCACTGACCCATAAGCAAAAGACGCTGACAAAGTACGCTCTCACCCACAGGACGAAAAACCCCACGGAGAGCTGCTCATACACGCGACCTCACCTTTTCTTGAGATATCTAGAAATTGTAGTGTAAAAGGACACCTTGCCGTCTCCGGGGATATGTTGGCCTAAAGGAAGGTATACTGAATGTCATTTTCCTTCCTCTATGTCTCCAGAAAGGGGAAGTTTGACATTAAACCACAAGACATCCTGAGTTCTTGATCAGGTTCAGAGGGCTCTTGTTTTGTCCTTCCTGGGGCTTCCTACTTAAAGCCATAGGACACCAAGGTCATGGGAGAGGGACAGCTGCTTCAGTGAAGCCAGCATCTGTGATGTCACAAAGCTTTGAGGTCATAGCAACCACTCCTCATCAACCCAGGCCTGATCACTACACTTGACTGGAGTAGTCATGGGTGGGCCAAGAGGACCCCAGGCCGTCCCAAACTGCTGGAGCCGCCTGGGTCTCTCACCAAGGCAGTTTGCGAAGCGAGTCGGTGTCACCTTCTCCATGGCCCAATTCATAGTATTTGGTCATGAGTGTCAGCACCAGCCCTCTGGACCTCGGAGAAAGGCAAGATGCCGCATTCCATCTTAGCACCGACAAGCCAAGAAACTAACAGACCGCAAGCAATGCCTCAGGGGAGGAAATCTGAGCCCTGCGTAAGGGTGAGACCCTCCCACCAAATCATGGAGCATCTCAACAGGAAAAGGTCCACCCAAGGGAAGCTCAAAGTGAACCCCCGCAACCGTGCCAAAGACATGTCTGGAGTCTTCCACAGAAAGCACACGAGTACCTCAATGGTCTCCAGAAACGGTGCCAACAAGGCCTCCCAATCTTCCAAAAAGACCATGCATCCAAGGCAGAGTCTACACCCTAGAACCTTAGGTCCAGGACGGACTCATGTTCTTGGAGTCCACAGAAGCCAACGGAGAGCATGTTGGAAGAGACCCATAGCCCAATGAAGCCAACTGAAAGACTTCCGTGCCCATTTCAGGAAGACAACTTGTATGTGCAAAAGGACGCATTGAAGAGGATTCGAATGTGGAAGAACCTTGAGCACTCCCTCATGGTGGATCAGCTACCCTCTGTGGAACTGCATGGAGATGTGGCAGCACAAGCCTGCCTTCACCCTCTCATGACCATCCCCCAAATGGTTCCATGCGATAAGCAAACAGTGCCTCTTGAGGAAGATGGGCATGTTCCAATGGAGCCCCGAGAGGATGCACAATGTGTTAACAAGGGGTCAGTACAGCACGACAGACAGCGGATGCTGCAGGTTGGTGAGGAGATCCAGGAAGGCAAAGAACAGGAGAATGAACAAGGAAGCTCCAAGCGAAGGTCGGGCATTTTAGGATGGTGGGAGGTTCTCTATACCTGGCTGCCCTCCATAGGAACCTAGGTCCAAATTCAATAAAACATCCTTTGGCCCCAGTCAATTATTGTGCACTGTTTTTGTCTTTGTTATCTTATCGAACATGCACATGCACGTTTGGACAGAGAGGCAGAGAGATCCCAATCAGGGGGTGGAGCTGGAGAGGGAGAAGCTTACTTGCCCCTGAGCAGAGAACCTGAGAACAGAGTCAATGCCAAGGCCCTGGAATCATGAGTTGATCTGAAGGCCGCGTCTGAACTGATGGACACAACCCGGGACCCAACAATTGACTTCTGAATACCTCCTGGTTCTAGACAGAACCGCTGCTCTGTCATTGTTCAGAAATGCAGGGGATAAGGATTTTGGCTTGGCTGCTGTTGCTTGAGCTATCCGGCCTGCTTCGAGAGCTGGTATAGCTTTTCCTCTTGAAGTCAGTGACTGGGCTATGGACAAACTATTCTCCGATGCCTATTTGCCTAAAGAGAATACCTCCATGCCTAGATTTTCAGGGGTAATGGCACTATGTCTTTAGGTGCTCCGCTTCTGTGGAAGGTGTTGGGGATCCTCTGTGCCTCTGATTCTGGACCACTTTCTCTGCTCCCAGATGAGGGTCCTTTTCAGCCCCGAGTTCTCCAATCTAGGATAAGCCCTCTTTTCTTTCTCTCACTCTTACTTCACCTACAAGAGGCACCTCTTTCATTAACTTGGTGATTCCCTAAGCTCACTATCATGTTCCATCAAAGAATACATTCAAATGGCCAACAGACACATGAAAAAATGCTCCACATCACTCGGCATCAGGGAAATACAAATCAAAACCAGAATGAGATACCACCTCACACCGTTCAGAATGGCTAAAATGAACAAGTCAGTCAATGACAGATGCTGGCGAGGATGTGGAGAAAGGGCAACCCTCCTACACTGTATGTGGGAATGCAAGCTGGTGCAACCACTCTGGAAAACAGCGTGGACGTGCCTCAAAAAGCTGAAAATAGAACTACCCTATGACCCAGTGCTTGTAGTACTGGGTATATACCCTACAGATACAAACGTGGCATTCTGAAGGGGCACATGCACCCAAATGTTTATAGCAGCAATGTCCACAATAGTTAAACTATGGAAAGAAACTAAATGTCCTTCAACAGATGAATCAATAAATAAGATGTGGTATATATGTTCAATGGAATACTATGCAGCCATCAAAAAAAAATGAAATCCTGCTATTTGTGATGACGTGGATGGAACTAGAGGGTATTATGCTTGGCGAAATAAATCAATCTGAGAAAGACAACTATCATATGATCTCCCTGATATGATGAAGTGGAGATGCAACATAGGCAGTTTCGGGCGTACGAAAAAAAAATAAAAAAAGATGGTATTAGGAGGGAGACAAACCATAAAAGACTGAATCTCACAAAACAGACTGAGGGTTGCTGGGGGGAGGTGTGTTGGGAGAGGATGGTGGGGGTATGGACATTGGAGAGGGCAGGTGCTATGGTGAGTGATGGTGAGTGCTGTGAATCACAGACCTGTACCCCTAGGGATAAAAACACATTATATAAAAAATTTTAAAAAATAATTTAAAAAACCCATTAAAGAAAAAACACAGATTGCAAGCCCAGAGCTAATCTCATATTCAATCAAAACTTTTGAAAGTTTTCCCCTTAAAGATCAGAAGAAAGACAAGTGTGTCCATTTTCACTACTCTCATTTGACACAGTAGTGGATGTCCTAGCCAGAGAAACAAGGAACACAAAGAAATAAGAGACTCCAAAAAAAAAAAAAAAGGAAGAAGTAAAATTTTCTTTTTTTGGATAACATGAACTTACATGTTAAAAAATCCTAAAAAATTCACAAAAAATTTGAATAAACAAATTTAGTAAAATTACCAAATACAAGATCAATATATAAAAGAAAAGAATTTTGTTTTGTTTCTTTTTTTTTTTATGGACTGCTTCCCAGTTTGTCATGTCATCCTTGTTCAGTGATCACGCTAATCTTCTCTGCATCATTCCAATTTTAGTATATGTGCTGCCAAAGTAAGCACAAGACAGGAGCATTTTAACATTCTAATGATAAACTATCTGAAAAAATAAAGAAAACAATCTAATTCACAATAGCATCAAAAATAATAAAATACTTAGGAATAGATTTAACTAAGAAGATGAAAGATCTGTACTCCATAAACTATGACATTGATAAAGAAATTGAAGGTGACAGAAATGGAAAGATAGCTCATATTTATGAATGGTAAGAATTAACATTGTTAAAATGTCCATACTACCGTAAACCATCTGTAAATCCAATTCCTATCAAAAATCCAATGTTAGGGGCGCCTGGGTGGCTCAGTGGGTTAAGCCGCTGCCTTCGGCTCTGGTCATGATCCCAGGGTCCTGGGATCGAGCCCCGCATCAGGCTCTCTGCTCAGCAGGAAGCCTGCTTCCTCTTCTCTCTCTGCCTGCCTCTCTGCCTGCTTGTCATCTCTCTCTGTCAAATAAATAAATTAAAAATCTTAAAAAAAAATCCAATATTATTGTTTTACAGAAGTAAGTAAAGAATCCTAAAGTTTATATGAGACCATAAAAGACAACAAATAATCAAAGCAGTTCTGAGAAAGAATGAAGAAGGGAGATTACACTTCTTGATTTGAAACTATACTACAAAGCCCTCATGCTCAAAACAATAAAGTATACTGGCATAAAAACAGACCAATAAACAAGTAGAACAGAATTGAGAGTCCAGAAATAAATCCTTTCATACAGTCACCTAATATTTGACAGGGGCCAACATATGTAATGGGGAAAGATAGTCTGTTCAATAAATGATATTTAAAACTGAATAGTCACATAAACAGTATGAAAAGGGAACCTTATATCACTCATAAGTCTGAACTTGAAATAGATTAAAGACTTAAAGGTGATGCATGAAACTAAATTTCCTAAAGGAAAACATAGGAAAAATTCTCCTTGACATTGGTCTTGCCAATAGTTTTTTGGATACCAGACTAAAAACACAAGCAAAAAAAGCAAAAATAAATAAATGGTATTACATCAAACTAACGTTTCTGCATTGCCAAAAAAAGGGAGAGAGAATGAAAACACAATCCACAGAATGTAAGAAAATACTTACGAATCTTATATCTGAAAAGAGGTTAATAACCAACAGATACAAATAGAAAAAAATATATGATTAAAAAAATAGCAAAAGGATCTCAATAGACTTTTTTTTTCAAAAAAGTTATATAAATGACCAACAGGAGCATTAAAAAGTGCTCAACGTAAAAATCTCAGGGCAAAGTCCTTATGTTGTTGTTGTTGTTGTTTACCTCTGAAAAACGCAGCAAGATATTAGAATATATACTACCAAAAAATTGAAACTAACCAATTTTGGTAAATATTGGGGAAAACGGGGAACTTATGCACTGTAATAGGGATATAAATTTGTATGGAAAACAGTATGGAGATTATTCATATTATTAAAAGTAAAATTACCATATGATTCAGTAATCCCACTTCTAGGTATCTATCTAAAGAAAACGAAGTTCACTGTTCAAAGACATATCTGCACTCTTATGTTTATTATAAAATTATTAACTCTAAGCAAGAGATGGAAATAACTTCCGTATCCATTAATGGATGAATGAGTAAAATAAGTATGGTAAATATATACTACGGAATACTACTTAACCATGAAAAATTAAGAAATACTGCCATTTACAACAGCATGGATGGATCTTGAAGGTATTATTCTAAGTGAAATATTTCAAAGATTTTGTATATTTTTTTAATTTATGTATTATGATATCCCTTACATACAGAATCTGAGGAAAAGGAAAACTAATGGAAACTTAGAGTTGAGTTGACAAGGGGTGAACCTGGGGTGGAGTAAGGTGGTCCAAGGGTGCAAACTTGCAACTATAATATGAAAAAGTTCTGGGGATCTAATGTACAGCATGATGATCATAGTTAATAAGATATACATACTTTTTTTATTGTGCTTCCCTTTATTAAACTTTGCATATATCACATTCTTACAAGTTGAAAGTTTATAGCAATCTTGTATAAAAGAGGTCTGCTGCCACCATTTTTCTAACAACATTTGTTCATTTTGTGTCTCTTTGTCACATGTTGGTAATTCTTGCAATATATCAAGTTTTTTCATTATTATTGTATTTGTTATGGTGATCTGTGATCAGTAATTATGACCCACTGAAAACTCAGAACTAGTGTACTTAAGGTATATACATTGTTTTTCTTTAAAAACATAATGCTTTTGAACAGTGCAGTATAGTTTTTATTTTTTATATGCACTGGGAAACATAATTTTTTATATGCACTGGGAAACCAAAAAATATAATAATTTGACTTAGTTTATTGAGATAATCACTTTATTGAGGCAGTCTGGAACAAAACCCACAAGACCTCTGAAGTTTATCTCTACTATACTATATACATAAAAGTTGCTAAGAGAGTAGATCTTAAAATTCCTTATGATAAATGCATAAAAAACAGTGGCAACTATACGAGATAGTAGATGTATTAACATTTTTATGTAGATTATATTGCAATAAAGATGTATACCAATTTATCAAATTGTACAAAATTTACACAATGTTAAAGGTTTGCAATGTTATAAGAAATCATTTCTTAAATTTACAAATATGTCGATTTTTTTCAATAAACCTGGAAAAAACTTTTTGTAGAATTAATCTATTTTTCAAAAAATGAAGTAAGGCAGTAGAAACTGCAACTAACTCTGAAATAATAGAATATAAAATCCATTTTCATTATATACACTGTGACAAAAAGTATTACTTAGTTTACAATGGAGGAGTACTTATGAAACATGAAGGATGGTCTATAAATAAGGCTGAAAGAGCTCAGTTTTAAGGTTTAAATTTAAAATCTTCTTTTGAAATACTAAACTGACCACCCAGTGTTCCAAACATCAATGTCTTAACTGCATGAATTTATTTCATACAACTCTATAATCTAGTTTCATAAGAAAACAGCATGCAAATTTTGAATAAGACAGACTTGCTTAAGTTTCATGTTCAACAGTAAAGGATACCTCCCTAAAAACAAATAGAAGACAAATCAGCATATTTATTATGATAATTATTATTCATAAAGAGATTCATATTGAATTAGGGAATATATATCCTCAGAGGGGGTAAAGTAAAATGAAATTTATGTTGGTAAATGTGTCTATGAATAGTCAATACAATGCCTCAATATAAATGAATATTACCATTTTGAACAATTTAATTACTATTACTAGAATTATTATAAGTATAAAAATAGCTATCATTTTAGCATGGAATATGAGATTCTCATGCTCCATGCTTCATCACATACACACAACAACGCAGCATAATAAGTATTATCATCACCATTTCATGGGTGAAAAAACTGAGGCTAACACATTTGGATAACTGGTTTATGATTACATGGGTAGCAAAAATGCATCACACTAATTTAGGCTTTATGATTTCAGAATTGTACTCTTACCATTGCACATTCTATTACTCTGTAAATACTTGGCCTGTTTTCATTTGGTTCTTTAATTTTATTCATGTGGTGATGGCTTAAAGCTTCATTTAAAGGAAGCTTAAAAATTTCATTTAACCAAAAGCTCCCAAGAATTAAAAATGTCATTGATCTAATGTAGACATGGATATCATTAGTTAATGGGTAACTATATATTTTCCACTCTAGTGAGATAAAAGAGTATTTTTCTAAGTTTTAGTCTCTCAGTGTTAAAAAGGACTTTGTTAAAATAGAAATATTTAGACAAAGGTGATCAAAAGTCTGGATCAGGTCACCTTAAGGTAAATATTAGGAAACTGAGGAAACAAATGGAGATTTGAACACTGAGCTATGATATAATGAATGGTTTCAAGTATTTAGTAGAGTATAGAAAAGCCCTTTAAAGCCTGGTCTTAGCCTAGCATTGCAGCTTCTGGGATATCTATCTATCATCTATCTATCTAGATATAATGTGAAAACTTTTTTAACTTAAAGATTTTGAGAAATAGAACATAATCAGCACCATAGAAGATCTGTTTATGATAACAACCTAGCCCCTCCTCCCAGTTTGTTAATATTCTCTCTTATTTAATGTAACATTGTGCAAATAGACCACTACTGATCTGCTGTTATGAATGAAATAGCTATAATCATCTGTTTGCATATCCTGGTGAAAATATTCATTTAGTTCCATGTTGTATTTCTAGGAATGGACCAAATTTTTATTTTTATTTTTAAGTTTTCTAAATATTGTCCAACTTACCTCAAATGTTTTTATTATGGGCACTTTCATTCTTTCACATTCTTGCAAGGCAATTTTACTGTTGCCCAATATGGTAAGTGTGTAATAGTATGTCATTTTAGGTTTTAATTTATTATTAATTTAATTTAATTTAATTCCAGATTCATAATAAAGATAAACAGTTTTTATATATGAGTGGCCATTTGGATTACCCTTTCTGAAAAGTGCATGCTCAAATCTTTTGATATCTTAACATTGTGTCATACTGACTTCTTTAATAGTAGATTTTCTGAATGAACTTTAAGCTGTGTAGGTCTTCTCTATTTTATTTTGAACTTGTTTTCATTTCAAAATCTTTATATTTATTTTCATAATCTGCTTTTATTTTTCTTTGTCTATTATCTATCTATCTATCTATTTATTTGCAAGCAAGAGAGAGCGAGCAAGTGAGAGTGCAGGGAGGGATAGAAAAAGAAGGGAAAAGAATCTTAACCAGGCTCCAGGCTCAGCACAGAGCCCAACTCTGGGCTCTATTTCACAACCCTGACATCATGACCTGAGCCAAATGAAAGAGATAAAATAAAATTAAGGTGTTAAAAAAAAAGGAAAAAGAATTGGAGGTTTAATTAAGTGAGCCACCCAGGCACCCCTGTGGTACCTTAAATTAGCTGTCATATTTTTAAAGTTCTAGAGTATCCATTTGTTCATTTATAAAACCTTTCTCAATATCATTTTTAGTGTCAGTTTTTGGTTCAATTTGCTTCCCCTCTCATTTCTTTGAGCAGAGTAATCAAGCCATTTTACAATCTTTATTGATCATTTTAACATCATACTTAATCCCATTTTGTCTATCAAATCTTGTTAATGGTTTTTCTTTGTGTGCTTTGTTACATTTTGCTATGTTCAAGACATTATATTTGAAACTCTTATTGAGTAGGGATAATTAAGAGCTATAATAACGGTATGGTCCTCCTTGGTAGGATTTTCTCTTATATCTGAGACTCTACAAGACAATCATACTCCAAATTCAGTGATTGACTTTCTCAGTTTACACAGAAGGCAAGGTAGGCTATAGTCTTATTTCTGCTTCTCCTTGTGCTTTGGGGATCTCAACTTAAATTTGGGTTGTACCAAAGTCCTCAAATTTGATTGCTGCTGGATTTTGAATTTTGTTTCTCTAGTATCAAGAGTCTATGAACAACACAGCTCAGTGTGTTTTAGCAGTTTCAAATGCTCTCATAGCTAAAATGGCTTCAGGGCATATATCTCTAGGCTCTCATTGTATTTCGTATTTTGGCCCAGTAATCCCTCACTTATTTTTATAATCATTCTGATATTTTTAACTTTAAAAGCTATTTTGTCTGGATTTTTAGTTGTCTTAAGTAGGAGTTTTTAGATCACCATTACTAGAAGCAACAACAAATATACATGAAAATATCTGCAGTAGTTTATCACATCTTTATGGCTTTGAACTTCCATAAGCTGAGGCATCCTTCTCTAATCACTTAGGCAAACTCCAATTTACCCTTTAAAACAACCCAAGAATTGCTTCATTTAAGAACATGTTCAGGGATGACTCTTCCCCACTGTTCTTACCAACATTCCCACACACTCTTTGCTACCCAAAGCTTGTTTATGAACTTTCGTTAGGTATATCAGCGTGACCAGAATTTTGCTCTATTGTATTTTTGTCCTTTAGAGCTTTAATTAAATATGAATTCCATAGAAAGTCTGTCCCTTTTCTTTCAAACCTGGGTTAGTTATTTCTTCTCATTCTTTGTCAGAAGTTACTTTATTAGAGAAACTTATAGCTCTATTGTGACTTTGGAGCCTTTACAGTTTTTCGACTGGAAAAATCACCCATCCCTGAGATTTTTACGCAGCTTCCTAGCTGATATTATTCAGAAATCTGTTCAAAGCAGACTTTTTCAGGGAGGCCCTTTTGGACCACTCAGTTTAAAAACCTCTTCTCAATCACTGCTCTTTTAAAAATGTGCTTATTTAGTTCAAATATGCATCTCTATTAAAGAAAAATCAGTACGTTTTTTTTTTTAAAGTTGGCTTACCTATTATCTATCTCTCCCATTAAAATGATTCCTCTGGGCTGGGGTTTTGTTGTGCTCATCTTAGGCCAGGCACTCAATAAATTGTCTCTGAATGATTGAATTGTTTGACTCCCTTGCTAGATTCTCAACTTCATGAGGCCAAGGATTGTTCTATTCAGTCCTTCTTTATCCTCAATGTCTGTTATATTGCAGTCACTTACATGACTAATGGGAAAAATCACAGAAAGAAAGAGTTAAAACTACATAAAAACCCCGTAGGTTCAATAACACAAAGCTTTCTAAAATTATTTAGCCCAGGAATTGAATACTGGCTGCACTTTTGATTTTTTTTAAATGGTATTGAATTTAATTTAAATGGAAATACTGGAATGGTAGAATAATAAAAAAATTATAAAAGCAACTTGCTCCTTAAAGTAAGAATTATATAGGACATCTCTTCTAGAAGCAAAATTTTCAAATGACAAACATCTGAAAGCATAGAAGGAGAAGTAAGAGTGTGAATTGTATTTCAATGCTCTTTTCTTTATATTCAACAAACAGCTTCATTCACACACCTTTCCAATTTTTTCAACTCTTTTGACAAAGCCTTCAGAGGAGTTACTGCTGATGACAACCATCACAGCCTAACAGGAGAAATTTTATAAAGAAAAATAATAGCATGTTTTTCCCAAATTGTTAAGGATATGGTGAAGCTCTGTCGGATTCAAAGGAGGAATGTGCAATTCCATGCTATATATAATAATAACTTGTTTTAATAGTGGCTTTGCAATTTTTCAGATATATCCATTTACTGAAACCACTATCAAATAAACAAAAACAAACAAATGAACAGGGGTTCGAGACAGAAATTATCTAATCTAAAAATAGCACATGTTCACAGAATACACAACACATATCCCAAGTACTACTATAGGTTTCAAGTAATAGTCAAAACAATAGTAAACATGATTCAGACCCTACCAGTCAAATCATAAATGGGACCTTAACTGTAAATCCTTATCTTTAGATCAAAGCGGGTAATTGGGGGCTGAAGATACATTATAGAACTAATATGTTATAGAACTCCTCTGAAATGAGTCATTTATTCCATCACTTTTCCTGCACAGCTGCTGACCCATGTTTTGGTTCCTGGAAATAGCTGCTACCCTGTCATACTTCTTAAAAGCACATATATTGATAACTCTACTCATTCCTCCATTCCTCTGTGACTGTCACTGTGTTAAAATGTGGAGTCAGCTGACTCACTTGTGATGGTAATAAAGTAGATGAGTTTGCAAAGTATTTTGTTATTTCTAAAAATGCAAAAACCAAATTACATTGAAATCATAAGGGGTGTTTCAGGGAGAGCTGTAGGATGTGGTTTCTTGTGTAATCCACAGAGATTAGCTCCAACACATATTTAAACTCTCCTCTAGGAGCAACCTTAGTGGTAAAGCAAGAAGATAAACAGATGTATACACACCCTGGCACAAAATTATCACTTATGTTTGGCTTCCTAGTCTCCTCGTGTTACTTATTTATCTTAACTTCTCTCTGAAATCAGGGAACACAGAATCTCAATCAGTAGACATTTTTCTACTGAATTACCCAATAGTCCGATCATACCCCTAATACTTTTTAAAATTATTTCACTCATAATCCCAAATCTGCTTTGCTTCCTCATCTTAGTACACTGTAATTTGATTTCAAAATGAGGACAGTTGTCAGTAATGCCACATTCATTCATCTATTTTACAATTCCATGTGCTTATAACTATGAAGATATGTTAATAACATCCATTCCAATAAGCCACCCTAAATTTATTATCATGAAACAAGACCTCAAGAAAGAGAATTCAAAATCATCCATGTATTTGCAACTTATTGCAATAAAGCCTTTATCAATAGACTTCCCTGTGCACATGGTGGTCAAATTGCTGGTGAAAACCAGCCAGATCTATTACAAGCTTTCTCATGGCTTCTAGGTAACCCAAGTGAGCCTTTATTGATACTGGGAAGGGATAAAGCAGGGAAGGGATAAACAGTGCTATAAGATTTGGCTAGACAAAAGTAATGACTCTCATTACAAAGTGAGTATTTTTTTTTCAAGCTTTAGTTCAGTTTATTTTTCTTGTATAAAACTATGTAGTAGCCACAGCTGGAGCCTGGGTCCTCTGAACAGAGACTCTGGTGTGGGTCTTCACAAGATGGTCCGTGAACTCCTGATAGGGAGACTTGGTGAACACAGCTGTAGGTCTTGGAGATGGCATCGAAAGTAGCCTTGGCAAAGTTCCCTAGGGTGGCAGTGCAGCCCCTGGCCGAGGTGTAGCAGTCGTCAATACCAGCCATCATCAGCAGTTTCTTGGGCACAGGGGCCGAGACAATGCCAGTGCCTCTGGGGGCGGGGATGAGACGCACCAGCACAGAGCCACAGCGGCCAGTCACCTTGCACGGGACAGTGTGGGGCTTGCCGATCTTGTTCCCCCAGTAGCCTCGCCGCACAGGGACAATGGAAAGCTTCGCCAGAATGATGGCTCCGCGGATGGCAGTGGCTACCTCCTTGGAACACTTGACATCCAAACCGACGTGTCCATTGTAATCTCCGATGGCGACAAATGCCTTGAACCTGGTCCGCTGGCCCGCGCGCGTCTGCTTCTGCACAGGCATGATCTTCAAAACCTCGTCCTTGAGGGAGGCTCCCAGGAAGAAGTCGATGATCTCAGACTCCTTGATGGGCAGGGAGAAGAGATAGATCTCCTCCAGGGACTTGATCTTCATGTCTTTGACCAGGCAGCCCAGCTTGGTGACGGGGATCCACTCCTTGTCCGCGGCCTTGCCCCCGCGAGCTCCGCGGCCTCGGCCCCGGCCCCGACCACGGCCCCGGCCCGCCCCGGCCCCGGATGCCGCTGCCGAAGCCACCGCGGAAACGAAGCCACCGCGGAAACCGCCGCGGCCTCCCATTCCAGGGCCACCGGGCCCTCCGGGCCCTCCCGCAGCACCGGCGTCATCCGCCATTTGGTGTTCTCTCGGAGAGGAAACAAAGTGAGTATTTTAAAGCAAAAGAGCCTGTTGGGAATATTGTTTTATAAAATAGTGGTTTTTTTTATTAACTTTTTAAAATTCAATTAGGTAACATATAGTGTACCAATAGTTTCAAATGTAGATTTCAGTTATTCATCCATAGCATATAATAGCTAATGCTCAGTACTTACTGTTATAGCTTCTTGAAAGCAGAATTTTAACCCACTGAGCCACCCAGGCGCCCTTGAAAGCAGAATTTTAGATCACATTTTCTGATTACTTCCATGTCGTACAACACTTTCCTGCTAGCAACCTTCAAAACATACTGTTTGTTAGAGGAATTTCTTTAATAATAAATAAATAGGAATTCATTTAAATTTATAAATATATAAAATAAATAGGAATTTATTTAAATTTATTTAAATATTACACACTGTTTCATTGTTCATAAATAAGGTGATGATATTATAGCCATTAGTTGGTAGCACTGATATATCACTATCTTTTTACTTCTCAGTGCATTCTCTTTACACAAATAGATATATATTTTAAAAAATGTGAATCTGTGGCAAACTTGTAAAAAACCCTATACAGTAAAGTTTATCATTTTAAGTAATCTCAATTATCTTCCTCAATTGTGATAGTATATCCTTCTATCTAGGCCAGATATTGTATGAGGGATTTGAAGAGACATACTTTTCTAAATTTCACTTTTCTCATCTGCAAAATGCTTATCATGATCCTACAAAAAAATACACTTATAATTTTTTGATGAAAATTTATTTATTTATTTTAAGATTTTATTTCTTTATCAGAGAGAGTGGGCGAGAGAGCAAGCACAGGCAGACAGAATGGCAGGCAGAGGTAGAGGGAGAAGCAGGCTCCGGCCGAGCAAGGAGCCAGATGCGGGACTCGATCCCAGGATGCTGGGATCATGACCTGAGCCAAAGGCAGCTGCTTAACCAACTGAGCCACCCAGGCATCCCTTTTGATGAAAATTTAATCTGTATAAACAATATATTTGCTGTAATGCGTGGTTCATGGAAAACATCTTTTTTAATTATAAGCAGTATTAGAAATTAAGTAAATGTGTCTATAATATTTAAAGTTTTAACACATAATTCCACTGCTTTGCCTTATTTTCTCAAATCCCTTTACCACTTTCACTGACAGAGTCAAATGTACTTTTTCTACTAGTAGCCAGCTCTTTGTCTTTTGTCAGAAAGATGCCCTTGTGAATTATTTATAATAGAGATATTAGCAATAATAATAATAATAATAATAATAATAAATAGCAATGAAAATGTTAAAAAAAAAGTTTTCTTAACTAATTAGGGTTCTTAGACATCAATTAGAGGAACCACCTCGGGCAAGCAAATTAATCTGCAAGACATTCCCAGAATTAACAAGTCAGTCAGATACAGGGTTGTCTGTAGACTGAAAAGAACTAGGTTTGGAAAATAGGTAAGGACAGTGAAAAAAGTGATCAAATTTTTGGGCAAAATAAACTCTTAGGTGTCCTTTCAATGGAGTCCTGTTCATTATGTAGCAGAAACTCTGGAGATTATCTCAATCCATTGGAGTCACCCCGTTTATTAGCTTGCTATTGACAAAGTTATTTACAAACTGTAGAGCAAGAGGTTATAATGGAGAAAACTGATGGTAATGCACAGGATTCTTGTTAACAATAATGCAAGTTAGTGATTTTTCATTAGAAAACATAAATTCTATAACCCAAATTATGGGCCCAGAGCACTTCTGCTGCACAACTCTGCTTATATCCCAAATAACCATGTGAACTAGTTTTAATATCTGCTTCTCTTATTAATTTTTGAATAAAAATTCTTGACACAAGTATTTTATAATTGTGTGATAATCATGAATTTAATTTTTGGAGAACAAAACACACTTTAGCATAACTAGGTTTGTTCACAGAACCAGCCTTGGTAACACACTTCTATATGTTAGAAATGATGTAATAAATGTAGAATATTGGGCACTTGTTTGGTATTCTTTGCCATGTTTTGCACTATCTAAAAAGAGATCAGTGAACTTGGACTGGAGTTAGTAGACATGGAAGAAAATAAAATATTACAGAGAAGAATACTCTGTGGTCCACAACCTAAACGGCCTGGGATTCCCATCATTTGGATCCCTGTAGCTTTACAGAAGTCAATTAAATTTTTGTATCTCTGATTAAAGTTGTTTCCCCAGTACTTTTTCAAACATCTCTTGTAAAGTATTGTTTCCCAGAAAAAAAGGGATTTTGCACATGTATCTGCCTTTGTCTCTGGTCATGATCTCAGTCAGGATCCTGGGATCGAGCCCCATATCGGGCTTCCTGCTCATTAGGGAGTATACTTCTCAGTCTCTCTCTGCAGCTACATCCCCCTGCCCCACTCATGCTCTCTCTCTCTCAAATAAATAAATACAATCTTTAATTTTTTAATTAAAAATAAGATAAATAAATTAAAATAAAAAGTCTGGGCTTACTGCCCCATTTAGCTCCTTTTGTTTTTTTGAGTTGTATTTAAAGCAGCATGAGAGAACATGAGGCTCTCAAACTTAAAAAAAAAAAGGAAAAAATTGAGTTTTGTTAGGATTTAAGATCTTGTCTGCTAGACAAAAACGTTGGCTTTGTTAACATGTGAAAATTATCAAAAGGGAATAAGATAGAATTCTAATAATTTTTGTAGAAATTAAAAATTTTCTCCAACCCAATTACATACAGACCCATTAAGTAAATTCATTCCAATGTCCCAAACCAACCTTTTCTAATAGTAATGCATCTGTGTAAACAGGGTCAACCCAAGGAATAAATAAATATTATTATTTTTTTCCTGTCTCTTCCACAGTCTCATCTGGGTATATTGGTAGCAAGCCAATTATCTATCTTATAAGACATGATATCATAAGGAAGGGTATTCTGTCCATTTGGAACAACTGAAAATCATTGTAATTTTATCTTGGTGCAGTAACTTGAGATGGCACAGTGTGGTTTATGAATATATTTTATTTTTTTTTTACTGGGAAGAAGAGATTATAGAGATATTGGTTATCCAAGAGAGACTGACAGGTGTTGATAGTTGCCAGGTCAATATCCATCTACTTTTTCCTTTAGTATCAGAAAGCACTGAGGGATTGACAACAAGGAAACTTAAAACAACATCAAATATTTTATTGTCTCTTTTCTAGTTACATTGTAACCATATGACAAAGTATCAGTCGTACAAGATATCATTCTCTTTTACCTCTATCTTTCTGCCAGAAATGTGGGCTTAATAGTGAGAACTCCAACAGCAATTTTTGCAACTGTGAATAAAAAGCCATGAAAACCTCTAAGATAGTTCACTTGACTTTCTTAAGACTCTGAACCAACACCAGAAAACACTCTCTGTAGTCTTCTTGTTAAATGAAAAATATGGTTAAACCACTTTTGACAGTCTACTACCTACAGCAAACTGTAAATCTTAATTGAAATATGTCCTCTCAGCTGTGCTTAAGCAACTGAGTCCTGAGCTTTTCAGGTTTTCAGTCTGAAAGAGTACACCTCGGGTGCTCTGAAAGGGAAGAGAAACGACACCCTGTTCTCCATATAAATTAAAGAAGAGAAATCTGTGCATTTAAGTGGGCCATATAAAATTTATCAAGCAGTTATCTCCTAACTCCTTCCTATCCAAATTACCTGATATGCTCTCCCTACTCCTTTATTCCACGTTACTGCCTTTTCACAACATGTCTTCTGTTATTTCCTTCTTGCAAGCTAGTTTTGATTTCTGCATCTAAAAAAATCAACAATCATTGTGTATTTCAATTCCCATTTTACTCAAATGCATTGATTCTTCTTATCTATTACTCTTTTCTCATACTCAGTGTCTTTGTCTTTATGGGGTTTGTACTTTGCTTTTCCCCATCCTTTACTGCCATTATATAATCAATCTAATAACTTCTTAGAGAAAGTTAAAAATTCCCGCATAGCCACACGTGAACACAAAGTCACTGATTTTTAGCAAACCTATAAGATAGTCAGACATCCATTCAATTTCTTTTTTTTTAAGATTTTATTTATTTATTTGACAGAGAGAGATGACAAGCAGGCAGAGAGGCAGGCAGAGAGAGAGGAGGAAGCAGTCTCCCTGCTGAGCAGAGAGCCTGATTTGGGGCTCGGTCCCAGGACCCTGGGATCATGACCTGAGCCGAAGGCAGTGGCTTAACCCACTGAGCCACCCAGGCGTCCCTCCATTCAATTTCTTAACTGAGTCCCAAATGCATCCTGACTTCTAACCTAAACCTAAGTTCTACTTCTTACACGTTGTTATATGACCAAATTCTTTCAGTTCAGTATTTTGTAACATTTAAATATTAGTCAATTGATGCTTTGTTTGTGTATTTCTATGAAAATAATTTGAATACTGTAGATTTATTGTTATATTTATAGATTTATAATCAAAGTTTCATCAGTTGAAGTTTTTGGAAATTTCAGATATAATGATTAACCTAAAATGATACTGCCTCAAATCCCTCTGATATCAAGGCCCAACTCCTGATTATAGCCAAACCTGTGGTGGATAGTTCCATGGGAAATTGCAGTTACTTAACACTGATAGCATCTCATGTTCTCTCTCTCATTTTAGAATGTCTCCAACACAACCTGAAAGTGTAGGAGAGTTAATGTCCTCTGAGGACAGCTCTCAGTGAAGTGGAAATAAGAACCATAGGTAAAATTGTCAGTTTTCAGGTCTTCATGAGGACAACTTAAAGAAGTTTCTCAGGACCTTTCAGTAAAAGCAAGCCTTCATTTTCTATCCACAACAATTATATCAACAATGTACCTCTTTGACAAAGTTGCTTCTTCACTGTATCACTTTCCCATTCTTTTCTACCTTGGATAATCTCCCAGATAAACTAACAGTACTCAAATCCTTTGTCCTACTCTTTGCTCTCAGGATAAATGGAGCCAAAAGACTTAGATTAATATCAAGTTCTGAATGGGATCTTAGAGCTATTTCTGTCCAGATTTTCATAAACATAGGGACCTTTGAATATCAGGCTATAAATAAGTTCTAAATGGAGGGGGCAAAAGCAAAAAGTAGAAATTTTTATGTTTGATTTTTAATCATGATTAATTGACTTTATTGATTATTAAAAATACTAACATTATAAAAGTGTGGATCTTTGTAAAACAATGTCTTAATGTAAGAAAGAAGTTGCATAGTCCTTTTGAGAATATTAAACCAAGTGTTCAGGTGCCATCTAATTTCTTGTTTAATCCAGAACTTTGGTGTGCATCATCTTGAGGAATAGGATTTTGAAGTCCAGACAGACTAAGAGAAAACTGATCCAAATGTGTGTGTTTATATTTCTGCTTTTGTTGTAAAAATCAAAGTGTGATTGCTGGTTTAAAATGGTAAAACTAATAATGTTCATGGACTCGATTATAAATTTTCTAATTGTATGGGAAGAATCCAATAAACATAGAATTAATTGATTTGCAAATCCTCAAAGAGCTACAGGATCAGGTAGTGGTATGTTCTGATTCAACAGCATCATAATGCAGCATTTTATATGTGTGGCTAATGGATATTTTCATGAATGTTTGCTAGCTAGTCAGCCAATACAGAGAAATATTAGGTAGCGTAATTACTCACAGTTGTGTTTAATAAAATGAGAGAAAATTATCAAATGACACTAATAATAATAATCCTATAGCAGGCTAAATATTCAATGATAATTACAAGTATTAATCTAGCTTTCTTCCCTGATTATGACTCTGCTCTCCTTTATCATAATGGGAGTAGCACATTGTCTGCAATGAATTGTGAAAACCCAGCAGTGACTTTGGCAGTGAAGGCCTCCCATCAATTTTGATAGGTTAAAAGGATTCTGGTTGGTCTTGAGCAAATGTGTCAATTTTTTTATTCTGTGTGTGTCATAAAAGAAAGAAGCAATAGTAAATTCTTGCTGTTATTCCATGGAGCCAATAAAATCATACTGCCAACAAGAGGCTGTTGACACCATAGGTGTAGTTAACTGTCTTGAAATACTACGCCTGGAAATAAAATCCTAATATTTCACATAACCTCTTTTTTTAAAAGAAACAAAACAAAACAAAACAAAACAACTATACTGCTTACATTTAGGGCCCTGCTGTTGTGTAACTATTTTTGAACATGTCTTCTGTAAGTGTATATATATATATATATATATATATATATATATATATACATATTTTTCTGTGCAATAAATTCATTTAGAGATAAATTTGGATTGCAAATTATTTTGGGGGAGGCGTGGTATTTGTGGCTAGTCTTACAAGTAAAAAGGACTAAAAGAAAGAAGAAAAACATTTTTTATTACAGCATATTTACATCTGTCCAAAGTACTTATCTACTATAATACTGACTAATGTATAATACTGTACACAAAGAAAGAAGCTAAATGAGTTATAATTCAGTCAGTGTATAGCTGGCCATTTTAAAACTTACCACTGAATCTTTCTGGTATGCAATGTGATATCTGGCAATCTGGTCCAGTTCATTACATCAGGTCATTTGTATGTTCTTATTACCATTTTGATAGCATAGCACATTTTATAACCCAGACATTTTACAATGGAACTATGATGCATGTATTTTCAAAAGTATAGACATACATGAAGCTATGAGGTCAAAAAAGATGAATGTCCGTAGTACCATATAGACTCAACAAATAAAAGTGTCCAAGGGTCTGAGTGTGACTTATGAATATTGTATAAGATTAGGCCAACATGTGGTTTTGATATAAATAATCTGTTCTTAAATTAGAATTACAATCGTTGAGTACAGTGTTGAAAATGGCAGATAGATTTTAGCTATCTTTGCTCACTAGGGAAAATGGAAAAATGTTTAGTTTGGTCAGATTTTCACTTAACTTCTGAAAAATCTTACGTTTGAGAGAACCCTTCTGAAATAAGAATCCTTAAAGACATAACCCCTTTGGCACAAGTTTTCAAGAAACTTGTTTGATGTTGTAGACAATTCTATGGCACACGTACTGTTCTAGATGTTTCATGCCAATAATATGTAAGCCATACCAAGGCTACATATACATATAGAGATGTTCCTCAGCTTACAAGGGGGCTATGTACAGAGAAACACATAAAAAATTGAAAATGCATTTAATACCCCAAAACTATCAAATATCATAGCTTACCTTAAGCTTATTTAAACATACTCAGAACACTTACATTTGCCTGCATTTGGGCAAAATCATCTTAAGCAAAGCCTATTTTATAACAAAGTATCAAATATCACATGCAATTTATTAAATATTACACTAAAAAAAGAAGAATATATATATTCTATATATATATTCTATATATAGAATGCTTGTAAGAATATCAGGTGTTCACCCCTGTAATCTTCTAGCTGACTGGAAGCTGTGGCTCACTGCCGCTGCCCAGCATCACAAGATGGCACCATATAGAACAAGAGTTTCAGGTGGTAGGTGTTGTAAGTTTTACCCAAACTGACATTGGTTTTTGTCATCATATATGTCAAGTAGTTTTCTCAGGTTTATTTTTAGAATATCCTTGTATAATGAATATTTACACTGATATCTAGTATAAAAATCTTGCAATTTAACATTAGAAACATTAAGATATTGAAAATCAATCTATTTCTTTAATTCATTGAAGACATTTTTGGCTTGTTTTCAGTACTTTCTTACTGGTTAAAAAATGAATTTGAAGTAGTCTGGATTTCATTATTATATGGCACTTTCCCTTTGATGAATACAAAGACGATATTCTATATTAGCTATCTGAGAAGAATTTATTTTTTTAATTTTATTTATTTGTAAGAGAGAGAGTGAGAGAGAGCACAAGCAGGGGGAGCAGCAGGATGAGGGAGAAGCAAACTCCCGGCTAAGCAGGGAATCTGTTGCAGAACTGAGTCCCAGGACCCTAAGATCATGACCCGAGCTAAAGGCTCAGGCGTTTAACTGACTGAGCCACCCAGGTGTCCCAATCTGAGAAGAGTTCTGTATGCTATTCCTATTAATATGCAGTTTAAAGTCTAGGTAATTAACTTAATATTTTAGTGGCTATTGCATAGATAGCACTATGTTCCAGGCAGAGAGTAAGAAAGAAATATTAAATCAACCATATTCTATGCATTCTAAATGAAAATAATTAATCGATCATAAAAATCCTTCTATTTATGGAATATCAACTTATAAGCTTTCCTCCATATGAACAATGCCAAATACCAGAATAAAGGGTCATCTAATACAAATAAAGGATAGAATTAAAGAATTCTGGTAAGCCATTTAATTTTGAAAAATGGTGTTCTATTGTTGCTGAGTTGTGGTTTTCAGTTACATAATATCTGATAAGTGTAGAAGTAACATGAGTGTTACGTGAGATGAGAAATGGTATATAATTAAGATATTTTTAAAAGTACAGATAAATACAAATTTGTAAACATAGCATTATGGAGGAGTAAAAATAAATGATAGCTACACACTCTAAAGTGAATAAAACTTGGAAAGCTAATAGAGAAGTAAAACAAGGACAGTGCAAAAAGTATGGTACATTTTTAAGAAGTTCAAACTAATTCTGTGAAATCATAGATGGACTTAAAGATACTATTATGTATCAAATATTGTAAAAATTAAGCAAGGAAATAGCAAACATAAAACAACCAAAGCATACAAACTTGGGTAGATACAAGAGGTGTGATCATGTTCTACTTCATAAAGAGATGAGTTAATAGATAAATACAAGTAACTAGACTTTTTAGAAGTTAATAAAACGTTGCCTGTTATTTCTTAGTAATATAAAATATATGGTTTTCTAACAAAAACGTTTATCTTAAAATATTTAAAAATAAATTTCAGGCTACTCCTAAGGTTATATTTACTTTTCCACTGTAGGAAAAGCTGGTTGTTGTAGTTGTATTTGTTTGTTTGTTTTAGTCTCCTCCTAGTTTTTATTATTATAATGTGGAATGAGGAAAGTTAGATTGAAAAGTGAATTATTTTATAGACAAAAATCATTACTTGATTCACCTCCTGGTACAGCAGATGGAACTCCTGAAAATATGCCCTTTTGCCTTATGGAAGAGTAACAGTTATGCTTACTTCTGAACATACTTGGTGGTGGCCCTAAATAGTGACACCATAGTAAACATTTTGAATATTTGCAATTAATTTTTATAGTCATAGGGCTCCAAAAGGCACTGCAGGTATCTTAGCAGGTATTTCAATAAGGCTAAAATTTGCCTGACTGTTTAAAAATATTAGCAAGGCACAAAACATGGCAGAAGTATTGTCCTCAGATATTATTTATTTCCATATGCTCCTGATTCCAGACATGGCAAGTTATTTTTCAAATATTTATTATAAAAGTTTTTATTTATTTATTTGACAGAGATCACAATAAGGCAGAGTCAGGCAGAGAGAGAGAGGAGGAAGCAGGCTCCCTGCTGAGCTGAGAGCCCGATGTGGGCCTCGATCCAAGGATCCTGGAATCATGACCTAAGCCGAAGGCAGATGCTTTAACCTACTGAGCCACCCAGGCTCCCCCATGACAAGTTATTTTGATAGATGTATATACAGTGTATTTTCCAGTTATAAGAAAAATGGTTCTGCTATTTTTAACCTTTTTAAAAATTAAATAATTTTTTTCATTGAAATTTTATTTTTTAATGTTTTACTTTTCTTTTCTTTTTTTTTAAAGATTTTATTTATTTATTTGAGAGACAGAGATCACAAGTAGGCAGAGAGGCAGGCAGTGAGAGAGAGAGAGAGGGGGGGAAGCAGGCTCCCTGCGGAGCAGAGAGCCCGATGCGGGGCTCAATCCAAGGACCCTGAGATCATGACCCGAGCTGAAGGCAGCAGCCCAACCCACTGCGCCACCCAGGCGCCCCAATGTTTTACTTTTCAATATACTACTTAGAATATAAAACCTATTCCATTTTGTAAGATGTTTACCATTTAAAAAATGGTAATTTTCTCATTGTGTTTCCCCTCACATTGCTTTATTTTGAATAAAAAATTTCACAATAAACATAACTGATGCTTTCCTTCTGATGGTCCCTCTGTTGGTCATATTGTATATGAGCCATGACAATTAGTTTTACAAAATTTATTGATGTTTGTTGATATGTTTTATCATAACTAATTTTCCCTCCCTTATCTAGATTCCCCAGCTTTCAGACAGGTGGACACTTCAATAAACCATACCCAAGGGATGTATCAAGTACTTCTTAGACATTCTCTCAGATCCTTGAGGTGTCATTTTGCCTAGGGATTTGCAATAGGTTCTGCCAGAGGCACCACTGTGACAACTGATGTCCATGGTCTATCTCCTGCTAAGCTCAAGAGGTCACTGGTTTCCAAGTTTATCTATAAAATTAATGCATTCCAGCAAGTTCTTTTTTTTAATATTAACAAACTTATTTTAAAGTTTATATGGAGAGGCAAAGACTCACAATAGTCAACATAGTGTTGAAGGAGAACAAAGACTGAGGACTGACTTCAAAGTTTACTAAAGCGATTGGGCACCTGGGTGGCTCAGTTGGTTAAGCCTCTGCCTTCCGGCTCAGGTCATGATCCCAGGGGCCAGGGATCGAGTCCGGCATTGGGTTCTCTGCTCAGCAGGGAGCCTGCTTCTCCTCATCTCTCTCTCTGGCTGTCTCTCTGCCCATTTGTGATCTCTCTCTCTGTCAAATAAATAAATAAAATCTTAAAAAAAAAGTTTACCATAACGATAATTGTAAGCATGATATTGTAATACCACAGAGAGACTAGATTAAAGCAACAGAATATATATTATCAATTATATTTTATATTTAATAGAAAAGCAAAAGCAATACAAGAGAGCAAAATACAATCTTTTAAACAAATGGTTCTGTAGCAATGGTGAAGCTAAATCTAAAAATATAAAATAAAATAAATCCAGGCAGATATCCTACACTCTTCACAAAAATTAACTCAGATTGGATTATAAACCTAAACATGAAACATGTAGAAGGTAATATAGAAGAAAATTTAAATGACCTTGGTTTTCGCAATAACTTTAGCTACAAAAGCACAAGCACTGAATTTAAAAATGTCTACTCTGTGAAACACAATGCCAAGAGAATGAAAAGGCAAAGCACAGACTATGAGAAAAAATTTGCAAAATACACATCTGGCAAAGGACTGTTAATCAAAAATACACAAAGACCCCTAAAAACTCAACAATGGGGGAAAGACCGGATTAAAAATGAGCCAAAGGCCTTAGCAGATACCTCACCAAAGAAAATATTACAGATGGCAAATAAGCATATAAAAAGATGCTTCACATCATATGTCATCAGGAAAATGCAAATTAAAACAAAAAAGAGACACCAGTACATACCCAGAATCCAGAGCACTGACAACAGAACATGAAATGTTGGTGAGGATGTGGAGCAACAGGAATGTTCTTCCATGTGTATTGAGAATAAAGAATGGAAAACAACTTGGCAGTTTCTTACAAAACTAAACATATTCTTGCCAGATGATTCAGCAGTAGCAGCTCTTGGTATTTATCCAAAGAAGATGAAATCTATACCCACAAAGATGTCTATAGTAGTTTTATTCATAACTGACAAAAGCTTGGAAGCAACCAAGATATCCTTCCATAAGTGAAAGGTCAAAGAAAGTGTAGTACATGCAAACAATGGAATATTATTTAATGCTAGAGAAATGAATTACCAAGCTATGAAAAGATATGGATATAAATATTTAATAAATATTTGATTTTAGGCTTCTACAAGTCTATCAATGTTATTAGTATATTTTAACAGTGAATGCTCAGCATTCATGAATTTACCTAATAAAACATTTTGGGTTCAATATTTTAAATACTTCAACCTCTATGATTATATTCCTAATAATTTTGAATTGGGGTAAATAAACCTTAATTTTTTGTAACTTGTTTCTTATTGCAAGAGAGCTCAATGAAATTTTAGAAAATAAAAATTTACAAAAAAAAAAGTTTAGTTTATTATTGCCAAATAATTTAAAACTTTATCTTATATTCAAATACATATATTTTTCTAAATTGATTTATATGCTACTAAAACCAAAAACTTTTAGTTATACTAGATTTCATATCCTGCAATCAATGCCAGAAATCCATCTGGCAATGATTTGTCTTAAATAGAGTTAAGATGGGTGTTATTACAATGCAAGATGGAAACAAAGATAGTATAACAATTGGTGTTACATAACTTTTCCGTTTTGATCAAGTTACTAATCTACAAAAGGCTTTTATCAGTGACAGACTTGGGACTTTAACAAAACTTTTAAACTAGCATGTGCGACTCATTCCTAGAAAACTACACAATCAATAACACTTTATTTAGATTAAATCATGACTATTTCTCCATTTGAATAAAAAAGGTAGCAACCCCAATAAGTTTATTGAACATGAAAAGTTGAAATGCTATAATGCTCCTAAGGAATTAAATGATCCAGTCAAGAATTACTAAAAAAGGATATAAATTACCAAAGTGTTTGTATAATTGTAATGTACAACTGCCCATTATCGTTCCATAGTGTAGGCTTGTACAAGAACTCTATAAAAGAACTCCACTTCTAAACTGTGGAAAATATGTTCCCTTTTCCCCTATATACAACTATTAAGCCATTCATTTAGCTTTTAAAATATCCACTTAATACAGGCTTTTTACACATTTGAACAGGCAGCAGGGCTCTATTCTTATCGCTTACATCTGAAGGATAGACTTCTAGCGTAAGAGGTAAAGCCCATAAAGGAGCCCAATAATAACAACAAAATACAGTTTAGTGAGCCCTTACAATCTGCCAGCTACCTTTCTGAGAATACTTCAATTAATAAAACATATAAAATACCTGACCACAAAGAGCTTACATTCTTTTGAAATATAATAGTGAAATAAACCAATAATAGAGGGGCACCTTGGTGGCTCAGTCCATTGAGTGACTGCCTTTGGCTTGGGTCATGATCTCAGGGTCCTGGGATGTAACTCCCCAGCAGGCTTTCTAGGCAGTGGGGTGTTTTCTTCTTCCTCTGTGCACCCTCCCAATTCTCTCTCTCTCTGTCTCAAATAAGAAAATAAACCAGTAATAGAATAATGATTGATGGTTGATGGTGATAAGTGATACAAAGAAATACAAGAAAGGTAAAAGCCATTGGGGAATGCTGGGATGAAAGTTAATTTTATTTTGTTTTGGGTGGTTATATCTCATTTATGAGATGTTATTTGCACAAAGACCCAGGAAGTGAAGGAGAGTGTTATACAAATATTAAAGGAAAAGATTGCTCTAGGCAGAGCAAGTAAGTATATAGACTTTGTGTGAACAGCTTGTCTGTTACTTTTGAGGAAAAGCAAGGAGGCCAATGAGGAGTTCATAGTGGTGGAGAGAGGAAGAACGTATTGATGTATGACCTTCTAGTACATTGAAACGCCTTCAGTTTTTATTTAATATGAAAGGGGAAGATACCAAAAGTCTTTCAACAGCAGAATAAAATCATATGACTTGATTTTTAGGTTAAATTGCTGTACCAAAATAAATTTGCATGGAGAAAGGAGTGCAGTATGTGTGGAAGTGGGGTTATCAATCAAGTCAATAATTCAGGAACATATGATGGTGTTTTTAGCATGCTGGGTGGTAATAGAAGTGGTGAGGTATGGTTTTCATTGTGTATATATTTTGATGGTGAATATTCTGGTGAACAGGATGGGGTATGTGCAGGACAGACATCAACATTTATTTTACCTGCACAAACAGAAGGGTGGAGTCTTCATTCCCTGATATGGAGAGAACTCTGAGTTCAAATGTTCTTTCTCATTAAATGGCATAGTGATGATGAGGATTTAGTCAGACAGTGAAAGAGAGCAGTAAGCATAGTGTTAAGCGGTAAGACATTATAATACATTGGAACATCAAAAAACGTTGTGTTGGATCATCTGTTTATGTGAGTAAATAAATAAATAAAGCTTCCTGGGGTTCTGATAGAGGTAAAGAAGACTGCTATATGATCCAAAGGGGCACGTGCACCAAATGTTTATAGCAGTAATATCCACAATAGGCAAACTATGGAAAGAACATAGATGTCCATCAACAAATGAATGATATATATATATATATATATACACACACACAATGGAATACTACTCAGCCATCAAAAGAAATGAAATCTTGCCATTTGCGTTGACATGGATGGAACTGGAGGGTATTATGCTTAGCAAAATAAGTCAACCAGAGAAAGGCACTATCATATGATCTCCCTGATATGAGGAAATGGAGGTGCAATGTGGGGGGTTTGGGGAACAGGAAAAGAGTAAATGAAACAAGATGGGATCGGGAGGGAGACAAACCATAAGAGACTCTTAATCTCACAAAACAAACTGAGAGTTGCCGGGGGGGGGGGTGGGGAGGTTAGGGAGAGGGTGGTGGGGTTATGAACATTGGGGAGGGTATGTGCTGTGGTGAGTGCTGTGAAGTGTGTAAACCTGGCGATTCACAGACCTGTACCCCTGGGGCTAATAATACATTATATGTTAATTAAGAAGAAGAAAGAAGAAGAAGAAGAAGAAGAAGAAGAAGAAGAAGAAGAAGAAGAAGAAGAAGACTACTATAAATCAAATGCTATGGTTTTCAGCATAGAGTGTGTAATCAGGCATATTTTATTAAAGTAACCAAGTAAAATGAGGTCGAAAATTGGAATAACAGAAAACATAAAAATCAGAGATTTTAAAAAGAGATATGGGACAGTGTAGAGAATATAGTCAATGATATTATAATAGTGTTATATGGTGACAGATGGTGGCTATATTTGTAGTGATCATAGAATAATGTATGGAGATCTTGAAAACCTGAAACCAATGTAACACTGACTATCAACTACACTCAAATAAAAAAATAGTAAAAGGAAACATTTTAATTTAAAAAGATAAAAAGAGGGACAAGAATTTGAAAAGTGAATTTCAAAAAGAGTAAAGATGAGGCTAAGACATACTCTGAACCTTGAGGAAAACACCATTTTGAAAATTCTTCCCATTTTGAGAAAACTCAAATGAATCAATACCATAAAAGAACCCATTTTAACCGAGAGATGTAATGAATGCTCAAGAAATAATTTTATGACAGGATAATTCTTCCCTATGAAACAGCATACAGAAACCCGGGGAAACACCTGGAAGCCAAATAAACTATACTGAAAATAAGAATTAGGAAAAAGATAAATGATGAAAGATAAGAAAATTAGACCTGCGACAGAGACCTAGTGAAGAGAATTTTTAGCTTGTGGTTTAATGTTTTTGAGGATAATCTAGAGTTCATAACTGCCTTGAGGCAGGCTGGTTGTAGGCAGTTTAGGCAGACCCCTAAGAGAGGCCTACTTTGGGCTGGACAAAGACAAATCCAACCATTTGACTAAAGTGTCTGTGAAGATGTTGAAGTCAGATGCAGCAGAGAAAGACCTGTCAAACCTAATCTCAGAAATGGAGATGATGAAGATGATTGGACAGCACAAGGACACCATCAACCTGCTGGGTCCTGCACACAGGATGGTCCTTCGTACACTATCATGGAATATGCCTCCAAAGACAACATACAGGAGTACCTGCAGGCCCAGAGGCCTCCTGACCTGGAGTACTGTTACAATATCAGCCACAATGCAGCAGAGCAACTCTCCTCCAAGCACCCGGTATACTTTGCCTACCAGGTAGCCTGAGGCATGGAGTACCTTGCCTCCAAGAAGTGCATACACCAAGACCTGGCCACCAGGGAAGTGCTGGTGACAAAGGACAACATGATGAAGATCTCAGACTTCAGCCTTGCCAGAGATATCACCACATCAGTTACTATAAAATGAGAACCAACAGTGGACTGCCTGTGAAGTGGATGGTCCCTAAGGCCATGTTTGACCAGATCTACATCCACCAGAGTGACTTCTGGTCTTTTGGGGGTGATCCTGTGCAAAATTTTCACTCTGGAAGCCTCCCATATCCTGGAGTGCCTGTGGAGGTGGTTTTCAAGCTGCTGAAGGAGTCATTTGATGGATAAGCCAATAAGTGCACCAGAGAGTTATACACAATAATGAGGGGTGGCTGGCATGTGGTACCTTCAAGCTGCTGGTAGAAGACCTGGATCATACTGTGGCCTTGACCTCCAACCAGGAGTACCCGGACCTGTCCTTGGCCCTGGAACAATACTGTCTATGCTTTCCCAACACCCAAAGCTTCACCTGCTCCTCAGAGAAGAATTCCACCTTCTCTCATGTGCCGTTGCCCAGGGAGGCCTATCTGCCCTGACACCCAGCCCAGCTTGCCAATGGTGGACTCAAATGACTAGTATCCCTATTACTCCTGTCCAGATTCCGTCATAAGCTGTAACCCTTACCCCCCACCCTCCCTGCAAGACTCACTGCCTTCTCCTTTGTCCCTTTCCTACTGGCAGGAGCCAGCTGCCTACCTGAGGCCTTCACCCCTTGAAGTTCACCTCTCTTCCCCTTCCTCTTCCTCCTCCTTACAACCTGCTCATGAAAGAAAGGAACAGAGAGGCAGGTACTTGCTCGTGGCTACTTCCTTCCCTCCCATATGTTGGACCAAGACCCCTCCCTGTCATCTGGTACTGCCTAGACGTCGAGAGAGTTGGAGATGAGGCATGCCAGTGAAAGCTGTCGGAGCTTTCCTGGTTTGGTTTTGTCTGCTTAGCATAACATGTAAGACTGAGTTCTGGTGGCAGGGACCTAGTCCTTGGGGCTATAGCACTAGCGAGGGGAGGTCAACTGCTCTGGGCCTTGGCTAAGAGCAAGCCCTGCTCCAGAGATATGGTGCCAAGGGCTTATCAATTTTGATACTAATTTGCTTTGCTGACCAAATACCTGGTATCAAAAGATGGGAAGGCAAAGACTGGAAGCAGTGTTGTGACCATGGGGTCCAGCCCCAAACTATGAAGAAAACACAAACTGTATAAATCTGAGTAAGTATATATTTACACACCTTTTTAAATAGGTTGTTATCAAAGATTTAATCAATGGGTAATATGCTCCTCGTGGCTGGGAAGCATCAGTTGCCATATATTAAAAACAAAGAAAAGAGGTGTCTGGGTGGCTTCCTCCAAGAAGTGTCCCTTCTTTTCAGGTCATGATCCCAGGGTCCTGGGATGAAGCCCCACATCAGGCTCTCTGCACAGTGGGAAACCTGCTTCTCCTTTTCCCTCTGCCCTGCTTATAGTTCCTCTTCCTGTCTCTCTGTCTGTCAAATAAATAAAATATTTTAAAAAAAAAACAAGAAAGAAACAAAATGTTTTAAAAGGCCTTTTTTTTTTTAATTTTCTAGGGGTGCCTGGATGACTTAGTTGTTTAAGCAGATGTTTGCCTTTGGCTGAGGTCATGATTCCAGTGTACAGGGATCCAGCCCTGCATGGGACTACTTGCACCCCAAGGAGCTTGCTTCTTCCTCTCCCTTTGCACATGATTCCCCCTGTTTGTGTGCTTCTTCTCTCTCTCTCTCTCTCTCTTGCTGTCAATAAATAAAATAAAATCTTTTACTAAATAAATAAAAAAATAAATAAATTTCTAAACCTACTTTCAGTTTAGGTCCCTTAACAAAAATTGCTACTGCTTCATTAAAAAAAAAAAAAAAGGATAATTTAGAAAGATGCTTCCAGAGTTAAAAAGCTGTTTTGTTTCTTTGTCAGGATTCAATATAGAAGTGCTTTAAAAAGTAAAAGAAAAAATATGCTATATTAACTCTAATCACACTATAACTTTGGTGGTTATATCAAGATAATGAAAAGTGATTTTAAAGCAAATTTCATTATCAGACATAAAGATCAAGTCAAAATTACAGAAGAGTAAAAGGATGAATTCATCAGGGAGTATAATAATTCTTTTTTTTTTTTAAAGATTTTATTTATTTATTTGACAGAGAGAGATCACAAGTAGGCAGAGAGGCAGGCAGAGACAGAGAGAGGAGGAAGCAGGCTCCCTGCTGAGCAGAGAGCCCGATGCAGGACTCGATCCCAGGACCCTGAGATCATGACCTGAGCCTAAGGCAGCGGCCTAACCCACTGAGCCACCCAGGCGCCCCGGGAGTATAATAATTCTTGAATTTTAATACGTAACAACAGATTTGGGGATATATAGGGAAAAACTAAGAACAAAAATCATAACTTCTACCTTGGACGACAAATGGAAAATAATTTCAACACCCTTATTTTAAGATTACATAGACAAATGGTCATCATATTGGTAAGATATGTAAGACTTGAACAAAATGATCAACTAACTAGATATGCTTGATATTACATTACAGTAACTGAACTAAATGAGGTCAGTCTTTGGTGAATCACAGAAACAGGTGGAGTTGTCAAACAAAGGAATCTTTGTTTACAACATACAAGGAGTTCACAGGGAATAAGTTCCAAAGCCTTGACTGTTTGAACAGGAGAGAGATTTTTATTTAGTATTTAAGATGAATACTCAGAAGGGAGAGTTTTATTATCCCGTGTATGGTTGGTCATAAGGTTGTGGATGCATGCACATCCACATATGTATTTGTGCAATATGTATTGCATGTTCACCTGAATGAAGCTTGTATTCCACCGAGGGCAGAAACTTCAACGTTAGAATAAAGCAGAGGTAACTGTTGGACAAGGGAAAGGAACTCTGCAGGCTTCAAGAGCAGATAGAAACTAGATGGGGTCTTGGGCTCATTTTCTGGGACAAGGAATGAAAGGCCTTGATTGCTTTTGAAATAGCACTAGGAGTTTTACCACTGATTTATTGTCTCAATAGCTTAGGCTATTTCCTGGTCTGGTGGTGACTGTTAGTTTTCCCATTGCCTTGTTCCCTCAAAATCCTTAGGAGTGAGGTTTTTGCATTTCTTTGTAAGAACCTCCCAGGAATTTTTGGAAGAAGTGTGCTGGGGCAAGTACACAGGTGGGGTATAGATCATTGAAAATAGCTGGGGACAAAAAATGACTTTTCTTATGTCAGGAAAACTATATCTCTTCTTTAATTTTCTAGGAACCTCTAACTCTTTCTGCTGATGTTACCAGCAGGCATCTGAGATATTACTGATTGTTGTCTTGAACCCAAGGAAAAGGAAATGTAGAAAGCAAAAGAAAAAACTTTAAAATCTATCCTGCAACTCATCAATGTACTGCAGCCACCTCTCTGTCTTTCCCTTTCTCTTTTTCTCTCTTTCTCTTTCTCTCTCACTTTCTCTCTCACATACGCACAACACACGCAAATCGACTTAAAGCAATTTTTAATTTTCCCTATTCCATTTTAATATACTTGAGGCATGATCATTTTCTTAGTAAATACAAGAAAAAAAAATCTAGGATTCCATCATTCTGTGTGATTAAAGTATTGAGGAATTTACTTCCAATAGCACTTATAAAAACATATTTTATTTAAGGAATATTATATAATCAGGTGCCTGCATTTTTCTTATTCTCTAACTAGTGTTATTTGGCAATTAATATTTTGTCAATCAATATTCCCCTATACCTGAATGTGTGGGCAGTGAGAGATGAGTTAGAGGCAAGGATGGTGAACACTCCCAACAACTGCAGACTACATATATCTTAAGCCATGATTTTCTTTGCAAAGGTCAACATTGATAATGTTCTAGTCATACCTCCGTGTACCAGGAAAGAAGTAGCATATTTCTTGAAAGACACAGCTATCAAAGCTCCATTGAGAATCCGTAAAGATGGAGAAGGGATTTGCAAATTAAATATCTGATAATGGACATCTACTCTGATTATTTAAAAATGAATAAAAATAAAAAACCTTACTAATAACCAAACAGAGTATCCAATTTTACATGTGAAGGAAATAATGGAAGAGACATGTCACCAAAAGTATATGGATGGCTTATAAGTACATGGCCAATTTCTCAACATTTAAACATTAAAGAAATAAAAATTAAAATCATAATGAGACATGCTTACATATCTATTAGAATGGCTAAAATTATAAAGGCTAATTGTACTTGGTCTGAGCTAGATTGAGAAGAAACAAAAAATCTAAACTGTTGTTGGCATATATCATGATACAACCACTTTGGAAAATAGTTTCAAAATTTTTTTAAATGAAAAATATGTTGCAGTTACACAAATAGCCATTTTATTCTAGGCATTTCACCAAGAGAAACAATCCCTATGTTCATACAAGGACTTGTATGTGATTTTCATAGCAGCTTTATTTTTAAGAATTGAAAACAGTGGAAATGTTCATCAATGTCCATCAATAGAGCAAAGACAATTGGAGATTCTCAAAGTAATGATGCCGAGAAAAGAAAATCCAGGCCATGAATCGTATATACTGTGTGATTCCATGACTACAAAAAATCTAGAAAATACAAATTTATATATAGTCACAGTCATCAAATATATGGTGTGATTTTAGTGCCTTCTTCTGTGCTCCCATAGCTTCCTACACTTGGATCTCCGAGCATTTCTTACACCATGTGAAAATATGAACTCTTTCTCTTTATTCTGTCTTACTAGAATAAGAATCCTTGAAATTTTATGGACATTTGAACTCTCAGTTATTAGCAAAAATTCTATCACACAGTAAGTTTCCAAATATAAAAGCCAGAGTTTTACAATGACTTCGAAGCTTTTACTTGATCTAGCCACTCATTTAACCTCTGTGACCTCTTTCCCTGCTACTCTTCAGTCACTCACAGTGGCCTCCTTGCTATTCCTCAGATATGCCAGGCATGATCCAACCTTATGGCCTTCAAGATAGCCAATTCCTTTGTCTGGAGTGACCTTATTGCTGATAGTTCTGCGCAAATTCATCACCTTTCCATACATTTGTTCAATTGTCAGCTTCATTGTAACTACCCTGATCTTTCTATTAAAAGATTTAACTCCCCATCCCCTGCCTAGCAACCTTGATTTTTCTCACCCTGATCGAATTTTTCTTTTTCCCCATTGTACTCTTCCTTTTTGAATGCACTATGCCATTTTTATTAAGGTTTATAGCTTTGAATTGTCTCACCCATTAAAATAAAAGTTCTACAAAGCCAAGTATTTCATTTACCAGTGTAGTCTGAAGTAATATCTGCCATATAATAGTTCAGTAGACAACTGGTAAATTTCAAAATAAATCAATGTTGAGAGTATACTGAATTTCATAAGTCATTTCAATATTTTTTTCCAAAAAATAAACTACATAAAACATACTTTAAATTTACTTTCAAAATATTTTATAGCATATAATGGACAATATACATAAGCCTAAAGAAACAATCCTATAATTAACCATTTCATACCTACTTAAAAACTGCATAATACCACACTCTTAGATCCTCTTTGAATGCTCTAAAATAACCCTTCAAAGGAAATACATTTTTAAAACTCACAGATTTTTTGGCAAATAATTTAATAAAATAAAAGTTTCATTCATCTATGTAGATCAAAATAAATATTTTTAATAAGCATGAAATTATAACTCTGAAGTGTGCTAAAATGAAACCACCTGCTAAGGGTGAGAGAACAAAAATAAACATCCTTTTTCCAAATAAGAGGAATTTATTACCTTTGAATCAAAGCATGTGGATTTGTTTTAACTGGCAATAAAGCAATATGGAGACACAAACCATAGAAAGTCATATTTTAGATTTCTAAAAGACTTCTAAGTGAAGAGTATACATTTTTTAATTGCTACATAATGCTACATAATGACAAGATGACAGGTTGTGACAAATAGCATTTTAAAAGCTCTACTCATAATGGAACGAAAGATGTCATTTCCCTATAATTTTATATATGTCTTTAATTTACTATATCTGGATCAACATATTACCAAACAGATGTTCATCAAAGACTAAATCATTTTTAATGGAACATAATAATTTGAACCTACATCTATTAATCATTTTTTTCGATCTAACATTTATAGTCTCGCTAAACATTTTATCAGTTGTTGACAAAATTCAAAATAAATAGGATAAAAAGTCGTGTTTGGAAAAGTAGATTTCTTTTCAAATTTGCATTTAAATGAAAATATTTGCTGATATTTTTAAAACTTTAAAAGTAATTTTATATATATATCTGACCTATCAGATGATATAAAATTTTTGGAGAAAATATGACATATTTTTTGATCTTGGTTGAAGGTATTAATAAAGAGCAACTGTTTGTATTATTTGTATTGTGATATCTTAGTTAATAAACATGGATAACTGGTATAAAATATGTTTTTTTAAAAATTTTATTTATTTACTTGACAGAGATCATAGGAAGGCAGAGAGGCAGCCAGAGAGAGAGGAATGGAAGCATGCTCCCAGCTGAGAAGAGAGCCCACTGTAGGACTCAATCCCAGGAACCTGGAATCATGACCTGAGCCGAAGGAAGAGATTTTAACCCACTGAGCCACCCAGGTGCCCTAAAATATGTTTTTTTTTTAATATAGAAGTATAGTTCTTGCCAAAATATGGAACTAGCTGGAACTGAATGCCTCCTTCAAAGTCAGCTCTGGAGAAATTATGCCAGTGTAATATGGAACTATTTCAGATATTAACCAAAAAGAAAGAAATGATGATAAATTCCTTAAAAGACTCAAAGTTGCCCTTGACTGGTATGTTTCAAGCTCTATTCCTGGTTTGAAGACAGGTTTTAACAGGCCTGTCACTGTAGAAATCCACTAGATGTTTAGAGGCTATCAGAACTTTACAAAAACCTTGAAGGGGTAAAGACTTGAAAATTCTTTAGAGAGATTAGCTCCCTAAGGCATTATTCCTCCACACATTTTCCTCCAATCAATTAAGACTGATGGATGAGGGGCACCTGAGTGGCTCTCTCATCACGTGGGTGGTGGGTTAAGCCTCTGCCTTCATCTCAAGTCATGGTCTCTGGGTCCTGGGATCCAGCCCCACATCGGGCTCTGCTCAAAAAGAAGCCTGCTTCCCTCCCTGCTTGCCTGCCTCTCTGCTTACTTGTGATCTCTCTCTCTCTCTCTTTCTCTCTCTCTGTGTCCAATAAATAAATAAAATCTTTAAAAAAAAGCTGATGGATGATAAATTATGAAAACTGCTCCCTCCAAATGATGCTTCTTCATAAGGATTTAAGAATTTAAAATTGTAAGAATTTAAAATTGAAACTTGATCATAGGATTTATCTTATAGAATAAAATCAAGTGAAGGCAGTTATTATTAGTTCTGAAGTATTGGTGATTCTGAATTCTTGGCCTCATTAGTAAATTTATTTTTAAATTCTCCCATGGAGTGGTGATTGGCCTTCAGTCTTTCATTGATATACATCATTGGGTCAAATGAGATGTGTGTGCCCAGAACTATATATAATCTTTTTTGTATTTCACTGGAGATGGCATTTCTGAGTTTTGTTCAATTGAATTTGGACAGATGTTTTAATAGTCACTTCTAGAGTTGGCCCTGGAGAATATCTTCCTTTTTTTCTCTTCCCGATTCTCTGAAAAACCCTGACTAATTCACATTATCACAGTAATATCACATTTCAAGTTTTTCCAAACACTAAAGCTGCAAAATAGAAGGAAGCTACTCAGAATGGAATACTATTATGAATGATTGAGAAAGAAAACATTATTATAATTAAGCTACCAGGTTTCAATGTATTTTATTGTTGCTTAGAAAATCCTAGCATACCCAGACTTTACAGAGATTTGATGATCCTAAGAAGAGCTGAACTCATGGACCAAAATAACTATGCACATAAAAAGTACAATTACTTACCTAAAAAATATGATGTGGTTAACTTTATATGCCAATCCAAGTGTTATTGGAACAGGAATTAAAAAAATAGCTTAGGGGCGCCTAGGTGGCACAGTGGATTAAGCCACTGCCTTCAGCTCAGGTCATAATCTCAGGGTCCTGGGATCAAGTCCTGCATCAGGCTCTCTGCTCAGCAGGGAGTCTGCTTCCCTCTCTCTCTCTCTGCCTGCCCTCTGTCTACTTGTGATCTCTCTCTGTCAAATAAATAAATAAATAAAATCTTAAAAAAAAAAAAAAGAATGACTGTACTTTTAAAAAATAGCTTAAAAGGAGCGCCTGGGTGGCTCAGTGGGTTAAGCCGCTGCCTTCCGTTCAGGTCATGATCTCAGGGTCCTGGGATCAAGCCCCACATCGGGCTTTCTGCTCAGCAGGTAGCCTGCTTCTCTTCCTCTCTCTCTGCCCACCTCTCTGCCTACTTGTGATCTCTCACTGTCAAATAAATAAATAAAATATTTTTAAAAATAGCTTAAAAGTATATGATAAAATAATGATATACATATACAAGGAAAAGAAAGATACTATACTGTGAATATAAATTAAGTGAAAATTGTTGAAATAAAGAATACAATAAATGGAGACTAAGATGAATATAGCTGTAAAATGAATAAATGAGTTGGGAAAAACAAACAAATTAATGACTTCTGCCCAAATACAGCAGAAAAGAAAAAAAAAATAAAGAAAATATTTAAATAAGTACTGAGATAAATTTTGGAGAATTAAAGAAAGATAAAAGATACCAGACTTAAAATGATGCCAAACATGAGATATCAGAAACAAAACAAAACAAAAACTACACACACTAAAAACCACTCGTATACATTATGGTGAGTTTTAAGAATATCAAAAACAGAGAAGAGCATAAATGATGCCCAAGAGAAGAACAGATCACCTAAAATGTACAAGAATAATACTGACAGCACAATTCTCAATAGTAATAGCATATAAAGAGACAGCTGGGAGTTTTTATAGATGGAAAAGATATTTGAAACTAGGTATTATACATCAATCCAAATTATTGATTAAATTTGAGAGCACAGTAAAAATACAATGAAGCATGTTAGGTCTTAGAACATTTATCACACAGAGACACACATTTTGGAAAACTTCCTTGGAAGACAGCTCAATTGAGATCGAGAAAACAGAATTATGTACTCAAAGGCACATTTTGAAGGAAGGATTGAATATAGTCTGCACTGCAAATATTCTTTAATCGTATGTTCTGAATTTCCTAAATTTAAGAAGTATTTGTTCAAATATTTATCTTTAAATAAATCCTAGGAGACTTTTTCTTGGATTCTGGAAAATCAGTCCATTTGGATACAAATCTTTTTGTCACTGATGGAAATTTTGATAGCCCTTAACTGTGGAATGCCTAATGTATTGTTACAGCAATTGTGATTTGCCAATACATGGGTGATGTGTGTGTGTTGTGTGTGTTTATTTTTATTTTTGATGGTTTAACTCTTCTATGAGATTTTTAAGTAGACATGATTTTAATAAATTATGATTTGTTGAAATTTATCTGAGGTCATATATAATAAAATGAAATTTGTGTGAACTAAAGAAGTGCATCTCCATTTTTTTTGTTTTAAGAGTAGACTGGTCTTTAAAAATTGTCCAAAGAAGTACATTATATTCATTATTAAATTTGATAATATACAATAAAGTATTTATGGTCATACTGGACCATATCAAATTCTACTATTAATTCATATTCATAATTACCATAAGAGGAAAAAGGGATATTTTTCAAAATAATAAAAAATTAGCGTATTTTTCAGAATATGATATAGTGTTATTCACTGAACTGAGGGAACAAATGTCAAAGTCTAACACAGTTTACAGAATGTTTTAACATAAATTGAAATTTAAATCTGACCAAATTTCACAGTTTTACGTAAAATGATAGCACTTTATATCCTTGAAAAGTGGTAAGTGACCCAAAACATGGCTTAGAAAACCAAATTTAACACTACACTAGTCTGAGATGGTTAAGTTATGGTACAACTTGCCATTGTGTATCATCAAATGGTATATTTTTTTCTTTTGGGCTTGTCATTATATTTTATTTTAGCCATTCTGGTAAGTGTGTAGTGATATCTCAGTGTCATTTTAATTGCATTTCCTTGATGTCTAATTATGTCAAAATATATTACTTTGATGTTTAATGCTCTGAACTTTCTCAGTTCAAGACCATGAAGCCACTTAGGAAAAATACAGTTGCAGAGGCACTCATAGACCAACTCTTATTTCGAAATAAGAAGAAACATTACTACCCATTCCAACAAAAAATAGATTTGTTATGCAGCAGGGATTTTATAAATTACCTGACACAACTTATATAGTAAGATGAAATGGGACAGGCGGCTTCTTGCAGCTATATACAACATCATTTTAATTTCAGTTTTCAGTATAATTTTTCCAAGGTATACACAGAATATATATTTAATGTAAATTGTGAACATTTTAAACTCTGTATATGGAAATTAGTCAATTTTAAGTTTATAACAATCAAAATTAACGGAAGTTTATTTTAAATTAGTTAGCTTTCTCTGCATTGCAAGACAGAATAATCAAGAATTGGTAAGAAAAAAGTAATCTCTGTAAAATTACCGGGGGTGCATTATAAAGTGTTCGGTAACCGATCAAACTCACAATTTGGATTGAATGGCAAGTGATTTTTAAAATCTGGAACTCATTGTCAATTTTTTTTTCTTCATTGTGTCTTAATAAATTACTGTGTTCATTTGCATGGAAGTGAAGAAAAATGCATGACATTTCATCTCAACACTAACACCTTTAACTGGCAACTCTGAATGTACTTTACAGCAGTGTAACAAAGTAAAGATCAATGATGTTTCATGAAATATCTGTTATAATTCTCAAGGAGATAGGGAGTTTGTGCAAAAATGCAAATCACTTTGCGACTAAACACATTGTTTATTTCAGCTAATTTTAAGAAAATATGCTGAGAATCTCTCAAAAAAGGAAGCAATGATTTAGGTTTGCCTTCAAAATCCTTATCTAATCCTGAACCAACAGCACATAGTTCAAAGAGCAACTAATTTGAGTAGCTCCAATTTACACATTTCCTAACAATGCTTAATTTAGTGGAATTTCTGTCCAATTATGTTAATTTGATGTAATGAAAGACAAAAGTTCAAAAAGATCATCCTTAATTTATATAGATGCCAAACTCTGCATTTTCTGAATGACGCCCAGGAACGTATTTTCAAAAACAAACAAACAATGCCAGAACCACTATTAGGTCATCTCTAGGCAGAAAGTGACTCAGAGCTTACATTACTCTCTCCCTGAAAGTATACTGTAGGCACTGAAACTACTACCCTGAGTCTGTGCTATCAAATTCCTTAAGTTAGAAAGTTTTAAAACCCGTCTGTGTGGGAGTATTTCATTTACAGATAGAGATTTGGTTGTTTATACATTTTCATACTTGATTTTTAGGGTGTAATAACTATGTTTTAAAATTCATGGTGGTTTTGAATACTGTTGGATAATTGAGCTAAAATGGTATATCCATTCCTCCTAGGAAACAGAAATTATAGAAAGGTAGTGCTTTTCAAATCTGACATCTTTGAGTCATTGCAGTTTCATATAAATGCAATAGGAAAAGTGTCATTCATGTTTATGATATTTTCTATAAATAAATTAGAATGTACTGGAGGCCTGATATAAAGTGGGATGCCTAAACTTCAGTAAGATCTTGTTTTCAATTCAAAATAAATTTTATTTTTTATTTTTTTATAATGTCCCTCAATTTCAGATAAGCACCCCCATAAGGTCCACTCCGTTTTTTTTAAGATTTTATTTATTTTATTTGACAGATAGAGATCACAAGTAGGCAGAGAGGCAGGCAGAGAGAGAGGGAAGAGGAAGCAGGCTCCCTGCTAGGCAGAGAGCCCGATGCGGGGCTCGATCCCAGGACCCTGGGATCATGACCTGAGCCAAAGGCAGAGGCTTTAACCCACTGAGCCACCCAGGCGCCCCCAAAATAAATTTTAAATTGAATTATGCACCTCTAAGTTCAGAGACAATAAACATCAACCAACACAATTAATAAGTTCTATTTCTTGAAATTTCGGGAACATTGATAGTCTCATCTCCTGGAAGAACAACAGCTAAAATTTTTGGTCATGGATTCTTGCTAAAATATCACTTTCCCAAAGAAAATTAATGTTGTGAATTTTTATTGATTGTTATTGATCATGAAGAATATAACAACCACGATAAAAAGAGTAGGAAAAACATGATATCTCATCTGTAAGGGCATGTGGAAAGTAGGAAATGCTAATAAAAATAACTACCATTATTTCCTAAGTTAACATAATATAAAAGAACAAAAATATTTCAAAACAATATTTTCTTTTTTTTAAGATTTTGTTTATGTATTTGACAGAGAGAGATCACAAGTAGGCAGAGAGGCAGGCAGAAAGAGAGGAGGAAGCAGGCACCCTGCTGAGCAGAGAGCCCAATGTGGGACTCGATCCCAGGACTCTGAGATTATGACCTGAGCCAAAGGCAGCGGCTTAACCCACTGAGCCACCCAGGCGCCCCCATAACAATATTTTCTAGGCTCATTCTGATAACTCTTTTCTACATTCAAATTTAAAGGTTGAGGCATGTGATATATATTACACAAAAAACATCCCAAGGAATTCGTTAAAAAAAAACTTTAATAAAGAACAAATCCAAAGGAATTTCTTTTCTAATTTAATTAACAAATTATGAATTGACTTACCTATTTCATCACAGTGTATCAGGCACCAATAATATTTTTTAATCGTCACACCTGATGCAATAGTTATCATCTTTCAGACATACTGATCACGAACAAGCAAATAAACAAGAGCACCGTAGCTTAAGATCTACCTGCATAAATATAGGCTACTTCAGACAATCTCTTCACCACAACATAGAAATGAATAGAAATCATACATGCTCTGTATGGACATACAGATGAGATAGAAGGGGATGGATGTTAATATATGCAGAATCTTTATTAATTACATTGTAAACCATAATATGGAAAAACAGAATACAATTTTAGAAATACCCAGGTCACCATCATTGTTTTATTTTTATATGTGTAGATAAGGAGTTTAATAAACAATCCATGACTATTCAACTCTTTATATTTTGAAAATTTTAGTAAAAGTAACAAACCTACCACCTAGAAAATTATACTTATCTGCAACATACAGCTTTGCCAGCATGGTAGAGGAAAAGCAAAACAAAATAAGTAAGAAAAGTTTAACATTTCACAAGAGATTTACTTTTATTTTTTTATTTTTTAATTTTTATTTTTCATTAATTATTTACTTCTATTTTCTACTTTATTTTAATGAAAATGTCATGACCATAACATAAGAGCAGAATTAAACCAACATGAGAAATTATTTTTTCATAAGTTAAAATAAACTAGCTTGGTGATTAATTCAAAATTATATTACAAATTTCAGTGTTCTTGAAGTAAGTATCACTGCATAAACAAATGAGTCAGGAGTCATAAACTAATGATGATTCTAAATGTTATTTAGAGAGACATTCTGTACTTAATATATTTCAAATATTCTACACAAGGCAAAGTGGATCCAAGTAATCTGTAGGCAAAATAAGATTTTAGAGAAGTATATATTTCCAACAGTATTTATAAAATATTACCTTTATGTAAGGCATCATCCTGGACTTTGTGGAAAACACACAAAGGAGTAAGAAGTGGCCCTTCAAGAAACATATACAATATCAAGGTTTAACATGAAGCAGCATGTCTTCTCTAAGTAAAAAAAAAAAAAACATTGTACCAACTGACTTTACTGAAACTTTATATTTATTGCTCTCATTTTAGGTCATAGTGTCCTTCTGCATGCAGGCTGCTATAACGGACATGATATAGACTTAATAGCTTATAAAGAACAGGAATTTATTTCTCACAGTTCTAGAACGGAGAAGTTCAAGATTAAGGAATGGGCAGATCCAGGGAGAGCCCACTTCCTCATAGATGGCTATCTTCTCACTGTAAACGTACATGATGAATGAAGCAAGAGAACTCTCTGGGGTCTCCTTTAAAAGGACTGTAATCCCACTTATGACCTAATCACCTCCCAAAGGCCCCTAAGTTTTAATTCTATCACTTCCAGAGTTAGATTCCATAATATGATTTTGGGAGACATATACATTCACACCATAGTATATATAAACAAAAAAAGACACAAAAACAACAAACAAAAAAATTATTTTAACTACCTATTATTTTCAACTACATAAACTTTTAATTTGTTTCTATATAATATTAAATAACTCATTTGAGTGATTCACTTATATCCAATGCATCTGAGTGCAATTAAATTTGCTTACCCAGCATATCCAGAAGCATATTTCTTCAGACTATCCCATTCCCCACCTTACAGGATTTACCACAATTAGAAGACATGGGATAGAGGATAGATAGATAGATGTATACATAAACACACTTGTACATACCCATATGCATATTTTTTCCTGTTAATGATACTCATGCAAATAAAATTTAAGCTCAAGAAACCTGTCTTGTGTGTTACTTAATATCCAGTTTTTAGTCAACATCCAAAAACAAATAATCCAATAAAACCATGGATAGAAGACATGAACAAGTGTTTCCCCAAAGCACACATTCAAATGTTCAGTAGATACATGAAAAGATGTCCATCATCATGTATCATCAGGAAATTGCAAAGCAAAACTAGAAAGAGATACCACCTCACACCTGTCAGAATGGCTAAAATCAACACTACAAGAAACAAAAGGTGTTGGAGAGGATGTGAAAAAGTAACACTTGTGGGGGCTGCCTGGGTGGCTCAGTGGGTTAAGCCTCTGCCTTCAGCTCAGGTCATGATCTCAGGGTCCTGGGATCAAGTCCCACATCGGGCTCTCTGCCAGGCATGGAGCCTGCTCCCTCCTCTCTCTCTCTCTACTTGGATCTCTCTCTGTCAAATGAATAAAATCTTAAAAAAAAAAGTAACAATTGTGAACTGTTGGTGGTGATGCAAACTGATACAGCCATATTTGAAAGCAGTATGGAATTTCCATAAAATTTAAAAATAGAAGTCCTTTGTGATCCAACAATCCTGTTGGTGTGTATTTACCCAATGAATATAAGAAAACTTATTCAAAGGGATTCTAGCACCCCTATGTTTATAGCAGCATTATTTATAAAGCTAAGATATGGAAAGCACCCAAGTATCCATCAATTGATGAATAAATAAAGAATAAGTGGTATGTATATACAATGGAATATTATTCTGCCATAAAAAAGACTGAAATCTTGCCATTTGCAATAACATGGTTGGAACTAGACAGTATAATGCTAAAAGTGAAATAAGTCAGTCAGAGAAAGACAAATACCTTTACTCATATATGGAATAAAAGAAACAAAACAAACAAGCAAAGGGGAAATAATAAGACATAGAAAGAGAAACAAAGCAAGAAACAGACATTTCATTACAGAGAACAAACTGATGGTTACTTGACGGGATCTGAAAGGAGTGATGGATTAAATAAGTGATGGGGGTTAATTAGAGCACTTGTCATGATGAGCACTGAGTGCTATATGTTATATTGTACACATGAAACTAATACAACCAAATATGTTAACTAACTGGATTTCAAATGAACATTTTTTAAAATCCCAGTTTTTAGCTCACATTCTGGCTTACAAAAGGGATTTAGTCAGGAATTTGGAGATTAGTTAATGAACAAATAAGGGGTGAACAGGCAGTTGTTAGATAAAATTACTATCCTTTCTGGCATTATCTTATACCTTTTATCTAGAAGTATTTTTAGCACTTTAGACTCTTCCTATTTTATTTTGAGTCATTAAACAAAAATTTCCTCAAAGGACCTTAGACTCCATCCAATTTGAGCAACAGTGTGAGAGAGGAAATGGTGTCAGGAGGAAAAAAAAAAAAAAGATGAATCTACTTTTGTTTACTAGTGAATGCATAGTTCTTCCACAGAAGAAGCTCTAAATGGAAAGGGCTCCAGCTTTATATGTGTTCAGTCATATGTTCAGAAGTAGGTAACACTATCAAAAAATATAAAGCATCTGAGATTATTTTCCCTTATTTGAAAGCTGGTGTATGAGTCTGCCGTAGTTTCTTGGGTGTTGATAGAAGACGCAGACTCATGGTTCAGAAATAATATAGTTTATTATTCACAGCAATAGAGGTAGCCAGAATATTAACAGTATTTGTGTATGTGTGTGTATTTGTGTGTGTGTGTGTGTGTGTGTGTGTGTAGGGGTGGGAGTTATATATCAGTTCTGAGCCTCAGTTCCCACAAGAAGAATCAAAACAGAGGCAGATAATATTTGCAAACACAACAGGTTAAGTTAAAAAAAAAGATACTATTTCTGTCTTCCAAGTCTATTCAATACAACCATCTTCAAAGGATGGCCTAGAACAAATAATAAATGCAGAAATGTAAGCAACCAATTGAAAAGTGTCTCCCAAGAAACATACTTTGAGAGTATTCATTTGACAAAAATACTATAGGATATTACATGGATCAGGTGCATTGAATACTGGAAGGTTAAAATTACAAGGGACCAAATATTTTTAAGCAGTTCTGGCATCCAGTAGAGTTCAAATAGGTTTTATAAGATTGAGGAAAGAAGCCATCAAAACCTGGGCCCAGGGGCCCCTGTGTAGCTCAGTGGGTTAAGCCTCTGCCTTCGGCTCAGGCCATGATCTCAGGATCCTGGGATCAAGCTCTGCATCAGGCTCTCTGTTCAGCAGGGAGCCTGCTTCCCCCCCCCCCTGCCTCTTTGCCTACTTGTGGTCTCTGCCTGTCAAATAAATAAATAAAATCTTAAAACAAAACAAAACAAAAATCCTGGGCCCAATTTTCCCAAAAGTATGATTCTGATTCTAGTCTCTATGATGTTATCCCTTGAAGACAATGCCTCTAATTGAGTTGAATTAGTTTACTAAAGAGCATACCCCCATTTGTTGTAGGAGATGAACAATATGCAAGAGGCAAAATGCCACATGGAAGCCACCTGGTCTTCAGTGGAATATAGAATCAGTTCCTTTGGGATAAATTTGTTCCACATTTGACTTCCCACTTAAGGGAAAATAAGAGTGCCTTCTAATAGATTTTAAATAGGAAATGACAACGGAAGCTTATACAAGATTATAAAATGGGAAATTTCATTTAGATAAGCAATCATTTCAAAGTCATCTTCTTAATATTACAGACTCTTCACATAATCATAATTTTATTTTGGTATTATATGGTAATTTCAAATATAGTAAATATAAAGAATTTACCTCTGTAATTATAGCGAGTCTGGTCATAGTTTAATGGCAACAAATCTTCAATTTAGAAGTATGGTCTACCAATTATTAATACATTTGGAAATGGTGTGTCATCTTCACTCCACTTGTCTCACTAAAACAGTGAGCCAAAAAAAGTAGGTCCAAGCTGTTTACTATGGTCAAAATGGGTTGCTTTTGCACTTGGTAAAGAAGCAGTCATATTTTGGAAGAAGAAACTGAGGCTATTAATATTTTCAACTTATTTTCAGAAAAGGAAAGAAAGGATAATCTAAGCTAAAGCCAAAATCTTACACAAGGTGGCAGGAGAATGATCTTTTCCCAGATAAAGGGTTTTTCATCTTAGCCATGTTAGGAGGAAGAAGAGATGAGACATTGTGGACTTGACTAACGTTTGTACACTGTTCAAAAAGTTTTCAAAATAATGTGTATTATTTTTCTTCTTTTAGTTGAGACAAAAACAAACAAACAAACAAAAAACACTAATGAGCTTACTCTTAAAAGGAGGTAAACAAGAAACTAGCAAAGATTGAGTGTTAGGTATTGTCCCCCTCCTTTTCTTTTTAATTATGTTATGTTAGTTACCATACAATACATCATTAGTTTTTGACGTAGTGTTCCATGATTCATTGTTTGTGTAAAACACCCAATGCCCCATGCAATATGTGCACTCCTTAGTACCCATCACCAGTCTCACCCATCCCCACATCCTTCTCATCTTTAAAACCCTCAGTTTGTTTCTTGGAGTCCATAGTTTTTCATGTTTCATTTCCCCTTCCAATCCCCCCACTTCATTTTTCCTTTCCTTCTCCTAATGTCCTCCATGCTATTCCTTAGGTTCCACAAATAAGTGAAACCATATGATGATTGACTTTCACTGCTTGACTTATTTCACTTAACATAATCTCCTACAGTCCCATCCATGTTGATGCAAAAGTTGGGTATTCATCCTTTCTGATGGCTGAGTGATATTCCATTGTATCCTTGGATCACATCTTCTTTATCCGTTTGTCTGTTGTAGGGGATCTTGACTCTTTCAACAGAATGGCTATAGTGGACATTGCTGCTATGAACACTGGGGTGCATATGGCCCTTCTTTCCAGTAAAATAGAGCTAGCCTATGACCCAGCGATTGCACTACTGAGTATTGACCTCAAAGATACAGATGCAGTGAAAAGAATTAGGTATTGTTAAAGCACAAATGCAGGGGATAGAAGTTATGGTACAGAAGAGGGAAGGGCAACCATATGGCAGAGTAGAATAAAGTAGCTCAGGAAGAAATTAGTCATATCCAGATATTGTAAGGCATGTGGGGTTGGCAGGGAGAGCATGAGAAATCATGAGAGAAGAGAGAGAAAATGGACCAGGCAGGAGAGGTTTATAACATTTTAACATCTAAGGTAAGCATATGCAAAGCAGAATAGGGAAAGAAATAAAAGTTCTTATAAGAATCAATACATAAGGAATAACGTGGAGGACACTGGGAGATGGAGAGAAGTGTGCTGGGGGAAATCGGAGGGAGAGACAAACCATGAGAGACTGTGGACTCTGAGAAACAAACTGAGGGTTTTGAAGAAAAGGGTGGCAGGTGGTTGGGTGAGCCCAGTGGTGGGTATTAAGGAGGGAATTTATTACATGAAGCACTGGGTGTGGTGCATAAACAATGAATTTTGGATCCCTGAAAATAAACTAAAAGAAAAAAAAGACTGACTACAGACATGGAACTCAGTGTAACACAGATATGGAACTCACTGTAATACCAGCCACTTCCCACCGACACACACAGACTATGATAATAATAAATAATAATGCAATTAAGAAAATTTCCTGCCAAATAATTTTTCCTCTTTTTTATTTTTATGATTATTATTTTTATTTTATTTTTAAAGTTTTTATTTAAATTCCAGTTAGTTAAAATAAGGTTAATATTAGTTTCAGGTGTACAATATAGTGATCAACACTGCCATACAATGGCTTAAATAAAAAAATGAAAAAAATTTTTTTAAAGATTTTATTTTTAAATAAAACCTCTACACCCAAGGTGGATTTCAAACGTACAACTCCAAGATCAAGATTTATATATTTTACTGACTGTTCCAGCCAGGCACCCCAACAAATAAAAATTTTATAAAATTGTTGATTTTGTGGGAGTCTCATTTGCTTAGTCAGTTAAGTGTCTGCCTTTGGTTCAGATCAGGATCTCAAGAGTCCTGGGATCGAGCCCCATATTGCTCATGCTCTCTCTCTCTCTCTCTCTCTGGCTTTTGCTCTTAAATAAATAAATAAAATATTTTTTAAAAAATTGTTGAATTTGTTTAACTAGTTTTAAACTAGTAGACAGAGATGAAGATAAAGTATGATGTCATGGCACGGAATAATACAACTTACACTTTTTAAAAAAAAATGTGCAATGCAAGTTACCTCACTTCTTTTATCACCACACTGGGACTTTCCCTACTGAGTTGTTGTAATGTAAGGACCTATTTTATATTTTTATATTTTAGCAAGAGGCTTTCATTGAGGTTAACCCTTAAACTGTCCTTGCTCCCCTTCCCCCAGGGGATTCACTTAAAAACAAGTCCTGGAAATCAGCTCCAGGTAACAAAGCCCATATACAAGGGTGGGTCAGGCCAGGTGGAGACATCAATGAGCAGAGGGGGGGCGCGGTGTTTGCATATTGTCTCCCTAGATACTAAGGAGTATGCCCCACTCCTCTGCTCTTTGGGAACCTTTTTGGCACTAATCCTAATCAAGGTGTAATAGGCTGGGTCAAATGTCTATACTAGGGTAAATTGAACCTCAATTGGTCACCTAGCCTCACTGTGGAGTTTCCTGTGTGTGTTAAAATCTCATTGGTCACCTGTGCGTGGCCAGGCCTGACTGCATGGCCTTTGCCCTTAAAAGCTAGACTGTGAAACAGCAAAGGGTTGCCTTCTCTCATAAGAGGTGTGGCCCCAAACGTTCGGTTAGATTCTTGATGCTTCGCATGAAATAAAGCTTTGCTTGACCTTTGCTTTACATCAGTCTCGCTCCTTTAATCATAGACCCATTATTGGGGCATAACAGTATTAATCTTAAAGTTATAAGTCCACAATGCATCCATCATCCATTCTACCCCTTAACATTCCCCTTTGGACAGACCCATGATCTAGAACAAGCCTTATTTTATAGTGCCTTGTAGGAGATTTTTTCTGCTGCCTAAATTGCCTACTTTCCTCTCACCATTACCACGGAAATTGGGTCCACTGAAACAAAGGGGTAGTGTAAGAAATTAAGACTTCCATAAATCTCTTTAAATAATAAAGTATAAGATAGTGATACCTTTTTTTCTGCCACATAACCAATTCTTGCAAGAATAAGGTCATATAAAAGAATTTACAACACATGCTAGCATTATCCTACTGGACCCAGATCATTTGTATGTTTCTCTGTCTCTGAGAAATGTAGTTATTTACATGACTGAAACCTGAAAATTGTTTGATATGACCACTAATATCACCTTCTTTTTTTAAAGCCTGTTTAAGGCTTCTGTAATACATAGGTTTTTTAAAAACTTATTAAGCATATTGTATATATCAAACACTTTAAAAATCTCTGCTTTAAAAAAAAAAAAACTCTACCTCAATGGAACTTTGAGTCTGAAAAAGATACAGGCAATATACAAGGCAACAGATAGAATAATTACATATTTGATTATATACTCTGAGGATGTCACATTAAATTGATATGAAAACGATCAGAAGGATCTGGATTTCTTGTCAAAATTTTTTGCCTTACAAAGAAATTGATATTTAGGGAAAGTTGTTACTGAAAGAGGTCCTGTGTCAACCAAAAATGTTAAATCATGATCTCGCTAAATTTTCCAGTTGTGATCATTGCTTTGTTTAGCTGTCTTCTATTAAGACTGAATTTAGTAATTCAGTCTCAGATTTCAGTAAGTCTTTTTTTAAAAGATTTTATTTATTTATTAGAGAGAGAGAGGGAGGGGCAGAGGGAGAGGAAGAACCAGACTCCTTGCTGAGCAGGCAGCTGATGCAGGACTGGATCCTAGTACCCTGGCATCATGACCTAAGCTGAAGGAAGACACTTAACCAACTGAGCCACCCAGGCACTCTAGACTGTAAACTTCTTAAAGGTAAAAAAGTTTATTCTTCTAGTAGTTCCACAGACATTTCTAACATCCATAAGAAAGCATGTACTGATGTAAAATGCCAGCAAATCAAATTATTTAAAAAAGAAAGAAAGAAAGAAAAGATATATCTGGATAAAGAGAAAAACAGAAAATCTAATAATACATTGAATTATTAGAGCAAAGAGTGGAGGAAGAGAAAATAAATATGAAATAGAGATTTCCACTAAAAGAAAAAAATTGAATAAGGCAGGAGATTTAGAAAATTATTATGACAGACTTGAGAAAAAAATAAAATAGGAATTTTTAGAAAATAGCAATAAATGAAAAGGTAAATTGTTCCTACCTTTATAATATTAGCTGTTTGTTGTTGTTGTTGTTGCTAATTTACCTATTTAAGCTAATAAACATAGAAAGGTTTCATTTAGGAATAAGGTTTCTATGTATATATATATATATATTTTTTTTTTCCATTTAGGGATAAGGTATATATATATATATATATTTTAATTTTAATTGTTAGAAAATGTGTCACAGAAAGTGTTTAAACTTTAAGATACAGATGCAACATGTAATGAACTGCATTGTTTGAACGTCTAATTTGTAAATGCTGTTAGAGGAAACTTGGTGGAAATGTTCCTATGTGCTTGTGTTTCTGGAACTAAGTATATTTATTAATAAGGAATAGTTTAAAATTATGAAATGACCAGGAGTGGACAATTTTCCTAATCCTATCAGCTCTTTGCAGCTCTTTTATTAGCCCCCTTCAGGAATATCAGCTTTTTTATCTAATTAAATTTTATATTAATGTGCTTTTGACTTTTGGCCTTTCTCTTCCTTCTGTTCTTTTTTTTCCCCTAAATTACATGTTTCTGTTTAACAGCTACTATCAATTCTTTGATATGAATTCTCAACATCAATTTACTAACTCCAGAGATGAAGGAGCATCAATATTTAGAAGCGAAGAATACAAAGCCTTGGGCATCTGGATGGCTCAGTCACTTAAGCATCTGCCTTCGACTCAGGTGGTGATCCCAGGGTCGTGGGATGGAACCCCAGGTTGAACTTTCTGCTCAGCTGGGAGCCTACTTCTCCCTCTCCTTTTGCCTGCAGCTCCCTTTGTTTGCGTTCTCCCTCTCTTTGTCAACGAAATAAAATATAATAAAATAATGTAAATAATACATTTATTTATTTATTAAAATGCAATTATTACACAATACATAATGTATTGCATAATTATAATAATGGTTAAATAATTTATTAAATATTTATATTAAATATATCAATTTAATTAAATATTTTTAGAATTTAAAATATTTCAAATTTAGATTATTAAATATTAAATCATTAATTTAATAAATAAATATCTAAACATAATTAAATAAAATAATTTATTTATTAAAATGAATAAAATAATGTTGTCATTATCTCAGCATGTATTTTTAAATAGTCTAAAAAAAAATCTAATAAAGTCTAAATACATTGAGTTCAGATATTTATACAAGTTAACCCAGACACTCAACCCACAGTTTCAAAACTTTTGTTTTTATCTACTACTCAAAATACGATTTTAATGTATTTATTTGTAACTTTGACATAGCAAGGAAACTTGGAGGAAAAGGAGACATTTGCTTTTAATATTTGAAAATTATTTTGTTGATTTAAAAAAATAAAAACCTTAACACGTGAGCATTTCTTCTTAAATAACACTGTGAAGTTTCTGAGTCGCATTCTATTAAAAGTGCTGATAAAATGGCCTCAGTTACTCATTTAAATTATCAGCTGAATGGGTAACAAATGAAGTAGAGAGCTTTTTAATTATTTATGAATGTATTGCTTGTGGATGGAGTGCCACATAGAGTTACCTCTCTTTTTGGCTTTGTTTTGTGAGCAGCAGTGGAATCTATGAATGAGATTAAACATAAGGACATTCACAGAAATTCTTAATGAACTTCTGGGGAAGGGCAATAAGTGCAAGGAAAAACTGCAGCAAGACTAATTACAAATTTCAAGTGGTCATCGCTTAATTATAGAAGCTTTTAAGTTCAAGTAATATATCATTTTTATGAGCCTATCATATTGTATTAATTACCACAAACTGCACTCTTGAACACTTATCTTTTCACATATTTCTTATTCTTAGTACTTAAAATTACCCTTATGATTGATAAGTAAATGGATTTTACTGACAATGCATTTATTTACATAAATAAATAATGCTGTTTATATATATAAAAACAATTGAATATGTGTATGTGTTCAATGAATTTTTTTTCAAATTAACATCTTAATTCTACCACATTAGTTACAAATAGATATAGACTTTATAGATTCATCAAATATTTTATTCTCAAATTTATATGTCCTTTGTGAAGTAAATGAAACTGTATATATTAAATATAATCCTATCACATGTAACAGTTACTAGTGCATCCCAGGACATACATAGGTCAGGTCCTCCTCAAGGCATCACGGATAACTGGATTTCACTTTCTATCCTAGGAGTCTTCTGTATATTTCTGTGGCTTTTATACTACAATCAGGAGGAAGAATTCTTTTGCTAAAAGCTTCCAAATGACTATGCGAGTAGATTATTTGTAGACTAGTGATATAATATTATTGTTTAATATGTGAAGCATGATAAAATAAAATGCTATTGCCATATTTAATTTGTTCAGTAAAGCATTCATTTAGTTATCAAGCATTCATTTTCTTTTTTTAAAGATTTTATTTATTTATTTGACAGACAGAGATCACAAGTAGACAGAGAGGCAGGCAGAGAGAAAGGAAGGGAAGCAGGGTCCCTGCTGAGCAGAGAGCCTGATGTGGGGCTCTATCCCAGGACTCTGGGATCATGACCTGAGCAGAAGGCAGAGGCTTTAACACACTGAGCCACCCAAGAGCCCCAAGCATTCATTTTCTTTATACAGAAGAGATAGAACAATATTATATAGTAGAAAAGACAGTAAATAATCTAGAAACCTTGATCATTTTGTTTTGGCAATTTTAGAACATAAAATTAGCTAAAGCTCAAGTGCAAGTTATATTTGTATCATAGGAGGAAAAGTTAATTAAAAGTTTGTTTATTACCATAGTTTAACACTTCAACGAAATGATAACGAGTCCAAAATCAATGAATATATGAAGTATACAATAAAAACAATAATCTTGAGTGTATGTGACTCACTGTAGGTATTGATAGGCTAGAAATCAAAGGGAAAGTATCTATAGGGTTTGTTCAGTTCCATGCTCATCAGATTAATAGGCTTTCTCATATTGCTTCCTTCACCACATTAATTTGTCTAATGAAGTTTTCAAGAGTTAAAGACAGTGATAGGTTCATGGCTGGAGAGAAGGTACAGAATCTAAGATAGTTCAGCAGTGCTTATTATTTAAGAGAAAGACAGCATGGGAGGTGAGGGGTATATCATGCATCCTGTTTTCACTCCCTTTGTGGAGCACCTACCCTGGAGGTCATGTAATAATAACCAATGACCAAAAAACAATAAAAAAACCCAAACATCCATGTGGAAGTGCCATCCCTGCCTGGAGATGAGTAGACTGCTCAAACAGATCCTGGGCAGGCATCTCAGCCCAGGCCTGTGTTGGGGAAGCTGGTTCCTGGCTTTGGGCGCAATCTGGAAGCCAGCAAACTGACGGGAGAGTGCAGCCAGGGTTAACAGGACTGATGATCTTTTTGCAGCCAGGCCGCGGGTGGACACCCGCTCAAGGAGCCAGGCTAGGAGGCTGCCCAGCGCCAGCGCTGGTCAAGCTTGTAGCCCCCGGGGCTTCCCCCGCGCCCCAGCCAGGGCGGGGCCTCAGGAGGGAGGGGGCGGGGGCAGGGCAGAGAAGGGGCTTTGCTAATTGCCAAAGCGAAAAGGGAGCTCACGGAGGACTCAGGAGGGAGGGGGGCGGGGGCGGGTGGAGGGCGGCGGGGAGAAGGCGCTTTGCTAATTGCCTAAGCTGGAAGTGAGCTCACAGAGGATGTGGCTGAGAGTCTGGGAGGAGGTGGAGGGGCTGGCGGAGGAGGGGCGGGCAGCGCCGCGGTGCTGTGCTGCGGCTCAGTCGGGACTGCAGGACCCACCGGACTCGCTGCCCGTACGCTCCCATGTGAGGCTCCGCTGTCCCGCTCCTGCTGCCTGCTGCCCCTCCCCGCCCCAAGGCTTCTCCGGACCACCCTCTGCACAGGGGTAAAGTGACACCGCGCCGCGCCCTCACCTGGAGCAGAAAGCGCGGACCCGACCTGGGGGCGAAGAGGGGGGTTGTGGAGGCCCAGCCTCCCGCGAACCCCAGGGCACCGGGACCACCCCGGACGCTGCGCCAAACCCGGGTCCTCATGGGGTCGGGCTGGGGACAGCGCCTTGCGAGGTGCCCCCCGCCAGCAGGCACGCTAGCCCCCATCTTTCCGCAGCCCCATGAGCCCGTGCTGAGGACCCCCTTCCCTCCCCCGCCGTGGCCCCGCTGCTTTTGTTCTGGACTTGGGATCCCAGGTGGAAACTAGTCCCTCAGACCTCCCTGGCAGCAAGGAGGGCAGGGAGGGATTCTTGGTTTCCTGCCCTGGGTCCTCCTCTCTCCCCATTCACAAGCCTTCTGGCTTCCCTTTACTCTCCTCATTGTCAGTTTTCTGAAATGGTTTTCTTCTGCATGTTGACCCAAAGAGCTATTTCATGAATGAATATACACGAAACTGAGTTGGGGCCCACCTGTGAGAGCCCACCTGTAGAGGCCTTTCATTAGAATGGTCTCTGGTTCTAGCCTCAGTTCAGAATACTGCATGTACCTGAGGACCAAGTCCAGATGTTTCTTTCATCTCTGACTTGAATTTGAAATCCTCCTCAGACTTCAGCTTCCAGGATTTCTCCAGTCCTTGCTCTCCCACTGTCTTGCTGGGGATCCGCCATGAGTGTTGAACACAGGAATGAATGAATGATATATACCCCAGACTGCTGGGGCTTTGTCTTCTTTTGCTGAGGTTGGAAAGGCTTGGGAGAGACCCCCTGTATGCAGATAGAGAGCTGCATGCAATTGCTTAGATAAACGTGTTCCCCACTTAACTGCTTGGGCATTGAACATTTCGCCCTTAACCTGTGGCTTGAGCAGTTAGGAGGAGACAATCTGGAGGTGAATCAGAAGATGGCTGAATCCACATGGTGGTGGTCTGGGTTTGGGAGATTTTCCTGTAGATTCAAAGGAAAGATATAAATTCTTCCAGTGGGGAGTGGTAAACTTTTTATCGATGGGAGATGGAAAATAAATGGTCTGGTTAAACTTTCCCGCCCCCTCAAAACCCATTATTTGAAAACACAAAAAGCAAAGTGAAGGGAGAAATCCTCCCACCCCCATTCCCACTCACCTCCATAGCCATCTCCTCTTCCAAGAACCTAACAGACAAGGTGCCAAGAATTGTTAGGTACCAGCAGTGGTCTCAGATCTCATTCAAGAATCATGGTGAAAGGCTTTCAAATAGATTGTGGGGGAACAGGGGTCCAATTAGGGGGGACAAGTTTAAGGTTTGCCTGGTCCCCTAAAAATTAATGGCACTAGAGAAGATGACCTTTGGGAACTATAGCTTAATGGATACAATGTGTTAAAAGCTTCAGTGAGTCATGGTGGAAAGAGGCTATGAGGGCAGCAAACACAGTCCTAGATGATGTTATTAATAGCATTATAGGCTCTAGATTTCCTGTGGTGGTGTTCTTGGCAAGACCAGCCTGGCCAAAGTGGATACTCTCAACCTGGAACAGAGGGTCTTGGAGATGCCAGCACGTGAGGTATGATGAGAGGGTAAAATGATAGGAGGTGTCCTTTGGAAGGACTGACTCCTTGACTTTAAAAGGGAGAACCCAAATCTGTAGGTGAAATCTTTCTGGCTACAAAGAGGGCCAAGGCCTCCTAAGGCCAAGGTCTCCTCGTCACTTTCAAAGATGTCGAAGAATATATTCAGACTTTTCAAAGATGTCCTCATATCATTGGTTCCCACTCTGGAATTCTATCAATAAGGTGAGAGTTCCTCTAGTTGAAAAAGAGATCTAAAAAGACTTCCCTTTCTCATGTAATTTCTGTAACCTCCAGGACACACCCCTTCCAGCTCTGTAATGAAGCCACAGCTGGTGCCAATTTGTGGAACTCCTTAAAGTCTATTCTCCCTTATATACCCCCGGACCAAGTTCCCATGCTCCCTCACCTGATTTCCTGCACTCACCTCCCACCTGGTGTGTTCACACCTGCAAGTGCCTTTTACCAACCCCTTTGCCAAAAGGCAGCCAGAGTGACCTTTCAAAGACCTATCAGTTCCTGGCATTTGTCTCCATAGAAATCTGCACTGATCTTCTAACAAATTCTCAGTCCTCCAAAGGCACCCATAATCCTCCCATCAGTCTATTCATACCCCTCCAACTGACTGATGCCTGTTCTGCCCCATCTCTCTGCCCTTCAACCACACTGCCTCCTTCTTCCTGTGGAGACCTCTCATGGCACCTGCCTCCAAGCACAGGTGATTCCCATTGATGGGAAGACCCTCTTCTCTCCCCCATCTCCCCACTCCAGTTACTCCCACTTATTCGTGAGCTCACAAGCCCCATGGTACACACTCTCCATGCAGCCTGCTCTCTCTTTTCTAGCACTGGCCTCCGTTTCTAGCTGTGGTTGTGTCATGGATGTCCTTCCCCAGCCAGCCTCCAAGCTCTCCTTCCCTTTAGCTCCAACACCTGACACAGTGCCTGGCACGTAGTAAGCCCTGGCTAGCTTCTAAGAGCCTCACTGAGGGACTGAAAGCATTTTAAAAATGTCACTACGTAGGCTCCAAACTGTAGGCAGAAAAAGCTTTGCCTGGATTGACATTTTAGAGACGTATTGGTCAAGTTGAATGTGTTCACTGACTTTGCCTTGTAAAATTAAAAAAAAAAAAAGGACCTCTGTATCGCTTCGCATCTACCGAAGGCGCATGTATACTACTAGACCACGTTATGAGCTTAATGGAAGGAGACAAGATGTTTTCGCTAAGAAAATGTATAAGACTGTTGAGGTCAAGTGGGAGGAAACAGTCCGTTTGTTGGAGCATTGCTATCTTACTCTATCACAGCCACTCATAAAAATCTGACACGGGGTGAGTCAGAATTGTCTGTCGGAGACGAGTTAGATCTGGCTCATGTTCCTACAGACATGAAAGCCAGAAACGAAGAAGGAGGCTTTGAAAGCGTGGGTTGAGGAGGCCGTGTGGTTCACTGCGATGAGCTAAGTGCCCAGGGCCACCAGCAGACATGCTGGCCTGTGTCCCTCCTTTGTTCTGGGGTCCCTCTTGCACCATGTGGTGAGGCTGGTGGCTGGGAGCAGCTCAGGACAGGACCTGGTGGCATTTTACCTCTCCCACCCTCCTGTGGGCTCCAGTGGGTCCCAAGGGACAGCCTGCCTTCCTTGAAAAGCCCAGTAGCACTGGGAGCAGAAACTGGGGCCAAAGAGTGAGCACCCTGTTTCACAAGCTGGACCAGCCACCTCTTCTTCAGATGCAGGGGGAGCCCTGGCATGCTGACTCCTCCCTTCTCCCTTTCCCCTTTCCTCTCTTCCTCCCTCTTTCCTTCCCCTCTCTCCTTCCCTGGTGGTGCCCTTTCCCAATGCCCACTTCATCCCTTTTCCTTTCTACATGCCTGTCTTCTAGAGTTTCTTCTCTTTCCTCCCCATTACTTCCCTTCATCTGAATCTCCTCTTTGGTTCCTTTGTCCCTGCTCTCTGCTCCTCCTCCCCTTCCCTGGCTCCTGTTCAGCTCCATCGCTAATGCAGGCAGAGCTGGATTAACATGCTCACTTGCTAGCTCAGCCACCCTCCAGAGAAGTCACTCTTCGGTGGCCACCTTCCTGACCCCCTGGTCGCTTCTCCACTTGTTCAGATATTGCTCTGAAGTCTGAGGAGGACAGAGCGGGGCTGCCACAGAAGCAGGCCAGAGGAGAAACCAAACCATGTGTCCACACTGTCCCCCAGCACTGCTGCTCTGAGAGCTTTCTGAGTCCTCAACAGGGTTAGGATTTAGAGGCTTCTTCAGAACCGGGAGTGAAAACAACCATAGGTCAAAAGAAAAGCTACGGCCCCCACACAAAAATAATAATCACAAATGAAAACTATGTTAACTCTGAGTCCCAAAGTCGAAAAATTGCCTTGAATCTGTCACTAGAAAGCACCCAAGGCCTCACTCTCTGGGTTCTGGGTGCCCTGGGAATGGCAGGAGGCTCTGACAGGCGCGTGGGAGTGCGGAACTATGGGGGCTAGCCTGCCGGCTGGCGGGGGGGAGGAGGGGGTACCTCCTGTGGCGCCGTCCTGGCCCGACCCCCTGCGGACAGGGTGTGGTGCGGCGTCCGAAGTGGTCCTGGTGCCCTGGGGTTGGCGGGAGGCTGGGCCCCGACCACCCCACACCCCGCTCCTGTCCTGCGTTTTCTGCTTCAGGTGAGGTCGCATCGCGGTGTCACTTTACCTGTGAGCAGAGGGTCCTCCAGAGAAGCCATGGGGTGGGGAGGGGCAGCAGGCGGCCTGAAGGCCTGAACGGGAACGGGACACCGCTGCGTCAGGGGCTAGGCTGCAGCGTCGGAGCACAGGGGCAGCGAGTATGGTGTGTCCTGCAGTCCCGAATGGGCTGCAGCACAGCACCCTGGCGCTGTGCGCCCCTCCTTCCCGCCTGGGCAATTAGCAAAACCCCTGCTCAAGGCCGCCCCCGAACCGCCCCCCCCTTCCCTCCTGAGTCCTCAGAGAGCTCACTTCCAGCTTCAGAAATTAGCAAAGACCCTTCTCTGCTCCGGCCCCGCCCCCTAACTTCTGAAACCTGAGCCATGGCTGGGGTGCGGGGCTAAGCCCTGGCATGCTACTGCATTGCCAGCGCCAGCGCTGGGCAGCCTCCTAGCCGGGCTCCCTGAGCGGGTGTCCACGTGCAGCCTGGCTGCGAATAGATCATCAGTCTTAAACGCCGGCTGCACTCTTGGGTCAGTTTGCTGGCTTCCAGATTGCGCCCAAAGCCAGGAAACAGCTTCCCCAGCACAGGCCTGGGCTGAGATGCCTGCCTGGGATCTGTCTGAGCAGTCTCCTCCACTCCAGGCAGGGATGGCACTTCGACCTGGATGTTTGGGTTTTTTGTTTGTTTTTTTTGGTCATTGGTTATTACATGACCTCCAGGGTAGGTGCTCCACAAAGGGAGTGAAAACAGGACGCCATATATAAGCATACAGCCATTCTAGAAAAATAGCTTGGGGTTCTCCTGGAAACGCTGCATTGGTCCTTGCACTATGGTTTAATAGAAAAGGGATTATGCACCAAGTTACTTAAATGAGCATAGGTTGAAATCGTTTACTGAGAGTAAATATTTTAAATAGTTATATTTTAACTAAATCTATCATCAATCATAAATCTATTACACGAAGGTTACAGGCAATTTAAAAGCAAGAGCACTCTCTTCAGGGTTTTAAATAATCCCTGTCTGTCTTGGCACATGAGAATGCAAAGATAGGAAATGGTTTGTAAAAGATCATATAATAGCTTTTACTAATTCTATTTATTTGACAGACAGAGATCACAAGTAGGCAGAGAGGCAGGCAGGAGAAAGATGGGGAAGCAGGCTCCTGGTCAAGCAGAGAGTCTGATGAAGGGCTTGATCCCAGGACCCTGAGATCATGACCTGAGCCCAAGGCAGAGGCTTAACACACGGAGCCACCCAGGCGCCCCCAGATGAAATACATTTCTGACTTAGAAACTTCAGATAGAATTATTTTGTCCATGATGACAACTGAAAAAAATGTGTCATCCCTAAACCTAACCTTAAACCCTACCAACGCTGAAACCTAAGCTGACCTTAAAGCCCAAACTAGAACCCTGAATCCCAAACCTGGAATGGAACCCAAAGCCTGTACCTGAGCCCTGGATCCAAGCCCTGAACCACGAACCCAAACCCTAAACCAGACCTCCAAGTCATGAAACCTGAACCCAAATCTCAGCATGAAGTCAAACCCCAAATTAGACCTTGAACTTTATCCCATAAGCCCTGAGTCTTAAAGCCTAAATCATAAACTTAAAGCCCTAAACTATAACTCTGTTCCCTTGTCCTTCACTCTAAACCCTCACCCTAACACTAAACCCAAAGCCTGATCTAGAACTCTGACTAAAACCTGAACCTGTATCCAAATTCAAATGCTTCACCACACTTTGCTTAGGCACTTGCCATTGATGGATATTTGCAGTTTCTACCTTTTGATTCTTGTGAACATTGTTTGGGTTGGGGGCTAGGGTTAGGGTCTTGGATTAGGGTAGGGTCCAGGCTTGAGACCAAGTTGAGGTCAGAGTGTGGGTCTGCATCAGGGCCATGTTCAGTGACACTGTTTGGGTCAAGGACTGTTGTAATTCCACATTGTTTCCAATTCATTGTTCCTTAGCTATTTGGGGGGAAGTTGGGGGGTATTGGGCTCCATGCAGCTTGAATTTCCGGAATGAAATGGCATCAGCTGGACCCCAGGAGGGAGCAGGACCTTCCACTGAAGTGTGAGCTCCCACAGTCCTGCACTGCCTTGCACCGCCTGCAGAGGGCGCCAGACCCCAGCTCCGCCCTGAGCCAAGGCTGCACAGCCACAGCTGGGACCAGAGCCCCGCCTCTTCAGGACCCACTGTGGAGACTTCTGGAGAATGTGGGGCGCCTCCCACCCTGACAGGACAAGCTGAGGAGGGTGTGGCTCTGCATCCACACTGACCGGACCCGTTGTGGAGGACGCGCCCACACTGGCAGCAGTCCAACCTCCTAAGGACCAGATGCTGGAGGAGCTGAGGAGAAGCTGCCTGAGTGCACTGTCAAGGGTTTCGTGGTCTCAGGACCCCACAGAGGAAGGGCGCCCTGTGTAGACACTGGGGCTTCCGTCGTTTTGTGTGAGGAGACGTGGCCTCCTGCTGTGCTGTGCACGGGGCTGTGGGGTCCCCCCTTTCTGGGCTCGGGTGCTCCTCGGTCCTCGTCTGTGTTTGTGTGCTCGCGGATTCGGTTCCTTGGGCTCCTCAGATGGTCTGCAGTCAGGGAGCATCAGCCTTCTTCGGTGTTTGTGCTCTCCCCACCTCAGCCCTGCGGGGTCCTTCCCGTGTCCACACCCACTCCAGGCTTGCGCCGAGTCCAGAAATTCCGGAGCCAGAGTGAGGACTCTGTAGACGGTTTTGGGGAGAGTAGGTATTTTCCCAGTGTGGGTTCTACCCTGAGCACAGTGCCTCCCCATCTCCGTGTGTACCCCTCCCTGTCTGTCGTCATTGTTGCAGGGCTGTCAGATGACAGGTCTGTCACCTTCTTGGTTCAGGGGCCTCCCGGGTATCTTGCTGTCTTGGATGCAGGTGTAAATGAGATCGTTCTCCGCAGTCTCTTTTTGATGGTTCCTTCCGAGCACCTAGGAGTGCCACTAATTTGTGCATATTGATTTTGTTCCTTGCAAGATCTTGAATTTATTTGTTCGATTGGCCTTAAACTCAATCTGCCAGTTATTTGACCAGCAGCATGGATTTAATTGGGAAGAGCAGAGAATGGCAGTCTGGGCTGAGCAAGCTAAGGTCCCATCACAGGCAAGTGCGAGAAACAAAGGAGAGTAACATTATTTCATGGAGGAGGAAGAAGTTGGGAAGGGTGCTTGAAGAAAAGTCCCTTGGAGAAAGGCAGGGTGATGGAGAATTCTCACCAGCTGAGCTGCAAAGCTCCTACAAAAAGTCAGGAGATGAACCTCCAGCTTCTTGTGTGAGGCCTGGAATTGGTGAGTCTCTCCTGTGGGGGATTGCAATGTGGAGTCTGTAATGGGCACTGAGCAGCAGGCGCCCCCTTCCAGCCTCCCCTTCTGGCATCCCCAGTCCACTTTACTGGGGCTTCCCTTCCTGCTTTTGCACAGTTCTAACCAGCTTGTGGTGGAACGTTGTGGAAAAACTGAAATTCCAAATCCACTGCTTCTACTGCACCTGTGATACAGGGGCCCATGATTTAATTCTCCCACGAGTCTCTTGCTAACATGTGTCCTCTCCATGTTGGGTGACCTGGATCTGGGAGGGCTTGGACTCCATCCCAAAGTCTGATGTTCTCTCTGCTTCCGTGTCGTCGTGCTAACATGGTTGTTTGGAAGATTCATTTCCTCTGTGGTGATTTCAAAGTGCAGTCAGCTTGTTATAGCAGCACAAATACGTGCTGTCTCCACACTCAGATTCCCCAGCCGTCATTTCTTTACCACGTTTGCCACTTCACACGGGATGCTTCAGTGTGTTTGATCCCACACCAGGACAATGTCCTGCAGAACCACCACATAACCTGAAATGAGGAGATCATTACAGAACCCATCCAAGGGTTAGTGTTAGGAACCAGGGACATGGCAGGACTGACCTGAAGACCCCATGGAGAGCTGTCAGGGTGGCTGAGTTGACAGTGGAGGTGAGGGTGAGTGTCTGGCTCTGGCTTTGTGTCCAGGAGTCAGCTCTGTGTGGGTGTGTCCTCAGCTAGGCATGCAGATTTCTGCTCCTCTGAATCCTTTCCGGAGTTCCAAATGGCACAGTTTCCTTCTGGGCAGCAGGCTGAGTCCTCTGGGATTGCCCATGTGTCCCCAAATTGTAGGGCACCTACTGCAAGGCCTTTGGGGTCACAATCCTGAGAACCGAACCAAACCAAAGGTTATGGTTAGGGCCCACCACATGGCAGGCCCGATCTGCCAGCACTCTGTCCATCTTTCTGGGGGAGGAAGCAGTCGAGGGATTTGTTCAGGGTGAGTGTCAAGCTCCAGGTTTGCATCCAGGGGCCTGCTGAATATGGGGGTGTCCAGAGGTAGGAATGCAGATTTCAGTTCCTCTGAATCCTTTCTGGAGTTCCAAATGGCATGGTTCCTTTCAGGGTGGCAGGGTGAGTCCTATGGTGTTCCTCACTGTCCCCAATCTTTGAGGATTTGGAGCCAGGCCGTCGGGGACACACCTCTCAGGACAGAATCTAGGCTTAAGAGTTTGTGCCTATGGGCATGGCTGCACTGATCTGAAAGCACTGTGGCGAGGATCACAGGGGTCTGAGTTGAGAGCATGGTTCAGGATCAGTATCAAGGTCTGGGTTTGTGTCCAGTGGACCGCTGAATGTGGGGGTGGTCTCAGATGTCCAAGACGATTTCCCCTACTCTGAATCCTTTCCAGCATTCCAAATAGCCTGGTTTCCTTCTGGGTGGCAAGCTGAAATCTCTGGGATTTCTCAGGTCTTGCCATTGCCCTTGCAAGGGCAAGATACTTTTTACAGTAAAAGAATTCACCAGATGAGCTGAACAGCAGAAAAGACACAGCTCAAGAGTTAATCAGTGAACAGGAATATCATGCCAAAAACTTCTTTGATAACACACTACAGAGCAGGGGAAGATAGGAGAGAAAGCTGAGATATAAAGGACAAACCCTCCAACTTTACAACATCATTCCCTACTTGTTTATTTCCATTGCTGTCAGCTCCTTCCCAGTCAAAAATATGTCACCTGAGCCAGCCTTTTTTCTTCCTGAGATTGGGGCACTGCAAAGCCCACCAGAGGGGCCAAGGGCACCCCTATACCTGCTGAGCTGAGCCCATTTGTACCCCAACCGTGAGGAGGTACCAGCCTGTCCCCCTGGTGCTCCATGGTCTGTGGCAGTCCTTCCTTCTGGACCCTGCTTTGCTGCTCTATTTTCGCTAACCCTGGTCTCAAACTAGGGATTGCTTCTGGAAGAGGAACTCAGGGAGATGAGGCTCAGGAGGGTCTCCCTGCCTGGAATCTTCGTGTGAGGAGTGCACAGCCAACAGATTTTGCCCAGGGACTTGCAAAATGCAGAGAGGCAGATTTCTTTTCTCTCTTTCTCTCTCTCTCTAGCCTCATACTAACCAGGAGTTTTTAGAACTTTCTTCAGTGACTTCTAGGTGTAGCTTGGCCACTTTTTCACAGAAAGGCCACTTGAGCATGATGAAACACACGTATAAGCAATTACATTAAAAAAAAAAACAATAAGCCAATGCACACAGACCTTTGACAGCAGCACAGGACACTCAAGGGACCAGAGTCCCTACCTTGGGCAATAGTGGTAGAGGCCGGGTTCTGCCATGTAGGTCCCTAGACCTTTGGCAGTTTCCACGATTGCAAATCCAGACATGCAGAATCCTGAGGGACAACCTACTAACTGCAAAAGAGCAAAAATTCATCAGGATTCAGAGAGTGGAAATCCATTTGTACTGGAAAAGAAAGAAGTAGGCTTGCTGTGAATCCAGCAGGGAGGACAGGCATAGATAAAGGCTGGTGTATGGGTCACGGAAACTATTGTTTCTCAAGGGTCCTGCCCTCTCTGTAAAATGCTATGAGGACTGTCTCTTGGGGACCTCCTGCTTTCCTACCAGTGACACCCCCAGATTCTGCTTTGCTAGTCCCATGGATTCCTGGGGATACCCAGTTGATAAGCTATGCTGTCCTCATGACAACACTTGCTAATGGACTGAATGTTTGTGTCTTGTCCCAATTCAGATGTTGAAGCCCTGACCCTCAAGGAGTGCCATCAGGAGGTATGGGCTTTGAGAGGTGGTGAGGTCATGAGATTGGAACACTTGTGAATGAGATAAAAGCACTTCTGAGAAACGACCTGAGAGATTGTTCTGCCAGCTGTCATCCATGCAAGTCTACAACAGAAATATGGGCATTTGTAGATAATGAAGCAGTCTCTTGCTAGATATCAGATCTCCCAGGATCTTGCTTTTGGACTTCTCAGTCTCTAGAACTGCAAGGAATAGTACATGTTTTGCTGTTTCAGCCACCCAGTCTGTCATCATTTGTTGCAGCAACTTGAACTGAATAAAGCAGAGCCCAAGTCCTGGTTAATCCCTGCTTCTACTCATTTCCCCTCAGAAAGAGCTTCTAATCCAGAACTGACCTCTGCTTTCCATACACGTGCTTCAGACTCCTTCTGTGAGAGCCCAGACTTTGTAAAAGACTCCTCCCTCATGGCAACCAGCATTCTGTGACTCCTGAGGACTGTCCTCCCTGACTGTATTGAGTCAATCAAACTGATTTTGATTCTGGAGTCCCAGGATCAAGGACTGCATCAGGCTCCCAGCTTCATGGGGAGTCCGCTTCTCCCTCTGACCTTCTCCCCTCTCATGCTCTCACTCTCACTCTCTCTCTCTCCCTCTCAAATAAATAAATAAAAATCTTTTAAAAATCTGATTTTAACAGACCATAAGCTTGTTCTTGCTGGTCTTTGGAAGATTAGGCATTAGCCCTTCGGAGAAAGTTCTGAATGGCTGCTTCATGAAGGGGTGAACTGTGTCCCCAAAGTCTCTTTTTGCTGCCTTCTAATCACAGATGCTGAGACAAATCCTCCCAGGTGCTGGTTTTTCAAAGCACTTAATGCTTTGGCTTTGAAGTTCCTCACTTGACAGTTCTGCTTTAATCAGTTTGTGACAAAACAGCCAATTGGTGGTGGATGCAAAGTGCACTGATAAAGTTAATATCAGGGAACAATTTTTTGAATGTCATGCATGTGCACGTGTGTGCACACACATATCCATGTGCTAAGCATTATGGTAAATGTCTGACAAGAACTAAAAGATCAAAAAGTCAGGATACCCCATTAGCTGATATTTTTATTATTCCTACATCCTAATCTATGAAAAACAGGGTCAGAGAATAAGAAGTGGCAAAAAGAATCAAGATTTGAGGCAGTTCGATTTCTCAGCCAGCCTTGATCAATAGGCATGTACACCTGTGTCTAGTTTCAGGTCTGTGTAACCTTGCCATAACCTTGGATAAGCCATTCATCTCTCAAGTTCAGGTTCTTGGTCCAAGGAGGGAAGGGGCACAGGTTGAGTACCTCCAGTGGGACTTCCTGGCAGGCTTGTTCATCCAAGCATTCCTGTTTCAGTTGGAGTAATTGAAGCCAGTCTTTGTTTTACCGAAGGCCAAGCTTGTCCAGTGTGTCCATGCCACCAGCCAACAGCATTTGTCCATGCCATGTAACAACTGAGCAACATTCATAGGAATGGGGGGAGGAAAAGATGTCCACAGGTGTTGACAGATGTTCTGCATGGAGGAACAGGAGCTGGGGCCATCACCTGCTGTTTCTAGTGGCCTTCTCTGTCGAGTTAAAATAAATGGCAATTATTTGCAATGACAGGGGTGAAAGTAGAGGGTATTATGCCAAGCGAAATAAGTCAGTCAGAGAAAGACAATTATCATATGATCTCACTCATATGTGGAGTTCAAGAAACAAACCAGAATCATAGGGGAGTAAAGGAAAAAAATAAAACAAGATGAAGTCAAAGAGGGAGACAAACCAGAAGAGACTTTAAAAAAAAAGATTTTTATTTACTTATTTGACAAACAGAGATCACAAGTAGGCAGAGAGGCAGGAAGAGCGAGAGAGGAGGATGCAGACTCCCCAGGGAGCAGAGAGCCTGATGTGGGGCTCGATCCCAGGACCCTGAGATCATAACCTGAGTTGAAGGCAGAGGCTTTAACCCACTGAGCCAGCCAGGTACCCCTCAGAAGAGACTCTTAATCACAGTAAACAAACTGAGGGTTCTTGGAGGGGAGAGGGATGGGTGGATGGGGTAACTGGGTGATGGACATTAAGGAAGGCATGTGATACAGTGAGCACTGGGTGTTACAAAAGACTGATGAATCACTAACCTGTATGTCTGAAACTAGTATTATATGTTAATTAATTGTATTTAGATTAAAATTTTCTTTAAAAATAATTTTAAAATAAAATAAGTAACAATCCAATAATGATCAGAGTTATCCAGCAGGGAGTATCAGATCTAGAAGTCAGTTAAATTTAAGGGGCTTGCCAAAGTTTAGGAGAGTCACGCTAGGTCATTTTCCTGTGTGGGGAAGTCTTCAGGGGCAGTTCCAAAGACAAAGATTATTAATATTTCTCCTTCCCCCATTCCTCCTAGAGCCAAAGATGTTTCCTCCACTCACCCACTGGCCCTGTATGTAGGTGTTGCTTTCTCTCTACCAATCAAAAAATCAGTGAGTAACTATAACTTCACCTTTTCCAATATCCCCCTACCCCCGACCTTTGGTCTTTAATGGCCATGGGCAACAGGGACAAAGACATTTTTTAAAAACTTACAGAGATCTATTATGCTCTACTACCTTGGCCCGCATGGGCCACTGCAAAGGGATTCTGTGAACCGTGTACTCAGATGAATGGTCATTATCTTCAAAAAGGCAGGGGCAGTGATAGACACAGGAACCAAAAAAGCAAGAGTTAACGGACCATCAGAATAATGGAGTACCAACACTTTTATGTCCTTGGCTTGAATCCTCAAGGTCCAGTGTCTCAACAGAATTTTCATTTTGGTCTCATCTGCCTCACTTGTCCACCCCTGGGCCAGTTGGCAGTTATACTGAAAACCGGAAATTTTCCTTAGAAGAGAGAAAGAGTATTTGTCAGGTAAACCAAGGAAATGTCCATTATAGGAAGTTAGGCCTTTTGTCATGGTACTCCATTAGCACCCTCCTGACTGTTAAAGAAAAAAAAAATATTGTGACACCCATTAAAGAGAGTAAGGAAGATTTTATTCAAGGGATGCTACTATGATGAGATTTTATTGTATAGTATGGGAGAGAAATCTGGCTCAGCTCAGACAAATGGAGATTTACAGCTAAAGAGCATGGTGGGGATCACTGAATGTAAAATTAAGATGGAACATCAAGGGTAAGGATGAAGGGATTCTGGCTAAACCATCTGGACAGTAATATTGTTGAAGGAAGGCTAGGGTCATAAACTATTGAGATCAGGGGATAAGGAATTTTTTAAAAGACTTATTAATACATTTTAGAGAGAGGGAGCAGGGGTAGGGGTAGAGGGAGAGGGAAAGAGAATTTTAATCAGACTCTTCACTGAGCATAGAGCCTGAGGTGAGGCTTAATCTCAGGACCGTGAGATCATGACCAGAGTAGAAACCAAGAGTCAAACGTTCAACCAGCTGCACCAACCAGGTGCCCTGGGAATAAGGGATTGGATCAGATATTAAGGGTTATAGATACTGAAGCACCTGGGTGGCTTAGTTGGTTAAATCTCTGGCTTTGGCTTGGTCATGATCTGATCCCAGGATCAAGCCTGGCATTGGGCTTGCTGCTCAGTGGGGAGTCTGGTTCTCTCTCTCCCTCTGCTATTCCCCCTGCTCAGGCTCTCTCTCTGTCAAAATAAATAAATCTTAAAAAAAAAAAAGTGGTATGATACCAGGGGTGAGAGATAAGGAATTTGATCAGATATCAAGAGTAGGATAGAAGATTGCTGAAAAATGACCAAGCAGATTTCTTGCTAAAACTGGGCTAAGTGGGCGGAGCCTAAGGTCAAGGCTAGACAGAAAGAGGACTCAGAGGAACTTGACTCGAGTCTGGTCAAGGAGAAAATCTTCATCATCCATGACCATTGTATTTTCTGCAGTCACACATTTTATTAATTCTTTTATCAGACATTCAGTGAACGAGAAACATGAACGCAGCAGCAATAATATAACAAATGTAAGCGCTCTAGAAGAGACAAAGGCAGTATGGGAATCCACCTCATCAGATTTAGAATATGCATGACTCCATGACTGAATTACTACCACTGCTTGACTGTTGAGATTAAGATGTAGTACAGAGGATCAGAGGGAAGGGAGGGAAATCTGAATGGGAGTCATCAGAAAGGGAGACAAGCCATGAGGCACCTTTAACTATAGGAAACAAACTGAGAGTTGCTGGGGGGGAGGGGAGTGGGAGACATGGAGAAACTGGGTGATAGGCATTAAGGAGGACACGTGATGTGATGAGCACCAAGGGTTATCCACAACTGATGAGTTACTGAATTCTCTGAAACCAATGATGTACTATCTAATGGCTAATTGAATTTAAATATCTAAAAAAGGCACTTCAAAAAAAAAGATGTAGCATAACTCACAATATCCTTTGAGTGGAAGAATGTGCGGACTTTCCACACCTCTGCTGTCCAAGTCCCATGGCTAGTAGCCACATGTGGCTAATGACCACTTAAAAGGTGGCCAATTCAAATGGAGAAATGCTGTAAAAGCAGAATAAACACTGGCTTTCAAAGACATATTGTAACCAAAAGTCAGAGAGTATTGCCACCCTCACATCACAAACATCGCATGACTTCTACAGCTAATGAGAGTGGGACCCAAGATGAGAGAGGTCAACCTGAAAGTCCATGATGTCAGAAAGAACATGGAGAAGAAAGAGTCACAATCCTGGAGTGGATGGGCTGAGGACTGTCAGAATGCCTTTTTTTTTTTTTTTTTTTTTTGGTGATTCTGTATACGGACAAGGAGAATTCATTGGAGATGACATCTGTATGCCTCACATTTTCAAGGGAAAATTATGAAAACGCATATAGACCCACAGCCATAGTTTAATTATGTTTGAAATATATTCAGAACTACTCCAGTCAGTAAATTGCATATTTTCACATTTAGCTTCTCAATTTTCTCTTCGGCACCTCCCATTCTTGAAATCCCAACACAAATCACATCTCTTGCCTAAGGACCATAAACTACCTCACTATCAAAGGCTACAGTTCATTCATTCATTTGATTCATTCAAAGCAACCTAATCTTGAGTGATGTCTTAGGCGCTCTTCTAGGGACTGGTGACACGGTGAACAAAATAGGTAAAAATCTCACTTTCATGGAGCCTCTCTGGTATTTAGGGGAAAATCTTTCCTTATCAACATGAAAATACTTTTTATGGATGTTGCTTAGAATTTCAGTTTTTTTTTTTCTTGACAGTATCTCAGGTGATCATCTTTGAGGTGGTTCTCCTGAAAATATTTTTGGGGGGTACTGACTCGACTTTCTGAGTCAGACACTTTCCTAAAGACAGGGGTCAAAGGAAAAGTGACAACTGTCACTCTTGCAGTAAGAACAGGGATCACAATGCTTGAAACAGATATGCTGCTCAGCTGTCAGAAAGTCCACAAGGCTCCAAATGTGTGTGGCCAACTAACGGAACCTGTAACTCAGAGGTTATCATCCTGAGAGCAATGGGAAATCCCTCTAGTTAAGGACTCTCCTTGACGGAAGCTTGACAATGGCCTTGATTTACTTACTATGATGTTTAGGTAATTATACACATTAAGAAAAGTGCACAAGGCACTTACATTTCCATGATACCATCAAAGATATTGTTGTTTTATTAAAATGTTACATCTAGAGTTGTAACGTATAGAGTAGTTAAGTCAATCACTATGAGGTACAGGTGAGACTATTGTAACAGCCATACTTCCATAAAAAAGAAAAATTTTTTGTGGTTTCTGATCTAGGAATCAGCCAGTGAATAATTCTATATCAGTGTCCAGTTACCGGGCTAAACATGTAATCTATTTATATTTCTGAGGGTAAGCAGAATTGTGATCACTGAGCCAGCTGTATTCTAGTAACTACTCATTTACCCAACATAACAGATATAAGAAGGTAAAAGGCTTCTAAGGAGACTGGTTACTTATATTTTGAACCACATTTTGGCAGGTATAACTTGCAACTTGTGCTTAGTGGTAAGATTTCTGATATTTACTTTCTCCTTCCTTTGGCAAGTCAAGTTAGTTAAAAAGTAATTAGAGTAGAGTCCATTGTTTTTCTTAAATGCTTACAGAGATATAGAACTCTCAAGTTTCTTTACTAGACAGGATTAGATCACATTAGTGATAAAGATCAGAATGATTTACATTGCTAAAACGAGAACTTCCTGTCAGTTTGGAGAAAGCTCATTTTTATAACCAACATATTGGCTGGGCTAGAGATTAATGAGTGCTATGGGTGGGGTGATGAATGTGATATATTCAATGACCTGTGGAATTTGTTCTGTAATTTCCCCACTCCTCTGGTCAGCAGAGCGTCTTCTTCAGTACCCAGCACTGCCCATAACTGCATTCAGAAAATCACTCTCCAAAAATGGTTATTTGTTTTGCCTTTTTTATAATTTTTTAAAACATTTGATTTATTTACATGTCAGAGAGAGGGAATGAGAGCACAAGCAGGGGGAGCAGGAGAGGGAAGGGGAGAAGCAAGCTTCCTGCTTGGTGGGATTGCACAAGGGCTGAAGAAGACAGAATGGGAAGGGGACAAGGAGAATAGTGGGTTTCAGATTCTTGGGAACAGAGCCCACATCTATTTCTATGTTTATCTCACTGCTATAAACCCAGGTCACAGCAGAGTGCCTGCAGCAGAGTCATGGAAGTGCTCCAGAACTGATAACTATTGCTATTTATACTACTAACATTCCTCCACAAAGGGCCAAGTGTCATAGCTTCTCCCAGTTCCCCACACTGAACGCAATGAAGAATCAAACTATCGGGTGGAGGATGGCGAGGGGCATTTAACAGGACCCAGATCACAGGAGCCATATTGTATTGCAGGACCAGGGGTCTTACCAGTGACTAGGTATTCACTCCTCTTGAGAGGCTAGCTCCTTGGATCTCCCTCTTCAATCCTCTGAACCCATGTCTGGCATCAGAAACAAAAGTAAACATAACGTATCGCCCTTGTTTATTTTTTACTATTATTTGTTACAGAGGAAGAGAGAGATCACAAGCAAGGGGAGCTGCAGGCAGAGGGAAGGCAGGCCCCCCACTAGAGCCTGGTATGGGATCCAATCCCAGGACCCTGGGATCATGACCTGAACCAAAGGTAGATGCTTAACTGAGTAAGCTACCCAGGCGTCCCTTATTGTCCTTCTTTAAAATTTAATGTATTCTCTCTCCCTCTCTCTTTGTCCCCACTCTGTCACTCATACTCACACAATCACAGAGTCACAGACAATAGCAAGGCATTTCCCATTCTAATTCGCTAAGGCACTGTGAGCTTAAGCTCAACAGAATCACTTTGCCAGCTGCTGCTCTACCGTGCCCTGATCCCTTCTCTATCCCCAAGCTCGATCTGTAACTCAAGTGTCATGGTGGTGGCTCTTTCTGCCCTCCCTCCACAAGGCTGTCATCAGCACACTCTTCCCCGTGGCTCCACTCCCCAGCACTGGCTGCCTTTGGTCTACGGGTATGCCCTCTCCTAGAGCTTTTCCACTCTCCCTGAGGGGAAGACAACCCTTACTTCTCCCCGGTGGCTGTCACGTGTCCGCTATATATTGTGACGATCAGCCCGATTAAGAGATTGGGAACTAAAAGACCGGCTTCTGCTTATGGATCAAACTAACTCTGGGGCTTGGCACACATGACAGCAGCACATGGTGGTAGAACTGAGATGGTTAGGGAGTTAATCTGCATTTTCACATCTGGTCAGCAGCAGAACAAAGAAGACACCCCAGATCTCCTATCTCCCAGAACAGTACTCTTCAAGTAACTTACAGCACCATCCTTCTCCAGCTTTGGAAGTGGCACTTTTCCAACCCCAAAGTCTTGATTCTAGGCAGCACTCCGAGAGATACTCCCTCCAGAATCACCCCTGGCTGGAAGTAGTGGTCGGCCAAGGCCTCCCAAATATCTTCCCTTCAGAGTTGCGCTTGCATCAAACTCAAAACTGTGGCACGTACGGGACTTTCCTGTCAGCCTCTAGCTCTAATGACCTATTGGACTTCAGAGGTGCTCTTTTATACCCACTTACCTTATAACATCAACGTGTGACTCCTCTAGAATTCTCTCCATGGCTTTTCTCCTGTACTAATTGTTATGGACTGAATTGTGTCCCCACAAAAGTCATATGAAGAATTCCTAATCTCCAGTGTGACTGCATCTGGAGATAGGGCCTACCTAGAAGGAGGTACTGAAGGCTTGGTGAGGTCACAGGAGTCCTAATCTGCTAGGACTGGTGTCCTCATAAGGGTGAAACACATGAAAGCACTCCCCCTACCTCCCCTCTGGGGGCCCACAGAGAAGAGGTCATCTGAGGGCACAGTTGAAAAGGTAGTGATCTATAGAACAACAAGAAAAAGCTCACTGGAGACCAACCTTGCTGGCACCTTGATCTGGAACTTCTGGCCTCCAGATCTGTGCGAAAATACATTTCTGACATTAAAGCTCTCCAGCCTGTGTTTGTCTGTCCCCGACGGCCTGGCTCCAAAGCCTCAGAGATTGGGGACAGTGAGGAACACCATAGGACTAACCCTGCCACCCTGAAAGGAACCATGCCATTTGGAACTCCAGAAAGGATTCAGAGGAACTGAAATCTGCATTCCTACCTCTGGACAGCCCCATATTCAGCAGGCCCCTGGATGCAAACCTGGAGCTTGACACTCAACCTGAACAAATCCCTCGACTGCCCCCTCCCCCAGAAAGATGGACAGAGTGCTGGCAGATCGGGCCTGCCATGTTGTGGTCCCTAACCATAACCTTTGGTTTGCTTTTCAAGATTCTGACCCCAAAGGCCTTGCAGTAGGTGCCCTACAATTTGGGGACACATGGGCAATCCCAGAGGACTCAGCCTGCTGCCCAGAAGGAAACTGTGCCATTTGGAACTCCGGAAAGGATTCAGAGGAGCAGAAATCTGCATGCCTAGCTAAGGACACACCCACACAGAGCTGACTCCTGGACACAAAGCCAGAGCCAGACACTCACCCTCACCTCCACTGTCAACTCAGCCACCCAGACAGCTCTCCATGGGGTCTTCAGATCAGCCCTGCCATGTCCCTGGTTCCTAACACTAACCCTTGGATGGTTTCTGTAATGATCTCCTCATTTCAGGTTATGTGGTGGTTCTGCAGGACATTGTCCTGGTGTGGGATCAAACACACTGAAGCATCCCGTGTGAAGTGGCAAACGTGGTAAAGAAATGACGGCTGGGGAATCTGAGTGTGGAGACAGCACGTATTTGTGCTGCTATAACAAGCTGACTGCACTTTGAAATCACCACAGAGGAAATGAATCTTCCAAATATCCATGTTAGCACGATGACACGGAAGCAGAGAGAACATCAGACTTTGGGATGGAGGCCAAGCCCTCCCAAATCCAGGTCACCCAACATGGAGAGGACACATGTTAGCAAGAGACTCGTGGGAGAATTAAATCATGGGCCCCTGTATCTCAGGTGCAGTAGAAGCAGTGGATTTGGAATTTCAGTTTTTCCACAACGTTCCACCACAAGCTGGTTAGAACTGTGCAAAAGCAGGAAAGGAAGCCCCAGTAAAGTGGACTGGGGATGCCAGAAGGGGAGGCTGGAAGGGAGCGCCTGGTGCTCAGTGCCCATTACAGACCCCACATTGCAATCCCCCACAGAAGAGACTCACCAATTCCAGGCCTCACACGGGAAGCTGGAGGTTCATCTCCTGACTTTTTGTAGGAGCTTTGCAGCTCAGCTGGTGAGAATTCTCCATCACCCTGCCTTTCTCCAAGGGACTTTCCTTCAAGCACCCTTCCCAACTTCTTCCTCCTCCATGAAATAATGTTCCTCTCCTTTGTTTCTCGCACTTGCCTGTGATGGGACCTTAGCTTGCTCAGCCCAGACTGCCATTCTCTGCTCTTCCCAATTAAACCCATGCTGCTGGTCAAATAACTGGCAGATTGAGTTTAAGGCCAATTGAACTAATAAATTCAAAAACTTGCAAGGAACAAAATCAATATGCACAAATTAGTGGCACTCCTACGTGCTCGGAAGGAACCATCAAAAAGAGACTGCGGAGAACGATCTCATTTACACCTGCATCCAAGACAGCAAGATACCCGGGAGGCCCCTGAACCAAGAAGGTGACAGACCTGTCATCTGACAGCCCTGCAACAATGACGACAGACAGGGAGGGGTACACACGGAGATGGGGAGGCACTGTGCTCAGGGTAGAACCCACACTGGGAAAATACCTACTCTCCCCAAAACCGTCTACAGAGTCCTCACTCTGGCTCCCGAATTTCCGGACTCGGCGCAAGCCTGGAGTGGGTGTGGACACGGGAAGGACCCCGCAGGGCTGAGGTGGGGAGAGCACAAGCACCGAAACAGGCGGACGCTCCCTGACCTCAGACCATCTGAGGAGCCCCAGGAACCGAATCCGCGAGCACACAAACACAGATGAGGACCTAGGAGCACCCGAGCCCAGAAAGGGGGGACCCCACAGCCCCGCGCACAGCACAGCAGGAGTCCACGTCTCCTCACACAAAACGACGGAAGCCCCAGTGTCTACATAGGGCTCCCTTTCTCTGTGGGGTCCTGAGACCACGAACCCCTTGACAGTCCACTCAGGCGGCTTCTCCTCAGCTCCTCCAGCATCTGGTCCTTAGGAGGTTGGACTGCTGCCAGTGTGGGCGCGTCCTCCACAACGGGTCCGGTCAGTGTGGATGCAGAGCCACACCCTCCTCAGCTTGTCCTGTCAGGGTGGGAGGCGCCCCACATTCTCCAGAAGTCTCCACAGTGGGTCCTGAAAAGGCAGGGCTCAGGTCCCAGCTGTGGCTGTGCAGCCTGGGCTCAGGGCGGGAGCTGGGGTCTGGCGCCCTCTGCAGGCGGTGCAAGGCAGTGCAGGACTGTGGGAGCTCACCCTTCAGTGGAAGGTCCTGCTCCCTCCTGGGGTCCAGCTGACGCCATTTCATTCCGGAAATTCAAGCTGCATGGAGCCCAATACCCCCCAACTCCCCCACAAATAGCTAAGGAACAATGAATTGGAAACAATGTGGAATTACAACAGTCCTTGACCCAAACAGTGTCACTGAACATGGCCCTGATGCGGACCCACACTCTGACCTCAACTTGGTCTCAAGCCTGGACCCTACCCTAATCCAAGACCCTAACCCTAGCCCCCAACCCAAACAATGTTCACAAAAATCAAGAGGTAGAAACTGCAAATATCCATCAATGGCAAGTGCATAAGCAAAGTGTGGTAAAGGGTTTGAATTTGGGTTCAGGTTCAGGTTCTAGTCAGAGTTCTAATCAGGCTTTGGGTTTAGTGTTATGGTGAGGATTTAGAGTGAAGGACAAGGGAACAGAGTTATAGTTTAGGGCTTTAAGTTTATGATTTAGGCTTTAAGACTCAGGGCTTATGGGATAAAGTTCAAGGTCAAATTTGGGGTTTGACTTCATGCTGAGATTTGGGTTCAGGTTTCATGACTTGGAGGTCTGGTTTAGGGTTTGGGTTCTTGGTTCAGGGCTTGGATCCAGGGCTCAGGTACAGGCTTTGGGTTCCATTCCAGGTTTGGGATTCAGGGTTCTAGTTTGGGCTTTAAGGTCAGCTTAGGTTTCAGCGTTGGTAGGGTTTAAGGTTAGGTTTAGGGATGACACATTTTCTTCAGTTGTCATCATGGACAAAATAATTCTATCTGAAGTTTCTAAGTCAGAAATGTATTTCATCTGGGGGCGCCTGGGTGGCTCCGTGTGTTAAGCCTCTGCCTTGGGCTCAGGTCATGATCTCAGGGTCCTGGGATCGAGCCCTTCATCAGGCTCTCTGCTTGACCGGGAGCCTGCTTCCCCATCTTTCTCTCTGCCTGCCTCTCTGCCTACTTGTGATCTCTGTCTGTCAAATAAATAGAATTAGTAAAATCTATTATATGATCTTTTACAAACCATTTCCTATCTTTGCATTTCTTGTGCCAAGACAGACAGGGGTTATTTAAAACCCTGAAGAGAGTGCTCTTGCTTTTAAATTGCCTGTAACCTTCGTGTAATAGATTTATGATTGATAATAGATTTAGTTAAAATATAACTATTTAAAATATTTACTCTCAGTAAACGATTTCAACCTATGCTCATTTAAGTAACTTGGTGCATAATCCCTTTTCTATTAAACCATAGTGCAAGGACCAATGCAGCGTTTCCAGGAGAACCCCAAGCTATTTTTCTAGAATGGCTGTATGCTTATATATGGCGTCCTGTTTTCACTCCCTTTGTGGAGCACCTACCCTGGAGGTCATGTAATAACCAATGACCAAAAAAACAAACAAGAAACCCAAACATCCAGGTCGAAGTGCCATCCCTGCCTGGAGTGGAGGAGACTGCTCAGACAGATCCCAGGCAGGCATCTCAGCCCAGGCCTGTGTTGGGGAAGCTGGTTCCTGGCTTTGGGCGCAAACTGGAAGCCAGCAAACTGACCCAAGAGTGCAGCCGGCGTTTAGGACTGATGATCTTTTGGCAGCCAGGCTGCGCGTGGACACCCGCTCAGGGAGCCAGGCTAGGCGGCTGCCCAGCGCAGGCGCTGGCAATGCAGCAGCATGCCAGGGCTTAGCCCCGCACCCCAGCATGGGCTCCGGCCTCAGAAGTGAGGGGGTGGGGCCAGCGTAGAGAAGGGTCTTTGCTAATTTCCAAAGCTGGAAGTGAGCTCTCAGAGGACTCAGGAGGGAGGGGGGCGGGGGCGGGGGCGGGTCGGGGGCGGCCGGGAGAAGGGGCTTTGCTAATTGCCCAGGCGGGAAGGAGGGGCGCGCAGCGCCAGGGTGCTGTGCTGCAGCCCATTCGGGACTGCAGGACCCACCATACTCGCTGCCCCTGCACTCTCATGCTCCAGCCTAGCCCATGAGGCCCTGGTGTCCTGTTCCCGTTCCCGCCGCCTTCTGCCCCTCCCCCCCCAATGGCTTCTCTGGAGGACCCTCTGCTCACCACGACGCGCCCTCACCTGAAGCAGAAAACGCGGTCCAGAAGCTGGGCATGGGATGTTTGGGCCCCAGCCTCCCGCCAACCCCAGGGCACCAGGACCACCCCAGACGCTGTGCCACACCCTGTCCGCAGGGGGTCAGGCGGGGACAGCGCCACAGGAGGTACCCCCCCCCCGCCAGAGGGCAGGCTAGCCCCCATAGTTCGGCACCCCCAGGCACTTTTCAGATCCTCCTGCCATTTCCAGGGCACCCAGAACCCAGAGAGTGAGGCCTTGGGTGCTTTCTAGAGACAGATTCAAGGCAATTTTTCGACTTTGGGACTCAGAGTTAACATAGTTTTCATTTGTGATTATTATTTTTTGTGGGTGCCATAGCTTTTCTTTTGACCTATGGTTGTTTTCACTCCCGGTTCTGAAGAAGCCCCTAAATCCTAACCCTGTTGAGGACTCTGAAAGCTCTCAGAGCAGCAGTGCTGGGGGACAGTGTGGACACATGTTTTGGTTTCTCCTCTGGCCTGCTTCTGTGGCAGCCCCGCTCTGTCCTCCTCAGACTTCAGAGCAATATCTGAACAAGTGGAGAAGCGACCAGGGGGTCAGGAAGGTGGCCACCGAAGAGTGACTTCTCTGGAGGGTGGCTGAGCTAGCAAGTGAGCATGTTAGTCCAGCTCTGCCTGCATTCAGTATGGAGCTGAACAGGGGCCAGGGAAGGGGAGGAGGAGCAGAGAGCAGGGACAAAGGGACCAAAGAGGAGATTCAGATGAAGGGAAGTAATGGGGAGGAAAGAGAAGAAACTCTAGAAGACAGGTATGTAGAAAGGAAAAGGGATGAAGTGGGCATTGGGAAAGGGCACCACCAGGGAAGGAGAGAGGGGAAGGAAAGAGGGAGGAAGAGAGGAAAGGGGAAAGGAAGAAGGGAGGAGTCAGCATGCCAGGGCTCCCCCTGCATCTGAAGAAGAGGTGGCTGCTCCAGCTTGTCAAACAGGGTGCTCACTCTTTGGCCCCAGTTTCTGCTCCCAGTGCTACTGGGCTTTTCAAGGAAGGCAGGCTGTCCCTTGGGACCTACTGGAGCCCACTGGAGCCCACAGGAGGGTGGGAGAATTAAGATGCCACCGGGTACTGTCCTGAGCTGCTCCCAGCCACCAGCCTCACCACATGGTGCAAGAGGGACCCCAGAACAAAGGAGGGATACAGGCCAGCATGTCTGCTGGTGGCCCTGGGCACTTAGCTCATCGCAGTGAACCACACGGCCTCCTCAACCCACGCTTTCAAAGCCTCCTTCTTCGTTTCTGGCTTTCATGTCTGTAGGAACATGAGCCAGATCTAACTCGTCTCCGACAGACAATTCTGACTCACCCCGTGTCAGATTTTTATGAGTGGCTGTGATAGAGTAAGATAGCAATGCTCCAACAAACGGACTGTTTCCTCCCACTTGACCTCAACAGTCTTATACATTTTCTTAGCGAAAACATCTTGTCTCCTTCCATTAAGCTCATAACGTGGTCTAGGAGTATACATGCGCCTTCGGTAGATGCGAAGCGATACAGAGGTCTTTTTTTTTTTTTTTAAATTTTACAAGGTAAAGTCAGTGAACACATCCAACTTGACCAATACGTCTCTAAAATGTCAATCCAGGCAAAGCTTTTTCTGCCTACAGTTTGGAGCCTACGTGGTGACATTTTTAAAATGCTTTCAGTCCCTCAGTGAGGCTCTTAGAAGCTAGCCAGGGCTTACTACGTGCCAGGCACTGTGTCAGGTGTTGGAGCTAAAGGGAAAGAGAGCTTGGAGGCTAGCTGGGGAGGGACATCCATGACACAAGCACAGCTAGAAACGGAGGCCAGTGCTAGAAAAGAGAGAGCAGGCTGCATGGAGAGTGTGTACCATGGGGCTTGTGAGCTCACGAATAAGTGGGAGTAACTGGAGTGGGGAGATGGGGGAGAGAAGAGGGTCTTCCCATCAATGGGAATCACCTGTGCTTGGAGGCAGGTGGCATGAGAGGTCTCCACAGGAAGAAGGAGGCAGTGTGGTTGAAGGGCAGAGAGATGGGGCAGAACAGGCATCAGTCAGTTGGAGGGGTATGAATAGACTGATGGGAGGATTATGGGTGCCTTTGGAGGACTGAGAATTTGTTAGAAGATCAGTGCAGATTTCTATGGAGACAAATGCCAGGAACTGATAGGTCTTTGAAAGGTCACTCTGGCTGCCTTTTGGCAAAGGGGTTGGTAAAAGGCACTTGCAGGTGTGAACACACCAGGTGGGAGGTGAGTGCAGGAAATCGGGTGAGGGAGCATGGGAACTTGGTCCCGGGGTATATAAGGGAGAATAGCCTTTAAGGAGTTCCACAAATTGGCACCAGCTGTGGCTTCATTACAGAGCTGGAAGGGGGAGGTGGGTGTGTCCTGGAGGTTACAGAAATTACATGAGAAAGGGAAGTCTTTTTAGATCTCTTTTTCAACTAGAGGAACTCTCACCTTATTGATAGAATTCCAGAGTGGGAACCAATGATATGAGGACATCTTTGAAATGTCTGAATATGTTCTTCGACATCTTTGCAAGTGACGAGGAGACCTTGACCTTAGGAGGCCTTGGCCCTCTTTGTAGCCAGAAAGATTTCACCTACAGATTTGGGTTCTCCCTTTTAAAGTCAAGGAGTCAGTCCTTCCAAAGGACACCTCCTATCATTTTACCCTCTCATCATACCTCACGTGCTGGCATCTCCAAGACCCTCTGTTCCAGGTTGAGAGTATCCACTTTGGCCGGGCTGGTCTTGCCAAGAACACCACCACAGGAAATCTAGAGCCTGTAGTGCTATTAATAACATCATCTAAGACTGTGTTTGCTGCCCTCTTGGCCTCTTCCCACCATGACTCACTGAAGCTTTTTACACATTGTATCCATTATGCTATAGTTCCCAAAGGTCATCTTCTCTAGTGCCATTAGTTTTTAGGGGACCAGGCAAACCTTAAACTTGTCCCCCTTAATTGGATCCCTGTGCCCCCACAATCTCTTTGAATGCCTTTCACCATGATCCTTGAATGAGATCTGAGACCACTGCTGGTACCTAACACTTCTTGGCACCTTGTCTGCTAGGTTCTTGGAAGAGGAGGTGGCTATGGAGGTGAGTGGGAATGGGAGTGGGAGGATTTCTCCCTTCACTTCCCTTTTTGTGTTTTCAAATAATGGGTTTTGAGGGGGAGGGAAAGGTTAACCAGACCATTTATTTTCCATCTCCCATCGATAAAATGTCACACAGGAGAGAGGTGGCAGAAACGCACTTTCAGGTTAATTTTTTTACAAGGAAGATTGACTTATGAACCTACTTTGTTATTCCCTTTCATTCAATTTCCCTGTACCTCCTTTTCTATGAAGTGTAACGGTAACCCATTATTATTTTTATTGTTGGCACGTGCTTTGTGAACCATAAAGTGTACGCTATAAATGGGAGCGCTTTTCTTTTTTTTTTTTTTGTAGTTTACGAAAAACTAATATTTTTTAAATTAATTTTTTATTTATTTTCAGCATAACAGTATTCATTCTTTTTGCACCACACCCAGTGCTCCATGCAAGCAGTGCCCTCTATGATACCCAACACCTGGTACCCCAACCTCCAAATCCCCCGCCCCTTCAAAACCCTCAGATTGTTTTTCAGAGTCCATAGTCTCTCATGATTCAGCTCCCCTTCCAATTTCCCCCACCTCCCTTCTCGTCTCTAACTCCCCATGTCCATGAAAAACTAATTTAAAAACATTCATCCACCAGAGTACCCAAAGGGCTCCCATATAAACTATCTGTCGTTACATTATGTCCCGATGTGGAGCTCGATCCCAGGATCCTGAGATAATGACCTGAACTGAAGGCAGAGGCTTTAACACACTGAGCCACCAGCCCCAATGTATTCTCTTCAGTACCAGAATTTGTAACCAATTGACAGATGAAAAAGGAGGCAGTCAAGTGAAAAACAATAGGTCTTAGACCTGCAAGAAATTTGAATTAGATGAATTCAGCTACTCAGGCACTGTTTCACATTTTCAGATCTCTGCAGAAAAGGGGTTAACCTTTTTACAGCATGTAAAAGAGAAGACTATAACACATACTATGTGTAAGCATGTAAATATCAAAAAATATCCCATTAGATGCTAAGACACACAGGGCCTATATTTTCTCTCAAATTCATGAATATGTAGGAGCAATAAGTGAGAAGTGAATGTATACTCTTCACTTCTAAAGAAATCTAAAATATGACTTTCTATGGTTTGTGTCTCCATATTCCTTTATTGCCAGTTTGAACAAATCCACATGCTTTGATTCAAAGGTAATAAATTCCTCTTATTTGGAAACATGATGTTTATTTTTATTCTCTCACCCTTAGCAGGTGGTTTCATTTTAGCACACTTCAGAGTTATAATTTCATGCTTATTAAAAACATTTATTATGATCTACATAGATGAATGAAACTTTTATTTTATTAAATTATTTGACAAAAAATCTGTTATTTTTAAAAATGTATTTCCTTTAGGGTTATTTTAGAGCGTTCAGAGAGGATCTAGGAGTGTGGTATTATGTAGTTTTTAAGTAGGTATGAAATGGTTATTTATAGGATTGTTTCTTTAAGGCTTATGTATATTGTCCATTATATGCTATAAAATATTTTGAAAGTAAATTTAAGGTATGTTTTACATAGTTTATTTTTTGGAAATAAATATTGAAATGACTTGTGAAATTCAGTATATTCTCAACATTAATTTATTTTGAAATTTACCAGTTGTCTACTGAACTATTATATGGCAGATATTACTTCAGACTACACTGGTAAATGAAATACTTGGCTTTGTAGAACTTTTATTTTAATGGGTGAGACAATTCAAAGCTATAAACCTTAATAAAAATGGCATAGTGCATTCAAAAAGGATGAGTACAATGGGGAAAAAGAAAAACTCGATCAGGGTGAGAAAAATCAAGGTTGCTAGGCAGGGGATGGGGAGTTAAAATTTTTAATAGGAAGATCAGGGTAGTTACAATGAAGCTGACAATTGAACAAAGGTATGGAAAGGTGATGAATTTGCGCAGAACTATCAGCAATAAGGTCACTCCAGACAAAGGAATTGGCTATCTTGAAGGCCATAAGGTTGGATCATGCCTGGCATATCTGAGGAATAGCAAGGAGGCCACTGTGAGTGACTGAAGAGTAGCAGGGAAAGAGGTCACAGAGGTTAAATGAGTGGCTAGATCATGTAAAGCTTAGAAGTCATTGTAAAACTCTGGCTTTTATATTTGGAAACTTACTGTGTGATAGAATTTCTGCTAATAACTGAGAGTTCAATTGTCCATAAAATTTCAAGGACTCTTATTCTAGTAAGACAGAATGAAGAGAAAGAGTTCATATTTACACATGGTGTAACAAATGCTCAGAGATACAAGTGTAGGAAGCTATAGGATCACAGAAGAAGGCACTAAAATCACACCAATATATTTGATGACTGTGACTATATATAAATTTGTATTTTCTAGATTTTTTATAGTCATGGAATCACACTGTATATACTATTCATTGCCTGGCTTTTCTTTTCTCAGCATCATTACTTTGAGAATCTCCAATTGTAAATAGTTCATTTTGATGTTGAATAGTAATCTCTTTAATGAATAGATCATAATTTTTCTTTGCTCTATGGATGGACATTGATGAACATTTCCACTGTTTTCAATTCTTAAAAATAAAGCTGCTATGAAATTCATATACAAGTCCCTGTATGAACATAGGGTTTGTTTCTCTTGGTTAAATGCCTAGAAGTAAAATGGCTATTTTTGTAACTGCAACATATTTTTCATTTAAAAAAATTTTGAAACTATTTTCCAAAGTGGTTGTATCATGATATATGCCAACAACAGTTTAGATTTTTTGTTTCTTCTCAATCTAGCTCAGACCAAGTACAATTAGCCTTTATAATTTTAGCCATTCTAATAGATATGTAAGCATGTCTCATTATGATTTTAATTTGTATTTCTTTAATGTCTAAATGTTGAGAAATTTGTCATGTGCCTATAAGCCATCCATATACTTTTGGTGACATGTCTCTTCCATTATTTCCTTCACATGTAAAATTGGATACTCTGTTTGGTTATTAGTAAGGTTTTTTATTTTTATTCATATTTAAATAATCAGAGTAGATGTCCATTATCAGATATGTAATTTGGAAATCGCTTGTCCATCTTTACAGTTTCTCAATGGAGCTTTGATAGCTGTGTCTTTCAAGAAATATGCTACTTCTTTCCTGGTACACGGAGGTATGACTACAACATTATCAATGTTGACCTTTGCAAAGAAAATCATGGCTTAAGATATATGTAGTCTGCAGTTGTTGGGAGTGTTCACCATCCTTGCCTCTAACTCATCTCTCACTGCCCACACATTCAGATATAGGGGAATATTGATTGACAAAATATTAATTGCCAAATAACACTAGTTGGAGAATAAGAAAAATGCAGGCACCTGATTATATAATATTACATAAATAAAATGTGTTTTTATAAGTGCTATTAGAAGTAAATTCCTCTATACTTTAATCACACAGAATGATGGAATCCTAGATTTTTTTTTCTTGTATTTACTAAGAAAATGATCATGCCTCAAGTATATTAAAATGGAATAGGGAAAATTAAAAATTGTTTTAAGATGATTTGTGTGTGTTGTGCATATGTGAGAGAGAAAGTGAGAGAGAAAGATAAAGAAAAAGAGAAAGGGAAAGACAGAGAGGTGGCTGCAGTGAATTGATGAGTTGGAGGATAGATTTTAAAGTTTTGTCTTTTGCTTTCTACATTTCTTTTTCCTTAGGTTCAAGAGAACAATCAGTAATATCTCAGAAGCCTGCTGGTAACATCAGCAGAAAGAATTAGAGGTTCCCAGAAAATTAAGATGACATATAGTTTTCCTGACATAAGAAAAGTCATTTTTTGTCCCCAGCTATTTTCAATGATCTATACCCCACCTGTGTACTTGCCCAAGCACACTTCTTCCAAAACTTCCTGGGAGGTTCTTACAAAGAAATGCAAAAACCTCACTCCTTAAGGATTTTGAGGGAACAAGGCAATGGGAAAACTAACAGTCACCACCAGACCAGGAAATAGCCTAAGCTATTGAGACAATAAATCAGTGGCAAAACTCCTAGTGCTATTTCAAAAGCAATCAAGGCCTTGCATTCCTTGTCCCAGAAAATGAGCCCAAGACCCCATCTAGTTTCTATCTGCTCTTGAAGCCTGCAGAGTCCCTTTCCCTTGTCCAACAGTTACCTCTGCTTTATTCTAACGTTGAAGTTTCTGCCCTCGGTGGAATACAAGCTTCATTCAGGTGAACATGCAATACATATTGCACAAATACATATGTGGATGTGCATGCAGCCACAACCTTATGACCAACCATACATGGAATAATAAAACTCTCCCTTCTGAGTATTCATCTTAAATACTAAATAAAAATCTCTCTCCTGTTCAAACAGTCAAGGCTTTGGAACTTATTCCCTGTGATCTCCTTGTATGTTGTAAACAAAGATTCCTTTGTTTGACAACTCCACCTGTTTCTGTGATTCACCAAAGACTGACCTCAGTTAGGTCAGTTGCTGTAATGGCTTTCACTACTCTGATTCTACCTCTGCAAGTCTCCAAATTTAACTATTTTTTCTCCCAATTCCGCATGTTCTTGGCTTTAAACTGCAACTCTGAAGAGAAGATTTGCTTGTTTAAAAAAAAAATCAAGAAAAGGGAGTAGTAGTCAACATTGTTACTTTGAACTTCCTGCCCTACGGGGCTCTCCTGTTCTTTCTCTTTGACTTCCTGGACTAAAACGACAGAAATTTGGCAATACATCACTCCCCAATCCAGATTACTGCCAGAACAGTTTATACTCTTAGAAAAATATTAGTTTAAAAGATCACATAATTAAATACTTAAGCATGTAGTGTAATATAGTGGTTTACAAGAAATATATTTTGGTCATCTGAATATTTGGTTTTCAACCATGGCTACTGACTCACAGCTCCTAAAACTCTTGGGATTTCCTGTGATAAGGGTGAGAGAGGTGTGTTTTGTTCTGTTAATGAAGTGACCTTCAGACCTCACTCAAGGCAAGGGCTGTTTGCCTGAAGGACCAACCACTTGGTGAAAGCCTTCACAACTTTTTGCCCAACGTGCCTCCCCTTCCTCCCAATACAGGATTATCTGGGGAGGGAAGAGGATCTGGAGATTAGATCAGCAAATGACAATGATTTAGTCAGTCATGACTATGTCATGAAGCCTCCACAGAAAAGCTGAAAGGACTGGGTTCAGAAAGCTTTTAGTTTGTGAAATGTATGAAAAGGCAGGAAGAGTGGCAGTCTTACAGAAGGTAATAGAAGCTCTGTGCCCATTCTCCATACCTTGCCCTGTGCACTTCTTTATCTATCTATTGATTTAAATCTTCTATTATATCTTTTAATAAGCTGGCAAACATAAAGTAAGTATTTTTCTGAGTTTTGTGAGTCCCTGTAGCAAATTAAAAGAACGTAAGAAGTAGGCCACTGGGACCTCCAACCTGTAGTTGCTCAGTCACAAGCACAGGTAATAACCTGGGGCCAACAGTGAGACTGGCATCTGAGGTGGGGTTGGAGATAGTCTTGGAGGACTGATCCCTTAACTGATGAAATCTTACACTATGTTCAGGTAGATAGTGTCAGAATTTAGTTGAATACTTGGAGATCCTGCTGTTGTCTGAAAATTATTTGGCATTGTTGGTATGATGTCCTAAAACCCAAAAAGATATAGCTACCTCAAAATAAGAATACGGTTGACAGCTTATATATAATAAGTGAGTATTTCAGGGATTTAAAATATACCCAATAAATAATGTAAGGAAATAAGGAAAGATTTTGAAATAAAAACAAGAATAAGAACCTAGTGGTACTAATAGATTAAATATATGTAATCTAGTTGAATTAAGAATACAATGGATAGAATACATAATGGATTCAATAGAGATAAGAAGTCACTTAAGGATATAGTCATCTGGATACCAGCAAAGCATTAAAATTATCAATATAAAAGAGGTGTAAGATGTAGGTGATGTGTGTGGAACAAAAGCTAGAGAAGAAATTAGATTTCCTTACTACTCATAGCCTGTTGACAAGTCCTTGAAGCTCCTCTGGGGACTCAGCTGCTTCCATGTGGACACATCCACTCAGGGCAAAAAGCATTCTTAGTCCACCCCCCAGGATACTGAAAATCTACTTTCACATGTAAAAATTACTTTGGAAACTTCTTTATCTCTACTCCCCACCCCTGCCCTCAAGATATACATTGGCAATCATCTCCCAAGCATATACCCACTGATACACATCAGAAGAGTCTCTTCCCTGAGTTTTTACTAAATAGTAATAAATGACCTTTCCCTAACAATAGCTAGCCCCCTCAAGGTCCTGGAAACCTTGTTTATAAAATACCTTGGAGGCTTGTGCTATCCCTAACCTCCTCCCAAATTGAAAGTATATAATCAGCCACTCTTCATGACCCTCTCTCTCTACTCCAAATAAATAAATAAATATTTTTAAATAAAATAAAATAAATGACTTTTTTTAAATGAAAGAAGAAAAAGGAAAGAAATATTTGAATATTAATGTACATCTATTTCTCAAGCATAAAATAGTCAAGACACTGGATTAAAACTTACATACAAGAAAAGAAAGAAAATATTCATAACTAGAGTTGACTCTATGAATCCCAAACTAGGGCATACATACCAAAGACACACAAAAAAAATCACAAGTGTTAGAGAGAAAAAAAATAATTCATTAATAAAGAAACAAGAATCAGACTGACAGAAATTTTTTAAATAACATCAGATATAAAAAAGAATGAAGTAATAGCTTTATTATCTTGAAAAAAAATCACAAATGGAAACATTTAGATCCTTATAAAATGTCATTGGCATAGGAAGGCATAATAAAAAAAATATTTTCAGGAATACAGACCACAGATAATTTGCCTTAATTTGTGTAGGCAGCACTTAAATACTAATATTATTTTAACAGTTAAAATATACTCTATGATCTTTGAGGTTGGGGAAAAGAGGATGACCAAGTCATCTTGAAATAATTCAGTTTTATGAAAAAAGTAAAAAGATCAAAAAAAAAGACTTGTAGAAAAGAGAGATAAAACATATGCATAATAAAAATAAATAAATAAATAAACAGCTGGAGTGCCTGGGTGACTTAGTCGGTTCAAGTGTCTGCCTTCAGCTCAGGTGATGATCCTGGTATTGAGCCCTGCATCAGGCTCCCTGCTCAGTGGAGAGTCTGCTTCTCCCTCCCATTGAGAAAAAAAAATTTGACTTATTTATTTGAGAGAGATAATCTTTAAATTTTACTTATTTATTTGAGAGAGAGTGAGAAAAGAAAAACATGCACACAGCAGAGGGAATAACAGAGGGAGAGGGAGAAGCACGCCACTGAGCAGGGAACCCCCTGCGGGGCTCTATCCCAGGACCCGGGTATTATGACCTGAGCTATAGGTAGACACTTAACTCAGGTACCCCAATAAATACAATCTTTTAAAAAAAATAAATAATAATAAAAATAAATAATATTTCAGATAGTATGATTTTTTTTAATGTAAGACTTGGTATAAAAACAGGATGACATACTTGTCTAATTATAGCAAAAGACTTTGATAAGTTTAGATGCAGTAGTACATAAAAAATTTAACTTCTTTCATTAACTGATAATTTAATTAGATTAAATTAAGAGACATCAAAATTTAGAGAATCTAATAGTCCTGATCTATTAATAAATGTAGCCATCCTGACCCCAAAACAAGAGTCTTCAGTAAGTATATAAGCATAAGTTGAACATTTACACAAACAGGCCATTATTTAGGCCAGAAGTATATGCCAATAAATTCCTAGAGTTAAATATCAGGCTATATTTTCCAAGAATAAGGCAATAAAATTAGAAAACAATGACCAAAATATTAAATTCATATAATTGTAAGTTAACTTCATACCTAAAAAGAAATAATACAGCTAATTCAGAAATTTTTAGAATTACAGTACTTTGGTAATATCAACTATCAAAATGAGTAACGGACAGATGGGGCTAGCAAGAGACTCGTGGGAGGATTAAATCATGGGCCCCTGTATCTCATGTGCAGTAGAAGCAGTGGATTTGGAATTTCAGTTTTTCCACAACGTTCCACCACAAGCTGGTTAGAACTGTGCAAAAGCAGGAAGGGAAGCCCCAGTAAAGTGGACTGGGGATGCCAGAAGGGGAGGCTGGAAGGGGGCGCCTGGTGCTCAGTGCCCATTACAGACCCCACATTGCAATCCCCCACAGGAGAGACTCACCAATTCCAGGCCCCACAGGGGAAGCTGGAGGTTCATCTCCTGACTTTTTGTAGGAGCTTTGCAGCTCAGCTGGTGAGAATTCTCCATCACCCTGCCTTTCTCCAAGGGACTTTCCTTCAAGCACCCTTCCCAACTTCTTCCTCCTCCATGAAATAATGTTCCTCTCCTTTGTTTCTCGCACTTGCCTGTGATGGGACCTTAGCTTGCTCAGCCCAGACTGCCATTCTCTGCTCTTCCCAATTAAACCCATGCTGCTGGTCAAATAACTGGCAGATTAAGTTTAAGGCCAATCGAACTAATAAATTCAAGAACTTGCAAGGAACAAAATCAATATGCACAAATTAGTGGCACTCCTAGGTGCTCGGAAGGACCCATCAGAAAGAGACAGCTGAGAACGATCTCATTTACACCTGCATCCAAGATAGCAAGATACCCAGGAGGCCCCTGAACCAAGAAAGTGACAGCCCTGCAACAATGACGACAGACAGGGAGGGGTACACACGGAGATGGGGAGGCACTGTGCTCAGGGAAGAACCCACACTGGGAAAATACCTACTCTCCCCCAAAACCGGCTACAGAGTCCTCACTCTGGCTCCCGAATTTCCGGACTCGGCGCAAGCCTGGAGTGGGTGTGGACACGGGAAGGACCCCGCAGGGCTGAGGTGGGGAGAGCACAAGCACCAAAGAAGGCAGACGCTCCCTGACTGCAGACCATCTGAGGAGCCCCAGGAACCCAATCTGCGAGCACACAAACACAGACAAGGACCAAGGATCACCCGAGCCCAGAAAGTGGGGACCCCACAGCCCCGCGCACAGCACAGCAGGAGGCCACGTCTCCTCACACAAAACGACGGAAGCCCCAGTGTCTACACAGGGCGCCCTTTCTCTGTGGGGTCCTGAGACCACGAACCCCTTGACAGTCCACTAAGGGACTTCTCCTCACCTCCTCCAGCGTCTGGTCCTTAGGAGGTTGGACTGCTGCCAGTGTGGGCGCGTCCTCCACAACGGGTCCGGTCAGTGTGGATGCAGAGCCACACCCTCCTCAGCTTGTCCTGTCAGGGTGGGAGGCGCCCCACATTCTCCAGAAGTCTCCACAGTGGGTCCTGAAAAGGCAGGGCTCAGGTCCCAGCTGTGGCTGTGCAGCCTGGGCTCAGGGCGGGAGCTGGGGTCTGGCGCCCTCTGCAGGCGGTGCAAGGCAGTGCAGGACTGTGGGAGCTCACCCTTCAGTGGAAGGTCCTGCTCCCTCCTGGGGTCCAGCTGACGCCATTTCATTCCGGAAATTCAAGCTGCATGGAGCCCAATACCCCCCAACTCCCCCACAAATAGCTAAGGAACAATGAATTGGAAACAATGTGGAATTACAACAGTCCTTGACCCAAACAGTGTCACTGAACATGGCCCTGATGCGGACCCACACTCTGACCTCAACTTGGTCTCAAGCCTGGACCCTACCCTAATCCAAGACCCTAACCCTAGCCCCCAACCCAAACAATGTTCACAAAAATCAAGAGGTAGAAACTGCAAATATCCATCAATGGCAAGTGCATAAGCAAAGTGTGGTAAAGGGTTTGAATTTGGGTTCAGGTTCAGGTTCTAGTCAGAGTTCTAATCAGGCTTTGGGTTTAGTGTTATGGTGAGGATTTAGAGTGAAGGACAAGGGAACAGAGTTATAGTTTAGGGCTTTAAGTTTATGATTTAGGCTTTAAGACTCAGGGCTTATGGGATAAAGTTCAAGGTCAAATTTGGGGTTTGACTTCATGCTAAGATTTGGGTTCAGGTTTCATGACTTGGAGGTCTGGTTTAGGGTTTGGGTTCGTGGTTCAGGGCTTGGATCCAGGGCTCAGGTACAGGCTTTGGGTTCCATTCCAGGTTTGGGATTCAGGGTTCTAGTTTGGGCTTTAAGGTCAGCTTAGGTTTCAGTGTTGGTAGGGTTTAAGGTTAGGTTTAGGGATGACACATTTTCTTCAGTTGTCATCATGGACAAAATAATTCTATCTGAAGTTTCTAAGTCAGAAATGTATTTCATCTGGGGGCGCCTGGGTGGCTCCGTGTGTTAAGCCTCTGCCTTGGGCTCAGGTCGTGATCTCAGGGTCCTGGGATCGAGCCCTTCATCAGGCTCTCTGCTTGACCGGGAGCCTGCTTCCCCATCTTTCTCTCTGCCTGCCTCACTGCCTACTTGTGATCTCTGTCTGTCAAATAAATAGAATTAGTAAAAGCTATTATATGATCTTTTACAAACCATTTCCTATCTTTGCCTTCTCATGTGCCAAGACAGACAGGGATTATTTAAAACCCTGAAGAGAGTGCTCTTGCTTTTAAATTGCCTGTAACCTTCGTGTAATAGATTTATGATTGATGATAGATTTAGTTAAAATATAACTATTTAAAATATTTACTCTCAGTAAACGATTTCAACCTATGCTCATTTAAGTAACTTGGTGCATAATCCCTTTTCTATTAAACCATAGTGCAAGGACCAATGCCGCGTTTCCGAGAGAACCCCAAGCTATTTTTCTAGAATGGCTGTATGCTTATATATGGCGTCCTGTTTTCACTCCCTTTGTGGAGCACCTACCCTGGAGGTCATGTAATAACCAATGACCAAAAAAACAAACCAAAAACCCAAACATCCAGGTTGAAGTGCCATCCCTGCCTGGAGTGGAGGAGACTGCTCAGACAGATCCCAGGCAGGCATCTCAGCCCAGGCCTGTGCTGGGGAAGCTGTTTCCTGGCTTTGGGCGCAATCTGGAAGCCAGCAAACTGACCCAAGAGTGCAGCTGGCCTTTAGGACTGATGATCTTTTCGCAGCCAGGCTGCCCGTGGACACCCGCTCAGGAAGCCAGGCTAGGAGTCTGCCCAGCGCAGGCGCTGGCAATGGGGCAGCATGCTAGGGCATAGCCCTGCACCCCAGCCAGGGCTCAGGCCCCTGGAGTGAGGGGGCAGGGCCGGCGCAGAGAAGGGTCTTTCCTAATTTCCAAAGCTGGAAGTGAGCTCTCAGAGGACTCAGGAGGGAGGGGGGCGGGGGCGGGGTGGGGGCGGCCAGGAGAAGGGGCTTTGCTAATTGCCCAGGCGGGAAGGAGGGGCGCACAGCGCCAGGGTGCTGTGCTGCAGCCCATTCCGGACTGCAGGAACCACCATACTCGCTGCCCCTGCGCTCCCACGCTCCAGCTTAGCCCCAGAGGCCTTGGTGTCCCGTTCTCATTCCTGCACCTCGACGCGCCCTCACCTGAAGCAGAAAACGCAGGACAGGAGGGGGGGGGTGGAGTGGTCGGGGCCCAGGCAACCGCCAACCCCAGGGCACCAGGACCACCCAGGACGCCGCGCCACACCCCCTCCGCAGGGGGTCGGGCCAGGACAGTGCCACAGGAGGTACCCCCCGCCCCCCGCCAGCGGGCAGGCTAGCCCCCATAGTTCGGCACCCCCACGTGCATGTCAGAGCCTCCTGCCATTCCCAGGGCACCAAGAACCCAGAGAGTGAGGCCTTGGGTGCTTTCTAGTGACAGATTCAAGGCAATTCTTCGACTTTGGGACTTCATAGTTAACATAGTTTTCTTTTGTGATTATTATTTTTGTGTGGGCCATAGCTTTTCTTTGAACCTATGGTTGTTTTCACTCCTGGTTCTGAAGAAGCCCCTAAATCCTAACCCTGTTGAGGACTCCGAAAGCTCTCAGAGCAGCAGTGCTGGGGGACAGTGTGGACACATAGTTTGGTTTCTCCTCTGGCCTGCTTCTGTGGCAGCCCTGCTCTGTCCTCCTCAGACTTCAGAGCAATATCTGAACAAGTGGAGAAGCGACCAGGGGGTCAGGAAGGTGGCCACCGAAGAGTGACTTCTCTGGAGGGTGGCTGAGCTAGCAAGTGAGCATGTTAGTCCAGCTCTGCCTGCATTCAGTATGGAGCTGAACAGGGGCCAGGGAAGGGGAGGAGGAGCAGAGAGCAGGGACAAAGGGACCAAAGAGGAGATTCAGATGAAGGGAAGTAATGGGGAGGAAAAAGAAGAAACTCTAGAAGACAGGCATGTAGAAAGGAAAAGGGATAAAGTGGGCATTGGGAAAGGGCACCACCAGGGAAGGAGAGAGGGGAAGGAAAGAGGGAGGAAAGAGGAAAGGGGAAAGGGAGAAGGGAGGAGTCAGCATGCCAGGGCTCCCCCTGCATCTGAAGAAGAGGTGGCTGCTCCAGCTTGTCAAACAGGGTGCTCACTCTTTGGTCCCAGTTTCTGCTCCCAGTGCTACTGGGCTTTGCAAGGAAGGCAGGCTGTCCCTTGAGACCTACTGGAGCCCACTGGAGCCCACAGGAGGGTGGGAGAATTAAGATGCCACCGGGTCCTGTCCTGAGCTGCTCCCAGCCACCAGCCTCACCACATGGTGCAAGAGGGACCCCAGAACAAAGGAAGGATACAGGCCAGCATGTCTGCTGGTGGCCCTGGGCACTTAGCTCATCGCAGTGAACCACACGGCCTCCTCAACCCACGCTTTTAAAGCCTCCTTTTTCGTTTCTGGCTTTCATGTCTGTAGGAACATGAGCCAGATCTAACTCATCTCCGACAGACAATTCTGAACTCACCCCGTGTCAGATTTTTATGAGTGGCTGTGATAGAGTAAGATAGCAATGCTCCAACAAACGGACTGTTTCCTCCCACTTGACCTCAACAGTCTTATACATTTTCTTAGCGAAAACATCTTGTCTCCTTCCATTAAGCTCATAACGTGGTCTAGGAGTATACATGCGCCTTCGGTAGATGCGAAGCGATACAGAGGTCTTTTTTTTTTTTTTTAATTTTACAAGGTAAAGTCAGTGAACACATCCAACTTGACCAATACGTCTCTAAAATGTCAATCCAGGCAAAGCTTTTTCTGCCTACAGTTTGGAGGCTACGTAGTGACATTTTTAAAATGCTTTCAGTCCCTCAGTGAGGCTCTTAGAAGCTAGCCAGGGCTTACTACGTGCCAGGCACTGTGTCAGGTGTTGGAGCTAAAGGGAAGGAGAGCTTGGAGGCTGGCTGGGGAAGGACATCCATGACACAACCACAGCTAGAAACGGAGGCCAGTGCTAGAAAAGAGAGAGCAGGCTGCATGGAGAGTGTGTACCATGGGGCTTGTGAGCTCACGAATAAGTGGGAGTAACTGGAGTGGGGAGATGGGGGAGAGAAGAGGGTCTTCCCATCAATGGGAATCACCTGTGCTTGGAGGCAGGTGGCATGAGAGGTCTCCACAGGAAGAAGGAGGCAGTGTGGTTGAAGGGCAGAGAGATGGGGCAGAACAGGCATCAGTCAGTTGGAGGGGTATGAATAGACTGATGGGAGGATTATGGGTGCCTTTGGAGGACTGAGAATTTGTTAGAAGATCAGTGCAGATTTCTATGGAGACAAATGCCAGGAACTGATAGGTCTTTGAAAGGTCACTCTGGCTGCCTTTTGGCAAAGGGGTTGGTAAAAGGCACTTGCAGGTGTGAACACACCAGGTGGGAGGTGAGTGCAGGAAATCGGGTGAGGGAGCATGGGAACTTGGTCCCGGGGTATATAAGGGAGAATAGCCTTTAAGGAGTTCCACAAATTGGCACCAGCTGTGGCTTCATTACAGAGCTGGAAGGGGGAGGTGGGTGTGTCCTGGAGGTTACAGAAATTACATGAGAAAGGGAAGTCTTTTTAGATCTCTTTTTCAACTACAGGAACTCTCACCTTATTGATAGAATTCCAGAGTGAGAACCAATGATATGAGGACATCTTTGAAATGTCTGAATATGTTCTTCGACATCTTTGCAAGTGACGAGGAGACCTTGGCCTTAGGAGGCCTTGGCCCTCTTTGTAGCCAGAAAGATTTCACCTACAGATTTGGGTTCTCCCTTTTAAAGTCAAGGAGTCAGTCCTTCCAAAGGACACCTCCTATCATTTTACCCTCTCATCATACCTCACGTGCTGGCATCTCCAAGACCCTCTGTTCCAGGTTGAGAGTATCCACTTTGGCCGGGCTGGTCTTGCCAAGAACACCACCACAGGAAATCTAGAGCCTGTAGTGCTATTAATAACATCATCTAAGACTGTGATTGCTGCCCTCATGGCTTCTTCCCACCATGACTCACTGAAGCTTTTAACACATTGTATCCATTAAGCTATAGTTCCCAAAGGTCATCTTCTCTAGTGCCATTAATTTTTAGGGGACCAGGCAAACCTTAAACTTGTCCCCCCTAATTGGACCCCTGTTCCCCCACAATCTATTTGAAAGCCTTTCACCATGATTCTTGAATGAGATCTGAGACCACTGCTGGTACCTAACACTTCTTGGCACCTTGTCTGTTAGGTTCTTGGAAGAGGAGATGGCTATGGAGGTGAGTGGGAATGGGAGTGGGAGGATTTCTCCCTTCACTTTGCTTTTTGTGTTTTCAAATAATGGGTTTTGAGGGGGCGGGAAAGTTTAACCAGACCATTTATTTTCCATCTCCCATCGATAAAAAGTTTACCACTCCCCACTGGAAGAATTTATATCTTTCCTTTGAATCTACAGGAAAATCTCCCAAACCCAGACCACCACCATGTGGATTCAGCCATCTTCTGATTCACCTCCAGATTGTCTCCTCCTAACTGCTCAAGCCTCAGGTTAAGGGCGAAATGTTCAATGCCCAAGCAATTAAGTGGGGAACACGTTTATCTAAGCAATTGCATGCAGCTCTCTATCTGCATACAGGGGGTCTCTCCCAAGCATTTCCAACCTCAGCAAAAGAAGACAAAGCCCCAGCAGTCTGGGGTATATATCATTCATTCATTCCTATGTTCAACACTCATGGCGGATCCCCACCAAGACAGTGGGAGAGCAAGGACTGGAGAAATCCTGGAAGCTGAAGTCTGAGGAGGATTTCAAATTCAAGTCAGAGATGAAAGAAACATCTGGACTTGGTCCTCAGGTACATGCAGTATTCTGAACTGAGGCTAGAACCAGAGACCATTCTAATGAAAGGCCTCTACAGGTGGGCTCTCACAGGTGGGCCCCAACTCAGTTTCGTGTATATTCATTCATGAAATAGCTCTTTGGGTCAACATGCAGAAGAAAACCATTTCAGAAAACTGACAATGAGGAGAGGAAAGGGAAGCCAAAAGGCTTGTGAATGGGGAGAGAGGAGGAGCCAGGTCAGAAAACCAAGAATTCCTCCCTGCCCTCCTTGCTGCCAGGGAGGTCTGAGGGACTAGTTTCCACCTGGGATCCCATGTCCAGAACAAAAGCAGCGGGGCCACGGCGGGGGAAGGAAAGGGGTCCTCAGCACGGGCGCATGGGGCTGCGGAAAGATGGGGGCTAGCGTGCCTGCTGGCGGGGGGCACCTCGCAAGGCGCTGTCCCCAGCCCGACCCCATGAGGACCCAGGTTTGGCGCAGTGTCCGGGGTGGTCCCGGTGCCCTGGGGTTCCGGGAGGCTGGGCCTCCACAACCTCCCTCTCCGCCCCCAGGTCGGGTCCGCGCTTTCTGCTCCAGGTGAGGGCGCGGCGAGGTGTCACTTTACCCCTGTGCAGAGGGTGGTCCGGAGAAGCCTTGGGGCAGGGAGGGGCAGCAGGCAGCAGGAGCGGGACAGCGGAGCCTCACATGGGAGCGAACGGGCGGCGAGTCCGGTGGGTCCTGCAGTCCCGACTGGGCCGCAGCACAGCACCGCGGCGCTGCCCGCCCCTCCTCCGCCAGCCCCTCCACCTCCTCCCAGACTCTCAGCCACATCCTCTGTGAGCTCACTTCCAGCTTCGGCAATTAGCAAAGCGCCTTCTCCCCGCCGCCCTCCACCCGCCCCCGCCCCCCTCCCTCCTGAGTCCTCCGCGAGCTCCCTTTTCGCTTTGGCAATTAGCAAAGCCCCTTCTCCGCGCCGCCCCGCCCCCCTCCCTCCTGAGGCCCCGCCCTGGCTGGGGCGCGGGGGGAAGCCCCGGGGGCTGCAAGCTTTGCCAGCGCTGGCGCTGGGCAGCCTCCTAGCCTGGCTCCTTGAGCGGGTGTCTACCCGCGGCCGGGCTGCAAAAAGATCATCAGTCCTGTTAACCCTGGCTGCACACTCCCGTCAGTTTGCTGGCTTCCAGATTGCGCCCAAAGCCATGAACCAGCTTCCCCAGCACAGGCCTGGGCTGAGATGCCTGCCCAGGATCTGTTTGAGCAGTCTACTCATCTCCAGGCAGGGATGGCACTTCCACATGGATGTTTGGGTTTTTTTTATTGTTTTTTGGTCATTGGTTATTATTACATGACCTCCAGGGTAGGTGCTCCACAAAGGGAGTGAAAACAGGATGCATGATATACCCCTCACCTCCCATGCTGTCTTTCTCTTAAATAATAAGCACTGCTGAACTATCTTAGATTCTGTACCTTCTCTCCAGCCATGAACCTATCACTGTCTTTAACTCTTGAAAACTTCATTAGACAAATTAATGTGGTGAAGGAAGCAATATGAGAAAGCCTATTAATCTGATGAGCATGGAACTGAACAAACCCTATAGATACTTTCCCTTTGATTTCTAGCCTATCAATACCTACAGTGAGTCACATACACTCAAGATTATTGTTTTTATTGTATACTTCATATATTCATTGATTTTGGACTCGTTATCATTTCGTTGAAGTGTTAAACTATGGTAATAAACAAACTTTTAATTAACTTTTCCTCCTATGATACAAATATAACTTGCACTTGAGCTTTAGCTAATTTTATGTTCTAAAATTGCCAAAACAAAATGATCAAGGTTTCTAGATTATTTACTGTATTTTCTACTATATAATATTGTTCTATCTCTTCTGTATAAAGAAAATGAATGCTTGGGGCTCTTGGGTGGCTCAGTGTGTTAAAGCCTCTGCCTTCTGCTCAGGTCATGATCCCAGAGTCCTGGGATAGAGCCCCACATCAGGCTCTCTGCTCAGCAGGGACCCTGCTTCCCTTCCTTTCTCTCTGCCTGCCTCTCTGTCTACTTGTGATCTCTGTCTGTCAAATAAATAAATAAAATCTTTAAAAAAAGAAAATGAATGCTTGATAACTAAATGAATGCTTTACTGAACAAATTAAATATGGCAATAGCATTTTATTTTATCATGCTTCACATATTAAACAATAATATTATATCACTAGTCTACAAATAATCTACTCGCATAGTCATTTGGAAGCTTTTAGCAAAAGAATTCTTCCTCCTGATTGTAGTATAAAAGCCACAGAAATATACAGAAGACTCCTAGGATAGAAAGTGAAATCCAGTTATCCGTGATGCCTTGAGGAGGACCTGACCTATGTATGTCCTGGGATGCACTAGTAACTGTTACATGTGATAGGATTATATTTAATATATACAGTTTCATTTACTTCACAAAGGACATATAAATTTGAGAATAAAATATTTGATGAATCTATAAAGTCTATATCTATTTGTAACTAATGTGGTAGAATTAAGATGTTAATTTGAAAAAAAATTCATTGAACACATACACATATTCAATTGTTTTTATATATATAAACAGCATTATTTATTTATGTAAATAAATGCATTGTCAGTAAAATCCATTTACTTATCAATCATAAGGGTAATTTTAAGTACTAAGAATAAGAAATATGTGAAAAGATAAGTGTTCAAGAGTGCAGTTTGTGGTAATTAATACAATATGATAGGCTCATAAAAATGATATATTACTTGAACTTAAAAGCTTCTATAATTAAGCGATGACCACTTGAAATTTGTAATTAGTCTTGCTGCAGTTTTTCCTTGCACTTATTGCCCTTCCCCAGAAGTTCATTAAGAATTTCTGTGAATGTCCTTATGTTTAATCTCATTCATAGATTCCACTGCTGCTCACAAAACAAAGCCAAAAAGAGAGGTAACTCTATGTGGCACTCCATCCACAAGCAATACATTCATAAATAATTAAAAAGCTCTCTACTTCATTTGTTACCCATTCAGCTGATAATTTAAATGAGTAACTGAGGCCATTTTATCAGCACTTTTAATAGAATGCGACTCAGAAACTTCACAGTGTTATTTAAGAAGAAATGCTCACGTGTTAAGGTTTTTATTTTTTTAAATCAACAAAATAATTTTCAAATATTAAAAGCAAATGTCTCCTTTTCCTCCAAGTTTCCTTGCTATGTCAAAGTTACAAATAAATACATTAAAATCGTATTTTGAGTAGTAGATAAAAACAAAAGTTTTGAAACTGTGGGTTCAGTGTCTGGGTTAACTTGTATAAATATCTGAACTCAATGTATTTAGACTTTATTAGATTTTTTTTTAGACTATTTAAAAATACATGCTGAGATAATGACAACATTATTTTATTCATTTTAATAAATAAATTATTTTATTTAATTATGTTTAGATATTTATTTATTAAATTAATGATTTAATATTTAATAATCTAAATTTGAAATATTTTAAATTCTAAAAATATTTATTTAATTAAATTGATATATTTAATATAAATATTTAATAAATTATTTAACCATTATTATAATTATGCAATACATTATGTATTGTGTAATAATTGCATTTTAATAAATAAATAAATGTATTATTTACATTATTTTATTTTATTTTATTTTATTTTATTTACTTGACATAGAGAGGGAGAACGCAAGCAAAGGGAGCTGCAGGCAGAAGGAGAGGGAGAAGTAGGCTCCCAGCTGAGTAGAAAGTTCAACCTGGGGTTCCATCCCACGACCCTGGGATCACCACCTGAGTCGAAGGCAGATGCTTAAGTGACTGAGCCATCCAGATGCCCAAGGCTTTGTATTCTTCGCTTCTAAATATTGATGCTCCTTCATCTCTGGAGTTAGTAAATTGATGTTGAGAATTCATATCAAAGAATTGATAGTAGCTGTTAAACAGAAACATGTAATTTAGGGGGAAAAAAAGAGCAGAAGGAAGAGAAAGGCCAAAAGTAAAAAAGCACATTAATATAAAATTTAATTAGATAAAAAAGCTGATATTCCTGAAGGGGGCTAATAAAAGAGCTGCAAAGAGCTGATAGGATTAGGAAAATTGTCCGCTCCTGGTCATTTCATAATTTTAAACTATTCCTTATTAATAAATATACTTAGTTCCAGAAACACAAGCACATAAGAACATTTCCACCAAGTTTCCTCTAACAGCATTTACAAATTAGACGTTCAAACAATGCAGTTCATTACATGTTGCATCTGTATCTTAAAGTTTAAACACTTTCTGTGACACATTTTCTAACAATTAAAATTAAAAAAATATATATATATATACATATATATCTATGTATATATACATATACCTTATCCCTAAATGGAAAAAATATATATATAGAGAGAGAAACCTTATCCCTAAATGAAACCTTTCTTTGTTTATTAGCATAAATAGGTAAATTAGCAACAACAACAACAACAAACAGCTAATATTATAGAGGTAGGTACAATTGACCTTTTCATTCATTGCTATTTTCTAAAAATTCCTATTTTATTTTTTTCTCAAGTCTGTCATAATAATTTTCTAAATCTCCTGCCTTATTCAATTTTTTTCTTTTAGTGGAAATCTCTATTTCATATTTATTTTCTCTTCCTCCACTCTTTGCTCTAATAATTCAATGTATTATTAGATTTTCTGTTTTTCTCTTTATCCAGATATATCTTTTCTTTCTTTTTTTCTTTTTTAAATAATTTGATTTGCTGGCATTTTACATCAGTACATGCTTTCTTATGGATGTTAGAAATGTCTGTGGAACTACTAGAAGAATAAACTTTTTTACCTTTAAGAAGTTTACAGTCTAGAGTGCCTGGGTGGCTCAGTTGGTTAAGTGTCTTCCTTCAGCTTAGGTCATGATGCCAGGGTACTAGGATCCAGTCCTGCATCAGCTGCCTGCTCAGCAAGGAGTCTGGTTCTTCCTCTCCCTCTGCCCCTCCCTCTCTCTCTCTAATAAATAAATAAAATCTTTTAAAAAAAGACTTACTGAAATCTGAGACTGAATTACTAAATTCAGTCTTAATAGAAGACAGCTAAACAAAGCAATGATCACAACTGGAAAATTTAGCGAGATCATGGTTTAACATTTTTGGTTGACACAGGACCTCTTTCAGTAACAACTTTCCCTAAATATCAATTTCTTTTTAAGGCAAAAAATTTTGACAAGAAATCCAGATCCTTCTGATCATTTTCATATCAATTTAAGGTGACATCCTCAGAGTATATAATCAAATATGTAATTATTCTATCTGTTGCCTTGTATATTGCCTGTATCTTTTTCAGACTCAAAGTTCCATTGAGGTAGAGTTTTTTTTTTTTTAAAGCAGAGATTTTTTTTAAAGTGTTTGATATATACAAGATGCTTAATAAGTGTTTACAAAGCCTATGTATTACAGAAGCCTTAAACAGGCTTTAAAATAATGTAGGTGATATTAGTGGTCATATCAAACAATTTTTAGGTTTCAGTCATGTAAATAACTACATTTCTCAGAGACAGAGAAACATACAAATGGTCTGGGTCCAGTAGGATAATGCTAGCATGTGTTGTAAATTCTTTTATATGACCTTATTCTTGCAAGAATTGGTTATGTGGCAGAAAAAAAGGTATCACTATCTTATACTTTATTATTTAAAGAGATTTATGGAAGTCTTAATTTCTTACACTACCCCTTTGTTTCAGTGGACCCAATTTCCGTGGTAATGGTGAGAGGAAAGTAGGCAATTTAGGCAGCAGCAAAAATCTCCTACAAGGCACTATAAAATAAGGCTTGTTCTAGATCATGGGTCTGTCCAAAGGGGAATGTTAAGGGGTAGAATGGATGATGGATGCATTGTGGACTTATAACTTTAAGATTAATACTGTTATGCCCCAATAATGGGTCTATGATTAAAGGAGCGAGACTGATGTAAAGCAAAGGTCAAGCAAAGCTTTATTTCATGCGAAGCATCAAGAATCTAACCGAACGTTTGGGGCCACACCTCTTATGAGAGAAGGCAACCCTTTGCTGTTTCACAGTCTAGCTTTTAAGGGCAAAGGCCATGCAGTCAGGCCTGGCCACGCACAGGTGACCAATGAGATTTTAACACACACAGGAAACTCCACAGTGAGGCTAGGTGACCAATTGAGGTTCAATTTACCCTAGTATAGACATTTGACCCAGCCTATTACACCTTGATTAGGATTAGTGCCAAAAAGGTTCCCAAAGAGCAGAGGAGTGGGGCATACTCATTAGTATCTAGGGAGACAATATGCAAACACCGCGCCCCCCCTCTGCTCATTGATGTCTCCACCTGGCCTGACCCACCCTTGTATATGGGCTTTGTTACCTGGAGCTGATTTCCAGGACTTGTTTTTAAGTGAATCCCCTGGGGGAAGGGGAGCAAGGACAGTTTAAGGGTTAACCTCAATGAAAGCCTCTTGCTAAAATATAAAAATATAAATAGGTCCTTACATTACAACAACTCAGTAGGGAAAGTCCCAGTGTGGTGATAAAAGAAGTGAGGTAACTTGCATTACACATTTTTTTTATATTTTATTTTATTTATTTGACCGAGAGAAATCACAAGTAGGCAAAGAGGCAGGCAGAGAGAGAGCAGGACTCGATCCCAGGACCCTGAGATCATGACCTGAGCCGAAGGCAGCGGCTTAACCACTGAGCCACCCAGGCGCCCCTGCATTACACATTTTATTTTTAAAACGTGTAAGTTGTATTTTTCCGTGCCATGACATCATCCTTTATCTTCATCTCTGTCTACTAGTTTAAAACTAGTTAAACAAATTCAACTATTTTTTAAAAAATATTTTATTTATTTATTTAAGAGCAAAAGCCAGAGAGAGAGAGAGAGAGAGAGAGAGAGAGCATGAGCAATATGGGGCTCGATGCCAGGACTCTTGAGATCCTGATCTGAGACAAAGGCAGACACTTAACTGACTAAGCAAATGAGACTCCCACAAACTCAACAATTTTATTAAATTTTTATTTGTTGGGGTGCCTGGCTGGAACAGTCAGTAAAATATGTAAATCTTTATCTTGGGGTTGTACGTTTGAAATCCACCTTGGGTGTAGAGGTTTTATTTAAAAATAAAATCTTTAAAAATTTTTTTTTCATTTTTTTATTTAAGCCATTGTATGGCAGTGTTGATCACTATATTGTACACCTGAAACTAATATTAACCTTATTTTAACTAACTGGAATTTAAATAAAAACTTTAAAAATAAAATAAAAATAATAATCATAAAAATAAAAAAGAGGAAAAATTATTTGGCAGGCAATTTTCTTAATTGCATTATTATTTATTATTATCATAGTCTGTGTGTGTCGGTGGGAAGTGGCTGGTATTACAGTGAGTTCCATATCTGTGTTACACTGAGGTCCATGTCTGTAGTCAGTCTTTTTTTTCTTTTAGTTTATTTTCAGGGATCCAAAATTCATTGTTTATGCACCACACCCAGTGCTTCATGTAATAAATTCCCTCCTTAATACCCACCACTGGGCTCACCCAACCACCTGCCACCCTCCTCTTCAAAACCCTCAGTTTGTTTCTCAGAGTCCACAGTCTCTCATGGTTTGTCTCTCCCTCTGATTTCCTCCAGCACACTTCTCTCCATCTCCCAGTGTCCTCTACGTTATTCCTTATGTATTGATTCTTATAAGAACTTTTATTTCTTTCCCTATTCTGCTTTGCATATGCTTACCTTAGATGTTAAAATGTTATAAACCTCTCCTGCCTGGTCCATTTTCTCTCTCTTCTCTCATGATTTCTCATGCTCTCCCTGCCAACCCCACATGCCTTACAATATCTGGATATGACTAATTTCTTCCTGAGCTACTTTATTCTACTCTGCCATATGGTTGCCCTTTTCTCTTCTGTACCATAACTTCTATCCCCTGCATTTGTGCTTTAACAATACCTAATTCTTTTCACTGCATCTGTATCTTTGAGGTCAATACTCAGTAGTGCAATCGCTGGGTCATAGGCTAGCTCTATTTTACTGGAAAGAAGGGCCATATGCACCCCAGTGTTCATAGCAGCAATGTCCACTATAGCCATTCTGTTGAAAGAGCCAAGATCCCCTTCAACAGACAAACGGATAAAGAAGATGTGATCTATGGATACAATGGAATATCACTCAGCCATCAGAAAGGATGAATACCCAAATTTGCATCAACATGGATGGGACTGGAGGAGATTATGTTAAGTGAAATAAGTCAAGCAGTGAAAGTCAATCATCATATGGTTTCACTTATTTGTGGAACCTAAGGAATAGCATGGAGGACATTAGGAGAAGGAAAGGAAAAATGAAGTGGGGGTATTGGAGGGGGAAATGAAACATGAAAAACTATGGACTCCAAGAAACAAACTGAGGGTTTTAAAGATGAGAAGGATGTGGGGATGGGTGAGCCTGGTGATGGGTATTAAGGAGTGCACATATTGCATGGGGCACTGGGTGTTTTACACAAACAATGAATCATGGAACACTACGTCAAAAACTAATGATGTATTGTATGGTAACTAGCATAACAGAATTAAAAAAAAAAAGGAGGGGGACAATACCTAACACTCAATCTTTGCTAGTTTCTTGTTTACCTCCTTTTAAGAGTAAGCTCATTAGTGTTTTTTTTTGTTTGTTTGTTTGTTTTTGTCTCAACTAAAAGAAGAAAAATAATACACATTATTTTGAAAACTTTTTCTACAGTGTACATACGTTAGTCAAGTCCACAATGTCTCATCTCTTCTTCCTCCTAACATGGCTAAGTTGAAAAACCCTTTATCTGGGAAAAGATCATTCTCCTGCCACCTTGTGTAAGATTTTGGCTTTAGCTTAGATTATCCTTTCTTTCCTTTTCTGAAAATAAGTTGAAAATATTAATAGCCTCAGTTTCTTCTTCCAAAATATGACTGCTTCTTTACCAAGTGCAAAAGCAACCCATTTTGACCATAGTAAACAGCTTGGACCTACTTTTTTTGGCTCACTGTTTTAGTGAGACAAGTGGAGTGAAGATGACACACCATTTCCAAATGTATTAATAATTGGTAGACCATACTTCTAAATTGAAGATTTGTTGCCATTAAACTACGACCAGACTCGCTATAATTACAGAGGTAAATTCTTTATATTTATTATATTTGAAATTACCATATAATACCAAAATAAAATTATGATTATGTGAAGAGTCTGTAATATTAAGAAGATGACTTTGAAATGATTGCTTATCTAAATGAAATTTCCCATTTTATAATCTTGTATAAGCTTCCGTTGTCATTTCCTATTTAAAATCTATTAGAAGGCACTCTTATTTTCCCTTAAGTGGGAAGTCAAATGTGGAACAAATTCATCCCAAAGGAACTGATTCTATATTCCACTGAAGACCAGGTGGCTTCCAAGTGGCATTTTGCCTCTTGCATATTGTTCATCTCCTACAACAAATGGGGGTATGCTCTTTAGTAAACTAATTCAACTCAATTAGAGGCATTGTCTTCAAGGGATAACATCATAGAGACTAGAATCAGAATCATACTTTTGGGAAAATTGGGCCCAGGATTTTTGTTTTGTTTTGTTTTGTTTTAAGATTTTATTTATTTATTTGACAGACAGAGACCACAAGTAGGCAAAGAGGCAGAGGGAAGGGGGAAGCAGGCTCCCTGCTGAACAGAGAGCCTGATGCAGAGCTCGATCCCAGGACCCTGAGATCATGGCCTGAGCCGAAGGCAGAGGCTTAACCCACTGAGCTACCCAGGTGCCCCTGGGCCCAGGTTTTGATGGCTTCTTTCCTCAATCTTATAAAACCTATGTGAACTCTACTGGATGCCAGAACTGCTTAAAAATATTTGGTCCCTTGTAATTTTAACCTTCCAGTATTCAATGCACCTGATCCATGTAATATCCTATAGTATTTTTGTCAAATGAAGACTCTCAAAGTGTGTTTCTTGGGAGACACTTTTCAATTGGTTGCTTACATTTCTGCATTTATTATTTGTTCTAGGCCATCCTTTGAAGATGGTTGTATTGAATAGACTTAGAAGACAGAAATAGTATCTTTTTTTTAACTTAACCTGTTGTGTTTGCAAATATTATCTGCCTCTGTTTTGATTCTTCTTGTGGGAACTAAGGCTCAGAACTGATATATAACTCCCACCCCTACACACACACACACACACACACACACACACACACACAAATACTGTTAATATTCTGGCTACCTCTATTGCTGTGAATATTAAACTATATTATTTCTGAACCATGAGTCTGCGTCTTCTATCAACACCCAAGAAACTATGGCAGACTCATACACCAGCTTTCAAATAAGGGAAAATAATCTCAGATGCTTTATATTTTTTGATAGTGTTACCTACTTCTGAACATATGACTGAACACATATAAAGCTGGAGCCCTGACCATTTAGAGCTTCTTCTGTGGAAGAACTATGCATTCACTAGTAAGCAAAAGTAGTTTCATCTTTTTTTTTTCCTCCTGGACACCATTTCCTCTCTCACACTGTTGCTCAAATTGGATGGAGTCTAAGGTCCTTTGAGGAAATTTTTATTTAGTGACTCAAAATAAAATAGGAAGAGTCTAAAGTGCTAAAAATTATTCTAGATAAAAGGTATAAGATCATGCCAGAAAGGATAGTAATTTTATCTAACAACTGCCTGTTCACCCCTTATTTGTTCATTAACTAATCTCCAAATTCCTGACTAAATCCCTTTTGTAAGCCAGAATGTGAGCTAAAAACTGGGATTTTAAAAAATGTTCATTTGAAATCCAGTTAGTTAACATATATGGTTGTATTAGTTTCATGTGTACAATATAACATATAGCACTCAGTGCTCATCATGACAAGTGCTCTAATTAACCCCATCACTTATTTAATCCATCACTCCTTTCAGATCCCCTCAAGTAACCATCAGTTTGTTCTCCTTAATGAAATGTCTGTTTCTTGCTTTGTTTCTCTTTCTATGTCTTATTATTTCCCCTTTGCTTGTTTGTTTTGTTTCTTTTATTCCATATATGAGTAAAGGTATTTGTCTTTCTCTGACTGACTTATTTCACTTTTAGCATTATACTGTCTAGTTCCAACCATGTTATTGCAAATGGCAAGATTTCAGTCTTTTTTATGGCAGAATAATATTCCATTGTATATACATACCACTTATTCTTTATTTATTCATCAATTGATGGATACTTGGGCGCTTTCCATATCTTAGCTTTATAAATAATGCTGCTATAAACATAAGGGGTGCTAGCATCCCTTTGAATAAGTTTTCTTATATTCATTGGGTAAATACACACCAACAGGATTGTTGGATCACAAAGGACTTCTATTTTTAAATTTTATGGAAATTCCATACTGTTTTCAAATATGGCTGTATCAGTTTGCATCACCACCAACAGTTCACAATTGTTACTTTTTCTTTTTTTTTTTTTAAGATTTTATTCATTTGACAGAGAGAGATCACAAGTAGAGAGAGAGAGAGGAGGGAGCAGGCTCCATGCCTGGCAGAGAGCCTGATGAAGGGCTCGATCCCAGGACCCTGAGATCATGACCTGAGCCCAAGGCAGAGGCTTAACACACGGAGCCACCCAGGCGCCCCCAGATGAAATACATTTCTGACTTAGAAACTTCAGATAGAATTATTTTGTCCATGATGACAACTGAAGAAAATGTGTCATCCCTAAACCTAACCTTAAACCCTACCAACACTGAAACCTAAGCTGACCTTAAAGCCCAAACTAGAACCCTGAATCCCAAACCTGGAATGGAACCCAAAGCCTGTACCTGAGCCCTGGATCCAAGCCCTGAACCAAGAACCCAAACCCTAAACCAGACCTCCAAGTCATGAAACCTGAACCCAAATCTCAGCATGAAGTCAAACCCCAAATTTGACCTTGAACTTTATCCCATAAGCCCTGAGTCTTAAAGCCTAAATCATAAACTTAAAGCCCTAAACTATAACTCTGTTCCCTTGTCCTTCACTCTAAATCCTCACCATAACACTAAACCCAAAGCCTGATTAGAACTCTGACTAGAACCTGAACCTGAACCCAAATTCAAACCCTTTACCACACTTTGCTTATGCACTTGCCATTGATGGATATTTGCAGTTTCTACCTCTTGATTTTTGTGAACATTGTTTGGGTTGGGGGCTAGGGTTAGGGTCTTGGATTAGGGTAGGGTCCAGGCTTGAGACCAAGTTGAGGTCAGAGTGTGGGTCCGCATCAGGGCCATGTTCAGTGACACTGTTTGGGTCAAGGACTGTTGTAATTCCACATTGTTTCCAATTCATTGTTCCTTAGCTATTTGGGGGGAAGTTGGGGGGTATTGGGCTCCATGCAGCTTGAATTTCCGGAATGAAATGGCGTCAGCTGGACCCCAGGAGGGAGCAGGACCTTCCACTGAAGGGTGAGCTCCCACAGTCCTGCACTGCCTTGCACCGCCTGCAGAGGGCGCCAGACCCCAGCTCCCGCCCTGAGCCCAGGCTGCACAGCCACAGTTGGGACCTGAGCCCTGCCTTTTCAGGACCCACTGTGGAGACTTCTGGAGAATGTGGGGCGCCTCCCACCCTGACAGGACAAGCTGAGGAGGGAGTGGCTCTGCATCCACACTGACCGGACCCGTTGTGGAGGACGCGCCCACACTGGCAGCAGTCCAACCTCCTAAGGACCAGACGCTGGAGGAGGTGAGGAGAAGTCCCTTAGTGGACTGTCAAGGGGTTCGTGGTCTCAGGACCCCACAGAGAAAGGGCGCCCTGTGTAGACACTGGGGCTTCCGTCGTTTTGTGTGAGGAGACGTGGCCTCCTGCTGTGCTGTGCGCGGGGCTGTGGGGTCCCCACTTTCTGGGCTCGGGTGATCCTTGGTCCTTGTCTGTGTTTGTGTGCTCGCGGATTGGGTTCCTGGGGCTCCTCAGATGGTCTGCAGTCAGGGAGCGTCTGCCTTCTTTGGTGCTTGTGCTCTCCCCACCTCAGCCCTGCGGGGTCCTTCCCGTGTCCACACCCACTCCAGGCTTGCGCCGAGTCCGGAAATTCGGGAGCCAGAGTGAGGACTCTGTAGCCGGTTTTGGGGGAGAGTAGGTATTTTCCCAGTGTGGGTTCTTCCCTGAGCACAGTGCCTCCCCATCTCCGTGTGTACCCCTCCCTGTCTGTCGTCATTGTTGCAGGGCTGTCACTTTCTTGGTTCAGGGGCCTCCTGGGTATCTTGCTATCTTGGATGCAGGTGTAAATGAGATCGTTCTCAGCAGTCTCTTTCTGATGGGTCCTTCCGAGCACCTAGGAGTGCCACTAATTTGTGCATATTGATTTTGTTCCTTGCAAGTTCTTGAATTTATTAGTTCGATTGGCCTTAAACTTAATCTGCCAGTTATTTGACCAGCAGCATGGGTTTAATTGGGAAGAGCAGAGAATGGCATTCTGGGCTGAGCAAGCTAAGGTCCCATCACAGGCAAGTGCGAGAAACAAAGGAGAGGAACATTATTTCATGGAGGAGGAAGAAGTTGGGAAGGGTGCTTGAAGGAAAGTCCCTTGGAGAAAGGCAGGGTGATGGAGAATTCTCACCAGCTGAGCTGCAAAGCTCCTACAAAAAGTCAGGAGATGAACCTCCAGCTTCCCCTGTGGGGCCTAAAATTGGTGAGTCTCTCCTGTGGGGGATTGCAATGTGGGGTCTGTAATGGGCACTGAGCACCAGGCGCCCCCTTCCAGCCTCCCCTTCTGGCATCCCCAGTCCACTTTACTGGGGCTTCCCTTCCTGCTTTTGCACAGTTCTAACCAGCTTGTGGTGGAACGTTGTGGAAAAACTGAAATTCCAAATCCACTGCTTCTACTGCACATGAGATACAGGGGCCCATGATTTAATCCTCCCACGAGTCTCTTGCTAGCCCCATCTGTCCGTTACTCATTTTGATAGTTGATATTACCAAAGTACTGTAATTCTAAAAATTTCTGAATTAGCTGTATTATTTCTTTTTAGGTATGAAGTTAACTTACAATTATATGAATTTAATATTTTGGTCATTGTTTTCTAATTTTATTGCCTTATTCTTGGAAAATATAGCCTGATATTTAACTCTAGGAATTTATTGGCATATACTTCTGGCCTAAATAATGGCCTGTTTGTGTAAATGTTCAACTTATGCTTATATACTTACTGAAGACTCTTGTTTTGGGGTCAGGATGGCTACATTTATTAATAGATCAGGACTATTAGATTCTCTAAATTTTGATGTCTCTTAATTTAATCTAATTAAATTATCAGTTAATGAAAGAAGTTAAATTTTTTATGTACTACTGCATCTAAACTTATCAAAGTCTTTGCTATAATTAGACAAGTATGTCATCCTGTTTTTATACCAAGTCTCACATTAAAAAAATCATACTATCTGAAATATTATTTATTTTTATTATTATTTATTTTTTTTAAAAGATTGTATTTATTGGGGTACCTGAGTTAAGTGTCTACCTATAGCTCAGGTCATAATACCCGGGTCCTGGGATAGAGCCCCGCAGGGGGTTCCCTGCTCAGTGGCGTGCTTCTCCCTCTCCCTCTGTTATTCCCTCTGCTGTGTGCATGTTTTTCTTTTCTCACTCTCTCTCAAATAAATAAGTAAAATTTAAAGATTATCTCTCTCAAATAAATAAGTCAAATTTTTTTTTTCTCAATGGGAGGGAGAAGCAGACTCTCCACTGAGCAGGGAGCCTGATGCAGGGCTCAATACCAGGACCCTGGGATCATCACCTGAGCTGAAGGCAGACACTTGAACCGACTAAGTCACCCAGGCACTCCAGCTGTTTATTTATTTATTTATTTTTATTATGCATATGTTTTATCTCTCTTTTCTACAAGTCTTTTTTTTTTATCTTTTTACTTTTTTCATAAAACTGAATTATTTCAAGATGACTTGGTCATCCTCTTTTCCCCAACCTCAAAGATCATAGAGTATATTTTAACTGTTAAAATAATATTAGTATTTAAGTGCTGCCTACACAAATTAAGGCAAATTATCTGTGGTCTGTATTCCTGAAAATATTTTTTTTATTATGCCTTCCTATGCCAATGACATTTTATAAGGATCTAAATGTTTCCATTTGTGATTTTTTTTCAAGATAATAAAGCTATTACTTCATTCTTTTTTATATCTGATGTTATTTAAAAAATTTCTGTCAGTCTGATTCTTGTTTCTTTATTAATGAATTATTTTTTTTCTCTCTAAAACTTGTGATTTTTTTTGTGTGTCTTTGGTATGTATGCCCTAGTTTGGGATTCATAGAGTCAACTCTAGTTATGAATATTTTCTTTCTTTTCTTGTATGTAAGTTTTAATCCAGTGTCTTGACTATTTTATGCTTGAGAAATAGATGTACATTAATATTCAAATATTTCTTTCCTTTTTCTTCTTTCATTTAAAAAAAGTCATTTATTTTATTTTATTTAAAAAAATATGTATTCATTTATTTGGAGTAGAGAGAGAGGGTCATGAAGAGTGGCTGATTATATACTTTCAATTTGGGAGGAGGTTAGGGATAGCACAAGCCTCCAAGGTATTTTATAAACAAGGTTTCCAGGACCTTGAGGGGGCTAGCTATTGTTAGGGAAAGGTCATTTATTACTATTTAGTAAAAACTCAGGGAAGAGACTCTTCTGATGTGTATCAGTGGGTATATGCTTGGGAGATGATTGCCAATTTATATCTTGAGGGCAGGGGTGGGGAGTAGAGATAAAGAAGTTTCCAAAGTAATTTTTACATGTGAAAGTAGATTTTCAGTATCCTGGGGGGAGGACTAAGAATGCTTTTTGCCCTGAGTGGATGTGTCCACATGGAAGCAACTGAGTCCCCAGAGGAGCTTCAAGGACTTGTCAACAGGCTATGAGTAGTAAGGAAATCTAATTTCTTCTCTAGCTTTTGTTCCACACACATCACCTACATCTTACACCTCTTTTATATTGATAATTTTAATGCTTTGCTGGTATCCAGATGACTATATCCTTAAGTGACTTCTTATCTCTATTGAATCCATTACATATTCTATCCATTGTATTCTTAATTCAACTAGATTACATATATTTAATCTATTAGTACCACTAGGTTCTTATTCTTGTTTTTATTTCAAAATCTTTCCTTATTTCCTTACATTATTTATTGGGTATATTTTAAATCCCTGAAATACTCACTTATTATATATAAGCTGTCAACCGTATTCTTATTTTGAGGTAGCTATATCTTTTTGGGTTTTAGGACATCATACCAACAATGCCAAATAATTTTCAGACAACAGCAGGATCTCCAAGTATTCAACTAAATTCTGACACTATCTACCTGAACATAGTGTAAGATTTCATCAGTTAAGGGATCAGTCCTCCAAGACTATCTCCAACCCCACCTCAGATGCCAGTCTCACTGTTGGCCCCAGGTTATTACCTGTGCTTGTGACTGAGCAACTACAGGTTGGAGGTCCCAATGGCCTACTTCTTACGTTCTTTTAATTTGCTACAGGGACTCACAAAACTCAGAAAAATACTTACTTTATGTTTGCCAGCTTATTAAAAGATATAATAGAAGATTTAAATCAATAGATAGATAAAGAAGTGCACAGGGCAAGGTATGGAGAATGGGCACAGAGCTTCTATTACCTTCTGTAAGACTGCCACTCTTCCTGCCTTTTCATACATTTCACAAACTAAAAGCTTTCTGAACCCAGTCCTTTCAGCTTTTCTGTGGAGGCTTCATGACATAGTCATGACTGACTAAATCATTGTCATTTGCTGATCTAATCTCCAGATCCTCTTCCCTCCCCAGATAATCCTGTATTGGGAGGAAGGGGAGGCACGTTGGGCAAAAAGTTGTGAAGGCTTTCACCAAGTGGTTGGTCCTTCAGGCAAACAGCCCTTGCCTTGAGTGAGGTCTGAAGGTCACTTCATTAACAGAACAAAACACACCTCTCTCACCCTTATCACAGGAAATCCCAAGAGTTTTAGGAGCTGTGAGTCAGTAGCCATGGTTGAAAACCAAATATTCAGATGACCAAAATATATTTCTTGTAAACCACTATATTACACTACATGCTTAAGTATTTAATTATGTGATCTTTTAAACTAATATTTTTCTAAGAGTATAAACTGTTCTGGCAGTAATCTGGATTGGGGAGTGATGTATTGCCAAATTTCTGTCGTTTTAGTCCAGGAAGTCAAAGAGAAAGAACAGGAGAGCCCCGTAGGGCAGGAAGTTCAAAGTAACAATGTTGACTACTACTCCCTTTTCTTGATTTTTTTTTTAAACAAGCAAATCTTCTCTTCAGAGTTGCAGTTTAAAGCCAAGAACATGCGGAATTGGGAGAAAAAATAGTTAAATTTGGAGACTTGCAGAGGTAGAATCAGAGTAGTGAAAGCCATTACAGCAACTGACCTAACTGAGGTCAGTCTTTGGTGAATCACAGAAACAGGTGGAGTTGTCAAACAAAGGAATCTTTGTTTACAACATACAAGGAGATCACAGGGAATAAGTTCCAAAGCCTTGACTGTTTGAACAGGAGAGAGATTTTTATTTAGTATTTAAGATGAATACTCAGAAGGGAGAGTTTTATTATTCCATGTATGGTTGGTCATAAGGTTGTGGCTGCATGCACATCCACATATGTATTTGTGCAATATGTATTGCATGTTCACCTGAATGAAGCTTGTATTCCACCGAGGGCAGAAACTTCAACGTTAGAATAAAGCAGAGGTAACTGTTGGACAAGGGAAAGGGACTCTGCAGGCTTCAAGAGCAGATAGAAACTAGATGGGGTCTTGGGCTCATTTTCTGGGACAAGGAATGCAAGGCCTTGATTGCTTTTGAAATAGCACTAGGAGTTTTGCCACTGATTTATTGTCTCAATAGCTTAGGCTATTTCCTGGTCTGGTGGTGACTGTTAGTTTTCCCATTGCCTTGTTCCCTCAAAATCCTTAAGGAGTGAGGTTTTTGCATTTCTTTGTAAGAACCTCCCAGGAAGTTTTGGAAGAAGTGTGCTTGGGCAAGTACACAGGTGGGGTATAGATCATTGAAAATAGCTGGGGACAAAAAATGACTTTTCTTATGTCAGGAAAACTATATGTCATCTTAATTTTCTGGGAACCTCTAATTCTTTCTGCTGATGTTACCAGCAGGCTTCTGAGATATTACTGATTGTTCTCTTGAACCTAAGGAAAAAGAAATGTAGAAAGCAAAAGACAAAACTTTAAAATCTATCCTCCAACTCATCAATTCACTGCAGCCACCTCTCTGTCTTTCCCTTTCTCTTTTTCTTTATCTTTCTCTCTCACTTTCTCTCTCACATATGCACAACACACACAAATCATCTTAAAACAATTTTTAATTTTCCCTATTCCATTTTAATATACTTGAGGCATGATCATTTTCTTAGTAAATACAAGAAAAAAAAATCTAGGATTCCATCATTCTGTGTGATTAAAGTATAGAGGAATTTACTTCTAATAGCACTTATAAAAACACATTTTATTTATGTAATATTATATAATCAGGTGCCTGCATTTTTCTTATTCTCCAACTAGTGTTATTTGGCAATTAATATTTTGTCAATCAATATTCCCCTATATCTGAATGTGTGGGCAGTGAGAGATGAGTTAGAGGCAAGGATGGTGAACACTCCCAACAACTGCAGACTACATATATCTTAAGCCATGATTTTCTTTGCAAAGGTCAACATTGATAATGTTGTAGTCATACCTCCGTGTACCAGGAAAGAAGTAGCATATTTCTTGAAAGACACAGCTATCAAAGCTCCATTGAGAAACTGTAAAGATGGACAAGCGATTTCCAAATTACATATCTGATAATGGACATCTACTCTGATTATTTAAATATGAATAAAAATAAAAAACCTTACTAATAACCAAACAGAGTATCCAATTTTACATGTGAAGGAAATAATGGAAGAGACATGTCACCAAAAGTATATGGATGGCTTATAGGCACATGACAAATTTCTCAACATTTAGACATTAAAGAAATACAAATTAAAATCATAATGAGACATGCTTACATATCTATTAGAATGGCTAAAATTATAAAGGCTAATTGTACTTGGTCTGAGCTAGATTGAGAAGAAACAAAAAATCTAAACTGTTGTTGGCATATATCATGATACAACCACTTTGGAAAATAGTTTCAAAATTTTTTTAAATGAAAAATATGTTGCAGTTACAAAAATAGCCATTTTACTTCTAGGCATTTAACCAAGAGAAACAAACCCTATGTTCATACAGGGACTTGTATATGAATTTCATAGCAGCTTTATTTTTAAGAATTGAAAACAGTGGAAATGTTCATCAATGTCCATCCATAGAGCAAAGAAAAATTATGATCTATTCATTAAAGAGATTACTATTCAACATCAAAATGAACTATTTACAATTGGAGATTCTCAAAGTAATGATGCTGAGAAAAGAAAAGCCAGGCAATGAATAGTATATACAGTGTGATTCCATGACTATAAAAAATCTAGAAAATACAAATTTATATATAGTCACAGTCATCAAATATATTGGTGTGATTTTAGTGCCTTCTTCTGTGATCCTATAGCTTCCTACACTTGTATCTCTGAGCATTTGTTACACCATGTGTAAATATGAACTCTTTCTCTTCATTCTGTCTTACTAGAATAAGAGTCCTTGAAATTTTATGGACAATTGAACTCTCAGTTATTAGCAGAAATTCTATCACACAGTAAGTTTCCAAATATAAAAGCCAGAGTTTTACAATGACTTCTAAGCTTTACATGATCTAGCCACTCATTTAACCTCTGTGACCTCTTTCCCTGCTACTCTTCAGTCACTCACAGTGGCCTCCTTGCTATTCCTCAGATATGCCAGGCATGATCCAACCTTATGGCCTTCAAGATAGCCAATTCCTTTGTCTGGAGTGACCTTATTGCTGATAGTTCTGCGCAAATTCATCACCTTTCCATACCTTTGTTCAATTGTCAGCTTCATTGTAACTACCCTGATCTTCCTATTAAAAATTTTAACTCCCCATCCCCTGCCTAGCAACCTTGATTTTTCTCACCCTGATCGAGTTTTTCTTTTTCCCCATTGTACTCATCCTTTTTGAATGCACTATGCCATTTTTATTAAGGTTTATAGCTTTGAATTGTCTCACCCATTAAAATAAAAGTTCTACAAAGCCAAGTATTTCATTTACCAGTGTAGTCTGAAGTAATATCTGCCATATAATAGTTCAGTAGACAACTGGTAAATTTCAAAATAAATTAATGTTGAGAATATACTGAATTTCACAAGTCATTTCAATATTTATTTCCAAAAAATAAACTATGTAAAACATACCTTAAATTTACTTTCAAAATATTTTATAGCATATAATGGACAATATACATAAGCCTTAAAGAAACAATCCTATAAATAACCATTTCATACCTACTTAAAAACTACATAATACCACACTCCTAGATCCTCTCTGAACGCTCTAAAATAACCCTAAAGGAAATACATTTTTAAAAATAACAGATTTTTTGTCAAATAATTTAATAAAATAAAAGTTTCATTCATCTATGTAGATCATAATAAATGTTTTTAATAAGCATGAAATTATAACTCTGAAGTGTGCTAAAATGAAACCACCTGCTAAGGGTGAGAGAATAAAAATAAACATCATGTTTCCAAATAAGAGGAATTTATTACCTTTGAATCAAAGCATGTGGATTTGTTCAAACTGGCAATAAAGGAATATGGAGACACAAACCATAGAAAGTCATATTTTAGATTTCTTTAGAAGTGAAGAGTATACATTCACTTCTCACTTATTGCTCCTACATATTCATGAATTTGAGAGAAAATATAGGCCCTGTGTGTCTTAGCATCTAATGGGATATTTTTTGATATTTACATGCTTACACATAGTATGTGTTATAGTCTTCTCTTTTACATGCTGTAAAAAGGTTAACCCCTTTTCTGCAGAGATCTGAAAATGTGAAACAGTGCCTGAGTAGCTGAATTCATCTAATTCAAATTTCTTGCAGGTCTAAGACCTATTGTTTTTCACTTGACTGCCTCCTTTTTCATCTGTCAATTGGTTACAAATTCTGGTACTGAAGAGAATACATTGGGGCTGGTGGCTCAGTGTGTTAAAGCCTCTGCCTTCAGTTCAGGTCATGATCTCAGGATCCTGGGATCGAGCTCCACATCGGGACATAATGTAACGACAGATAGTTTATATGGGAGCCCTTTGGGTACTCTGGTGGATGAATGTTTTTAAATTAGTTTTTCATGGACATGGGGAGTTAGAGACGAGAAGGGAGGTGGGGGAAATTGGAAGGGGAGCTGAATCATGAGAGACTATGGACTCTGAAAAACAATCTGAGGGTTTTGAAGGGGCGGGGGATTTGGAGGTTGGGGTACCAGGTGTTGGGTATCATAGAGGGCACTGCTTGCATGGAGCACTGGGTGTGGTGCAAAAAGAATGAATACTGTTATGCTGAAAATAAATAAAAAATTAATTTAAAAAATATTAGTTTTTCGTAAACTACAAAAAAAAAAAAAAAAGAAAAGCGCTCCCATTTATAGCGTACACTTTATGGTTCACAAAGCACGTGCCAACAATAAAAATAATAATGGGTTACCGTTACACTTCATAGAAAAGGAGGTACAGGGAAATTGAATGAAAGGGAATAACAAAGTAGGTTCATAAGTCAATCTTCCTTGTAAAAAAATTAACCTGAAAGTGCGTTTCTGCCACCTCTCTCCTGTGTGACATTTTATCGATGGGAGATGGAAAATAAATGGTCTGGTTAACCTTTCCCTCCCCCTCAAAACCCATTATTTGAAAACACAAAAAGGGAAGTGAAGGGAGAAATCCTCCCACTCCCATTCCCACTCACCTCCATAGCCACCTCCTCTTCCAAGAACCTAGCAGACAAGGTGCCAAGAAGTGTTAGGTACCAGCAGTGGTCTCAGATCTCATTCAAGGATCATGGTGAAAGGCATTCAAAGAGATTGTGGGGGCACAGGGATCCAATTAAGGGGGACAAGTTTAAGGTTTGCCTGGTCCCCTAAAAACTAATGGCACTAGAGAAGATGACCTTTGGGAACTATAGCATAATGGATACAATGTGTAAAAAGCTTCAGTGAGTCATGGTGGGAAGAGGCCAAGAGGGCAGCAAACACAGTCTTAGATGATGTTATTAATAGCACTACAGGCTCTAGATTTCCTGTGGTGGTGTTCTTGGCAAGACCAGCCCGGCCAAAGTGGATACTCTCAACCTGGAACAGAGGGTCTTGGAGATGCCAGCACGTGAGGTATGATGAGAGGGTAAAATGATAGGAGGTGTCCTTTGGAAGGACTGACTCCTTGACTTTAAAAGGGAGAACCCAAATCTGTAGGTGAAATCTTTCTGGCTACAAAGAGGGCCAAGGCCTCCTAAGGTCAAGGTCTCCTCGTCACTTGCAAAGATGTCGAAGAACATATTCAGACATTTCAAAGATGTCCTCATATCATTGGTTCCCACTCTGGAATTCTATCAATAAGGTGAGAGTTCCTCTAGTTGAAAAAGAGATCTAAAAAGACTTCCCTTTCTCATGTAATTTCTGTAACCTCCAGGACACACCCACCTCCCCCTTCCAGCTCTGTAATGAAGCCACAGCTGGTGCCAATTTGTGGAACTCCTTAAAGGCTATTCTCCCTTATATACCCCGGGACCAAGTTCCCATGCTCCCTCACCCGATTTCCTGCACTCACCTCCCACCTGGTGTGTTCACACCTGCAAGTGCCTTTTACCAACCCCTTTGCCAAAAGGCAGCCAGAGTGACCTTTCAAAGACCTATCAGTTCCTGGCATTTGTCTCCATAGAAATCTGCACTGATCTTCTAACAAATTCTCAGTCCTCCAAAGGCACCCATAATCCTCCCATCAGTCTATTCATACCCCTCCAACTGACTGATGCCTGTTCTGCCCCATCTCTCTGCCCTTCAACCACACTGCCTCCTTCTTCCTGTGGAGACCTCTCATGCCACCTGCCTCCAAGCACAGGTGATTCCCATTGATGGGAAGACCCTCTTCTCTCCCCCATCTCCCCACTCCAGTTACTCCCACTTATTCGTGAGCTCACAAGCCCCATGGTACACACTCTCCATGCAGCCTGCTCTCTCTTTTCTAGCACTGGCCTCCGTTTCTAGCTGTGCTTGTGTCATGGATGTCCCTCCCCAGCTAGCCTCCAAGCTCTCTTTCCCTTTAGCTCCAACACCTGACACAGTGCCTGGCACGTAGTAAGCCCTGGCTAGCTTCTAAGAGCCTCACTGAGGGACTGAAAGCATTTTAAAAATGTCACCACGTAGGCTCCAAACTGTAGGCAGAAAAAGCTTTGCCTGGATTGACATTTTAGAGACGTATTGGTCAAGTTGGATGTGTTCACTGACTTTACCTTGTAAAATTTAAAAAAAAAAAAAAGACCTCTGTATCGCTTCGCATCTACCGAAGGCGCATGTATACTCCTAGACCACGTTATGAGCTTAATGGAAGGAGACAAGATGTTTTCGCTAAGAAAATGTATAAGACTGTTGAGGTCAAGTGGGAGGAAACAGTCCGTTTGTTGGAGCATTGCTATCTTACTCTATCACAGCCACTCATAAAAATCTGACACGGGGTGAGTCAGAATTGTCTGTCGGAGACGAGTTAGATCTGGCTCATGTTCCTACAGACATGAAAGCCAGAAACGAAGAAGGAGGCTTTGAAAGCGTGGGTTGAGGAGGCCGTGTGGTTCACTGCGATGAGCTAAGTGCCCAGGGCCACCAGCAGACATGCTGGCCTGTATCCTTCCTTTGTTCTGGGGTCCCTCTTGCACCATGTGGTGAGGCTGGTGGCTGGGAGCAGCTCAGGACAGTACCCGGTGGCATCTTAATTCTCCCACCCTCCTGTGGGCTCCAGTGGGCTCCAGTAGGTCCCAAGGGACAGCCTGCCTTCCTTGCAAAGCCCAGTAGCACTGGGAGCAGAAACTGGGGCCAAAGAGTGAGCACCCTGTTTGACAAGCTGGAGCAGCCACCTCTTCTTCAGATGCAGGGGGAGCCCTGGCATGCTGACTCCTCCCTTCTTCCTTTCCCCTTTCCTCTCTTCCTCCCTCTTTCCTTCCCCTCTCTCCTTCCCTGGTGGTGCCCTTTCCCAATGCCCACTTCATCCCTTTTCCTTTCTACATACCTGTCTTCTAGAGTTTCTTCTCTTTCCTCCCCATTACTTCCCTTCATCTGAATCTCCTCTTTGGTCCCTTTGTCCCTGCTCTCTGCTCCTCCTCCCCTTCCCTGGCCCCTGTTCAGCTCCATACTGAATGCAGGCAGAGCTGGACTAACATGCTCACTTGCTAGCTCAGCCACCCTCCAGAGAAGTCACTCTTCGGTGGCCACCTTCCTGACCCCCTGGTCGCTTCTCCACTTGTTCAGATATTGCTCTGAAGTCTGAGGAGGACAGAGCGGGGCTGCCACAGAAGCAGGCCAGAGGAGAAACCAAAACATGTGTCCACACTGTCCCCCAGCACTGCTGCTCTGAGAGCTTTCAGAGTCCTCAACAGGGTTAGGATTTAGGGGCTTCTTCAGAACCGGGAGTGAAAACAACCATAGGTCAAAAGAAAAGCTATGGCACCCACAAAAAATAATAATCACAAATGAAAACTATGTTAACTCTGAGTCCCAAAGTCGAAAAATTGCCTTGAATCTGTCTCTAGAAAGCACCCAAGGCCTCACTCTCTGGGTTCTGGGTGCCCTGGAAATGGCAGGAGGATCTGAAAAGCGCCTGGGGGTGCCGAACTATGGGGGCTAGCCTGCCCTCTGGCGGGGGGGGGGGGTACCTCCTGTGGCGCTGTCCCCGCCTGACCCCCTGCGGACAGGGTGTGGCACAGCGTCTGGGGTGGTCCTGGTGCCCTGGGGTTGGCGGGAGGCTGGGGCCCAAACATCCCACGCCCAGCTCCTGGACCGCGTTTTCTGCTTCAGGTGAGGGCGCGTCGTGGTGTCACTTTACCTGTGAGCAGAGGGTCCTCCAGAGAAGCCATTGGGCGGGGAGGGGCAGCAGGCGGCGGGAAGGGGAACAGGACACCAGGGCCTCATGGGCTAGGCTGGAGCATGAGAGTGCAGGGGCAGCGAGTATGGTGGGTCCTGCAGTCCCGAATGGGCTGCAGCACAGCACCCTGGCGCTGTGCGCCCCTCCTTCCCGCCTGGGCAATTAGCAAAGCCCCTTCTCCCGGCCGCCCCCGACCCGCCCCCGCCCCCGCCCCCCTCCCTCCTGAGTCCTCTGAGAGCTCACTTCCAGCTTTGGAAATTAGCAAAGACCCTTCTCTACGCTGGCCCCACCCCCTCACTTCTGAGGCCAGAGCCCATGCTGGGGTGCGGGACTAAGCCCTGGCATGCTGCTGCATTGCCAGCGCCTGCGCTGGGCAGCCGCCTAGCCTGGCTCCCTGAGCGGGTGTCCACGCGCAGCCTGGCTGCCAAAAGATCATCAGTCCTAAACGCCGGCTGCACTCTTGGGTCAGTTTGCTGGCTTCCAGTTTGCGCCCAAAGCCAGGAACCAGCTTCCCCAACACAGGCCTGGGCTGAGATGCCTGCCTGGGATCTGTCTGAGTAGTCTCCTCCACTCCAGGCAGGGATGGCACTTCGACCTGGATGTTTGAGTTTTTGGTTTGTTTTTTTGGTCATTGGTTATTACATGACCTCCAGGGTAGGTGCTCCACAAAGGGAGTGAAAACAGGACGGCATATATAGCATACAGCCATTCTAGAAAAATAGCTTGGGGTTCTCTCGGGAACGCGGCATTGGTCCTTGCACTATAGTTTAATAGAAAAGGGATTATGCACCAAGTTACTTAAATGAGCATAGGTTGAAATCGTTTACTGAGAGTAAATATTTTAAATAGTTATATTTTAACTAAATCTATTATCAATCATAAATCTATTACACGAAGGTTACAGGCAATTTAAAAGCAAGAGCACTCTCTTCAGGGTTTTAAATAACCCCTGTCTGTCTTGGCACAAGAAATGCAAAGATAGGAAATGGTTTGTAAAAGATCATATAATAGATTTTACTAATTCTATTTATTTGACAGACAGAGATCACAAGTAGGCAGAGAGGCAGGCAGAGAGAAAGATGGGGAAGCAGGCTCCCGGTCAAGCAGAGAGCCTGATGAAGGGCTCGATCCCAGGACCCTGAGATCATGACCTGAGCCCAAGGCAGAGGCTTAACACACGGAGCCACCCAGGCGCCCCCAGATGAAATACATTTCTGACTTAGAAACTTCAGATAGAATTATTTTGTCCATGATGACAACTGAAGAAAATGTGTCATCCCTAAACCTAACCTTAAACCCTACCAACGCTGAAACCTAAGCTGACCTTAAAGCCCAAACTAGAACCCTGAATCCCAAACCTGGAATGGAACCCAAAGCCTGTACCTGAGCCCTGGATCCAAGCCCTGAACCAAGAACCCAAACCCTAAACCAGACCTCCAAGTCATGAAACCTGAACCCAAATCTCAGCATGAAGTCAAACCCCAAATTTGACCTTGAACTTTATCCCATAAGCCCTGAGTCTTAAAGCCTAAATCATAAACTTAAAGCCCTAAACTATAACTCTGTTCCCTGTCCTTCACTCTAAACCCTCACCCTAACACTAAACCCAAAGCCTGATCTAGAACTCTGACTAAAACCTGAACCTGTACCCAAATTCAAATGCTTCACCACACTTTGCTTAGGCACTTGCCATTGATGGATATTTGCAGTTTCTACCTTTTGATTCTTGTGAACATTGTTTGGGTTGGGGGCTAGGGTTAGGGTCTTGGATTAGGGTAGGGTCCAGGCTTGAGACCAAGTTGAGGTCAGAGTGTGGGTCTGCATCAGGGTCATGTTCAGTGACACTGTTTGGGTCAAGGACTGTTGTAATTCCACATTGTTTCCAATTCATTGTTCCTTAGCTATTTGGGGGGAAGTTGGGGGGTATTGGGCTCCATGCAGCTTGAATTTCCGGAATGAAATGGCATCAGCTGGACCCCAGGAGGGAGCAGGACCTTCCACTGAAGGGTGAGCTCCCACAGTCCTGCACTGCCTTGCACCGCCTGCAGAGGGCGCCAGACCCCAGCTCCCGCCCTGAGCCCAGGCTGCACAGCCACAGCTGGGACCTGAGCCCCGCCTCTTCAGGACCCACTGTGGAGACTTCTGGAGAATGTGGGGCGCCTCCCACCCTGACAGGACAAGCTGAGGAGGGTGTGGCTCTGCATCCACACTGACCGGACCCGTTGTGGAGGACGCGCCCACACTGGCAGCAGTCCAACCTCCTAAGGACCAGATGCTGGAGGAGCTGAGGAGAAGCCGCCTGAGTGGACTGTCAAGGGGTTCGTGGTCTCAGGACCCCACAGAGAAAGGGAGCCCTATGTAGACACTGGGGCTTCCGTCGTTTTGTGTGAGTAGACGTGGACTCCTGCTGTGCTGTGCGCGGGGCTGTGGGGTCCCCCCTTTCTGGGCTCGGGTGCTCCTAGGTCCTCATCTGTGTTTGTGTGCTCGCGGATTCGGTTCCTGGGGCTCCTCAGATGGTCTGAGGTCAGGGAGCGTCCGCCTGCTTCGGTGCTTGTGCTCTCCCCACCTCAGCCCTGCGGGGTCCTTCCCGTGTCCACACCCACTCCAGGCTTGCGCCGAGTCCGGAAATTCGGGAGCCAGAGTGAGGACTCTGTAGACGGTTTTGGGGAGAGTAGGTATTTTCCCAGTGTGGGTTCTACCCTGAGCACAGTGCCTCCCCATCTCCGTGTGTACCCCTCCCTGTCTGTCGTCATTGTTGCAGGGCTGTCAGATGACAGGTCTGTCACCTTCTTGGTTCAGGGGCCTCCCGGGTATCTTGCTGTCTTGGATGCAGGTGTAAATGAGATCGTTCTCCGCAGTCTCTTTTTGATGGTTCCTTCCGAGCACGTAGGAGTGCCACTAATTTGTGCATATTGATTTTGTTCCTTGCAAGTTTTTGAATTTATTAGTTCAATTGGCCTTAAACTCAATCTGCCAGTTATTTGACCAGCAGCATGGGTTTAATTGGGAAGAGCAGAGAATGGCAGTCTGGGCTGAGCAAGCTAAGGTCCCATCACAGGCAAGTGCGAGAAACAAAGGAGAGGAACATTATTTCATGGAGGAGGAAGAAGTTGGGAAGGGTGCTTGAAGGAAAGTCCCTTGGAGAAAGGCAGGGTGATGGAGAATTCTCACCAGCTGAGCTGCAAAGCTCCTACAAAAAGTCAGGAGATGAACCTCCAGCTTCCCGTGTGAGGCCTGGAATTGGTGAGTCTCTTCTGTGGGGGATTGCAATGTGGGGTCTGTAATGGGCACTGAGCACCAGGCGCTCCCTTCCAGCCTCCCCTTCTGGCATCCCCAGTCCACTTTACTGGGGCTTCCTTTCCTGCTTTTGCACAGTTCTAACCAGCTTGTGGTGGAACGTTGTGGAAAAACTGAAATTCCAAATCCACTGCTTCTACTGCACCTGAGATACAGGGGCCCATGATTTAATTCTCCCACGAGTCTCTTGCTAACATGTGTCCTCTCCATGTTGGGTGACCTGGATTTGGGAGGGCTTGGCCTCCATCCCAAAGTCTGATGTTCTCTCTGCTTCCGTGTCATCGTGCTAACATGGATATTTGGAAGATTCATTTCCTCTGTGGTGATTTCAAAGTGCAGTCAGCTTGTTATAGCAGCACAAATACGTGCTGTCTCCACACTCAGATTCCCCAGCCGTCATTTCTTTACCACGTTTGCCACTTCACACGGGATGCTTCAGTGTGTTTGATCCCACACCAGGACAATGTCCTGCAGAACCACCACATAACCTGAAATGAGGAGATCATTACAGAAACCATCCAAGGGTTAGTGTTAGGAACCAGGGACATGGCAGGGCTGATCTGAAGACCCCATGGAGAGCTGTCTGGGTGGCTGAGTTGACAGTGGAGGTGAGGGTGAGTGTCTGGCTCTGGCTTTGTGTCCAGGAGTCAGCTCTGTGTGGGTGTGTCCTTAGCTAGGCATGCAGATTTCTGCTCCTCTGAATCCTTTCCGGAGTTCCAAATGGCACAGTTTCCTTCTGGGCAGCAGGCTGAGTCCTCTGGGATTGCCCATGTGTCCCCAAATTGTAGGGCACCTACTGCAAGGCCTTTGGGGTCAGAATCTTGAAAAGCAAACCAAAGGTTATGGTTAGGGACCACAACATGGCAGGCCCGATCTGCCAGCACTCTGTCCATCTTTCTGGGGGAGGGGGCAGTCGAGGGATTTGTTCAGGTTGAGTGTCAAGCTCCAGGTTTGCATCCAGGGGCCTGCTGAATATGGGGCTGTCCAGAGGTAGGAATGCAGATTTCAGTTCCTCTGAATCCTTTCTGGAGTTCCAAATGGCATGGTTCCTTTCAGGGTGGCAGGGTTAGTCCTATGGTGTTCCTCACTGTCCCCAATCTCTGAGGCTTTGGAGCCAGGCCGTCGGGGACAGACAAACACAGGCTGGAGAGCTTTAATGTCAGAAATGTATTTTCGCACAGATCTGGAGGCCAGAAGTTCCAGATCAAGGTGCCAGCAAGGTTGGTCTCCAGTGAGCTTTTTCTTGTTGTTCTATAGATCACTACCTTTTCAACTGTGCCCTCAGATGACCTCTTCTCTGTGGGCCCCCAGAGGGGAGGTAGGGGGAGTGCTTTCATGTGTTTCACCCTTATGAGGACACCAGTCCTAGCAGATTAGGACTCCTGTGACCTCACCAAGCCTTCAGTACCTCCTTCTAGGTAGGCCCTATCTCCAGATGCAGTCACACTGGAGATTAGGAATTCTTCATATGACTTTTGTGGGGACACAATTCAGTCCATAACAATTAGTACAGGAGAAAAGCCATGGAGAGAATTCTAGAGGAGTCACACGTTGATGTTATAAGGTAAGTGGGTATAAAAGAGCACCTCTGAAGTCCAATAGGTCATTAGAGCTAGAGGCTGACAGGAAAGTCCCGTACGTGCCACAGTTTTGAGTTTGATGCAAGCGCAACTCTGAAGGGAAGATATTTGGGAGGCCTTGGCCGACCACTACTTCCAGCCAGGGGTGATTCTGGAGGGAGTATCTCTCGGAGTGCTGCCTAGAATCAAGACTTTGGGGTTGGAAAAGTGCCACTTCCAAAGCTGGAGAAGGATGGTGCTGTAAGTTACTTGAAGAGTACTGTTCTGGGAGATAGGAGATCTGGGGTGTCTTCTTTGTTCTGCTGCTGACCAGATGTGAAAATGCAGATTAACTCCCTAACCATCTCAGTTCTACCACCATGTGCTGCTGTCATGTGTGCCAAGCCCCAGAGTTAGTTTGATCCATAAGCAGAAGCCGGTCTTTTAGTTCCCAATCTCTTAATCGGGCTGATCGTCACAATATATAGCGGACACGTGACAGCCACCGGGGAGAAGTAAGGGTTGTCTTCCCCTCAGGGAGAGTGGAAAAGCTCTAGGAGAGGGCATACCCGTAGACCAAAGGCAGCCAGTGCTGGGGAGTGGAGCCACGGGGAAGAGTGTGCTGATGACAGCCTTGTGGAGGGAGGGCAGAAAGAGCCACCACCATGACACTTGAGTTACAGATCGAGCTTGGGGATAGAGAAGGGATCAGGGCACGGTAGAGCAGCAGCTGGCAAAGTGATTCTGTTGAGCTTAAGCTCACAGTGCCTTAGCGAATTAGAATGGGAAATGCCTTGCTATTGTCTGTGACTCTGTGATTGTGTGAGTATGAGTGACAGAGTGGGGACAAAGAGAGAGGGAGAGAGAATACATTAAATTTTAAAGAAGGACAATAAGGGACGCCTGGGTAGCTTACTCAGTTAAGCATCTACCTTTGGTTCAGGTCATGATCCCAGGGTCCTGGGATTGGATCCCATACCAGGCTCTAGTGGGGGGCCTGCCTTCCCTCTGCCTGCAGCTCCCCTTGCTTGTGATCTCTCTCTTCCTCTGTAACAAATAATAGTAAAAAATAAACAAGGGCGATACGTTATGTTTACTTTTGTTTCTGATGCCAGACATGGGTTCAGAGGATTGAAGAGGGAGATCCAAGGAGCTAGCCTCTCAAGAGGAGTGAATACCTAGTCACTGGTAAGACCCCTGGTCCTGCAATACAATATGGCTCCTGTGATCTGGGTCCTGTTAAATGCCCCTCGCCATCCTCCACCCGATAGTTTGATTCTTCATTGCGTTCAGTGTGGGGAACTGGGAGAAGCTATGACACTTGGCCCTTTGTGGAGGAATGTTAGTAGTATAAATAGCAATAGTTATCAGTTCTGGAGCACTTCCATGACTCTGCTGCAGGCACTCTGCTGTGACCTGGGTTTATAGCAGTGAGATAAACATAGAAATAGATGTGGGCTCTGTTCCCAAGAATCTGAAACCCACTATTCTCCTTGTCCCCTTCCCATTCTGTCTTCTTCAGCCCTTGTGCAATCCCACCAAGCAGGAAGCTTGCTTCTCCCCTTCCCTCTCCTGCTCCCCCTGCTTGTGCTCTCATTCCCTCTCTCTGACATGTAAATAAATCAAATGTTTTAAAAAATTATAAAAAAGGCAAAACAAATAACCATTTTTGGAGAGTGATTTTCTGAATGCAGTTATGGGCAGTGCTGGGTACTGAAGAAGACGCTCTGCTGACCAGAGGAGTGGGGAAATTACAGAACAAATTCCACAGGTCATTGAATATATCACATTCATCACCCCACCCATAGCACTCATTAATCTCTAGCCCAGCCAATATGTTGGTTATAAAAATGAGCTTTCTCCAAACTGACAGGAAGTTCTCGTTTTAGCAATGTAAATCATTCTGATCTTTATCACTAATGTGATCTAATCCTGTCTAGTAAAGAAACTTGAGAGTTCTATATCTCTGTAAGCATTTAAGAAAAACAATGGACTCTACTCTAATTACTTTTTAACTAACTTGACTTGCCAAAGGAAGGAGAAAGTAAATATCAGAAATCTTACCACTAAGCACAAGTTGCAAGTTATACCTGCCAAAATGTGGTTCAAAATATAAGTAACCAGTCTCCTTAGAAGCCTTTTACCTTCTTATATCTGTTATGTTGGGTAAATGAGTAGTTACTAGAATACAGCTGGCTCAGTGATCACAATTCTGCTTACCCTCAGAAATATAAATAGATTACATGTTTAGCCCGGTAACTGGACACTGATATAGAATTATTCACTGGCTGATTCCTAGATCAGAAACCACAAAAAATTTTTCTTTTTTATGGAAGTATGGCTGTTACAATAGTCTCACCTGTACCTCATAGTGATTGACTTAACTACTCTATACGTTACAACTCTAGATGTAACATTTTAATAAAACAACAATATCTTTGATGGTATCATGGAAATGTAAGTGCCTTGTGCACTTTTCTTAATGTGTATAATTACCTAAACATCATAGTAAGTAAATCAAGGCCATTGTCAAGCTTCCGTCAAGGAGAGTCCTTAACTAGAGGGATTTCCCATTGCTCTCAGGATGATAACCTCTGAGTTACAGGTTCCGTTAGTTGGCCACACACATTTGGAGCCTTGTGGACTTTCTGACAGCTGAGCAGCATATCTGTTTCAAGCATTGTGATCCCTGTTCTTACTGCAAGAGTGACAGTTGTCACTTTTCCTTTGACCCCTGTCTTTAGGAAAGTGTCTGACTCAGAAAGTCGAGTCAGTACCCCCCAAAAATATTTTCAGGAGAACCACCTCAAAGATGATCACCTGAGATACTGTCAAGAAAAAAAAAACTGAAATTCTAAGCAACATCCATAAAAAGTATTTTCATGTTGATAAGGAAAGATTTTCCCCTAAATACCAGAGAGGCTCCATGAAAGTGAGATTTTTACCTATTTTGTTCACCGTGTCACCAGTCCCTAGAAGAGCGCCTAAGACATCACTCAAGATTAGGTTGCTTTGAATGAATCAAATGAATGAATGAACTGTAGCCTTTGATAGTGAGGTAGTTTATGGTCCTTAGGCAAGAGATGTGATTTGTGTTGGGATTTCAAGAATGGGAGGTGCCGAAGAGAAAATTGAGAAGCTAAATGTGAAAATATGCAATTTACTGACTGGAGTAGTTCTGAATATATTTCAAACATAATTAAACTATGGCTGTGGGTCTATATGCGTTTTCATAATTTTCCCTTGAAAATGTGAGGCATACAGATGTCATCTCCAATGAATTCTCCTTGTCCGTATACAGAATCACCAAAAAAAAAAAAAAAAAAAAGGCATTCTGACAGTCTTCAGACCATCCACTCCAGGATTGTGACTCTTTCTTCTCCATGTTCTTTCTGACATCATGGACTTTCAGGTTGACCTCTCTCATCTTGGGTCCCACTCTCATTAGCTGTAGAAGTCATGCGATGTTTGTGATGTGAGGGTGGCAATACTCTCTGACTTTTGGTTACAATATGTCTTTGAAAGCCAGTGTTTATTCTGCTTTTACAGCATTTCTCCATTTGAATTGGCCACCTTTTAAGTGGTCATTAGCCACATGTGGCTACTAGCCATGAGACTTGGACAGCAGAGGTGTGGAAAGTCCGCACATTCTTCCACTCAAAGGATATTGTGAGTTATGCTACATCTTTTTTTTTGAAGTGCCTTTTTTAGATATTTAAATTCAATTAGCCATTAGATAGTACATCATTGGTTTCAGAGAATTCAGTAACTCATCAGTTGTGGATAACCCTTGGTGCTCATCACATCACGTGTCCTCCTTAATGCCTATCACCCAGTTTCTCCATGTCTCCCACTCCCCTCCCCCCCAGCAACTCTCAGTTTGTTTCCTATAGTTAAAGGTGCCTCATGGCTTGTCTCCCTTTCTGATGACTCCCATTCAGATTTCCCTCCCTTCCCTCTGATCCTCTGTACTACATCTTAATCTCAACAGTCAAGCAGTGGTAGTAATTCAGTCATGGAGTCATGCATATTCTAAATCTGATGAGGTGGATTCCCATACTGCCTTTGTCTCTTCCAGAGCGCTTACATTTGTTATATTATTGCTGCTGTGTTCATGTTTCTCGTTCACTGAATGTCTGATAAAAGAATTAGTAAAATGTGTGACTGCAGAAAATACAATGGTCATGGATGATGAAGATTTTCTCCTTGACCAGACTCGAGTCAAGTTCCTCTGAGTCCTCTTTCTGTCTATCTTGACCTTAGGCTCCGCCCACTTAGCCCAGTTTTAGCAAGAAATCTGCTTGGTCATTTTTCAGCAATCTTCTATCCTACTCTTGATATCTGATCAAATTCCTTATCTCTCACCCCTGGTATCTTACCACTTTTTTTTTTTTAAGATTTATTTATTTTGACAGAGAGAGAGCCTGAGCAGGGGGAATAGCAGAGGGAGAGAGAGAACCAGACTCCCCACTGAGCAGCAAGCCCAATGCCAGGCTTGATCCTGGGATCAGATCATGACCAAGCCAAAGCCAGAGATTTAACCAACTAAGCCACCCAGGTGCTTCAGTATCTATAACCCTTAATATCTGATCCAATCCCTTATTCCCAGGGCACCTGGTTGGTGCAGCTGGTTGAACGTTTGACTCTTGGTTTCTACTCTGGTCATGATCTCACGGTCCTGAGATTAAGCCTCACCTCAGGCTCTATGCTCAGTGAAGAGTCTGATTAAAATTCTCTTTCCCTCTCCCTCTACCCCTACCCCTGCTCCCTCTCTCTAAAATGTATTAATAAGTCTTTTAAAAAATTCCTTATCCCCTGATCTCAATAGTTTATGACCCTAGCCTTCCTTCAACAATATTACTGTCCAGATGGTTTAGCCAGAATCCCTTCATCCTTACCCTTGATGTTCCATCTTAATTTTACATTCAGTGATCCCCACCATGCTCTTTAGCTGTAAATCTCCATTTGTCTGAGCTGAGCCAGATTTCTCTCCCATACTATACAATAAAATCTCATCATAGTAGCATCCCTTGAATAAAATCTTCCTTACTCTCTTTAATGGGTGTCACAATATTTTTTTTTTCTTTAACAGTCAGGAGGGTGCTAATGGAGTACCATGACAAAAGGCCTAACTTCCTATAATGGACATTTCCTTGGTTTACCTGACAAATACTCTTTCTCTCTTCTAAGGAAAATTTCCGGTTCTCAGTATAACTGCCAACTGGCCCAGGGGTGGACAAGTGAGGCAGATGAGACCAAAATGAAAATTCTGTTGAGACACTGGACCTTGAGGATTCAAGCCAAGGACATAAAAGTGTTGGTACTCCATTATTCTGATGGTCCGTTAACTCTTGCTTTTTTGGTTCCTGTGTCTATCACTGCCCCTGCCTTTTTGAAGATAATGACCATTCATCTGAGTACACGGTTCACAGAATCCCTTTGCAGTGGCCCATGCGGGCCAAGGTAGTAGAACATAATAGATCTCTGTAAGTTTTTAAAAAATGTCTTTGTCCCTGTTGCCCATGGCCATTAAAGACCAAAGGTCGGGGGTAGGGGGATATTGGAAAAGGTGAAGTTATAGTTACTCACTGATTTTTTGATTGGTAGAGAGAAAGCAACACCTACATACAGGGCCAGTGGGTGAGTGGAGGAAACATCTTTGGCTCTAGGAGGAATGGGGGAAGGAGGAATATTAATAATCTTTGTCTTTGGAACTGCCCCTGAAGACTTCCCCACACAGGAAAATGACCTAGCATGACTCTCCTAAACTTCGGCAAGCCCCTTAAATTTAACTGACTTCTAGATCTGATACTCCCTGCTGGATAACTCTGATCATTATTGGATTGTTACTTATTTTATTTTAAAATTATTTTTAAAGAAAATTTTAATCTAAATACAATTAATTAACATATAATACTAGTTTCAGACATACAGGTTAGTGATTCATCAGTCTTTTGTAACACCCAGTGCTCACTGTATCACATGCCTTCCTTAATGTCCATCACCCAGTTACCCCATCCACCCATCCCTCTCCCCTCCAAGAACCCTCAGTTTGTTTACTGTGATTAAGAGTCTCTTCTGAGGGGTACCTGGCTGGCTCAGTGGGTTAAAGCCTCTGCCTTCAACTCAGGTTATGATCTCAGGGTCCTGGGATCGAGCCCCACATCAGGCTCTCTGCTCCCTGGGGAGTCTGCATCCTCCTCTCTCGCTCTTCCTGCCTCTCTGCCTACTTGTGATCTCTGTTTGTCAAATAAGTAAATAAAAATCTTTTTTTTTAAAGTCTCTTCTGGTTTGTCTCCCTCTTTGACTTCATCTTGTTTTATTTTTTTCCTTTACTCCCCTATGATTCTGGTTTGTTTCTTGAACTCCACATATGAGTGAGATCATATGATAATTGTCTTTCTCTGACTGACTTATTTCGCTTGGCATAATACCCTCTACTTTCACCCCTGTCATTGCAAATAATTGCCATTTATTTTAACTCGACAGAGAAGGCCACTAGAAACAGCAGGTGATGGCCCCAGCTCCTGTTCCTCCATGCAGAACATCTGTCAACACCTGTGGACATCTTTTCCTCCCCCCATTCCTATGAATGTTGCTCAGTTGTTACATGGCATGGACAAATGCTGTTGGCTGGTGGCATGGACACACTGGACAAGCTTGGCCTTCGGTAAAACAAAGACTGGCTTCAATTACTCAAACTGAAACAGGAATGCTTGGATGAACAAGCCTGCCAGGAAGTCCCACTGGAGGTACTCAACCTGTTCCCCTTCCCTCCTTGGACCAAGAACCTGAACTTGAGAGATGAATGGCTTATCCAAGGTTATGGCAAGGTTACACAGAGCTGAAACTAGACACAGGTGTACATGCCTATTGATCAAGGCTGGCTGAGAAATCGAACTGCCTCAAATCTTGATTCTTTTTGCCACTTCTTATTCTCTGACCCTGTTTTTCATAGATTAGGATGTAGGAATAATAAAAATATCAGCTAATGGGGTATCCTGACTTTTTGATCTTTTAGTTCTTGTCAGACATTTACCATAATGCTTAGCACATGGATATGTGTGTGCACACACGTGCACATGCATGACACTCAAAAAATTGTTCCCTGATATTAACTTTATCAGTGCACTTTGCATCCACCACCAATTGGCTGTTTTGTCACAAACTGATTAAAGCAGAACTGTCAAGTGAGGAACTTCAAAGCCAAAGCATTAAGTGCTTTGAAAAACCAGCACCTGGGAGGATTTGTCTCAGCATCTGTGATTAGAAGGCAGCAAAAAGAGACTTTGGGGACACAGTTCACCCCTTCATGAAGCAGCCATTCAGAACTTTCTCCGAAGGGCTAATGGCTAATCTTCCAAAGACCAGCAAGAACAAGCTTATGGTCTGTTAAAATCAGATTTTTAAAAGATTTTTATTTATTTATTTGAGAGGGAGAGAGAGAGAGTGAGAGAGAGAGCATGAGAGGGGAGAAGGTCAGAGGGAGAAGCGGACTCCCCATGAAGCTGGGAGCCTGATGCAGTCCTTGATCCTGGGACTCCAGAATCAAAATCAGTTTGATTGACTCAATACAGTCAGGGAGGACAGTCCTCAGGAGTCACAGAATGCTGGTTGCCATGAGGGAGGAGTCTTTTACAAAGTCTGGGCTCTCACAGAAGGAGTCTGAAGCACGTGTATGGAAAGCAGAGGTCAGTTCTGGATTAGAAGCTCTTTCTGAGGGGAAATGAGTAGAAGCAGGGATTAACCAGGACTTGGGCTCTGCTTTATTCAGTTCAAGTTGCTGCAACAAATGATGACAGACTGGGTGGCTGAAACAGCAAAACATGTACTATTCCTTGCAGTTCTAGAGACTGAGAAGTCCAAAAGCAAGATCCTGGGAGATCTGATATCTAGCAAGAGACTGCTTCATTATCTACAAATGCCCATATTTCTGTTGTAGACTTGCATGGATGACAGCTGGCAGAACAATCTCTCAGGTCGTTTCTCAGAAGTGCTTTTATCTCATTCACAAGTGTTCCAATCTCATGACCTCACCACCTCTCAAAGCCCATACCTCCTGATGGCACTCCTTGAGGGTCAGGGCTTCAACATCTGAATTGGGACAAGACACAAACATTCAGTCCATTAGCAAGTGTTGTCATGAGGACAGCATAGCTTATCAACTGGGTATCCCCAGGAATCCATGGGACTAGCAAAGCAGAATCTGGGGGTGTCACTGGTAGGAAAGCAGGAGGTCCCCAAGAGACAGTCCTCATAGCATTTTACAGAGACAGCAGGACCCTTGAGAAACAATAGTTTCCGTGACCCATACACCAGCCTTTATCTATGCCTGTCCTCCCTGCTGGATTCACAGCAAGCCTACTTCTTTCTTTTCCAGTACAAATGGATTTCCACTCTCTGAATCCTGATGAATTTTTGCTCTTTGGCAGTTAGTAGGTTGTCCCTCAGGATTCTGCATGTCTGGATTTGCAATCGTGGAAACTGCCAAAGGTCTAGGGACCTGCATGGCAGAACCCGGCCTCTACCACTATTGCCCAAGGTAGGGACTCTGGTCCCTTGAGTGTCCTGTGCTGCTGTCAAAGGTCTGTGTGCATTGGCTTATTGTTTTTTTTTTTTAATGTAATTGCTTATACGTGTGTTTCATCATGCTCAAGTGGCCTTTCTGTGAAAAAGTGGCCAAGCTACACCTAGAAGTCACTGAAGAAAGTTCTAAGAACTCCTGGTTAGTATGAGGCTAGAGAGAGAGAGAAAGAGAGAAAAGAAATCTGCCTCTCTGCATTTTGCAAGTCCCTGGGCAAAATCTGTTGGCTGTGCACTCCTCATACAAAGATTCCAGGCAGGGAGACCCTCCTGAGCCTCATCTCCCTGAGTTCCTCTTCCAGAAGCAATCCCTAGTTTGAGACCAGGGTTAGCGAAAATAGAGCAGCAAAGCAGGGTCCAGAAGGAAGGACTGCCACAGACCATGGAGCACCAGGGGGACAGGCTGGTACCTCCTCACGGTTGGGGTGCAAATGGGCTCAGCTCAGCAGGTATAGGGGTGCCCTTGGCCCCTCTGGTGGGCTTTGCAGTGCCCCAATCTCAGGAAGAAAAAAGGCTGGCTCATGTGACTTATTTTTGACTGGGAATGAGCTGACAGCAATGGAAATAAACAAGTAGGGAATGATGTTGGAAAGTTGGAGGGTTTGTCCTTTATATCTCAGCTTTCTCTCCTATCTTCCCTTGCTCTGTAGTGTGTTATCAAAGAAGTTTTTGGCATGATATTCCTGTTCACTGATTAACTCTTCAGCTGTGTCTTTTCTGCTGTTCAGCTCATCTGGTGAATTCTTTTACTGTAAAAAGTATCTTGCCCTTGCAAGGGCAATGGCAAGACCTGAGAAATCCCAGAGATTTCAGCTTGCCACCCAGAAGGAAACCAGGCTATTTGGAATGCTGGAAAGGATTCAGAGTAGGGGAAATCGTCTTGGACATCTGAGACCACCCCCACATTCAGCGGTCCACTGGACACAAACCCAGACCTTGATACTGATCCTGAACCATGCTCTCAACTCAGACCCCTGTGATCCTCGCCACAGTGCTTTCAGATCAGTGCAGCCATGCCCATAGGCACAAACTCTTAAGCCTAGATTCTGTCCTGAGAGGTCTGTCCCCGACGGCCTGGCTCCAAATCCTCAGAGATTGGGGACAGTGAGGAACACCATAGGACTCACCCTGCCACCCTGAAAGGAACCATGCCATTTGGAACTCCAGAAAGGATTCAGAGGAACTGAAATCTGCATTCCTACCTCTGGACACCCCCATATTCAGCAGGCCCCTGGATGCAAACCTGGAGCTTGACACTCACCCTGAACAAATCCCTCGACTGCTTCCTCCCCCAGAAAGATGGACAGAGTGCTGGCAGATCGGGCCTGCCATGTGGTGGGCCCTAACCATAACCTTTGGTTTGGTTCGGTTCTCAGGATTGTGACCCCAAAGGCCTTGCAGTAGGTGCCCTACAATTTGGGGACACATGGGCAATCCCAGAGGACTCAGCCTGCTGCCCAGAAGGAAACTGTGCCATTTGGAACTCCGGAAAGGATTCAGAGGAGCAGAAATCTGCATGCCTAGCTGAGGACACACCCACACAGAGCTGACTCCTGGACACAAAGCCAGAGCCAGACACTCACCCTCACCTCCACTGTCAACTCAGCCACCCTGACAGCTCTCCATGGGGTCTTCAGGTCAGGCCTGCCATGTCCCTGGTTCCTAACACTAACCCTTGGATGGGTTCTGTAATGATCTCCTCATTTCAGGTTATGTGGTGGTTCTGCAGGACATTGTCCTGGTGTGGGATCAAACACACTGAAGCATCCCGTGTGAAGTGGCAAACGTGGTAAAGAAATGACGGCTGGGGAATCTGAGTGTGGAGACAGCACGTATTTGTGCTGCTATAACAAGCTGACTGCACTTTGAAATCACCACAGAGGAAATGAATCTTCCAAACAACCATGTTAGCACGACGACACGGAAGCAGAGAGAACATCAGACTTTGGGATGGAGTCCAAGCCCTCCCAGATCCAGGTCACCCAACATGGAGAGGACACATGTTAGCAAGAGACTCGTGGGAGAATTAAATCATGGGCCCCTGTATCACAGGTGCAGTAGAAGCAGTGGATTTGGAATTTCAGTTTTTCCACAACGTTCCACCACAAGCTGGTTAGAACTGTGCAAAAGCAGGAAGGGAAGCCCCAGTAAAGTGGACTGGGGATGCCAGAAGGGGAGGCTGGAAGGGGGCGCCTGCTGCTCAGTGCCCATTACAGACTCCACATTGCAATTCCCCACAGGAGAGACTCACCAATTCCAGGCCCCACACGGGAAGCTGGAGGTTCATCTCCTGACTTTTTGTAGGAGCTTTGCAGCTCAGCTGGTGAGAATTCTCCATCACCCTGCCTTTCTCCAAGGGACTTTCCTTCAAGCACCCTTCCCAACTTCTTCCTCCTCCATGAAATAATGTTCCTCTCCTTTGTTTCTCGCACTTGCCTGTGATGGGACCTTAGCTTGCTCAGCCCAGACTGCCATTCTCTGCTCTTCCCAATTAAATCCATGCTGCTGGTCAAATAACTGGCAGATTGAGTTTAAGGCCAATCGAACAAATAAATTCAAGATCTTGCAAGGAACAAAATCAATATGCACAAATTAGTGGCACTCCTAGGTGCTCGGAAGGAACCATCAAAAAGAGACTGCGGAGAACGATCTCATTTACACCTGCATCCAAGACAGCAAGATACCCGGGAGGCCCCTGAACCAAGAAGGTGACAGACCTGTCATCTGACAGCCCTGCAACAATGACGACAGACAGGGAGGGGTACACACGGAGATGGGGAGGCACTGTGCTCAGGGTAGAACCCACACTGGGAAAATACCTACTCTCCCCAAAACCGTCTACAGAGTCCTCACTCTGGCTCCCGAATTTCTGGACTCGGCGCAAGCCTGGAGTGGGTGTGGACACGGGAAGGACCCCGCAGGGCTGAGGTGGGGAGAGCACAAGCACCGAAGAAGGCTGATGCTCCCTGACTGCAGACCATCTGAGGAGCCCCAGGAACCGAATCCACGAGCACACAAACACAGACGAGGACCCAGGAGCACCCGAGCCCAGAAAGGGGGGACCCCACAGCCCCGTGCACAGCACAGCAGGAGGCCACGTCTCCTCACACAAAACGACGGAAGCCCCAGTGTCTACACAGGGCGCCCTTCCTCTGTGGGGTCCTGAGACCACGAACCCCTTGACAGTGCACTCAGGCGGCTTCTCCTCAGCTCCTCCAGCATCTGGTCCTTAGTAGGTTGGACTGCTGCCAGTGTGGGCGCGTCCTCCACAACGGGTCCGGTCAGTGTGGATGCAGAGCCACACCCTCCTCAGCTTGTCCTGTCAGGGTGGGAGGCGCCCCACATTCTCCAGAAGTCTCCACAGTGGGTCCTGAAGAGGCGGGGCTCTGGTCCCAGCTGTGGCTGTGCAGCCTTGGCTCAGGGCGGAGCTGGGGTCTGGCGCCCTCTGCAGGCGGTGCAAGGCAGTGCAGGACTGTGGGAGCTCACCCTTCAGTGGAAGGTCCTGCTCCCTCCCCGGGTCCAGCTGATGCCATTTCATTCCGGAAATTCAAGCTGCATGGAGCCCAATACCCCCCAACTTCCCCCCAAATAGCTAAGGAACAATGAATTGGAAACAATGTGGAATTACAACAGTCCTTGACCCAAACAGTGTCACTGAACATGGCCCTGATGCAGACCCACACTCTGACCTCAACTTGGTCTCAAGCCTGGACCCTACCCTAATCCAAGACCCTAACCCTAGCCCCCAACCCAAACAATGTTCACAAGAATCAAAAGGTAGAAACTGCAAATATCCATCAATGGCAAGTGCCTAAGCAAAGTGTGGTGAAGCATTTGAATTTGGGTACAGGTTCAGGTTTTAGTCAGAGTTCTAGATCAGGCTTTGGGTTTAGTGTTAGGGTGAGGGTTTAGAGTGAAGGACAAGGGAACAGAGTTATAGTTTAGGCTTTAAGTTTATGATTTAGGCTTTAAGACTCAGGGCTTATGGGATAAAGTTCAAGGTCAAATTTGGGGTTTGACTTCATGCTGAGATTTGGGTTCAGGTTTCATGACTTGGAGGTCTGGTTTAGGGTTTGGGTTCGTGGTTCAGGGCTTGGATCCAGGGCTCAGGTACAGGCTTTGGGTTCCATTCCAGGTTTGGGATTCAGGGTTCTAGTTTGGGCTTTAAGGTCAGCTTAGGTTTCAGCGTTGGTAGGGTTTAAGGTTAGGTTTAGGGATGACACATTTTCTTCAGTTGTCATCATGGACAAAATAATTCTATCTGAAGTTTCTAAGTCAGAAATGTATTTCATCTGGGGGCGCCTGGGTGGCTCCGTGTGTTAAGCCTCTGCCTTGGGCTCAGGTCATGATCTCAGGGTCCTGGGATCAAGCCCTTCATCAGACTCTCTGCTTGACCAGGAGCCTGCTTCCCCATCTTTCTCTCTGCCTGCCTCTCTGCCTACTTGTGATCTCTGTCTGTCAAATAAATAGAATTAGTAAAAGCTATTATATGATCTTTTACAAACCATTTCCTATCTTTGCATTCTCATGTGCCAAGACAGACAGGGATTATTTAAAACCCTGAAGAGAGTGCTCTTGCTTTTAAATTGCCTGTAACCTTCGTGTAATAGATTTATGATTGATGATAGATTTAGTTAAAATATAACTATTTAAAATATTTACTCTCAGTAAACGATTTCAACCTATGCTCATTTAAGTAACTTGGTGCATAATCCCTTTTCTATTAAACCATAGTGCAAGGACCAATGCAGCGTTTCCAGGAGAACCCCAAGCTATTTTTCTTGAATGGCTGTATGCTTATATATGGCGTCCTGTTTTCACTCCCTTTGTGGAGCACCTACCCTGGAGGTCATGTAATAACCAATGACCAAAAAAAACAAACAAAAAACCCAAACATCCAGGTTGAAGTGCCATCCCTGCCTGGAGTGGAGGAGACTGCTCAGACAGATCCCAGGCAGGCATCTCAGCCCAGGCCTGTGCTGGGGAAGCTGTTTCCTGGCTTTGGGCGCAATCTGGAAGCCAGCAAACTGACCCAAGAGTGCAGCCGGGGTTTAAGACTGATGATCTATTCGCAGCCAGGCTGCACGTGGACACCCGCTCAGGGAGCCCGGCTAGGAGGCTGCCCAGCGCTGGCGCTGGCAATGCAGTAGCATGCCAGGACTTAGCCCCGCACCCCAGCCATGGCTCAGGTTTCAGATGTGAGGGGCCGGGGCCAGCGCAGAGAAGGGTCTTTGCTAATTTCCAAAGCTGGAAGTGAGCTCTCAGAGGACTCAGGAGGGAAGGGGGGGGCGGGTCGGGGGCGGCCTTGAGCAGGGGTTTCGTTAATTGCCCAGGCGGGAAGGAGGGGCGCACAGCGCCAGGGTGCTGTGCTGCAGCCCATTCGGGACTGCAGGACACACCATACTCGCTGCCCCTGTGCTCCCACGCTGCAGCCTAGCCTCTGACGCCGCGGTGTCCCGTTCCCGTTCAGGCCTTCAGGCCCCCTGCTGCCCCTCCCCGCCCCATGGCTTCTCTGGAGGACCCTCTGCTCACAGGTAAAGTGACACCGCGACGCGCCCTCACCTGAAGCAGAAAACGCAGGACAGGAGCGGGGTGTGGGGTGGTCAGGGCCCAGCCTCCCGCCAACCCCAGGGCACCAGGACCACCCCGGACACCGCGCCACACCCTGTCCGCAGGGGGTCGGGCCAGGACAGCGCCACAGGAGGTACCCCCTCCTGCCCCCCCGCCAGCTGGCAGGCTAGCCCCCATAGTTCCGCACTCCCAGGCGCCTGTCAGAGCCTCCTGCCATTCCCAGGGCACCCAGAACCCAGAGAGTGAGGCCTTGGGTGCTTTCTAGTGACAGATTCAAGGCAATTTTTCGACTTTGGGACTCAGAGTTAACATAGTTTTCATTTGTGATTATTATTTTTGTGTGGGGGCCGTCGCTTTTCTTTTGACCTATGCTTGTTTTCACTCCCGGTTCTGAAGAAGCCCCTAAATCCTAACCCTGTTGAGGACTCCGAAAGCTCTCAGAGCAGCAGTGCTGGGGGACAGTGTGGACACATGGTTTGGTTTCTCCTCTGGCCTGCTTCTGTGGCAGCCCCGCTCTGTCCTCCTCAGACTTCAGAGCAATATCTGAACAAGTGGAGAAGCGACCAGGGGGTCAGGAAGGTGGCCACCGAAGAGTGACTTCTCTGGAGGGTGGCTGAGCTAGCAAGTGAGCATGTTAATCCAGCTCTGCCTGCATTAGCTATGGAGCTGAACAGGAGCCAGGGAAGGGGAGGAGGAGCAGAGAGCAGGGACAAAGGAACCAAAGAGGAGATTCAGATGAAGGGAAGTAATGGGGAGGAAAGAGAAGAAACTCTAGAAGACAGGCATGTAGAAAGGAAAAGGGATGAAGTGGGCATTGGGAAAGGGCACCACCAGGGAAGGAGAGAGGGGAAGGAAAGAGGGAGGAAGAGAGGAAAGGGGAAAGGGAGAAGGGAGGAGTCAGCATGCCAGGGCTCCCCCTGCATCTGAAGAAGAGGTGGCTGGTCCAGCTTGTCAAACAGGGTGCTCACTCTTTGGCCCCAGTTTCTGCTCCCAGTGCTACTGGGCTTTTCAAGGAAGGCAGGCTGTCCCTTGGGACCTACTGGAGCCCACAGGAGGGTGGGAGAGGTAAGATGCCACCAGGTCCTGTCCTGAGCTGCTCCCAGCCACCAGCCTCACCACATGGTGCAAGAGGGACCCCAGAACAAAGGAGGGACACAGGCCAGCATGTCTGCTGGTGGCCCTGGGCACTTAGCTCATCGCAGTGAACCACACGGCCTCCTCAACCCACGCTTTCAAAGCCTCCTTCTTCGTTTCTGGCTTTCATGTCTGTAGGAACATGAGCCAGATCTAACTCATCTCCGACAGACAATTCTGACTCACCCCGTGTCAGATTTTTAAGAGTGGCTGTGATAGAGTAAGATAGCAATGCTCCAACAAACGGACTGTTTCCTCCCACTTGACCTCAACAGTCTTATACATTTTCTTAGCGAAAACATCTTGTCTCCTTCCATTAAGCTCATAACGTGGTCTAGTAGTATACATGCGCCTTCGGTAGATGCGAAGCGATACAGAGGTCCTTTTTTTTTTTTTAATTTTACAAGGCAAAGTCAGTGAACACATCCAACTTGACCAATACGTCTCTAAAATGTCAATCCAGGCAAAGCTTTTTCTGCCTACAGTTTGGAGCCTACGTAGTGACATTTTTAAAATGCTTTCAGTCCCTCAGTGAGGCTCTTAGAAGCTAGCCAGGGCTTACTACGTGCCAGGCACTGTGTCAGGTGTTGGAGCTAAAGGGAAAGAGAGCTTGGAGGCTGGCTGGGGAAGGACATCCATGACACAACCACAGCTAGAAACGGAGGCCAGTGCTAAAAAAGAGAGAGCAGGCTGCATGGAGAGTGTGTACCATGGGGCTTGTGAGCTCACGAATAAGTGGGAGTAACTGGAGTGGGGAGATGGGGGAGAGAAGAGGGTCTTCCCATCAATGGGAATCACCTGTGCTTGGAGGCAGGTGCCATGAGAGGTCTCCACAGGAAGAAGGAGGCAGTGTGGTTGAAGGGCAGAGAGATGGGGCAGAACAGGCATCAGTCAGTTGGAGGGGTATGAATAGACTGATGGGAGGATTATGGGTGCCTTTGGAGGACTGAGAATTTGTTAGAAGATCAGTGCAGATTTCTATGGAGACAAATGCCAGGAACTGATAGGTCTTTGAAAGGTCACTCTGGCTGCCTTTTGGCAAAGGGGTTGGTAAAAGGCACTTGCAGGTGTGAACACACCAGGTGGGAGGTGAGTGCAGGAAATCGGGTGAGGGAGCATGGGAACTTGGTCCCAGGGTATATAAGGGAGAATAGCCTTTAAGGAGTTCCACAAATTGGCACCAGCTGTGGCTTCATTACAGAGCTGGAAGGGGGAGGTGGGTGTGTCCTGGAGGTTACAGAAATTACATGAGAAAGGGAAGTCTTTTTAGATCTCTTTTTCAACTAGAGGAACTCTCACCTTATTGATAGAATTCCAGAGTGGGAACCAATGATATGAGGACATCTTTGAAATGTCTGAATATATTCTTCGACATCTTTGAAAGTGACGAGGAGACCTTGGCCTTAGGAGGCCTTGGCCCTCTTTGTAGCCAGAAAGATTTCACCTACAGATTTGAGTTCTCCATTTTAAAGTCAAGGAGTCAGTCCTTCCAAAGGACACCTCCTATCATTTTACCCTCTCATCATACCTCACGTGCTGGCATCTCCAAGACCCTCTGTTCCAGGTTGAGAGTATCCACTTTGGCCAGGCTGGTCTTGCCAAGAACACCACCACAGGAAATCTAGAGCCTATAATGCTATTAATAACATCATCTAGGACTGTGTTTGCTGCCCTCATAGCCTCTTCCCACCATGACTCACTGAAGCTTTTAACACATTGTATCCATTAAGCTATAGTTCCCAAAGGTCATCTTCTCTAGTGCCATTAATTTTTAGGGGACCAGGCAAACCTTAAACTTGTCCCCCCTAATTGGACCCCTGTTCCCCCACAATCTATCTGAAAGCCTTTCACCATGATTCTTGAATGAGATCTGAGACCACTGCTGGTACCTAACACTTCTTGGCACCTTGTCTGTTAGGTTCTTGGAAGAGGAGATGGCTATGGAGGTGAGTGGGAATGGGAGTGGGAGGATTTCTCCCTTCACTTTGCTTTTTGTGTTTTCAAATAATGGGTTTTGAGGGGGCGGGAAAGTTTAACCAGACCATTTATTTTCCATCTCCCATCGATAAAAAGTTTACCACTCCCCACTGGAAGAATTTATATCTTTCCTTTGAATCTACAGGAAAATCTCCCAAACCCAGACCACCACCATGTGGATTCAGCCATCTTCTGATTCACCTCCAGATTGAATCCTCCTAACTGCTCAAGCCACAGGTTAAGGGCGAAATGTTCAATGCCCAAGCAATTAAGTGGGGAACACGTTTATCTAAGCAATTGCATGCAGCTCTCTATCTGCATACAGGGGGTCTCTCCCAAGCATTTCCAACCTCAGCAAAAGAAGACAAAGCCCCAGCAGTCTGGGGTATATATCATTCATTCATTCCTGTGTTCAACACTCATGGCGGATCCCCACCAAGACAGTGGGAGAGCAAGGACTGGAGAAATCCTGGAAGCTGAAGTCTGAGGAGGATTTCAAATTCAAGTCAGAGATGAAAGAAACATCTGGACTTGGTCCTCAGGTACATGCAGTATTCTGAACTGAGGCTAGAACCAGAGACCATTCTAATGAAAGGCCTCTACAGGTGGGCTCTCACAGGTGTGCCCCAACTCAGTTTCGTGTATATTCATTCATGAAATAGCTCTTTGGGTCAACATGCAGAAGAAAACCATTTCAGAAAACTGACAATGAGGAGAGGAAAGGGAAGCCAAAAGGCTTGTGAATGGGGAGAGAGGAGGAGCCAGGTCAGAAAACCAAGAATCCCTCCCTGCCCTCCTTGCTGCCAGGGAGGTCTGAGGGACTAGTTTCCACCTGGGATCCCAAGTCCAGAACAAAAGCAGCAGGGCCACGGCGGGGGAGGGAAGGGGGTCCTCAGCATGGGCGCATGGGGCTGCGGAAAGATGGGGGCTAGCGTGCCTGCTGGCGGGGGGCACCTCGCAAGGCGCTGTCCCCAGCCCGACCCCATGAGGACCCGGGTTTGGCGCAGCGTCCGGGGTGGTCCCGGTGCCCTGGGGTTCCGGGAGGCTGGGCCTCCACAACCTCCCTCTCCGCCCCCAGGTCGGTCCGCGCTTTCTGCTCCAGGTGAGGGCGCGGCGCGGTGTCACTTTACCCCTGTGCAGAGGGTGGTCCGGAGAAGCCTTGGGGCAGGGAAAGGCAGCAGGCAGCAGGAGCGGGACAGCAGAGCCTCACATGGGAGCGTACGGGCGGCGAGTCCGGTGGGTCCTGCAGTCCCGACTGGGCCGCAGCACAGCACCGCGGCGCTGCCCGCCCCTCCTCCGCCAGCCCCTCCACCTCCTCCCAGACTCTCAGCCACATCCTCTGTGAGCTCACTTCCAGCTTCGGCAATTAGCAAAGCGCCTTCTCCCCGCCGCCCTCCACCCGCCCCCGCCCCCCTCCCTCCTGAGTCCTCCGCGAGCTCCCTTTTCGCTTTGGCAATTAGCAAAGCCCCTTCTCCGCGCCGCCCCGCCCCCCTCCCTCCTGAGGCCCCGCCCTGGCTGGGGCGCGGGGGGAAGCCCCGGGGGCTGCAAGCTTTGCCAGCGCTGGCGCTGGGCAGCCTCCTAGCCTGGCTTCTTGAGCGGGTGTCCACCCGCGGCCTGGCTGCAAAAAGATCATCAGTCCTGTTAACCCTGGCTGCACTCTCCCGTCAGTTTGCTGGCTTCCTGATTGAGCCCAAAGCCATGAACCAGCTTCCCCAGCACAGGCCTGGGCTGAGATGCCTGCCCAGGATCTGTTTGAGCAGTCTACTCATCTCCAGGCAAGGATGGCACTTCCACATGGATGTTTGGGTTTTTTTATTGTTTTTTGGTCATTGGTTATTATTACATGACCTCCAGGGTAGGTGCTCCACAAAGGGAGTGAAAACAGGATGCATGATATACCCCTCACCTCCCATGCTGTCTTTCTCTTAAATAATAAGCACTGCTGAACTATCTTAGATTCTGTACCTTCTCTCCAGCCATGAACCTATCACTGTCTTTAACTCTTGAAAACTTCATTAGACAAATTAATGTGGTGAAGGAAGCAATATGAGAAAGCCTATTAATCTGATGAGCATGGAACTGAACAAACCCTATAGATACTTTCCCTTTGATTTCTAGCCTATCAATACCTACAGTGAGTCACATACACTCAAGATTATTGTTTTTATTGTATACTTCATATATTCATTGATTTTGGACTCGTTATCATTTCGTTGAAGTGTTAAACTATGGTAATAAACAAACTTTTAATTAACTTTTCCTCCTATGATACAAATATAACTTGCACTTGAGCTTTAGCTAATTTTATGTTCTAAAATTGCCAAAACAAATTGATCAAGGTTTCTAGATTATTTACTGTCTTTTCTACTATATAATATTGTTCTATCTCTTCTGTATAAAGAAAATGAATGCTTGGGGCTCTTGGGTGGCTCAGTGTGTTAAAGCCTCTGCCTTCTGCTCAGGTCATGATCCCAGAGTCCTGGGATAGAGCCCCACATCAGGCTCTCTGCTCAGCAGGGACCCTGCTTCCCTTCCTTTCTCTCTGCCTGCCTCTCTGTCTACTTGTGATCTCTGTCTGTCAAATAAATAAATAAAATCTTTAAAAAAAGAAAATGAATGCTTGATAACTAAATGAATGCTTTACTGAACAAATTAAATATGGCAATAGCATTTTATTTTATCATGCTTCACATGTTAAACAATAATATTATATCACTAGTCCACAAATAATCTACTCGCATAGTCATTTGGAAGCTTTTAGCAAAAGAATTCTTCCTCCTGATTGTAGTATAAAAGCCACAGAAATATACAGAAGACTCCTAGGATAGAAAGTGAAATCCAGTTATCCGTGATGCCTTGAGGAGGACCTGACCTATGTATGTCCTGGGATGCACTAGTAACTGTTACATGTGATAGGATTATATTTAATATATACAGTTTCATTTACTTCACAAAGGACATATAAATTTGAGAATAAAATATTTGATGAATCTATAAAGTCTATATCTATTTGTAACTAATGTGGTAGAATTAAGATGTTAATTTGAAAAAAAATTCATTGAACACATTCAATTGTTTTTATATATATAAACAGCATTATTTATTTATGTAAATAAATGCATTGTCAGTAAAATCCATTTACTTATCAATCATAAGGGTAATTTTAAGTACTAAGAATAAGAAATATGTGAAAAGATAAGTGTTCAAGAGTGCAGTTTGTGGTAATTAATACAATATGATAGGCTCATGAAAAAGATATATTACTTGAACTTAAAAGCTTCTATAATTAAGCGATGACCACTTGAAATTTGTAATTAGTCTTGCTGCAGTTTTTCCTTGCACTTATTGCCCTTCCCCAGAAGTTCATTAAGAATTTCTGTGAATGTCCTTATGTTTAATCTCATTCATAGATTCCACTGCTGCTCACAAAACAAAGCCAAAAAGAGAGGTAACTCTATGTGGCACTCCATCCACAAGCAATACATTCATAAATAATTAAAAAGCTCTCTACTTCATTTGTTACCCATTCAGCTGATAATTTAAATGAGTAACTGAGGCCATTTTATCAGCACTTTTAATAGAATGCGACTCAGAAACTTCACAGTGTTATTTAAGAAGAAATGCTCACGTGTTAAGGTTTTTATTTATTTTAAATCACCAAATAATTTTCAAATATTAAAAGCAAATGTCTCCTTTTCCTCCAAGTTTCCTTGCTATGTCAAAGTTACAAATAAATACATTAAAATCGTATTTTGAGTAGTAGATAAAAACAAAAGTTTTGAAACTGTGGGTTCAGTGTCTGGGTTAACTTGTATAAATATCTGAACTCAATGTATTTAGACTTTATTAGATTTTTTTTTTAGACTATTTAAAAATACATGCTGAGATAATGACAACATTATTTTATTCATTTTAATAAATAAATTATTTTATTTAATTATGTTTAGATATTTATTTATTAAATTAATGATTTAATATTTAATAATCTAAATTTGAAATATTTTAAATTCTAAAAATATTTATTTAATTAAATTGATATATTTAATATAAATATTTAATAAATTATTTAACCATTATTATAATTATGCAATACATTATGTATTGTGTAATAATTGCATTTTAATAAATAAATAAATGTATTATTTACATTATTTTATTATATTTTATTTCGTTGACAAAGAGAGGGAGAACGCAAACAAAGGGAGCTGCAGGCAAAAGGAGAGGGAGAAGTAGGCTCCCAGCTGAGCAGAAAGTTCAACCTGGGGTTCCATCCCAGGACCCTGGGATCACCACCTGAGTCGAAGGCAGATGCTTAAGTGACTGAGCCATCCAGATGCCCAAGGCTTTGTATTCTTCGCTTCTAAATATTGATGCTCCTTCATCTCTGGAGTTAGTAAATTGATGTTGAGAATTCATATCAAAGAATTGATAGTAGCTGTTAAACAGAAACATGTAATTTAGGGGAAAAAAAAGAACAGAAGGAAGAGAAAGGCCAAAAGTCAAAAGCACATTAATATAAAATTTAATTAGATAAAAAAGCTGATATTCCTGAAGGGGGCTAATAAAAGAGCTGCAAAGAGCTGATAGGATTAGGAAAATTGTCCACTCCTGGTCATTTCATAATTTTAAACTATTCCTTATTAATAAATATACTTAGTTCCAGAAACACAAGCACATAGGAACATTTCCACCAAGTTTCCTCTAACAGCATTTACAAATTAGACGTTCAAACAATGCAGTTCATTACATGTTGCATCTGTATCTTAAAGTTTAAACACTTTCTGTGACACATTTTCTAACAATTAAAATTAAAATATATATATATATATACCTTATCCCTAAATGGAAAAAAAAAATATATATATATATATATATACATAGAAACCTTATTCCTAAATGAAACCTTTCTTTGTTTATTAGCTTAAATAGGTAAATTAGCAACAACAACAACAACAAACAGCTAATATTATAAAGGTAGGAACAATTTACCTTTTCATTTATTGCTATTTTCTAAAAATTCCTATTTTATTTTTTTCTCAAGTCTGTCATAATAATTTTCTAAATCTCCTGCCTTATTCAATTTTTTTCTTTTAGTGGAAATCTCTATTTCATATTTATTTTCTCTTCCTCCACTCTTTGCTCTAATAATTCAATGTATTATTAGATTTTCTGTTTTTCTCTTTATCCAGATATATCTTTTCTTTCTTTCTTTCTTTTTTAAATAATTTGATTTGCTGGCATTTTACATCAGTACATGCTTTCTTATGGATGTTAGAAATGTCTGTGGAACTACTAGAAGAATAAACTTTTTTACCTTTAAGAAGTTTACAGTCTAGAGTGCCTGGGTGGCTCAGTTGGTTAAGTGTCTTCCTTCAGCTTAGGTCATGATGCCAGGGTACTAGGATCCAGTCCTGCATCAGCTGCCTGCTCAGCAAGGAGTCTGGTTCTTCCTCTCCCTCTGCCCCTCCCTCTCTCTCTCTAATAAATAAATAAAATCTTTAAAAAAAAGACTTACTGAAATCTGAGACTGAATTACTAAATTCAGTCTTAATAGAAGACAGCTAAACAAAGCAATGATCACAACTGGAAAATTTAGCGAGATCATGGTTTAACATTTTTGGTTGACACAGGACCTCTTTCAGTAACAACTTTCCCTAAATATCAATTTCTTTGTAAGGCAAAAAATTTTGACAAGAAATCCAGATCCTTCTGATCGTTTTCATATCAATTTAATGTGACATCCTCAGAGTATATAATCAAATATGTAATTATTCTATCTGTTGCCTTGTATATTGCCTGTATCTTTTTCAGACTCAAAGTTCCATTGAGGTAGAGATTTTTTTTTTTTAAAAGCAGAGATTTTTAAAGTGTTTGATATATACAATATGCTTAATAAGTTTTTAAAAAACCTATGTATTACAGAAGCCTTAAACAGGCTTTAAAAAAAGAAGGTGATATTAGTGGTCATATCAAACAATTTTCAGGTTTCAGTCATGTAAATAACTACATTTCTCAGAGACAGAGAAACATACAAATGATCTGGGTCCAGTAGGATAATGCTAGCATGTCTTGTAAATTCTTTTATATGACCTTATTCTTGCAAGAATTGGTTATGTGGCAGAAAAAAAGGTATCACTATCTTATACTTTATTATTTAAAGAGATTTATGGAAGTCTTAATTTCTTACACTACCCCTTTGTTTCAGTGGACCCAATTTCCGTGGTAATGGTGAGAGGAAAGTAGGCAATTTAGGCAGCAGCCAAAATCACCTACAAGGCACTATAAAATAAGGCTTGTTCTAGATCATGGGTCTGTCCAAAGGGGAATGTTAAGGGGTAGAATGGATGATGGATGCATTGTGGACTTATAACTTTAAGATTAATACTGTTATGCCCCAATAATGGGTCTATGATTAAAGGAGCGAGACTGATGTAAAGCAAAGGTCAAGCAAAGCTTTATTTCATGCGAAGCATCAAGAATCTAACCGAACGTTTGGGGCCACACCTCTTATGAGAGAAGGCAACCCTTTGCTGTTTCACAGTCTAGCTTTTAAGGGCAAAGGCCATGCAGTCAGGCCTGGCCACGCACAGGTGACCAATGAGATTTTAACACACACAGGAAACTCCACAGTGAGGCTAGGTGACCAATTGAGGTTCAATTTACCCTAGTATAGACATTTGACCCAGCCTATTACACCTTGATTAGGATTAGTGCCAAAAAGGTTCCCAAAGAGCAGAGGAGTGGGGCATACTCATTAGTATCTAGGGAGACAATATGCAAACACCGCGCCCCCCCTCTGCTCATTGATGTCTCCACCTGGCCTGACCCACCCTTGTATATGGGCTTTGTTACCTGGAGCTGATTTCCAGGACTTGTTTTTAAGTGAATCCCCTGGGGGAAGGGGAGCAAGGACAGTTTAAGGGTTAACCTCAATGAAAGCCTCTTGCTAAAATATAAAAATATAAAATAGGTCCTTACATTACAACAACTCAGTAGGGAAAGTCCCAGTGTGGTGATAAAAGAAGTGAGGTAACTTGCATTGCACATTTTTTTTTAAAAAGTGTAAGTTGTATTATTCCGTGCCATGACATCATACTTTATCTTCATCTCTGTCTACTAGTTTAAAACTAGTTAAACAAATTCAACAATTTTTTAAAAAATATTTTATTTATTTATTTAAGAGCAAAAGCCAGAGAGAAAGAGAGAGAGAGCATGAGCAATATGGGGCTCGATCCCAGGACTCTTGAGATCCTGATCTGAACCAAAGGCAGACACTTAACTGACTAAGCAAATGAGACTCCCACAAACTCAACAATTTTATAAAATTTTTATTTGTTGGGGTGCCTGGCTGGAACAGTCAGTAAAATATATAAATCTTGATCTTGGAGTTGTACGTTTGAAATCCACCTTGGGTGTAGAGGTTTTATTTAAAAATAAAATCTTTAAAAATTTTTTTTTCATTTTTTTATTTAAGCCATTGTATGGCAGTGTTGATCACTATATTGTACACCTGAAAGTAATATTAACCTTATTTTAACTAACTACAATTTAAATAAAAACTTTAAAAATAAAATAAAAATAATAATCATAAAAATAAAAAAGAGGAAAAATTATTTGGCAGGAAATTTTCTTAATTGCATTATTATTTATTATTATCATAGTCTGTGTGTGTCGGTGGGAAGTGGCTGGTATTACAGTGAGTTCCATATCTGTGTTACACTGAGTTCCATGTCTGTAGTCAGTCCTTTTTTTCTTTTAGTTTATTTTCAGGGATCCAAAATTCATTGTTTATGCACCACACCCAGTGCTTCATGTAATAAATTCCCTCCTTAATACCCACCACTGGGCTCACCCAACCACCTGCCACCCTCCTCTTCAAAACCCTCAGTTTGTTTCTCAGAGTCCACAGTCTCTCATGGTTTGTCTCTCCCTCCGATTTCCCCCAGCACACTTCTCTCCATCTCCCAGTGTCCTCCACGTTATTCCTTATGTATTGAGTCTTATAAAAACTTTTATTTCTTTCCCTATTCTGCTTTGCATATGCTTACCTTAGATGTTAAAATGTTATAAACCTCTCCTGCCTGGTCCATTTTCTCTCTCTTCTCTCATGATTTCTCATGCTCTCCCTGCCAACCCCACATGCCTTACAATATCTGGATATGACTAATTTCTTCCTGAGCTACTTTATTCTACTCTGCCATATGGTTGCCCTTCCCTCTTCTGTACCATAACTTCTATCCCCTGCATTTGTGCTTTAACAATACCTAATTCTTTTCACTGCATCTGTATCTTTGAGGTCAATACTCAGTAGTGCAATCGCTGGGTCATAGGCTAGCTCTATTTTACTGGAAAGAAGGGCCATATGCACCCCAGTGTTCATAGCAGCAATGTCCACTATAGCCATTCTGTTGAAAGAGCCAAGATCCCCTTCAACAGACAAACGGATAAAGAAGATGTGATCTATGGATACAATGGAATATCACTCAGCCATCAGAAAGGATGAATACCCAACTTTTGCATCAACATGGATGGGAATGTAGGAGATTATGTTAAGTGAAATAAGTCAAGCAGTGAAAGTCAATCATCATATGGTTTCACTTATTTGTGGAACCTAAGGAATAGCATGGAGGACATTAGGAGAAGGAAAGGAAAAATGAAGTGGGGGGATTGGAAGGGGAAATGAAACATGAAAAACTATGGACTCCAAGAAACAAACTGAGGGTTTTAAAGATGAGAAGGATGTGGGGATGGGTGAGACTGGTGATGGGTATTAAGGAGTGCACATATTGCATGGGGCATTGGGTGTTTTACACAAACAATGAATCATGGAACACTACGTCAAAAACTAATGATGTATTGTATGGTAACTAACATAACATAATTAAAAAGAAAAGGAGGGGGACAATACCTAACACTCAATCTTTGCTAGTTTCTTGTTTACCTCCTTTTAAGAGTAAGCTCATTAGTGTTTTTTGTTTGTTTGTTTGTTTTTGTCTCAACTAAAAGAAGAAAAATAATACACATTATTTTGAAAACTTTTTGAACAGTGTACAAACGTTAGTCAAGTCCACAATGTCTCATCTCTTCTTCCTCCTAACATGGCTAAGATGAAAAACCCTTTATCTGGGAAAAGATCATTCTCCTGCCACCTTGTGTAAGATTTTGGCTTTAGCTTAGATTATCCTTTCTTTCCTTTTCTGAAAATAAGTTGAAAATATTAATAGCCTCAGTTTCTTCTTCCAAAATATGACTGCTTCTTTACCAAGTGCAAAAGCAACCCATTTTGACCATAGTAAACAGCTTGGACCTACTTTTTTTGGCTCACTGTTTTAGTGAGACAAGTGGAGTGAAGATGACACACCATTTCCAAATGTATTAATAATTGGTAGACCATACTTCTAAATTGAAGATTTGTTGCCATTAAACTACGACCAAACTCGCTATAATTACAGAGGTAAATTCTTTATATTTACTATATTTGAAATTACCATATAATACCAAAATAAAATTATGATTATGTGAAGAGTCTGTAATATTAAGAAGATGACTTTGAAATGATTGCTTATCTAAATGAAATTTCCCATTTTATAATCTTGTATAAGCTTCCGTTGTCATTTCCTATTTAAAATCTATTAGAAGGCACTCTTATTTTCCCTTAAGTGGGAAGTCAAATGTGGAACAAATTCATCCCAAAGGAACTGATTCTATATTCCACTGAAGACCAGGTGGCTTCCATGTGGCATTTTGCCTCTTGCATATTGTTCATCTCCTACAACAAATGGGGGTATGCTCTTTAGTAAACTAATTCAACTCAATTAGAGGCATTGTCTTCAAGGGATAACATCATAGAGACTAGAATCAGAATCATACTTTTGGGAAAATTGGGACCAGGATTTTTGTTTTGTTTTGTTTTAAGATTTTATTTATTTATTTGACAGGCAGAGACCACAAGTAGGCAAAGAGGCAGGGGGGGAGGGGAAGCAGGCTCCCTGCTGAACAGTGAGCCTGATGCAGAGCTTGATCCCAGGATCCTGAGATCATGGCCTGAGCCGAAGGCAGAGGCTTAACCCACTGAGCTACCCAGGGGCCCCTGGGCCCAGGTTTTGATGGCTTCTTTCCTCAATCTTATAAAACCTATTTGAACTCTACTAGATGCCAGAACTGCTTAAAAATATTTGGTCCCTTGTAATTTTAACCTTCCAGTATTCAATGCACCTGATCCATGTAATATCCTATAGTATTTTTGTCAAATGAAGACTCTCAAAGTGTGTTTCTTGGGAGACACTTTTCAATTGGTTGCTTACATTTCTGCATTTATTATTTGTTCTAGGCCATCCTTTGAAGATGGTTGTATTGAATAGACTTGGAAGACAGAAATAGTATCTTTTTTTTTAACTTAACCTGTTGTGTTTGCAAATATTATCTGCCTCTGTTTTGATTCTTCTTGTGGGAACTGAGGCTCAGAACTGATATATAACTCCCACCCCTACACACACACACACACACACACACACAAATACACACACACACACAAATACTGTTAATATTCTGGCTACCTCTATTGCTGTGAATAATAAACTATATTATTTCTGAACCATGAGTCTGCGTCTTCTATCAACACCCAAGAAACTACGGCAGACTCATACACCAGCTTTCAAATAAGGGAAAATAATCTCAGATGCTTTATATTTTTTGATAGTGTTACCTACTTCTGAACATATGACTGAACACATATAAAGCTGGAGCCCTTTCCATTTAGAGCTTCTTCTGTGGAAGAACTATGCATTCACTAGTAAACAAAAGTAGATTCATCTTTTTTTTTTTTTTCCTCCTGACACCATTTCCTCTCTCACACTGTTGCTCAAATTGGATGGAGTCTAAGGTCCTTTGAGGAAATTTTTGTTTAATGACTCAAAATAAAATAGGAAGAGTCTAAAGTGCTAAAAATACTTCTAGATAAAAGGTATAAGATAATGCCAGAAAGGATAGTAATTTTATCTAACAACTGCCTGTTCACCCCTTATTTGTTCATTAACTAATCTCCAAATTCCTGACTAAATCCCTTTTGTAAGCCAGAATGTGAGCTAAAAACTGGGATTTTAAAAAATGTTCATTTGAAATCCAGTTAGTTAACATATATGGTTGTATTAGTTTCATGTGTACAATATAACATATAGCACTCAGTGCTCATCATGACAAGTGCTCTAATTAACCCCCATCACTTATTTAATCCATCACTCCTTTCAGATCCCGTCAAGTAACCATCAGTTTGTTCTCTGTAATGAAATGTCTGTTTCTTGCTTTGTTTCTCTTTCTATGTCTTATTATTTCCCCTTTGCTTGTTTGTTTTGTTTCTTTTATTCCATATATGAGTAAAGGTATTTGTCTTTCTCTGACTGACTTATTTCACTTTTAGCATTATACTGTCTAGTTCCAACCATGCTATTGCAAATGGCAAGATTTCAGTCTTTTTTATGGCAGAATAATATTCCATTGTATATACATACCACTTATTCTTTATTTATTCATCAATTGATGGATACTTGGGCGCTTTCCATATCTTAGCTTTATAAATAATGCTGCTATAAACATAGGGGTGCTAGAATCCCTTTGAATAATTTTCTTATATTCATTGGGTAAATACACACCAACAGGATTGTTGGATCACAGAGGACTTCTATTTTTAAATTTTATGGAAATTCCATACTGTTTTCTTTTTTTTTTTTTTTTTTTTTTATTTTTTTTTTTTTTTATAAACATATATTTTTATCCCCAGGGGTACAGGTCTGTGAATCACCAGGTTTACACACTTCACAGCACTCACCAAAGCACATACCCTCCCCAATGTCCATAATCCCACCCCCTTCTCCCAAACCCCCTCCCCCCAGCAACCCTCAGTTTGTTTTGTGAGATTAAGAGTCACTTATGGTTTGTCTCCCTCCCAATCCCATCTTGTTTCATTTATTCTTCTCCTACCCACTTAAGCCTCCATGTTGCATCACCACTTCCTCATATCAGGGAGATCATATGATAGTTGTCTTTCTCTGCTTGACTTATTTCGCTAAGCATGATACGCTCTAGTTCCATCCATGTTGTCGCAAATGGCAAGATTTCATTTCTTTTGATGGCTGCATAGTATTCCATTGTGTATATATACCACATCTTCTTGATCCATTCATCTGTCGATGGACATCTAGGTTCTTTCCATAGTTTGGCTATTGTGGACATTGCTGCTATAAACATTCGGGTGCATGTGCCCCTTTGGATCACTACATTTGTATCTTTAGGGTAAATACCCAATAGTGCAATTGCTGGGTCATAGGGCAGTTCTATTTTCAACATTCTGAGGAACCTCCATGCTGTTTTCCAGAGTGGCTGCACCAGCTTGCATTCCCACCAACAGTGTAGGAGGGTTCCCCTTTCTCCACATCCTCGCCAGCATCTGTCATTTCCTGTCTTGTTGATTTTAGCCATTCTGACTGGTGTGAGGTGATATCTCATTGTGGTTTTGATTTGTATTTCCCTGATGCCGAGTGATATGGAGCACTTTTTCATGTGTCTCTTGGCCATCTGGATGTCTTCTTTGCAGAAATGTCTGTTCATGTCCTCTGCCCATTTCTTGATTGGATTATTTGTTCTTTGGGTGTTGAGTTTGCTAAGTTCTTTATAGATTCTGGACACTAGTCCTTTATCTGATATGTCGTTTGCAAATATCTTCTCCCATTCTGTCAGTTGTCTTTTGATTTTGTTAACTGTTTCCTTTGCTGTGCAAAAGCTTTTGATCTTGATGAAATCCCAATAGTTCATTTTTTCCCTTGCTTCCCTTGCCTTTTGCGTTGTTCCTAGGAAGATGTTGCTGCGGCAGAGGTCGAAGAGGTTGCTGCCTGTGTTCTCCTCAAGGATTTTGATGGATTCCTTTCGCACATTGAGGTCCTTCATCCATTTTGAGTCTATTTTTGTGTGTGGTGTAAGGAAATGGTCCAATTTCATTTTTCTGCATGTGGCTGTCCAATTTTCCCAGCACCATTTATTGAAGAGGCTGTCTTTTTTCCATTGGACATTCTTTCCTGCTTTGTCGAAGATGAGTTGACCATAGATTTGAGGGTCTATTTCTGGGCTCTCTATTCTGTTCCATTGATCTATGTGTCTGTTTTTGTGCCAGTACCATGCTGTCTTGATGATGACAGCTTTGTAATAGAGCTTGAAGTCCGGAATTGTGATGCCACCAACGTTGGCTTTTTTTTTCAATATCCCTTTGGCTATTCGAGGTCTTTTCTGGTTCCATATAAATTTTAACATTATTTGTTCCATTTCTTTGAAAAAGATGGATGGTACTTTGATAGGAATTGCATTAAATGTGTAGATTGCTTTAGGTAGCATAGACATTTTCACAATATTTATTCTTCCAATCCAGGAGCATGGAACATTTTTCCATTTCTTTGTGTCTTCCTCAATTTCTTTCATGAGTACTTTATAGTTTTCTGAGTATAGATTCTGTGTCTCTTTGGTTAGGTTTATTCCTAGATATCTTATGGTTTTGGATGCAATTGTAAATGGGATTGACTCCTTAATATCTCTTTCTTCTGTCTTGCTGTTGGTGTAGAGAAATGCAACTGATTTCTGTGCATTGATTTTATATCCTGACACTTTACTGAATTCCTGTATAAGTTCTAGCAGTTTTGGAGTGGAGTCTTTTGGCTTTTCCACATATAGTATCATATCATCTGCGAAGAGTGATAATTTGACTTCTTCTTTGCCGATTTGGATGCCTTTAATTTCCTTTTGTTGTCTGATTGCTGAGGCTAGGACCTCTAGTACTATGTTGAATAGCAGTGGTGATAATGGACATCCCTGCCGTGTTCCTGACCTTAGTGGAAAAGCTTTCAGTTTTTCTCCATTGAGAATGATATTTGCGGTGGGTTTTTCATAGATGGCTTTGATGATATTGAGGTATGTGCCCTCTATCCCTACACTTTGAAGAGTTTTGATCAGGAAGGGATGCTGTACTTTGTCAAATGCTTTTTCAGCATCTATTGAAAGTATCATATGGTTCTTGTTCTTTCTTTTATTGATGTGTTGTATCACATTGACTGATTTGCGGATGTTGAACCAACCTTGCAGCCCTGGAATAAATCCCACTTGGTCGTGGTGAATAATCTTTTTAATGTACTGTTGAATCCTATTGGCTAGTATTTTGTTGAGTATTTTCGCATCTATGTTCATCAAGGATATCGGTCTATAGCTCTCTTTTTTGGTGGGATCCTTGTCTGGTTTTGGGATCAAGGTGATGCTGGCCTCATAAAATGAGTTTGGAAGTTTTCCTTCCATTTCTATTTTTTGGAACAGTTTCAGGAGAATAGGAATTAGTTCTTCTTTAAATGTTTGGTAGAATTCCCCCGGGAAGCCATCTGGCCCTGGGCTTTTGTTTGTTTGGAGATTTTTAATGACTGTTTCAATCTCCTTACTGGTTATGGGTCTGTTCAGGCTTTCTATTTCTTCCTGGTTCAGTTGTGGTAGTTTATATGTTTCTAGGAATGCATCCATTTCTTCCAGATTGTCAAATTTATTGCCGTAGAGTTGCTCATAGTATGTTCTTATAATAGTTTGTATTTCTTTGGTGTTAGTTGTGATCTCTCCTCTTTCATTCATGATTTTATTTATTTGGGTCCTTTCTCTTTTCTTTTTGATAAGTCGGGCCAGGGGTTTATCAATTTTATTAATTCTTTCAAAGAACCAGCTCCTACTTTCGTTGATTTGTTCTATTGTTTTTTTGGTTTCTATTTCATTGATTTCTGCTCTGATCTTTATGATTTCTCTTCTCCTGCTGGGCTTAGGGTTTCTTTCTTGTTCTTTCTCCAGCTCCTTTAGGTGTAGGGTTAGGTTGTGTACCTGAGACCTTTCTTGTTTCTTGAGAAAGGCTTGTACCGCTATATATTTTCCTCTCAGGACTGCCTTTATTGTGTCCCACAGATTTTGAACCGTTGTATTTTCATTATCATTTGTTTCCATGATTTTTTTCAATTCTTCTTTAATTTCCCGGTTGACCCATTCATTCTTTAGAAGGATACTGTTTAGTCTCCATGTATTTGGGTTCTTTCCAAACTTCCTTTTGTGGTTGAGTTCTAGCTTTAGAGCATTGTGGTCTGAAAATATGCAGGGAATGATCCCAATCTTTTGATACTGGTTGAGTCCTGATTTAGGACCGAGGATGTGATCTATTCTAGAGAATGTTCCATGTGCACTAGAGAAGAATGTGTATTCTGTTGCTTTGGGATGAAATGTTCTGAATATATCTGTGATGTCCATCTGGTCCAGTGTGTCGTTTAAGGCCTTTATTTCCTTGCTGATCTTTTGCTTGGATGACCTGTCCATTTCAGTGAGGGGAGTGTTAAAGTCCCCTACTATTATTGTATTGTTGTTGATGTGTTTCTTTGATTTTGTTATTAATTGGTTTATATAGTTGGCTGCTCCCACGTTGGGGGCATAGATATTTAAAATTGTTAAATCTTCTTGTTGGACAGACCCTTTGAGTATGATATAGTGTCCTTCCTCATCTCTTATTATAGTCTTTGGCTTAAAATCTAATTGATCTGATATAAGGATTGCCACTCCTGCTTTCTTCTGATGTCCATTAGCATGGTAAATTCTTTTCCACCCCCTCACTTTAAATCTGGAGGTGTCTTCGGGCTTAAAATGAGTTTCTTGGAGGCAACATATAGATGGGTTTTGTTTTTTTATCCATTCTGATACCCTGTGTCTTTTGACAGGGGCATTTAGCCCATTCACATTTAGGGTAACTATTGAGAGATATGAATTTAGTGCCATTGTATTGCCTGTAAGGTGACTGTTATTGTATATGGTCTCTGTTCCTTTCTGATCTACCACTTGTAGGCTCTCTCTTTGCTTAGAGGACCCCTTTCAATATTTCCTGTAGAGCTGGTTTGGTATTTGCAAATTCTTTCAGTTGTTGTTTGTCCTGGAAGCTTTTAATCTCTCCTTCTATTTTCAATGATAGCCTAGCTGGATATAGTATTCTGGGCTGCATGTTTTTCTCGTTTAGTGCTCTAAAAATATCATGCCAGCTCTTTCTGGCCTGCCAGGTCTCTGTGGATAAGTCAGCTGCCAATCTAATATTTTTACCATTGTATGTTACAGACTTCTTTTCCCGGGCTGCTTTCAGGATTTTCTCTTTGTCACTGAGACTTGTAAATTTTACTATTAGGTGACGGGGTGTGGGCCTATTCTTATTGATTTTGAGGGGCGTTCTCTGAACCTCCTGAATTTTGATGCTCGTTCCCTTTGCCATATTGGGGAAATTCTCCCCGATAATTCTCTCCAGTATACCTTCTGCTCCCCTCTCTCTTTCTTCTTCTTCTGGAATCCCAATTATTCTAATGTTGTTTCGTCTTATGGTGTCACTTAATTCTCGAATTCTCCCCTCGTGGTCCAGTAGCTGTTTGTCCCTCTTTTGCTCAGCTTCTTTATTCTCTGTCATTTGGTCTTCTATATCACTAATTCTTTCTTCTGCCTCATTTATCCTAGCAGTTAGAGCCTCCATTTTTGATTGCACCTCATTAATAGCTTTTTTGATTTCAACTTGGTTAGATTTTAGTTCTTTTATTTCTCCAGAAAGGGCTTTTATATCTCTCGAGAGGGTTTCTCTAATATCTTCCATGCCTTTTTCGAGCCCGGCTAGAACCTTGAGAATTGTCATTCTGAACTCTAGATCTGACATATTACCGATGTCTGTATTGATTAGGTCCCTAGCCTTTGGTACTGCCTCTTGTTCTTTTTTTTGCGTTGAATTTTTACGTCTTGTCATTTTGGCCAGATAAGAGTAAATGAAGGGGCAAGTAAAATACTAAAAGGGTGGCAACAACCCCAGGAAAATATGCTTTAACTAAATTAGAAGAGATCCAAAATCGTGAGTGGGGAGAAAGAGGATAAAAAGAGGTTCAAAAAGGAAGAAAGAAAAAAAAGAAAAGAAAAAAAATTTTTTAAAAAAAGAAAACACCTGAGAAAAATGTAAAAAAGAAAAAATATATATATTAGATAAACTAGTAAAAAATCGTTAAAAAAGAAAAAGGTAACAGTTAAAAAAAAAAATTTTTACCCGAAGGCGAGAAGAAAAAGAAAAAAAGAAAAAAAAAATGAAAAAGAAAAAATTAAATTAACTGCAAGACTAAAAAAAAAATCACAGGAAAAAAGCCATGAGTTCCGTGCTTTGCTTTCTCCTCCTCTGGAATTCTGCTGCTCTCCTTGGTATTGAAACCGCACTCCTTGGTAGGTGAACTTGGTCTCGGCTGGATTTCTTGTTGATCTTCTGGGGGAGGGGCCTGTTGTAGTGATTCTCAAGTGTCTTTGCCCCAGGCGGAATTACACCGCCCTTACCCGGGGCCGGGGTGAGTAATCTGCTCGGGTTTGCTTTCAGGAGCTTTGTTCCCTGAGCGCTTTCCGTAGAGTTCCGGAGGACGGGAACACAAATGGCGGCCTCCTGGTCTCCGGCCCGGAGGAGCCGAGAGCCCAGGGCCCCACTCCTCAGTGCGCCCTCAGAGAACAGCGCCCAGTTACTCCCGTCTGCCTGACCTCCGGCCGCGCTCCGAGCTCACCGAGCCTGCGATCGGTTCAAGGTAACACCGAGCTGCGAGCTTACTGTCGGCTCTGTCTCTGTAGCCGGCTTTCCCGTTCCAATACCCGCAAGCTCTGCGACACTCAGACACCCCCGATCCTTCTGTGACCCTGCGGGACCTGAGGCCACGCTGACCCCGCGTGGGCTTCGCCCCGGTTTAGCCTCTGGACTGATGTCCCTCAGCGGAACAGACTTTTAAAAGTCCTGATTTTGTGCGCGGTTGCTCCGCCGCTTGCCGGGAGCCGGCCCCTCCCCCCGGGGTCTATCTTCCCGTCGCTTTGGATTCACTTCTCCGCTGGTCCTACCTTTCAGAAAGTGGTTGTTTTTCTGTTTCCAGAATTGCTGTTCTTCTTCTCTTCGATCTGCCGATGGATTTTCAGGTGTTTGCAATCTTTAGATAAGCTATTTAGCTGATCTCCGGCTAGCTGAAGCAGTCTCAGCTTGCTACTTCTCCGCCATCTTGACTCCTCCCCCCCTCCATACTGTTTTCAAATATGGCTGTATCAGTTTGCATCACCACCAACAGTTCACAATTGTTACTTTTTTTTTTTTAAGATTTTATTCATTTGACAGAGAGAGATCACAAGTAGAGAGAGAGAGAGGAGGGAGCAGGCTCCATGCCTGGCAGAGAGCCCGATGTGGGACTTGATCCCAGGACCCTGAGATCATGACCTGAGCTGAAGGCAGAGGCTTAACCCACTGAGCCACCCAGGCAGCCCCCACAAGTGTTACTTTTTCACATCCTCTCCAACACCTTTTGTTTCTTGTAGTGTTGATTTTAGCCATTCTGACAGGTGTGAGGTGGTATCTCTTTCTAGTTTTGCTTTGCAATTTCCTGATGATACATGATGATGGACATCTTTTCATGTATCTACTGAACATTTGAATGTGTTCTTTGGGGAAACACTTGTTCATGTCTTCTATCCATGTTTTTATTGGATTATTTGTTTTTGGATGTTGACTAAAAACTGGATATTAAGTAACACACAAGACAGGTTTCTTGAGCTTAAATTTTATTTGCATGAGTATCATTAACAGGAAAAAATATGCATATGTGTATGTACAAGTGTGTTTATGTATACATCTATCTATCTATCCTCTATCCCATGTCTTCTAATTGTGGTAAATCCTGTAAGGTGGGGAATGGGATAGTCTGAAGAAATATGCTTCTGGATATGCTGGGTAAGCAAATTTAATTGCACTCAGATGCATTGGATATAAGTGAATCACTCAAATGAGTTATTTAATATTATATAGAAACAAATTAAAAGTTTATGTAGTTGAAAATAATAGGTCGTTAAAATAATTTTTTTGTTTGTTGTTTTTGTGTCTTTTTTTGTTTATATATACTATGGTGTGAATGTTTATGTCTCCCAAAATCATATTATGGAATCTAACTCTGGAAGTGATAGTATTAAAACTTAGGGGCCTTTGGGAGGTGATTAGGTCATAAGTGGGATTACAGTCCTTTTAAAGGAGACCCCAGAGAGTTCTCTTGATTCATTCATCATGTACGTTTACAGTGAGAAGATAGCCATCTATGAGGAAGTGGGCTCTCCCTGGATCTGCCCATTCCTTAATCTTGAACTTCTCCGTTCTAGAACTGTGAGAAATAAATTCCTGTTCTTTATAAGCTATTAAGTCTATATCATGTCCGTTATAGCAGCCTGCATGCAGAAGGACACTATGACCTAAAATGAGAGCAATAAATATAAAGTTTCAGTAAAGTCAGTTGGTACAATGTTTTTTTTTTTTTTACTTAGAGAAGACATGCTGCTTCATGTTAAACCTTGATATTGTATATGTTTCTTGAAGGGCCACTTCTTACTCCTTTGTGTGTTTTCCACAAAGTCCAGGATGATGCCTTACATAAAGGTAATATTTTATAAATACTGTTGGAAATATATACTTCTCTAAAATCTTATTTTGCCTACAGATTACTTGGATCCACTTTGCCTTGTGTAGAATATTTGAAATATATTAAGTACAGAATGTCTCTCTAAATAACATTTAGAATCATCATTAGTTTATGACTCCTGACTCATTTGTTTATACAGTGATACTTACTTCAAGAACACTGAAATTTGTAATATAATTTTGAATTAATCACCAAGCTAGTTTATTTTAACTTATGAAAAAATAATTTCTCATGTTGGTTTAATTCTGCTCTTATGTTATGGTCATGACATTTTCATTAAAATAAAGTAGAAAATAGAAGTAAATAATTAATGAAAAATAAAAAATAATAAATAAAAAATAAAAGCAAATCTCTTGTGAAATGTTAAACTTTTCTTACTTATTTTGTTTTGCTTTTCCTCTACCATGCTGGCAAAGCTGTATGTTGCAGATAAGTATAATTTTCTAGGTGGTAGGTTTGTTACTTTTACTAAAATTTTCAAAATATAAAGAGTTGAATAGTCATGGATTGTTTATTAAACTCCTTATCTACACATATAAAAATAAAACAATGATGGTGACCTGGGTATTTCTAAAATTGTATTCTGTTTTTCCATATTATGGTTTACAATGTAATTAATAAAGATTCTGCATATATTAACATCCATCCCCTTCTATCTCATCTGTATGTCCATACAGAGCATGTATGATTTCTATTCATTTCTATGTTGTGGTGAAGAGATTGTCTGAAGTAGCCTATATTTATGCAGGTAGATCTTAAGCTACGGTGCTCTTGTTTATTTGCTTGTTCGTGATCAGTATGTCTGAAAGATGATAACTATTGCATCAGGTGTGACGATTAAAAAATATTATTGGTGCCTGATACACTGTGATGAAATAGGTAAGACAATTCATAATTTGTTAATTAAATTAGAAAAGAAATTCCTTTGGATTTGTTCTTTATTAAAGTTTTTTTTTAACGAATTCCTTGGGATGTTTTTTGTGTAATATATATCACATGCCTCAACCTTTAAATTTGAATGTAGAAAAGAGTTATCAGAATGAGCCTAGAAAATATTGTTATGGGGGCGCCTGGGTGGCTCAGTGGGTTAAGCCGCTGCCTTTGGCTCAGGTCATAATCTCAGAGTCCTGGGATCGAGTCCCACATTGGGCTCTCTGCTCAGCAGGGTGCCTGCTTCCTCCTCTCTTTCTGCCTGCCTCTCTGCCTACTTGAGATCTCTCTCTGTCAAATAAATAAATAAAATCTTAAAAAAAAAGAAAACATTGTTTTGAAATATTTTTGTTCTGTTATATTATGTTAACTTAGGAAATAATGGTAGTTATTTTTATTAGCATTTCCTACTTTCCACATGCCCTTACAGATGAGATATCATGTTTTTCCTACTCTTTTTATCGTGGTTGTTATATTCTTCATGATCAATAACAATCAATAAAAATTCACAACATTAATTTTCTTTGGGAAAGTGATATTTTAGCAAGAATCCATGACCAAAAATTTTAGCTGTTGTTCTTCCAGGAGATGAGACTATCAATGTTCCCGAAATTTCAAGAAATAGAACTTATTAATTGTGTTGGTTGATGTTTATTGTCTCTGAACTTAGAGGTGCATAATTCAATTTAAAATTTATTTTGGGGGCGCCTGGGTGGCTCAGTGGGTTAAAGCCTCTGCCTTTGGCTCAGGTCATGATCCCAGGGTCCTGGGATCGAGCCCCGCATCGGGCTCTCTGCCTAGCAGGGAGCCTGCTTCCTCTTCCCTCTCTCTCTGCCTGCCTCTCTGCCTACTTGTGATCTCTATCTGTCAAATAAAATAAATAAAATCTTAAAAAAACCGGAGTGGACATTATGGGGGTGCTTATCTGAAATTGAGGGACATTATAAAAAAATAAAAAATAAAATTTATTTTGAATTGAAAACAAGATCTTACTGAAGTTTAGGCATCCCACTTTATATCAGGCCTCCAGTACATTCTAATTTATTTATAGAAAATATCATAAACATGAATGACACTTTTCCTATTGCATTTATATGAAACTACAATGACTCAAAGATGTCAGATTTGAAAAGCACTACCTTTCTATAATTTCTGTTTCCTAGGAGGAATGGATATACCATTTTAGCTCAATTATCCAACAGTATTCAAAACCACCATGAATTTTAAAACATAGTTATTACACCCTAAAAATCAAGTATGAAAATGTATAAACAACCAAATCTCTATCTGTAAATGAAATACTCCCACACAGACGGGTTTTAAAACTTTCTAACTTAAGGAATTTGATAGCACAGACTCAGGGTAGTAGTTTCAGTGCCTACAGTATACTTTCAGGGAGAGAGTAATGTAAGCTCTGAGTCACTTTCTGCCTAGAGATGACCTAATAGTGGTTCTGGCATTGTTTGTTTGTTTTTGAAAATACGTTCCTGGGCGTCATTCAGAAAATGCAGAGTTTGGCATCTATATAAATTAAGGATGATCTTTTTGAACTTTTGTCTTTCATTACATCAAATTAACATAATTGGACAGAAATTCCACTAAATTAAGCATTGTTAGGAAATGTGTAAATTGGAGCTACTCAAATTAGTTGCTCTTTGAACTATGTGCTGTTGGTTCAGGATTAGATAAGGATTTTGAAGGCAAACCTAAATCATTGCTTCCTTTTTTGAGAGATTCTCAGCATATTTTCTTAAAATTAGCTGAAATAAACAATGTGTTTAGTCGCAAAGTGATTTGCATTTTTGCACAAACTCCCTATCTCCTTGAGAATTATAACAGATATTTCATGAAACATCATTGATCTTTACTTTGTTACACTGCTGTAAAGTACATTCAGAGTTGCCAGTTAAAGGTGTTAGTGTTGAGATGAAATGTCATGCATTTTTCTTCACTTCCATGCAAATGAACACAGTAATTTATTAAGACACAATGAAGAAAAAAAAATTGACAATGAGTTCCAGATTTTAAAAATCACTTGCCATTCAATCCAAATTGTGAGTTTGATCGGTTACCGAACACTTTATAATGCACCCCCGGTAATTTTACAGAGATTACTTTTTTCTTACCAATTCTTGATTATTCTGTCTTGCAATGCAGAGAAAGCTAACTAATTTAAAATAAACTTCCGTTAATTTTGATTGTTATAAACTTAAAATTGACTAATTTCCATATACAGAGTTTAAAATGTTCACAATTTACATTAAATATATATTCTGTGTATACCTTGGAAAAATTATACTGAAAACTGAAATTAAAATGATGTTGTATATAGCTGCAAGAAGCCGCCTGTCCCATTTCATCTTACTATATAAGTTGTGTCAGGTAATTTATAAAATCCCTGCTGCATAACAAATCTATTTTTTGTTGGAATGGGTAGTAATGTTTCTTCTTATTTCGAAATAAGAGTTGGTCTATGAGTGCCTCTGCAACTGTATTTTTCCTAAGTGGCTTCATGGTCTTGAACTGAGAAAGTTCAGAGCATTAAACATCAAAGTAATATATTTTGACATAATTAGACATCAAGGAAATGCAATTAAAATGACACTGAGATATCACTACACACTTACCAGAATGGCTAAAATAAAATATAATGACAAGCCCAAAAGAAAAAAATATACCATTTGATGATACACAATGGCAAGTTGTACCATAACTTAACCATCTCAGACTAGTGTAGTGTTAAATTTGTTTTTCTAAGCCATGTTTTGGGTCACTTACCACTTTTCAAGGATATAAAGTGCTATCATTTTACTTAAAACTGTGAAATTTGGTCAGATTTAAATTTCAATTTATGTTAAAACATTCTGTAAACTGTGTTAGACTTTGACATTTGTTCCCTCAGTTCAGTGAATAACACTATATCATATTCTGAAAAATACGCTAATTTTTTATTATTTTGAAAAATATCCCTTTTTCCTCTTATGGTAATTATGAATATGAATTAATAGTAGAATTTGATATGGTCCAGTATGACCATAAATACTTTATTGTATATTATCAAATTTAATAATGAATATAATGTACTTCTTTGGACAATTTTTAAAGACCAGTCTACTCTTAAAACAAAAAAAATGGAGATGCACTTCTTTAGTTCACACAAATTTCATTTTATTATATATGACCTCAGATAAATTTCAACAAATCATAATTTATTAAAATCATGTCTACTTAAAAATCTCATAGAAGAGTTAAACCATCAAAAATAAAAATAAACACACACAACACACACACATCACCCATGTATTGGCAAATCACAATTGCTGTAACAATACATTAGGCATTCCACAGTTAAGGGCTATCAAAATTTCCATCAGTGACAAAAAGATTTGTATCCAAATGGACTGATTTTCCAGAATCCAAGAAAAAGTCTCCTAGGATTTATTTAAAGATAAATATTTGAACAAATACTTCTTAAATTTAGGAAATTCAGAACATACGATTAAAGAATATTTGCAGTGCAGACTATATTCAATCCTTCCTTCAAAATGTGCCTTTGAGTACATAATTCTGTTTTCTCTATCTAAATTGAGCTGTCTTCCAAGGAAGTTTTCCAAAATGTGTGTCTCTGTGTGATAAATGTTCTAAGACCTAACATGCTTCATTGTATTTTTACTGTGCTCTCAAATTTAATCAATAATTTGGATTGATGTATAATACCTAGTTTCAAATATCTTTTCCATCTATAAAAACTCCCAGCTGTCTCTTTATATGCTATTACTATTGAGAATTGTGCTGTCAGTATTATTCTTGTACATTTTAGGTGATCTGTTCTTCTCTTGGGCATCATTTATGCTCTTCTCTGTTTTTGATATTCTTAAAACTCACCATAATGTATACGAGTGGTTTTTAGTGTGTGTAGTTTTTGTTTTGTTTTGTTTCTGATATCTCATGTTTGGCATCATTTTAAGTCTGGTATCTTTTATCTTTCTTTAATTCTCCAAAATTTATCTCAGTACTTATTTAAATATTTTCTTTATTTTTTTTTTCTCTTCTGCTGTATTTGGGCAGAAGTCATTAATTTGTTTGTTTTTCCCAACTCATTTATTCATTTTACAGCTATATTCATCTTAGTCTCCATTTATTGTATTCTTTATTTCAACAATTTTCACTTAATTTATATTCACAGTATAGTATCTTTCTTTTCCTTGTATATGTATATCATTATTTTATCATATACTTTTAAGCTATTTTTAAAAATATTTTATTTATTTATTTGACAGTGAGAGATCACAAGTAGGCAGAGAGGTGGGCAGAGAGAGAGGAAGAGAAGCAGGCTACCTGCTGAGCAGAAAGCCCGATGTGGGGCTTGATCCCAGGACCCTGAGATCATGACCTGAACGGAAGGCAGCAGCTTAACCCACTGAGCCACCCAGGCGCTCCTTTTAAGCTATTTTTTAAAAGTACAGTCATTCTTTTTTTTTTTTAAGATTTTATTTATTTATTTATTTGACAGAGAGAGATCACAAGTAGACAGAGGGCAGGCAGAGAGAGAGAGAGGGAAGCAGACTCCCTGCTGAGCAGAGAGCCTGATGCCGGACTTGATCCCAGGACCCTGAGATTATGACCTGAGCTGAAGGCAGTGGCTTAATCCACTGTGCCACCTAGGCGCCCCTAAGCTATTTTTTTAATTCCTGTTCCAATAACACTTGGATTGGCATATAAAGTTAACCACATCATATTTTTTAGGTAAGTAATTGTACTTTTTATGTGCATAGTTATTTTGGTCCATGAGTTCAGCTCTTCTTAGGATCATCAAATCTCTGTAAAGTCTGGGTATGCTAGGATTTTCTAAGCAACAATAAAATACATTGAAACCTGGTAGCTTAATTATAATAATGTTTTCTTTCTCAATCATTCATAATAGTATTCCATTCTGAGTAGCTTTTTTCTATTTTGCAGCTTTAGTGTTTGGAAAAACTTGAAATGTGATATTACTGTGATAATGTGAATTAGTCAGGGTTTTTCAGAGAATCGGGAAGAGAAAAAAAGGAAGATATTCTCCAGGGCCAACTCTAGAAGTGACTATTAAAACATCTGTCCAAATTCAATTGAACAAAACTCAGAAATGCCATCTCCAGTGAAATACAAAAAAGATTATATATAGTTCTGGGCACACACATCTCATTTGACCCAATGATGTATATCAATGAAAGACTGAAGGCCAATCACCACTCCATGGGAGAATTTAAAAATAAATTTACTAATGAGGCCAAGAATTCAGAATCACCAATACTTCAGAACTAATAATAACTGCCTTCACTTGATTTTATTCTATAAGATAAATCCTATGATCAAGTTTCAATTTTAAATTCTTACAATTTTAAATTCTTAAATCCTTATGAAGAAGCATCATTTGGAGGAAGCAGTTTTCATAATTTATCATCCATCAGCTTTTTTTTAAAGATTTTATTTATTTATTGGACACAGAGAGAGAGATCACAAGTAAGCAGAGAGGCAGGCAAGCAGGGAGGGAAGCAGGCTTCCTTTTGAGCAGTGCCCGATGTGGGGCTGGATCCCAGGACCCAGAGACCATGACTTGAGATGAAGGCAGAGGCTTAACCCACCACCCACGTGATGAGAGAGCCACTCAGGTGCCCCTCATCCATCAGTCTTAATTGATTGAGGAAAATGTGTGGAGGAATAATGCCTTAGGGAGCTAATCTCTCTAAAGAATTTTCAAGTCTTTACCCCTTGAAGGTTTTTGTAAAGTTCTGATAGCCTCTAAACATCTAGTGGATTTCTACAGTGACAGGCCTGTTAAAACCTGTCTTCAAACCAGGAATAGAGCTTGAAACATACCAGTCAAGGGCAACTTTGAGTCTTTTAAGGAATTTATCATCATTTCTTTCTTTTTGGTTAATATCTGAAATAGTTCCATATTACACTGGCATAATTTCTCCAGAGCTGACTTTGAAGGAGGCATTCAGTTCCAGCTAGTTCCATATTTTGGCAAGAACTATACTTCTATATTAAAAAAAAAAACATATTTTAGGGCACCTGGGTGGCTCAGTGGGTTAAAATCTCTTCCTTCGGCTCAGGTCATGATTCCAGGTTCCTGGGATTGAGTCCTACAGTGGGCTCTCTTCTCAGCTGGGAGCATGCTTCCATTCCTCTCTCTCTGGCTGCCTCTCTGCCTTCCTATGATCTCTGTCAAGTAAATAAATAAAATTTTTAAAAAAACATATTTTATACCAGTTATCCATGTTTATTAACTAAGATATCACAATACAAATAATACAAACAGTTGCTCTTTATTAATACCTTCAACCAAGATCAAAAAATATGTCATATTTTCTCCAAAAATTTTATATCATCTGATAGGTCAGATATATATATAAATTACTTTTAAAGTTTTAAAAATATCAGCAAATATTTTCATTTAAATGCAAATTTGAAAAAAAATCTACTTTTCCAAACACGACTTTTTATCCTATTTATTTTGAATTTTGTCAACAACTGATAAAATGTTTAGCGAGACTATAAATGTTAGATCGAAAAAAATGATTAATAGATGTAGGTTCAAATTATTATGTTCCATTAAAAATGATTTAGTCTTTGATGAACATCTGTTTGGTAATATGTTGTATCCAGATATAGTAAATTAAAGACATATATAAAATTATAGGGAAATGACATCTTCCGTTCCATTATGAGTAGAGCTTTTAAAATGCTATTTGTCACAACCTGTCATCTTGTCATTATGTAGCATTATGTAGCAATTAAAAAATGTATACTCTTCACTTAGAAGTCTTTTAGAAATCTAAAATATGACTTTCTATGGTTTGTGTCTCCATATTGCTTTATTGCCAGTTAAAACAAATCCACATGCTTTGATTCAAAGGTAATAAATTCCTCTTATTTGGAAAAAGGATGTTTATTTTTGTTCTCTCACCCTTAGCAGGTGGTTTCATTTTAGCACACTTCAGAGTTATAATTTCATGCTTATTAAAAATATTTATTTTGATCTACATAGATGAATGAAACTTTTATTTTATTAAATTATTTGCCAAAAAATCTGTGAGTTTTAAAAATGTATTTCCTTTGAAGGGTTATTTTAGAGCATTCAAAGAGGATCTAAGAGTGTGGTATTATGCAGTTTTTAAGTAGGTATGAAATGGTTAATTATAGGATTGTTTCTTTAGGCTTATGTATATTGTCCATTATATGCTATAAAATATTTTGAAAGTAAATTTAAAGTATGTTTTATGTAGTTTATTTTTTGGAAAAAATATTGAAATGACTTATGAAATTCAGTATACTCTCAACATTGATTTATTTTGAAATTTACCAGTTGTCTACTGAACTATTATATGGCAGATATTACTTCAGACTACACTGGTAAATGAAATACTTGGCTTTGTAGAACTTTTATTTTAATGGGTGAGACAATTCAAAGCTATAAACCTTAATAAAAATGGCATAGTGCATTCAAAAATGAAGAGTACAATGGGGAAAAAGAAAAATTCGATCAGGGTGAGAAAAATCAAGGTTGCTAGGCAGGGGATGGGGAGTTAAATCTTTTAATAGAAAGATCAGGGTAGTTACAATGAAGCTGACAATTGAACAAATGTATGGAAAGGTGATGAATTTGCGCAGAACTATCAGCAATAAGGTCACTCCAGACAAAGGAATTGGCTATCTTGAAGGCCATAAGGTTGGATCATGCCTGGCATATCTGAGGAATAGCAAGGAGGCCACTGTGAGTGACTGAAGAGTAGCAGGGAAAGAGGTCACAGAGGTTAAATGAGTGGCTAGATCATGTAAAAGCTTCGAAGTCATTGTAAAACTCTGGCTTTTATATTTGGAAACTTACTGTGTGATAGAATTTTTGCTAATAACTGAGAGTTCAAATGTCCATAAAATTTCAAGGATTCTTATTCTAGTAAGACAGAATAAAGAGAAAGAGTTCATATTTTCACATGGTGTAAGAAATGCTCGGAGATCCAAGTGTAGGAAGCTATGGGAGCACAGAAGAAGGCACTAAAATCACACCATATATTTGATGACTGTGACTATATATAAATTTGTATTTTCTAGATTTTTTGTAGTCATGGAATCACACAGTATATACTATTCATGGCCTGGATTTTCTTTTCTCGGCATCATTACTTTGAGAATCTCCAATTGTCTTTGCTCTATTGATGGACATTGATGAACATTTCCACTGTTTTCAATTCTTAAAAATAAAGCTGCTATGAAATTCACATACAAGTCCTTGTATGAACATAGGGATTGTTTCTCTTGGTGAAATGCCTAGAATAAAATGGCTATTTGTGTAACTGCAACATATTTTTCATTTAAAAAAATTTTGAAACTATTTTCCAAAGTGGTTGTATCATGATATATGCCAACAACAGTTTAGATTTTTTGTTTCTTCTCAATCTAGGTCAGACCAAGTACAATTAGCCTTTATAATTTTAGCCATTCTAATAGATATGTAAGCATGTCTCATTATGATTTTAATTTTTATTTCTTTAATGTTTAAATGTTGAGAAATTGGCCATGTGCTTATAAGCCATCCATATACTTTTGGTGACATGTCTCTTCCATTATTTCCTTCACATGTAAAATTGGATACTCTGTTTGGTTATTAGTAAGGTTTTTTATTTTTATTCATTTTTAAATAATCAGAGTAGATGTCCATTATCAGATATTTAATTTGCAAATCCCTTCTCCATCTTTACGGATTCTCAATGGAGCTTTGATAGCTGTGTCTTTCAAGAAATATGCTACTTCTTTCCTGGTACACGGAGGTATGACTAGAACATTATCAATGTTGACCTTTGCAAAGAAAATCATGGCTTAAGATATATGTAGTCTGCAGTTGTTGGGAGTGTTCACCATCCTTGCCTCTAACTCATCTCTCACTGCCCACACATTCAGGTATAGGGGAATATTGATTGACAAAATATTAATTGCCAAATAACACTAGTTAGAGAATAAGAAAAATGCAGGCACCTGATTATATAATATTCCTTAAATAAAATATGTTTTTATAAGTGCTATTGGAAGTAAATTCCTCAATACTTTAATCACACAGAATGATGGAATCCTAGATTTTTTTTTCTTGTATTTACTAAGAAAATGATCATGCCTCAAGTATATTAAAATGGAATAGGGAAAATTAAAAATTGCTTTAAGTCGATTTGCGTGTGTTGTGCGTATGTGAGAGAGAAAGTGAGAGAGAAAGAGAAAGAGAGAAAAAGAGAAAGGGAAAGACAGAGAGGTGGCTGCAGTGAATTGATGAGTTGCAGGATAGATTTTAAAGTTTTTTCTTTTGCTTTCTACATTTCCTTTTCCTTAGGTTCAAGAGAACAATCAGTAATATCTCAGATGCCTGCTGGTAACATCAGCAGAAAGAGTTAGAGGTTCCTAGAAAATTAAAGAAGAGATATAGTTTTCCTGACATAAGAAAAGTCATTTTTTGTCCCCAGCTATTTTCAATGATCTATACCCCACCTGTGTACTTGCCCCAGCACACTTCTTCCAAAAATTCCTGGGAGGTTCTTACAAAGAAATGCAAAAACCTCACTCCTAAGGATTTTGAGGGAACAAGGCAATGGGAAAACTAACAGTCACCACCAGACCAGGAAATAGCCTAAGCTATTGAGACAATAAATCAGTGGTAAAACTCCTAGTGCTATTTCAAAAGCAATCAAGGCCTTTCATTCCTTGTCCCAGAAAATGAGCCCAAGATCCCATCTAGTTTCTATCTGCTCTTGAAGCCTGCAGAGTTCCTTTCCCTTGTCCAACAGTTACCTCTGCTTTATTCTAACGTTGAAGTTTCTGCCCTCGGTGGAATACAAGCTTCATTCAGGTGAACATGCAATACATATTGCACAAATACATATGTGGATGTGCATGCATCCACAACCTTATGACCAACCATACACGGGATAATAAAACTCTCCCTTCTGAGTATTCATCTTAAATACTAAATAAAAATCTCTCTCCTGTTCAAACAGTCAAGGCTTTGGAACTTATTCCCTGTGAACTCCTTGTATGTTGTAAACAAAGATTCCTTTGTTTGATAACTCCACCTGTTTCTGTGATTCACCAAAGACTGACCTCAGTTAGTTCAGTTACTGTAATGTAATATCAAGCATATCTAGTTAGTTGATCATTTTGTTCAAGTCTTACATATCTTACCAATATGATGACCATTTGTCTATGTAATCTTAAAATAAGTGTGTTGAAATTATTTTCCATTTGTCGTCCAAGGTAGAAGTTATGATTTTTGTTCTTAGTTTTTCCCTATATATCCCCAAATCTGTTGTTACGTATTAAAATTCAAGAATTATTATACTCCCGGGGCGCCTGGGTGGCTCAGTGGGTTAGGCCGCTGCCTTAGGCTCAGGTCATGATCTCTGGGTCCTGGGATCGAGTCCTGCATCGGGCTCTCTGCTCAGCAGGGAGCCTGCTTCCTCCTCTCTCTGTCTCTGCCTGCCTCTCTGCCTACTTGTGATCTCTCTCTGTCAAATAAATAAATAAAATCTTTAAAAAAAAAAAGAATTATTATACTCCCTGATGAATTCATCCTTTTACTCTTCTGTAATTTTGACTTGATCTTTATGTCTGATAATGAAATTTGCTTTAAAATCACTTTTCATTATCTTGATATAACCACCAAAGTTATAGTGTGATTAGAGTTAATATAGCATATTTTTTCTTTTACTTTTTAAAGCACTTCTATATTGAATCCTGACAAAGAAACAAAACAGCTTTTTAACTCTGGAAGCATCTTTCTAAATTATCCCTTTTTTTTTTAATGAAGCAGTAGCAATTTTTGTTAAGGGACCTAAACTGAAAGTAGGTTTAGAAATTTATTTATTTTTTTATTTATTTAGTAAAAGATTTTATTTTATTTATTGACAGCAAGAGAGAGAGAGAGAGAGAGAAGAAGCACACAAACAGGGGGAATCATGTGCAAAGGGAGAGGAAGAAGCAAGCTCCTTGGGGTGCAAGTAGTCCCATGCAGGGCTGGATCCCTGTACACTGGAATCATGACCTCAGCCAAAGGCAAACATCTGCTTAAACAACTAAGTCATCCAGGCACCCCTAGAAAATTTAAAAAAAAAAAGGCCTTTTAAAACATTTTGTTTCTTTCTTGTTTTTTTTTTAAATATTTTATTTATTTGACAGACAGAGAGACAGGAAGAGGAACTATAAGCAGGGCAGAGGGAAAAGGAGAAGCAGGTTTCCCACTGTGCAGAGAGCCTGATGTGGGGCTTCATCCCAGGACCCTGGGATCATGACCTGAAAAGAAGGGACACTTCTTGGAGGAAGCCACCCAGACACCTCTTTTCTTTGTTTTTAATATATGGCAACTGATGCTTCCCAGCCACGAGGAGCATATTACCCATTGATTAAATCTTTGATAACAACCTATTTAAAAAGGTGTGTAAATATATACTTACTCAGATTTATACACTTTGTGTTTTCTTCATAGTTTGGGGCTGGACCCCATGGTCACAACACTGCTTCCAGTCTTTGCCTTCCCATCTTTTGATACCAGGTATTTGGTCAGCAAAGCAAATTAGTATCAAAATTGATAAGCCCTTGGCACCATATCTCTGGAGCAGGGCTTGCTCTTAGCCAAGGCCCAGAGCAGTTGACCTCCCCTCGCTAGTGCTATAGCCCCAAGGACTAGGTCCCTGCCACCAGAACTCAGTCTTACATGTTATGCTAAGCAGACAAAACCAAACCAGGAAAGCTCCGACAGCTTTCACTGGCATGCCTCATCTCCAACTCTCTCGACGTCTAGGCAGTACCAGATGACAGGGAGGGGTCTTGGTCCAACATATGGGAGGGAAGGAAGTAGCCACGAGCAAGTACCTGCCTCTCTGTTCCTTTCTTTCATGAGCAGGTTGTAAGGAGGAGGAAGAGGAAGGGGAAGAGAGGTGAACTTCAAGGGGTGAAGGCCTCAGGTAGGCAGCTGGCTCCTGCCAGTAGGAAAGGGACAAAGGAGAAGGCAGTGAGTCTTGCAGGGAGGGTGGGGGGTAAGGGTTACAGCTTATGACGGAATCTGGACAGGAGTAATAGGGATACTAGTCATTTGAGTCCACCATTGGCAAGCTGGGCTGGGTGTCAGGGCAGATAGGCCTCCCTGGGCAACGGCACATGAGAGAAGGTGGAATTCTTCTCTGAGGAGCAGGTGAAGCTTTGGGTGTTGGGAAAGCATAGACAGTATTGTTCCAGGGCCAAGGACAGGTCCGGGTACTCCTGGTTGGAGGTCAAGGCCACAGTATGATCCAGGTCTTCTACCAGCAGCTTGAAGGTACCACATGCCAGCCACCCCTCATTATTGTGTATAACTCTCTGGTGCACTTATTGGCTTATCCATCAAATGACTCCTTCAGCAGCTTGAAAACCACCTCCACAGGCACTCCAGGATATGGGAGGCTTCCAGAGTGAAAATTTTGCACAGGATCACCCCCAAAAGACCAGAAGTCACTCTGGTGGATGTAGATCTGGTCAAACATGGCCTTAGGGACCATCCACTTCACAGGCAGTCCACTGTTGGTTCTCATTTTATAGTAACTGATGTGGTGATATCTCTGGCAAGGCTGAAGTCTGAGATCTTCATCATGTTGTCCTTTGTCACCAGCACTTCCCTGGTGGCCAGGTCTTGGTGTATGCACTTCTTGGAGGCAAGGTACTCCATGCCTCAGGCTACCTGGTAGGCAAAGTATACCGGGTGCTTGGAGGAGAGTTGCTCTGCTGCATTGTGGCTGATATTGTAACAGTACTCCAGGTCAGGAGGCCTCTGGGCCTGCAGGTACTCCTGTATGTTGTCTTTGGAGGCATATTCCATGATAGTGTACGAAGGACCATCCTGTGTGCAGGACCCAGCAGGTTGATGGTGTCCTTGTGCTGTCCAATCATCTTCATCATCTCCATTTCTGAGATTAGGTTTGACAGGTCCTTCTCTGCTGCATCTGACTTCAACATCTTCACAGACACTTTAGTCAAATGGTTGGATTTGTCTTTGTCCAGCCCAATGGCCTCCTCCAACACCACCTGCCCAAAGTAGGCCTCTCTTAGGGGTCTGCCTAAACTGCCTACAACCAGCCTGCCTCAAGGCAGTTATGAACTCTAGATTATCCTCAAAAACATTAAACCACAAGCTAAAAATTCTCTTCACTAGGTCTCTGTCGCAGGTCTAATTTTCTTATCTTTCATCATTTATCTTTTTCCTAATTCTTATTTTCAGTATAGTTTATTTGGCTTCCAGGTGTTTCCCCGGGTTTCTGTATGCTGTTTCATAGGGAAGAATTATCCTGTCATAAAATTATTTCTTGAGCATTCATTACATCTCTCGGTTAAAATGGGTTCTTTTATGGTATTGATTCATTTGAGTTTTCTCAAAATGGGAAGAATTTTCAAAATGGTGTTTTCCTCAAGGTTCAGAGTATGTCTTAGCCTCATCTTTACTCTTTTTGAAATTCACTTTTCAAATTCTTGTCCCTCTTTTTATCTTTTTAAATTAAAATGTTTCCTTTTACTATTTTTTTATTTGAGTGTAGTTGATAGTCAGTGTTACATTGGTTTCAGGTTTTTAAGATCTCCATACATTATTCTATGATCACTACAAATATAGCCACCATCTGTCACCATATAACACTATTATAATATCATTGACTATATTCTCTACACTGTCCCATATCTCTTTTTAAAATCTCTGATTTTTATGTTTTCTGTTATTCCACTTTTCGACCTCATTTTACTTGGTTACTTTAATAAAATATGCTTGATTACACACTCTATGCTGAAAACCATAGCATTTGATTTATAGTAGTCTCCTATTTCTTCTTCTTCTTCTTCTTCTTCTTCTTCTTCTTCTTCTTCTTCTTCTTCTTCTTCTTCTTTCTTCTTCTTAATTAACATATAATGTATTATTAGCCCCAGGGGTACAAGTCTGTGAATCGCCAGGTTTACACACTTCACAGCACTCACCACAGCACATACCCTCCCCAATGTTCATAACCCCACCACCCTCTCCCTAACCTCCCCACCCCCCCCCCCCGGCAACTCTCAGTTTGTTTTGTGAGATTAAGAGTCTCTTATGGTTTGTCTCCCTCCCGATCCCATCTTGTTTCATTTACTCTTTTCCTGTTCCCCAAACCCCCCACATTGCACCTCCATTTCCTCATATCAGGGAGATCATATGATAGTGACTTTCTCTGGTTGACTTATTTTGCTAAGCATAATACCCTCCAGTTCCATCCATGTCAACGCAAATGGCAAGATTTCATTTCTTTTGATGGCTGAATAGTATTCCATTGTGTGTGTATATATATATATATATATATACATATATATATATATATATATTTCATTTGTTGATGGACATCTAGGTTCTTTCCATAGTTTGGCTATTGTGGATATTAATGCTATAAACATTTGGTGCACGTGCCCCTTTGGATCATATACAGTCTTCTTTACCTCTATCAGAACCCCAGGAAGCTTTATTTATTTATTTACTCACATAAACAGATGATCCAACACAACGTTTTTTGATGTTCCAATGTATTATAATGTCTTACCGCTTAACACTATGCTTACTGCTCTCTTTCACTGTCTGACTAAATCCTCATCATCACTATGCCATTTAATGAGAAAGAACATTTGAACTCAGAGTTCTCTCCATATCAGGGAATGAAGACTCCACCCTTCTGTTTGTGCAGGTAAAATAAATGTTGATGTCTGTCCTGCACATACCCCATCCTGTTCACCAGAATATTCACCATCAAAATATATACACAATGAAAACCATACCTCACCACTTCTATTACCACCCAGCATGCTAAAAACACCATCATATGTTCCTGAATTATTGACTTGATTGATAACCCCACTTCCACACATACTGCACTCCTTTCTCCATGCAAATTTATTTTGGTACAGAATTTAACCTAAAAATCAAGTCATATGATTTTATTCTGCTGTTGAAAGACTTTTGGTATCTTCCCCTTTCATATTAAATAAAAACTGAAGGCGTTTCAATGTATTAGAAGGTCATACATCAATACGTTCTTCCTCTCTCCACCACTATGAACTCCTCATTGGCCTCCTTGCTTTTCCTCAAAAGTAACAGACAAGCTGTTCACACAAAGTCTATATACTTACTTGCTCTGCCTAGAGCAATCTTTTCCTTTAATATTTGTATAACACTCTCCTTCACTTCCTGGGTCTTTGTGCAAATAACATCTCATAAATGAGATATAACCACCCAAAACAAAATAAAATTAACTTTCATCCCAGCATTCCCCAATGGCTTTTACCTTTCTTGTATTTCTTTGTATCACTTATCACCATCAACCATCAATCATTATTCTATTACTGGTTTATTTTCTTATTTGAGACAGAGAGAGAGAGAATTGGGAGGGTGCGCAGAGGAAGAAGAAAACACCCCACTGCCTAGAAAGCCTGCTGGGGAGTTACATCCCAGGACCCTGAGATCATGACCCAAGCCAAAGGCAGTCACTCAATGGACTGAGCCACCCAGGTGCCCCTCTATTATTGGTTTATTTCACTATTATATTTCAAAAGAATGTGAGCTCTTTGTGGTCAGGTATTTTATATGTTTTATTAATTGAAGTATTCTCAGAAAGGTAGCTGGCAGATTGTAAGGGCTCACTAAACTGTATTTTGTTGTTATTATTGGGCTCCTTTATGGGCTTTACCTCTTACGCTAGAAGTCTATCCTTCAGATGTAAGCGATAAGAATAGAGCCCTGCTGCCTGTTCAAATGTGTAAAAAGCCTGTATTAAGTGGATATTTTAAAAGCTAAATGAATGGCTTAATAGTTGTATATAGGGGAAAAGGGAACATATTTTCCACAGTTTAGAAGTGGAGTTCTTTTATAGAGTTCTTGTACAAGCCTACACTATGGAACGATAATGGGCAGTTGTACATTACAATTATACAAACACTTTGGTAATTTATATCCTTTTTTAGTAATTCTTGACTGGATCATTTAATTCCTTAGGAGCATTATAGCATTTCAACTTTTCATGTTCAATAAACTTATTGGGGTTGCTACCTTTTTTATTCAAATGGAGAAATAGTCATGATTTAATCTAAATAAAGTGTTATTGATTGTGTTGTTTTCTAGGAATGAGTCGCACATGCTAGTTTAAAAGTTTTGTTAAAGTCCCAAGTCTGTCACTGATAAAAGCCTTTTGTAGATTAGTAACTTGATCAAAACGGAAAAGTTATGTAACACCAATTGTTATACTATCTTTGTTTCCATCTTGCATTGTAATAACACCCATCTTAACTCTATTTAAGACAAATCATTGCCAGATGGATTTCTGGCATTGATTGCAGGATATGAAATCTAGTATAACTAAAAGTTTTTGGTTTTAGTAGCATATAAATCAATTTAGAAAAATATATGTATTTGAATATAAGATAAAGTTATAAATTATTTGGCAATAATAAACAAAACTTTTTTTTTGTAAATTTTTATTTTCTAAAATTTCATTGAGCTCTCTTGCAATAAGAAACAAGTTACAAAAAATTAAGGTTTATTTACCCCAATTCAAAATTATTAGGAATATAATCATAGAGGTTGAAGTATTTAAAATATTGAACCCAAAATGTTTTATTAGGTAAATTCATGAATGCTGAGCATTCACTGTTAAAATATACTAATAACATTGATAGACTTGTAGAAGCCTAAAATCAAATATTTATTAAATATTTATATCCACATCTTTTCATAGCTTGGTAATTCATTTCTCTAGCATTAAATAATATTCCATTGTTTGCATGTACTACACTTTCTTTGACCTTTCACTTATGGAAGGATATCTTGGTTGCTTCCAAGCTTTTGTCAGTTATGAATAAAACTACTATAGACATCTTTGTGGGTATAGATTTCATCTTCTTTGGATAAATACCAAGAGCTGCTACTGCTGAATCATCTGGCAAGAATATGTTTAGTTTTGTAAGAAACTGCCAAGTTGTTTTCCATTCTTTATTCTCAATACACATGGAAGAACATTCCTGTTGCTCCACATCCTCACCAACATTTCGTGTTCTGTTGTCAGTGCTCTGGATTCTGGGTATGTACTGGTGTCTCTTTTTTGTTTTAATTTGCATTTTCCTGATGACATGTGATGTGAAGCATCTTTTTATATGCTTATTTGCCATCTGTAATATTTTCTTTGGTGAGGTATCTGCTAAGGCCTTTGGCTCATTTTTAATCCAGTCTTTCCCCCATTGTTGAGTTTTTAGGGGTCTTTGTGTATTTTTGATTAACAGTCCTTTGCCAGATGTGTATTTTGCAAATTTTTTCTCATAGTCTGTGCTTTGCCTTTTCATTCTCTTGGCATTGTGTTTCACAGAGTAGACATTTTTAAATTCAGTGCTTGTGCTTTTGTAGCTAAAGTTATTGCGAAAACCAAGGTCATTTAAATTTTCTTCTATATTACCTTCTACATGTTTCATGTTTAGGTTTATAATCCAATCTGAGTTCATTTTTGTGAAGAGTGTAGGATATCTGCCTGGATTTATTTTATTTTATATTTTTAGATTTAGCTTCACCATTGCTACAGAACCATTTGTTTAAAAGATTGTATTTTGCTCTCTTGTATTGCTTTTGCTTTTCTATTAAATATAAAATATAATTGATAATATATATTCTGTTGCTTTAATCTAGTCTCTCTGTGGTATTACAATATCATGCTTACAATTATCGTTATGGTAAACTTTTTTTTAAGATTTTATTTATTTATTTGACAGAGAGAGAGATCACAAATGGGCAGAGAGACAGCCAGAGAGAGAGATGAGGAGAAGCAGGCTCCCTGCTGAGCAGAGAACCCAATGCGGGACTCGATCCCTGGCCCCTGGGATCATGACCTGAGCCGGAAGGCAGAGGCTTAACCAACTGAGCCACCCAGGCGCCCAATCACTTTAGTAAACTTTGAAGTCAGTCCTCAGTCTTTGTTCTCCTTCAACACTATGTTGACTATTGTGAGTCTTTGCCTCTCCATATAAACTTTAAAATAAGTTTGTTAATATTAAAAAAAAAGAACTTGCTGGTATGCATTAATTGTATAGATAAACTTGGAAAACAGTGCCCTCTTGAGCTTAGCAGGAGATAGACCATGGACATCAGTTGTCACAGTGGTGCCTCTGGCAGAACCTATTGCAAATCCCTAGGCAAAATGAGACCTCAAGGATCTGAGAGAATGTCTAAGAGATACTTGATACATCCCTTGGGTATGGTTTATTGAAGTGTCCACCTGTCTGAAAGCTGGGGAATCTAGATAAGGGAGGGAAAATTAGTTATGATAAAACATATCAACAAACATCAATAAATTTTGTAAAACTAATTGTCATGGCTCATATACAATATGACCAACAGAGGGACCATCAGAAGGAAAGCATCAGTTATGTTTATTGTGAAATTTTTTATTCAAAATAAAGCAATGTGAGGGGAAGACACAATGAGAAAATTACCATTTTTTAAATGGTAAACATCTTACAAAATGGAATAGGTTTTATATTCTAAGTAGTATATTGAAAAGTAAAACATTGGGGCGCCTGGGTGGCGCAGTGGGTTGGGCTGCTGCCTTCAGCTCGGGTCATGATCTCAGGGTCCTAGGATTGAGCCCCGCATCGGGCTCTCTGCTCCGCAGGGAGCCTGCTTCCCTCTCTCTCTCTCTCTCTCTCACTGCCTGCCTCTCTGCCTACTTGTGATCTCTGTCTCTCAAATAAATAAATAAAATCTTTAAAAAAAAAGAAAAGAAAAGTAAAACATTAAAAAATAAAATTTCAATGAAAAAAATTATTTAATTTTTAAAAAGGTTAAAAATAGCAGAACCATTTTTCTTATAACTGGAAAATACACTGTATATACATCTATCAAAATAACTTGTCATGGGGGAGCCTGGGTGGCTCAGTAGGTTAAAGCATCTGCCTTCAGCTCAGGTCATGATTCCAGGATCCTTGGATCGGGGCTCTCAGCTCAGCAGGGAGCCTGCTTCCTCCTCTCTCTCTCTGCCTGACTCTGCCTTATTGTGATCTCTATCAAATAAATAAATAAAAACTTTTATAATAAATATTTGAAAAATAACTTGCCATGTCTGGAATCAGGAGCATATGGAAATAAATAATATCTGAGGACAATACTTCTGCCATGTTTTGTGCCTTGCTAATATTTTTAAACAGTCAGGCAAATTTTAGCCTTATTGAAATACCTGCTAAGATACCTGCAGTGCCTTTTGGAGCCCTATGACTATAAAAATTAATTGCAAATATTCAAAATGTTTACTATGGTGTCACTATTTAGGGCCACCACCAAGTATGTTTCAGAAGTAAGCATAACTGTTACTCTTCCATAAGGCAAAAGGGCATATTTTCAGGAGTTCCATCTGCTGTACCAGGAGGTGAATCAAGTAATGATTTTTGTCTATAAAATAATTCACTTTTCAATCTAACATTCCTCATTCCACATTATAATAATAAAAACTAGGAGGAGACTAAAACAAACAAACAAATACAACTACAACAACCAGCTTTTCCTACAGTGGAAAAGTAAATATAACCTTAGGAGTAGCCTGAAATTTATTTTTAAATATTTTAAGATAAACGTTTTTGTTAGAAAACCATATATTTTATATTACTAAGAAATAACAGGCAACGTTTTATGAACTTCTAAAAAGTCTAGTTACTTGTATTTATCTATTAACTCATCTCTTTATGAAGTAGAACATGATCACACCTCTTGTATCTACCCAAGTTTGTATGCTTTGGTTGTTTTATGTTTGCTATTTCCTTGCTTAATTTTTACAATATTTGATACATAATAGTATCTTTAAGTCCATCTATGATTTCACAGAATTTGTTTGAACTTCATAAAAATGTACCATACTTTTTGCACTGTCCTTGTTTTACTTCTCTATTAGCTTTCCAAGTTTTATTCACTTTAGAGTGTGTAGCTATCATTTATTTTTACTCCTCCATAATGCTATGTTTACAAATTTGTATTTATCTGTACTTTTAAAAATATCTTAATTATATACCATTTCTCATCTCACGTAACACTCATGTTACTTCTACACTTATCAGATATTATGTAACTGAAAACCACAACTCAGCAACAATAGAACACCATTTTTCAAAATTAAATGGCTTACCAGAATTCTTTAATTCTATCCTTTATTTGTATTAGATGACCCTTTATTCTGGTATTTGGCATTGTTCATATGGAGGAAAGCTTATAAGTTGATATTCCATAAATAGAAGGATTTTTATGATCGATTAATTATTTTCATTTAGAATGCATAGAATATGGTTGATTTAATATTTCTTTCTTACTCTCTGCCTGGAACATAGTGCTATCTATGCAATAGCCACTAAAATATTAAGTTAATTACCTAGACTTTAAACTGCATATTAATAGGAATAGCATACAGAACTCTTCTCAGATTGGGACACCTGGGTGGCTCAGTCAGTTAAACGCCTGAGCCTTTAGCTCGGGTCATGATCTTAGGGTCCTGGGACTCAGTTCTGCAACAGATTCCCTGCTTAGCTGGGAGTTTGCTTCTCCCTCATCCTGCTGCTCCCCCTGCTTGTGCTCTCTCTCACTCTCTCTCTTACAAATAAATAAAATTAAAAAAATAAATTCTTCTCAGATAGCTAATATAGAATATCGTCTTTGTATTCATCAAAGGGAAAGTGCCATATAATAATGAAATCCAGACTACTTCAAATTCATTTTTTAACCAGTAAGAAAGTACTGGAAACAAGCCAAAAATGTCTTCAATGAATTAAAGAAATAGATTGATTTTCAATATCTTAATGTTTCTAATGTTAAATTGCAAGATTTTTATACTAGATATCAGTGTAAATATTCATTATACAAGGATATTCTAAAAATAAACCTGAGAAAACTACTTGACATATATGATGACAAAAACCAATGTCAGTTTGGGTAAAACTTACAACACCTACCACCTGAAACTCTTGTTCTATATGGTGCCATCTTGTGATGCTGGGCAGCGGCAGTGAGCCACAGCTCCCAGTCAGCTAGAAGATTACAGGGGTGAACACCTGATATTCTTACAAGCATTCTATATATAGAATATATATATAGAATATATATATTCTTCTTTTTTTATTGTAATATTTAATAAATTGCATGTGATATTTGATACTTTGTTATAAAATAGGCTTTGCTTAAGATGATTTTGCCCAAATGCAGGCAAATGTAAGTGTTCTGAGTATGTTTAAATAAGCTTAAGGTAAGCTATGATATTTGATAGTTTTGGGGTATTAAATGCATTTTCAATTTTTTATGTGTTTCTCTGTACATAGCCCCCTTGTAAGCTGAGGAACATCTCTATATGTATATGTAGCCTTGGTATGGCTTACATATTATTGGCATGAAACATCTAGAACAGTACGTGTGCCATAGAATTGTCTACAACATCAAACAAGTTTCTTGAAAACTTGTGCCAAAGGGGTTATGTCTTTAAGGATTCTTATTTCAGAAGGGTTCTCTCAAACGTAAGATTTTTCAGAAGTTAAGTGAAAATCTGACCAAACTAAACATTTTTCCATTTTCCCTAGTGAGCAAAGATAGCTAAAATCTATCTGCCATTTTCAACACTGTACTCAACGATTGTAATTCTAATTTAAGAACAGATTATTTATATCAAAACCACATGTTGGCCTAATCTTATACAATATTCATAAGTCACACTCAGACCCTTGGACACTTTTATTTGTTGAGTCTATATGGTACTACGGACATTCATCTTTTTTGACCTCATAGCTTCATGTATGTCTATACTTTTGAAAATACATGCATCATAGTTCCATTGTTGTTGAGGGCGGATGCTCCAGGGGCCCGGAGATCCGTCAACCGCAGAGCTTTGCAAAATGGCGCCTGGCGATTTGCCAGAAGGTGTGTCTAGAGTGACTGGTTGTAAACAGGAAGTACTACCTATTGGCTGTTGAACTATTGCTATGCTGTGGGAACTTGGTAACAAGCTTAAGATTGGTGGATGCATATCACTGTCTATGCTGATTGGCTTAGCTCCCCTATATAAGCGATGGCCATATGAAATAAAGGGAGCCCGCTTTTTGAAACCAGAGCAGACTGAGGGTTGTTATTATCGCTGCTGGACGGCGATAAATGGTGCCGGCACCCGGGAAATAAATAAAGGAATCTTGTAAGGTAATCCGCAGGAAAGCGGGGAGTAAAGGTCCGTAGGTAAGCAGGGACATTAGCCACGTTCAAAAGTGGGAATTCCGCAGTAAAGCGGGGAGTAAAGGCCACGTTCAAAAGTGGGAATTCCGCGGTAAAGCGGGGAGTAAAAATAGAAAAACCTTGCAAGGGAGAATTCCGCAGGCAAGCAGGGTAAAGCCACGACAAAGGTGGTGGGATTTAAACTTGTACAAGTCCGCAATAAGAAGCGGGGCGGCCTTAGAGCTGGGATTTAAACTTGTACAAGTCCGCAATAAGAAGCGGGGCGGCCTTGAGCCGGGATTAACTTGTACAAGTCCGCAATAAGAAGCGGGGCGGCCTTGAGCCGGGATTAACTTGTACAAGTCTGCAATAAGAAGCGGGGCAGCCTTAGAGCCGGAATTTAGCCGCGCGAGTCTTTAACGTCCACGTAAAAGCAAAAACTGCTCGGGCCTTTTTGAATACAGTGGAAAAGGCGGCTCCATGGTTCCTAGATGAAGGCTTGCTAAACATACCTCAATGGGACCACTTAGGGGAGGATTTGAAGAAACAGGATGCTTTAACTTTTCGCCTCAAATTTAACATAACAAAAGCACAGGCAGGGGACATGCCTTACTAACTAAATTGCATGCTCTTACTAACTGCACTGACCTTGGGGGTTAATCCTAAGGGTTTGTTATACATTGTAAAATGTCTGGGTTATAAAATGTGCTATGCTATCAAAATGGTAATAAGAACATACAAATGACCTGATGTAATGAACTGGACCAGATTGCCAGATATCACATTGCATACCAGAAAGATTCAGTGGTAAGTTTTAAAATGGCCAGCTATACACTGACTGAATTATAACTCATTTAGCTTCTTTCTTTGTGTACAGTATTATACATTAGTCAGTATTATAGTAGATAAGTACTTTGGACAGATGTAAATATGCTGTAATAAAAAATGTTTTTCTTCTTTCTTTTAGTCCTTTTTACTTGTAAGACTAGCCACAAATACCACGCCTCCCCCAAAATAATTTGCAATCCAAATTTATCTCTAAATGAATTTATTGCACAGAAAAATATGTATATATATATATATATATATATACACTTACAGAAGACATGTTCAAAAATAGTTACACAACAGCAGGGCCCTAAATGTAAGCAGTATAGTTGTTTTGTTTTGTTTTGTTTTGTTTCTTTTAAAAAAAGAGGTTATGTGAAATATTAGGATTTTATTTCCAGGCGTAGTATTTCAAGACAGTTAACTACACCTATGGTGTCAACAGCCTCTTGTTGGCAGTATGATTTTATTGGCTCCATGGAATAACAGCAAGAATTTACTATTGCTTCTTTCTTTTATGACACACACAGAATAAAAAAATTGACACATTTGCTCAAGACCAACCAGAATCATTTTAACCTATCAAAATTGATGGGAGGCCTTCACTGCCAAAGTCACTGCTGCGTTTTCACAATTCACTGCAGACAATTCACTCCCATTATGATAAAGGAGAGCAGAGTCATAATCAGGGAAGAAAGCTAGATTAATACTTGTAATTATCATTGAATATTTAGCCTGCTATAGGATTATTATTATTAGTGTCATTTGATAATTTTCTCTCATTTTATTAAACACAACTGTGAGTAATTACGCTACCTAATATTTCTCTGTATTGGCTGACTAGCTAGCAAACATTCATGAAAATATCCATTAGCCACACATATAAAATGCTGCATTATGATGCTGTTGAATTAGAACATACCACTACCTGATCCTGTAGCTCTTTGAGGATTTGCAAATCAATTAATTCTATGTTTATTGGATTCTTCCCATACAATTAGAAAATTTATAATCGAGTCCATGAACATTATTAGTTTTACCATTTTAAACCAGCAATCACACTTTGATTTTTACAACAAAAGCAGAAATATAAACACACACATTTGGATCAGTTTTCTCTTTGTCTGGACTTCAAAATCCTATTCCTCAAGATGATGCACACCAAAGTTCTGGATTAAACAAGAAATTAGATGGCACCTGAACACTTGGTTTAATATTCTCAAAAGGACTATGCAACTTCTTTCTTACATTAAGACATTGTTTTACAAAGATCCACACTTTTATAATGTTAGTATTTTTAATAATCAATAAAGTCAATTAATCATGATTAAAAATCAAACATAAAAATTTCTACTTTTTGCTTTTGCCCCCTCCATTTAGAACTTATTTATAGCCTGATAATTCAAAGGTCCCTATGTTTATGAAAATCTGGACAGAAATAGCTCTAAGATCCCATTCAGAACTTGATATTAATCTAAGTCTTTTGGCTCCATTTATCCTGAGAGCAAAGAGTAGGACAAAGGATTTGAGTACTGTTAGTTTATCTGGGAGATTATCCAAGGTAGAAAAGAATGGGAAAGTGATACAGTGAAGAAGCAACTTTGTCAAAGAGGTACATTGTTGATATAATTGTTGTGGATAGAAAATGAAGGCTTGCATTTACTGAAAGGTCCTGAGAAACTTCTTTAAGTTGTCCTCATGAAGACCTGAAAACTGACAATTTTACCTATGGTTCTTATTTCCACTTCACTGAGAGCTGTCCTCAGAGGACATTAACTCTCCTACACTTTCAGGTTGTGTTGGAGACATTCCAAAATGAGAGAGAGAACATGAGATGCTATCAGTGTTAAGTAACTGCAATTTCCCATGGAACTATCCACCACAGGTTTGGCTATAATCAGGTGTTGGGCCTTGATATCAGAGGGATTTGAGGCAGTATCATTTTAGGTTAATCATTATATCTGAAATTTCCAAAAACTTCAACTGATGAAACTTTGATTATAAACCTATAAATATAACAATAAATCTACAGTATTCAAATTATTTTCATAGAAATACACAAACAAAGCATCAACTGATTAATATTTAAATGTTACAAAATACTGAACTGAAAGAATTTGGTCATATAACAACGTGTAAGAAGTAGAGCTTAGGTTTAGGTTAGAAGTCAGGATGCATTTGGGACTCAGTTAAGAAATTGAATGGAGGGACGCCTGGGTGGCTCAGTGGGTTAAGCCACTGCCTTTGGCTCAGGTCATGATCCCAGGGTCCTGGGACCGAGCCCCAAATCAGGCTCTCTGCTCAGCAGGGAGACTGCTTCCTCCTCTCTCTCTGCCTGCCTCTCTGCCTGCTTGTCATCTCTCTCTGTCAAATAAATAAATAAAATCTTAAAAAAAAAGAAATTGAATGGATGTCTGACTATCTTATAGGTTTGCTAAAAATCAGTGACTTTGTGTTCACGTGTGGCTATGCGGGAATTTTTAACTTTCTCTAAGAAGTTATTAGATTGATTATATAATGGCAGTAAAGGATGGGGAAAAGCAAAGTACAAACCCCATAAAGACAAAGACACTGAGTATGAGAAAAGAGTAATAGATAAGAAGAATCAATGCATTTGAGGAAAATGGGAATTGAAATACACAATGATTGTTGATTTTTTTAGATGCAGAAATCAAAACTAGCTTGCAAGAAGGAAATAACAGAAGACATGTTGTGAAAAGGCAGTAACGTGGAATAAAGGAGTAGGGAGAGCATATCAGGTAATTTGGATAGGAAGGAGTTAGGAGATAACTGCTTGATAAATTTTATATGGCCCACTTAAATGCACAGATTTCTCTTCTTTAATTTATATGGAGAACAGGGTGTCGTTTCTCTTCCCTTTCAGAGCACCCGAGGTGTACTCTTTCAGACTGAAAACCTGAAAAGCTCAGGACTCAGTTGCTTAAGCACAGCTGAGAGGACATATTTCAATTAAGATTTACAGTTTGCTGTAGGTAGTAGACTGTCAAAAGTGGTTTAACCATATTTTTCATTTAACAAGAAGACTACAGAGAGTGTTTTCTGGTGTTGGTTCAGAGTCTTAAGAAAGTCAAGTGAACTATCTTAGAGGTTTTCATGGCTTTTTATTCACAGTTGCAAAAATTGCTGTTGGAGTTCTCACTATTAAGCCCACATTTCTGGCAGAAAGATAGAGGTAAAAGAGAATGATATCTTGTACGACTGATACTTTGTCATATGGTTACAATGTAACTAGAAAAGAGACAATAAAATATTTGATGTTGTTTTAAGTTTCCTTGTTGTCAATCCCTCAGTGCTTTCTGATACTAAAGGAAAAAGTAGATGGATATTGACCTGGCAACTATCAACACCTGTCAGTCTCTCTTGGATAACCAATATCTCTATAATCTCTTCTTCCCAGTAAAAAAAAAAATAAAATATATTCATAAACCACACTGTGCCATCTCAAGTTACTGCACCAAGATAAAATTACAATGATTTTCAGTTGTTCCAAATGGACAGAATACCCTTCCTTATGATATCATGTCTTATAAGATAGATAATTGGCTTGCTACCAATATACCCAGATGAGACTGTGGAAGAGACAGGAAAAAAATAATAATATTTATTTTTTCCTTGGGTTGACCCTGTTTACACAGATGCATTACTATTAGAAAAGGTTGGTTTGGGACATTGGAATGAATTTACTTAATGGGTCTGTATGTAATTGGGTTGGAGAAAATTTTTAATTTCTACAAAAATTATTAGAATTCTATCTTATTCCCTTTTGATAATTTTCACATGTTAACAAAGCCAACGTTTTTGTCTAGCAGACAAGATCTTAAATCCTAACAAAACTCAATTTTTTCCTTTTTTTTTTTAAGTTTGAGAGCCTCATGTTCTCTCATGCTGCTTTAAATACAACTCAAAAAAAACAAAAGGAGCTAAATGGGGCAGTAAGCCCAGACTTTTTATTTTAATTTATTTATCTTATTTTTAATTAAAAAATTAAAGATTGTATTTATTTATTTGAGAGAGAGAGAGCATGAGTGGGGCAGGGGGATGTAGCTGCAGAGAGAGACTGAGAAGTATACTCCCTAATGAGCAGGAAGCCCGATATGGGGCTCGATCCCAGGATCCTGACTGAGATCATGACCAGAGACAAAGGCAGATACATGTGCAAAATCCCTTTTTTTCTGGGAAACAATACTTTACAAGAGATGTTTGAAAAAGTACTGGGGAAACAACTTTAATCAGAGATACAAAAATTTAATTGACTTCTGTAAAGCTACAGGGATCCAAATGATGGGAATCCCAGGCCGTTTAGGTTGTGGACCACAGAGTATTCTTCTTTGTAATATTTTATTTTCTTCCATGTCTACTAACTCCAGTCCAAGTTCACTGATCTCTTTTTAGATAGTGCAAAACATGGCAAAGAATACCAAACAAGTGCCCAATATTCTACATTTATTACATCATTTCTAACATATAGAAGTGTGTTATCAAGGCTGGTTCTGTGAACAAACCTAGTTATGCTAAAGTGTGTTTTGTTCTCCAAAAATTAAATTCATGATTATCACACAATTATAAAATACTTGTGTCAAGAATTTTTATTCAAAAATTAATAAGAGAAGCAGATATTAAAACTAGTTCACATGGTTATTTGGGATATAAGCAGAGTTGTGCAGCAGAAGTGCTCTGGGCCCATAATTTGGGTTATAGAATTTATGTTTTCTAATGAAAAATCACTAACTTGCATTATTGTTAACAAGAATCCTGTGCATTACCATCAGTTTTCTCCATTATAACCTCTTGCTCTACAGTTTGTAAATAACTTTGTCAATAGCAAGCTAATAAACGGGGTGACTCCAATGGATTGAGATAATCTCCAGAGTTTCTGCTACATAATGAACAGGACTCCATTGAAAGGACACCTAAGAGTTTATTTTGCCCAAAAATTTGATCACTTTTTTCACTGTCCTTACCTATTTTCCAAACCTAGTTCTTTTCAGTCTACAGACAACCCTGTATCTGACTGACTTGTTAATTCTGGGAATGTCTTGCAGATTAATTTGCTTGCCCGAGGTGGTTCCTCTAATTGATGTCTAAGAACCCTAATTAGTTAAGAAAACTTTTTTTTAACATTTTCATTGCTATTTATTATTATTATTATTATTATTGCTAATATCTCTATTATAAATAATTCACAAGGGCATCTTTCTGACAAAAGACAAAGAGCTGGCTACTAGTAGAAAAAGTACATTTGACTCTGTCAGTGAAAGTGGTAAAGGGATTTGAGAAAATAAGGCAAAGCAGTGGAATTATGTGTTAAAACTTTAAATATTATAGACACATTTACTTAATTTCTAATACTGCTTATAATTAAAAAAGATGTTTTCCATGAACCACGCATTACAGCAAATATATTGTTTATACAGATTAAATTTTCATCAAAAGGGACGCCTGGGTGGCTCAGTTGGTTAAGCAGCTGCCTTTGGCTCAGGTCATGATCCCAGCATCCTGGGATCGAGTCCCGCATCTGGCTCCTTGCTCGGCCGGAGCCTGCTTCTCCCTCTACCTCTGCCTGCCATTCTGTCTGCCTGTGCTTGCTCTCTCGCCCACTCTCTCTGATAAAGAAATAAAATCTTAAAATAAATAAATAAATTTTCATCAAAAAATTATAAGTGTATTTTTTTGTAGGATCATGATAAGCATTTTGCAGATGAGAAAAGTGAAATTTAGAAAAGTATGTCTCTTCAAATCCCTCATACAATATCTGGCCTAGATAGAAGGATATACTATCACAATTGAGGAAGATAATTGAGATTACTTAAAATGATAAACTTTACTGTATAGGGTTTTTTACAAGTTTGCCACAGATTCACATTTTTTAAAATATATATCTATTTGTGTAAAGAGAATGCACTGAGAAGTAAAAAGATAGTGATATATCAGTGCTACCAACTAATGGCTATAATATCATCACCTTATTTATGAACAATGAAACAGTGTGTAATATTTAAATAAATTTAAATAAATTCCTATTTATTTTATATATTTATAAATTTAAATGAATTCCTATTTATTTATTATTAAAGAAATTCCTCTAACAAACAGTATGTTTTGAAGGTTGCTAGCAGGAAAGTGTTGTACGACATGGAAGTAATCAGAAAATGTGATCTAAAATTCTGCTTTCAAGGGCGCCTGGGTGGCTCAGTGGGTTAAAATTCTGCTTTCAAGAAGCTATAACAGTAAGTACTGAGCATTAGCTATTATATGCTATGGATGAATAACTGAAATCTACATTTGAAACTATTGGTACACTATATGTTACCTAATTGAATTTTAAAAAGTTAATAAAAAAAACCACTATTTTATAAAACAATATTCCCAACAGGCTCTTTTGCTTTAAAATACTCACTTTGTTTCCTCTCCGAGAGAACACCAAATGGCGGATGACGCCGGTGCTGCGGGAGGGCCCGGAGGGCCCGGTGGCCCTGGAATGGGAGGCCGCGGCGGTTTCCGCGGTGGCTTCGTTTCCGCGGTGGCTTCGGCAGCGGCATCCGGGGCCGGGGCGGGCCGGGGCCGTGGTCGGGGCCGGGGCTGAGGCCGCGGAGCTCGCGGGGGCAAGGCCGCGGACAAGGAGTGGATCCCCGTCACCAAGCTGGGCCGCCTGGTCAAAGACATGAAGATCAAGTCCCTGGAGGAGATCTATCTCTTCTCCCTGCCCATCAAGGAGTCTGAGATCATCGACTTCTTCCTGGGAGCCTCCCTCAAGGACGAGGTTTTGAAGATCATGCCTGTGCAGAAGCAGACGCGCGCGGGCCAGCGGACCAGGTTCAAGGCATTTGTCGCCATCGGAGATTACAATGGACACGTCGGTTTGGATGTCAAGTGTTCCAAGGAGGTAGCCACTGCCATCCGCGGAGCCATCATTCTGGCGAAGCTTTCCATTGTCCCTGTGCGGCGAGGCTACTGGGGGAACAAGATCGGCAAGCCCCACACTGTCCCGTGCAAGGTGACTGGCCGCTGTGGCTCTGTGCTGGTGCGTCTCATCCCCGCCCCCAGAGGCACTGGCATTGTCTCGGCCCCTGTGCCCAAGAAACTGCTGATGATGGCTGGTATTGACGACTGCTACACCTCGGCCAGGGGCTGCACTGCCACCCTAGGGAACTTTGCCAAGGCTACTTTCGATGCCATCTCCAAGACCTACAGCTATCTCACCCCTGATCTCTGGAAGGAGACTGTGTTCACCAAGTCTCCCTATCAGGAGTTCACGGACCATCTTGTGAAGACCCACACCAGAGTCTCTGTTCAGAGGACCCAGGCTCCAGCTGTGGCTACTACATAGTTTTATACAAGAAAAATAAACTGAACTAAAGCTTGAAAAAAAAATACTCACTTTGTAATGAGAGTCATTACTTTTGTCTAGCCAAATCTTATAGCACTGTTTATCCCTTCCCTGCTTTATCCCTTCCCAGTATCAATAAAGGCTCACTTGGGTTACCTAGAAGCCATGAGAAAGCTTGTAATAGATCTGGCTGGTTTTCACCAGCAATTTGACCACCATGTGCACAGGGAAGTCTATTGATAAAGGCTTTATTGCAATAAGTTGCAAATACATGGATGATTTTGAATTCTCTTTCTTGAGGTCTTGTTTCATGATAATAAATTTAGGGTGGCTTATTGGAATGGATGTTATTAACATATCTTCATAGTTATAAGCACATGGAATTGTAAAATAGATGAATGAATGTGGCATTACTGACAACTGTCCTCATTTTGAAATCAAATTACAGTGTACTAAGATGAGGAAGCAAAGCAGATTTGGGATTATGAGTGAAATAATTTTAAAAAGTATTAGGGGTATGATCGGACTATTGGGTAATTCAGTAGAAAAATGTCTACTGATTGAGATTCTGTGTTCCCTGATTTCAGAGAGAAGTTAAGATAAATAAGTAACACGAGGAGACTAGGAAGCCAAACATAAGTGATAATTTTGTGCCAGGGTGTGTATACATCTGTTTATCTTCTTGCTTTACCACTAAGGTTGCTCCTAGAGCAGAGTTTAAATATGTGTTGGAGCTAATCTCTGTGGATTACACAAGAAACCACATCCTACAGCTCTCCCTGAAACACCCCTTATGATTTCAATGTAATTTGGTTTTTGCATTTTTAGAAATAACAAAATACTTTGCAAACTCATCTACTTTATTACCATCACAAGTGAGTCAGCTGACTCCACATTTTAACACAGTGACAGTCACAGAGGAATGGAGGAATGAGTAGAGTTATCAATATATGTGCTTTTAAGAAGTATGACAGGGTAGCAGCTATTTCCAGGAACCAAAACATGGGTCAGCAGCTGTGCAGGAAAAGTGATGGAATAAATGACTCATTTCAGAGGAGTTCTATAACATATTAGTTCTATAATGTATCTTCAGCCCCCAATTACCCGCTTTGATCTAAAGATAAGGATTTACAGTTAAGGTCCCATTTATGATTTGACTGGTAGGGTCTGAATCATGTTTACTATTGTTTTGACTATTACTTGAAACCTATAGTAGTACTTGGGATATGTGTTGTGTATTCTGTGAACATGTGCTATTTTTAGATTAGATAATTTCTGTCTCGAACCCCTGTTCATTTGTTTGTTTTTGTTTATTTGATAGTGGTTTCAGTAAATGGATATATCTGAAAAATTGCAAAGCCACTATTAAAACAAGTTATTATTATATATAGCATGGAATTGCACATTCCTCCTTTGAATCCGACAGAGCTTCACCATATCCTTAACAATTTGGGAAAAACATGCTATTATTTTTCTTTATAAAATTTCTCCTGTTAGGCTGTGATGGTTGTCATCAGCAGTAACTCCTCTGAAGGCTTTGTCAAAAGAGTTGAAAAAATTGGAAAGGTGTGTGAATGAAGCTGTTTGTTGAATATAAAGAAAAGAGCATTGAAATACAATTCACACTCTTACTTCTCCTTCTATGCTTTCAGATGTTTGTCATTTGAAAATTTTGCTTCTAGAAGAGATGTCCTATATAATTCTTACTTTAAGGAGCAAGTTGCTTTTATAATTTTTTTATTATTCTACCATTCCAGTATTTCCATTTAAATTAAATTCAATACCATTTAAAAAAAATCAAAAGTGCAGCCAGTATTCAATTCCTGGGCTAAATAATTTTAGAAAGCTTTGTGTTATTGAACCTACGGGGTTTTTATGTAGTTTTAACTCTTTCTTTCTGTGATTTTTCCCATTAGTCATGTAAGTGACTGCAATATAACAGACATTGAGGATAAAGAAGGACTGAATAGAACAATCCTTGGCCTCATGAAGTTGAGAATCTAGCAAGGGAGTCAAACAATTCAATCATTCAGAGACAATTTATTGAGTGCCTGGCCTAAGATGAGCACAACAAAACCCCAGCCCAGAGGAATCATTTTAATGGGAGAGATAGATAATAGGTAAGCCAACCTTAAAAAAAAAAACGTACTGATTTTTCTTTAATAGAGATGCATATTTGAACTAAATAAGCACATTTTTAAAAGAGCAGTGATTGAGAAGAGGTTTTTAAACTGAGTGGTCCAAAAGGGCCTTCCTGAAAAAGTCTGCTTTGAACAGATTTCTGAATAATATCAGCTAGGAAGCTGCGTAAAAATCTCAGGGATGGGTGATTTTTCCAGTCGAAAAACTGTAAAGGCTCCAAAGTCACAATAGAGCTATAAGTTTCTCTAATAAAGTAACTTCTGACAAAGAATGAGAAGAAATAACTAACCCAGGTTTGAAAGAAAAGGGACAGACTTTCTATGGAATTCATATTTAATTAAAGCTCTAAAGGACAAAAATACAATAGAGCAAAATTCTGGTCACGCTGATATACCTAACGAAAGTTCATAAACAAGCTTTGGGTAGCAAAGAGTGTGTGGGAATGTTGGTAAGAACAGTGGGGAAGAGTCATCCCTGAACATGTTCTTAAATGAAGCAATTCTTGGGTTGTTTTAAAGGGTAAATTGGAGTTTGCCTAAGTGATTAGAGAAGGATGCCTCAGCTTATGGAAGTTCAAAGCCATAAAGATGTGATAAACTACTGCAGATATTTTCATGTATATTTGTTGTTGCTTCTAGTAATGGTGATCTAAAAACTCCTACTTAAGACAACTAAAAATCCAGACAAAATAGCTTTTAAAGTTAAAAATATCAGAATGATTATAAAAATAAGTGAGGGATTACTGGGCCAAAATACGAAATACAATGAGAGCCTAGAGATATATGCCCTGAAGCCATTTTAGCTATGAGAGCATTTGAAACTGCTAAAACACACTGAGCTGTGTTGTTCATAGACTCTTGATACTAGAGAAACAAAATTCAAAATCCAGCAGCAATCAAATTTGAGGACTTTGGTACAACCCAAATTTAAGTTGAGATTCACAAAGCACAAGGAGAAGCAGAAATAAGACTATAGCCTACCTTGCCTTCTGTGTAAACTGAGAAAGTCAATCACTGAATTTGGAGTATGATTGTCTTGTAGAGTCTCAGATATAAGAGAAAATCCTACCAAGGAGGACCATACCATTATTATAGCTCTTAATTATCCCTACTCAATAAGAGTTTCAAATATAATGTCTTGAACATAGCAAAATGTAACAAAGCACACAAAGAAAAACCATTAACAAGATTTGATAGACAAAATGGGATTAAGTATGATGTTAAAATGATCAATAAAGATTGTAAAATGGCTTGATTACTCTGCTCAAAGAAATGAGAGGGGAAGCAAATTGAACCAAAAACTGACACTAAAAATGATATTGAGAAAGGTTTTATAAATGAACAAATGGATACTCTAGAACTTTAAAGATATGACAGCTAATTTAAGGTACCACAGGGGTGCCTGGGTGGCTCACTTAATTAAACCTCCAATTCTTTTTCCTTTTTTTTTTAACACCTTAATTTTATTTTATCTCTTTCATTTGGCTCAGGTCATGATGTCAGGGTTGTGAAATAGAGCCCAGAGTTGGGCTCTGTGCTGAGCCTGGAGCCTGCTTAAGATTCTTTTCCCTTCTTTTTCTATCCCTCCCTGCACTCTCACTTGTTCGCTCTCTCTTGCTTGCAAATAAATAGATAGATAGATAGATAATAGACAAAGAAAAATAAAAGCAGATTATAAAAATAAATATAAAGATTTTGAAATGAAAACAAGTTCAAAATAAAATAGAGAAGACCTACACAGCTTAAAGTTCATTCAGAAAATCTACTATTAAAGAAGTCAGTATGACACAATGTTAAGATATCAAAAGATTTGAGCATGCACTTTTCAGAAAGGGTAATCCAAATGGCCACTCATATATAAAAACTGTTTATCTTTATTATGAATCTGGAATTAAATTAAATTAAATTAATAATAAATTAAAACCTAAAATGACATACTATTACACACTTACCATATTGGGCAACAGTAAAATTGCCTTGCAAGAATGTGAAAGAATGAAAGTGCCCATAATAAAAACATTTGAGGTAAGTTGGACAATATTTAGAAAACTTAAAAATAAAAATAAAAATTTGGTCCATTCCTAGAAATACAACATGGAACTAAATGAATATTTTCACCAGGATATGCAAACAGATGATTATAGCTATTTCATTCATAACAGCAGATCAGTAGTGGTCTATTTGCACAATGTTACATTAAATAAGAGAGAATATTAACAAACTGGGAGGAGGGGCTAGGTTGTTATCATAAACAGATCTTCTATGGTGCTGATTATGTTCTATTTCTCAAAATCTTTAAGTTAAAAAAGTTTTCACATTATATCTAGATAGATAGATGATAGATAGATATCCCAGAAGCTGCAATGCTAGGCTAAGACCAGGCTTTAAAGGGCTTTTCTATACTCTACTAAATACTTGAAACCATTCATTATATCATAGCTCAGTGTTCAAATCTCCATTTGTTTCCTCAGGTTCCTAATATTTACCTTAAGGTGACCTGATCCAGACTTTTGATCACCTTTGTCTAAATATTTCTATTTTAACAAAGTCCTTTTTAACACTGAGAGACTAAAACTTAGAAAAATACTCTTTTATCTCACTAGAGTGGAAAATATATAGTTACCCATTAACTAATGATATCCATGTCTACATTAGATCAATGACATTTTTAATTCTTGGGAGCTTTTGGTTAAATGAAATTTTTAAGCTTCCTTTAAATGAAGCTTTAAGCCATCACCACATGAATAAAATTAAAGAACCAAATGAAAACAGGCCAAGTATTTACAGAGTAATAGAATGTGCAATGGTAAGAGTACAATTCTGAAATCATAAAGCCTAAATTAGTGTGATGCATTTTTGCTACCCATGTAATCATAAACCAGTTATCCAAATGTGTTAGCCTCAGTTTTTTCACCCATGAAATGGTGATGATAATACTTATTATGCTGCGTTGTTGTGTGTATGTGATGAAGCATGGAGCATGAGAATCTCATATTCCATGCTAAAATGATAGCTATTTTTATACTTATAATAATTCTAGTAATAGTAATTAAATTGTTCAAAATGGTAATATTCATTTATATTGAGGCATTGTATTGACTATTCATAGACACATTTACCAAAATAAATTTCATTTTACTTTACCCCCTCTGAGGATATATATTCCCTAATTCAATATGAATCTCTTTATGAATAATAATTATCATAATAAATATGCTGATTTGTCTTCTATTTGTTTTTAGGGAGGTATCCTTTACTGTTGAACATGAAACTTAAGCAAGTCTGTCTTATTCAAAATTTGCATGCTGTTTTCTTATGAAACTAGATTATAGAGTTGTATGAAATAAATTCATGCAGTTAAGACATTGATGTTTGGAACACTGGGTGGTCAGTTTAGTATTTCAAAAGAAGATTTTAAATTTAAACCTTAAAACTGAGCTCTTTCAGCCTTATTTATAGACCATCCTTCATGTTTCATAAGTACTCCTCCATTGTAAACTAAGTAATACTTTTTGTCACAGTGTATATAATGAAAATGGATTTTATATTCTATTATTTCAGAGTTAGTTGCAGTTTCTACTGCCTTACTTCATTTTTTGAAAAATAGATTAATTCTACAAAAAGTTTTTTCCAGGTTTATTGAAAAAAATCGACATATTTGTAAATTTAAGAAATGATTTCTTATAACATTGCAAACCTTTAACATTGTGTAAATTTTGTACAATTTGATAAATTGGTATACATCTTTATTGCAATATAATCTACATAAAAATGTTAATACATCTACTATCTCGTATAGTTGCCACTGTTTTTTATGCATTTATCATAAGGAATTTTAAGATCTACTCTCTTAGCAACTTTTATGTATATAGTATAGTAGAGATAAACTTCAGAGGTCTTGTGGGTTTTGTTCCAGACTGCCTCAATAAAGTGATTATCTCAATAAACTAAGTCAAATTATTATATTTTTTGGTTTCCCAGTGCATATAAAAAATTATGTTTCCCAGTGCATATAAAAAATAAAAACTATACTGCACTGTTCAAAAGCATTATGTTTTTAAAGAAAAACAATGTATATACCTTAAGTACACTAGTTCTGAGTTTTCAGTGGGTCATAATTACTGATCACAGATCACCATAACAAATACAATAATAATGAAAAAACTTGATATATTGCAAGAATTACCAACATGTGACAAAGAGACACAAAATGAACAAATGTTGTTAGAAAAATGGTGGCAGCAGACCTCTTTTATACAAGATTGCTATAAACTTTCAACTTGTAAGAATGTGATATATGCAAAGTTTAATAAAGGGAAGCACAATAAAAAAAAGTATGTATATCTTATTAACTATGATCATCATGCTGTACATTAGATCCCCAGAACTTTTTCATATTATAGTTGCAAGTTTGCACCCTTGGACCACCTTACTCCACCCCAGGTTCACCCCTTGTCAACTCAACTCTAAGTTTCCATTAGTTTTCCTTTTCCTCAGATTCTGTATGTAAGGGATATCATAATACATAAATTAAAAAAATATACAAAATCTTTGAAATATTTCACTTAGAATAATACCTTCAAGATCCATCCATGCTGTTGTAAATGGCAGTATTTCTTAATTTTTCATGGTTAAGTAGTATTCCGTAGTATATATTTACCATACTTATTTTACTCATTCATCCATTAATGGATACTGAAGTTATTTCCATCTCTTGCTTAGAGTTAATAATTTTATAATAAACATAAGAGTGCAGATATGTCTTTGAACAGTGAACTTCGTTTTCTTTAGATAGATACCTAGAAGTGGGATTACTGAATCATATGGTAATTTTACTTTTAATAATATGAATAATCTCCATACTGTTTTCCATACAAATTTATATCCCTATTACAGTGCATAAGTTCCCCGTTTTCCCCAATATTTACCAAAATTGGTTAGTTTCAATTTTTTGGTAGTATATATTCTAATATCTTGCTGTGTTTTTCAGAGGTAAACAACAACAACAACAACATAAGGACTTTGCCCTGAGATTTTTACGTTGAGCACTTTTTAATGCTCCTGTTGGTCATTTATATAACTTTTTTGAAAAAAAAAGTCTATTGAGATCCTTTTGCTATTTTTTTAATCATATATTTTTTTCTATTTGTATCTGTTGGTTATTAACCTCTTTTCAGATATAAGATTCGTAAGTATTTTCTTACATTCTGTGGATTGTGTTTTCATTCTCTCTCCCTTTTTTTGGCAATGCAGAAACGTTAGTTTGATGTAATACCATTTATTTATTTTTGCTTTTTTTGCTTGTGTTTTTAGTCTGGTATCCAAAAAACTATTGGCAAGACCAATGTCAAGGAGAATTTTTCCTATGTTTTCCTTTAGGAAATTTAGTTTCATGCATCACCTTTAAGTCTTTAATCTATTTCAAGTTCAGACTTATGAGTGATATAAGGTTCCCTTTTCATACTGTTTATGTGACTATTCAGTTTTAAATATCATTTATTGAACAGACTATCTTTCCCCATTACATATGTTGGCCCCTGTCAAATATTAGGTGACTGTATGAAAGGATTTATTTCTGGACTCTCAATTCTGTTCTACTTGTTTATTGGTCTGTTTTTATGCCAGTATACTTTATTGTTTTGAGCATGAGGGCTTTGTAGTATAGTTTCAAATCAAGAAGTGTAATCTCCCTTCTTCATTCTTTCTCAGAACTGCTTTGATTATTTGTTGTCTTTTATGGTCTCATATAAACTTTAGGATTCTTTACTTACTTCTGTAAAACAATAATATTGGATTTTTTTTTAAGATTTTTAATTTATTTATTTGACAGAGAGAGATGACAAGCAGGCAGAGAGGCAGGCAGAGAGAGAAGAGGAAGCAGGCTTCCTGCTGAGCAGAGAGCCTGATGCGGGGCTCGATCCCAGGACCCTGGGATCATGATCAGAGCCGAAGGCAGCGGCTTAACCCACTGAGCCACCCAGGCGCCCCTAACATTGGATTTTTGATAGGAATTGGATTTACAGATGGTTTACGGTAGTATGGACATTTTAACAATGTTAATTCTTACCATTCATAAATATGAGCTATCTTTCCATTTCTGTCACCTTCAATTTCTTTATCAATGTCATAGTTTATGGAGTACAGATCTTTCATCTTCTTAGTTAAATCTATTCCTAAGTATTTTATTATTTTTGATGCTATTGTGAATTAGATTGTTTTCTTTATTTTTTCAGATAGTTCATCATTAGAATGTTAAAATGCTCCTGTCTTGTGCTTACTTTGGCAGCACATATACTAAAATTGGAATGATGCAGAGAAGATTAGCGTGATCACTGAACAAGGATGACATGACAAACTGGGAAGCAGTCCATAAAAAAAAAAAAAGAAACAAAACAAAATTCTTTTCTTTTATATATTGATCTTGTATTTGGTAATTTTACTAAATTTGTTTATTCAAATTTTTTGTGAATTTTTTAGGATTTTTTAACATGTAAGTTCATGTTATCCAAAAAAAGAAAATTTTACTTCTTCCTTTTTTTTTTTTTTTTTTTTGGAGTCTCTTATTTCTTTGTGTTCCTTGTTTCTCTGGCTAGGACATCCACTACTGTGTCAAATGAGAGTAGTGAAAATGGACACACTTGTCTTTCTTCTGATCTTTAAGGGGAAAACTTTCAAAAGTTTTGATTGAATATGAGATTAGCTCTGGGCTTGCAATCTGTGTTTTTTCTTTAATGGGTTTTTTAAATTATTTTTTAAAATTTTTTATATAATGTGTTTTTATCCCTAGGGGTACAGGTCTGTGATTCACAGCACTCACCATCACTCACCATAGCACCTGCCCTCTCCAATGTCCATACCCCCACCATCCTCTCCCAACACACCTCCCCCCAGCAACCCTCAGTCTGTTTTGTGAGATTCAGTCTTTTATGGTTTGTCTCCCTCCTAATACCATCTTTTTTTATTTTTTTTTCGTACGCCCGAAACTGCCTATGTTGCATCTCCACTTCATCATATCAGGGAGATCATATGATAGTTGTCTTTCTCAGATTGATTTATTTCGCCAAGCATAATACCCTCTAGTTCCATCCACGTCATCACAAATAGCAGGATTTCATTTTTTTTTGATGGCTGCATAGTATTCCATTGAACATATATACCACATCTTATTTATTGATTCATCTGTTGAAGGACATTTAGTTTCTTTCCATAGTTTAACTATTGTGGACATTGCTGCTATAAACATTTGGGTGCATGTGCCCCTTCAGAATGCCACGTTTGTATCTGTAGGGTATATACCCAGTACTACAAGCACTGGGTCATAGGGTAGTTCTATTTTCAGCTTTTCGAGGCACGTCCACGCTGTTTTCCAGAGTGGTTGCACCAGCTTGCATTCCCACATACAGTGTAGGAGGGTTGCCCTTTCTCCACATCCTCGCCAGCATCTGTCATTGACTGACTTGTTCATTTTAGCCATTCTGAACGGTGTGAGGTGGTATCTCATTCTGGTTTTGATTTGTATTTCCCTGATGCCGAGTGATGTGGAGCATTTTTTCATGTGTCTGTTGGCCATTTGAATGTATTCTTTGATGGAACATGATAGTGAGCTTAGGGAATCACCAAGTTAATGAAAGAGGTGCCTCTTGTAGGTGAAGTAAGAGTGAGAGAAAGAAAAGAGGGCTTATCCTAGATTGGAGAACTCGGGGCTGAAAAGGACCCTCATCTGGGAGCAGAGAAAGTGGTCCAGAATCAGAGGCACAGAGAACTCCCAACACCTTCCACAGAAGCGGAGCACCTAAAGACATAGTGCCATTCCCCCCGGAAAATCTAGGCATGGAGGTATTCTCTTTAGGCAAATAGGCATCGGAGAATAGTTTGTCCATAGCCCAGTCACTGACTTCAAGAGGAAAAGCTATACCAGCTCTCGAAGCAGGCCGGATAGCTCAAGCAACAGCAGCCAAGCCAAAATCCTTATCCCCTGCATTTCTGAACAATGACAGAGCAGCGGTTCTGTCTAGAACCAGGAGGTATTCAGAAGTCAATTGTTGGGTCCCGGGTTGTGTCCATCAGTTCAGACGCGGCCTTCAGATCAACTCATGATTCCAGGGCCTTGGCATTGACTCTGTTCTCAGGTTCTCTGCTCAGGGGCAAGTAAGCTTCTCCCTCTCCAGCTCCACCCCCTGATTGGGATCTCTCTGCCTCTCTGTCCAAACGTGCATGTGCATGTTCGATAAGATAACAAAGACAAAAACAGTGCACAATAATTGACTGGGGCCAAAGGATGTTTTATTGAATTTGGACCTAGGTTCCTATGGAGGGCAGCCAGGTATAGAGAACCTCCCACCATCCTAAAATGCCCGACCTTCGCTTGGAGCTTCCTTGTTCATTCTCCTGTTCTTTGCCTTCCTGGATCTCCTCACCAACCTGCAGCATCCGCTGTCTGTCGTGCTGTACTGACCCCTTGTTAACACATTGTGCATCCTCTCGGGGCTCCATTGGAACATGCCCATCTTCCTCAAGAGGCACTGTTTGCTTATCGCATGTAACCATTTGGGGGATGGTCATGAGAGGGTGAAGGCAGGCTTGTGCTGCCACATCTCCATGCAGTTCCACAGAGGGTAGCTGATCCACCATGAGGGAGTGCTCAAGGTTCTTCCACATTCGAATCCTCTTCAATGCGTCCTTTTGCACATACAAGTTGTCTTCCTGAAATGGGCACCGAAGTCTTTCAGATGGCTTCACTTGGGCTTGGGTCTCTTCCAACATGCTCTCCGTTGGCTTCTGTGGACTCCAAGAACATGAGTCCGTCCTGGACCTAAGGTTCTAGGGTGTAGAGTCTGCCTTGGATGAATGGTGTTTTTGGAAGATTGGGAGGCCTTGTTGGCACCGTTTCTGGAGACCATCGAGGTACTCGTGTGCTTGCTGTGGAAGATTCCAGACATGTCTTTGGCACGGTTGCGGGGGTTCACTTTGAGCTTCCCTTGGGTGGACCTTTTCCTGTTGAGATGCTCCATGATTTGGTGGGAGGGTCTCACCCTTACGCAGGGCTCGGATTTCCTCCCCTGAGGCTTTGCTTGTGGTCTGTTAGTTTCTTGGCCTGTCGTGGCTAAGATGGAATGAGGGATCCTTGCCTTTCTCCGAGGTCCAGAGGGCTGGTGCTGACACTCACGACCAAATACTACGAATTGGGCCATGGAGAAGTTGACACCGACTCGCTTCGCAAACTGCCTTGGTGAGAGACCCAGGCGGCTCCAGCGGTTTGGGATGGCTTGGGGTCCTCTTGGCCCACCCATGACTACTCCAGTCAAGTGTAGTGATCAGGCCTGGGTTGATGAGGAGTGGTTGCTATGACCTCAAGGCTTTGTGACATCACAGATGCTGGCTTCACTGAAGCAGCTGTCCCTCTCCCATGACCTTGGTGTCCTATGGCTTTAAGTAGGAAGCCCCGGGAAGGACAGAACAAGAGCCCTCTGAACCTGATCAAGAACTCAGGATGTCTTGTGGGTTAATGTCCAACTTCCCCTTTCTGGAGACATAGAGGAAGGAAAATGACATTCAGTATACCTTCCTTTAGGCCAACATATCCCCAGAGACGGCAAGGTGTCCTTTTACACTACAATTTCTAGATATCTCAAGAAAAGGTGAGGCCTCGCGGGTATAAGCAGCTCTCTGTGGGGTTTGTCGTCCTGTGGGTGAGAGCGTACTTTGTCAGCGTCTTTTGCCTATGGGTCAGTGATGACTAAGATACGGAAAGTCCCTTTCGGAGGTAAAAGGTGAGGGCATCGCTATATGGTGCTGTCTGTGGCCTCGTCTCCTAGTGTTCTGAAACACGCGGCTAAGGGATGAGGCCTCTGTCTACCTGGCTTTCCCTTAAATACCTTTGCAAAGTCTTTGAGGAGAGTGATATTCTGCATCTGAGCTAACTCTCAATGAAGAGGCCTGGACTGAACCCGTTGTTATTATTAGTTAACTGTACTTGTTGTGGTAACGGGTATAAACATGTGGACCAAGACTCTTTAGTCAGAAGGAAAGGGACGGCCTATACCGAAGGCTTGCAAGGCCCATTCGAGCATAACTTTGGAGTGAGTCACAATGCCCTTGCAAGGACTAGTGGATCAGAAAGTTTGGGTCCATTTCGGCACCACAGTATTCCTCTGCCGTCGAGTGAATGAACCCCTGGACCTTGCCTTGACATGAATGTCCCATGCCCTGCTGTTGGGAAATGGAAAAGGCAAGCAAACAAAGGGAAATGTCATACGGCTACCCACAATATGTGCCTCGGGAGGAATACCTTGGCCCACTTAAGGAAGGGAATAATAAAGGGCAAGAAGTCAGAGAAGGAGACCCACCAGGAGTGACTCAGGACTCTGAGAATCCAGCTGAGGGCTACCGAAAAGAGAACTGATTAATGGGTGGTCAGGAGTTGTGGCATATATTAGGAGGAGCACTAGGACGTCCATGCAACTAAAGCATCCGTGAATACTCTGTCAAAAATGGATGATGGATGATAGGCAGGCTTTCTCAACAGAACAGCAACAAGAACAACATCAATTCATAGGAAAACAATGTGGCCCTCTCAAAACCAAAGGAAGTCACAGGGAGAAAAGGAAAGAATTATATTGTTTATTATCTTTCCTTATTGAAATGACATTGGGTGGGTTTCCTAAAATGTCCTTCTTTGAATTGGGTCTTTATCCTTGTGAATTAGAGCTTACCCGCCTCTTCCATCTCTGGATTTGATGAGAGGACATGACAATGCCTTCACTAAATACCTAGAAGAGTGGCCCAGGAAAATGATCTTTTAGGCCAACCTTTCTCCAGAGATGGCAAAGTTTTCCTATTTCCTCTGAAATATCTAGAGATATCAGAAACAACAAGTCCTCTGGTATATCATCCCGTCTCTCTGAGGTTTGTCATCCTTTGCATGAGAGAGTGACATTATACATTATAGCTAATCCTTAAGGAGGAGCAATGGACAGCACTCCTTGTTACCATTATTTATCTCTACCTACTGTGTTAATGGGTATAACCCTGTTGACCAAGTCTCTTTAATCAAAGGAAAATTAATGGCTTATATCGATGGTCTGCAAGGCTCACTTGAACAGAACTGAGGATTGAGCTGCTATGTCCTTGCAAAGACTAGTGGATAAAGAAGGTGTGGTCCATATTGGCAACAGAGTATTCCTCAGCAATTAGGGAGGATGAACTCTTGATTCTTGCACTGGCATGAATGCCACAGGACTGGGTTTGTGAAATGAAATGGGCAAGGAGACATAGGGAAATATCATATGGCTTCTCTCATATGTGCCCTAGGACGAATACCACGGCCCTTAGTAGAAAGAAGGAAAAACTGAAGGGGATAAGTCAGAGAAGGAGACAAACCAGGAGTAACTCAGAACTCTGAGGAATCAAGCTGAGAGTCAAGGAAAAAAGAGACATGCAGGGAATGAGGGAACGGGCTAATGGGTGTTGAAGAGTTCTGGCATATCTTAGGCGGAGTACTAGGTCATATATGGAACTGAAGCATCAGTGAATACTCTGTCAAAAATGGATGATGGATGACAGGCTGGCTTCCTCAACAGTACAAAATAATACAAAAACAAGCTGGCCCTTTCAAATGCAGGTGAAGACAGACAGAGAAAAGGAAAGAATTATATTTTTATTATGTTTAATTATTGAAATGGAATATAATTTATTTCCTAAAATGTCATTATTTGAATTGGGTCTTTATACTAGTAAAGTGGAGTTCATCCACCTCCTCCATTTGTGGAATTGATGAGAAGAAAATGGCATTGCCTTCTCTAAATGTCTAGAAGAGTTGAACAGGAAATGATTTGCACCTCGCCATCTGTGTGTTGACAGGGGTTTGATTACTGCTTCAAACGCTTTAGTCACTACTACAGAGCTGAGATTTTGTAGGTTTCCTGACCTAATCTTTGGAGTGAATATGTGTCTTGGAATTTATCCTTTTCTCTCAGTTCTTTTCTTTTGGGTTTGCTTCATTAGTGCTATTCTTCACTTCCTCCCCATCTTTTGTGTGTCTTATCTGTGTGTGTGTGTGTGTGCTGAGTGTGTTTCAAATAACAATTATAATTAAATTGATGGAGATAGGAAGTCGGTATTTAATGGATAGCAGTTCCATTTGACATGCCTTGAAAACTCACATTCCCTCTCTTTCAGCCACATTTCCTACAAAGAATGTCATCTTTTGTCCTCTTTGATAAACACATATTTTCTCAAACCTGACCTCAACAAACACCACATTTTGTGTGCCTGGGTAGTGTCGTATTATTTGTCCATTTTTCCCTTGCTTTTTCATATGTCTCTTGACAGTCATGAGAGAGTGAAATTGTATGTTATTTGTCTTTCTGGGACTGATAGATGTGACGTAGGCTAATGCTCTCCACAATTCTGCCACATGAGGCAAGTGGAAAGAATTCATTCTTGCTTATGGCTGGGTAAGATTCTGTGGGGCTTTTTCAGGACAGTGAGATGGTAGTAGTGTCTGGTAACTCCAGACTTGTCTTTATCCAGGAACACAACAGGAAGATTACCACATCAACTTCAACATGGCAGAAATGAACTGGAGCCCACAAAGCAAACTCCATAGCAAAAGAGAGAATAAGTTGCAATCACTATGGGAGAAGACTGGAGACATGGTTTAGGGGAAAAGTGGAAAGTTGGTAATTCAGAAGGCAGTGAGACAATGCAATGGGCAAAGCCACAAGAGATCGGAGCACACTTGGAACCCACAAGGAGTACGTTCTCCAATTCCATTGATTCTGACCATCAGGGGGTCTGAATCATACTAGTTCATGCCAACAAAGGGCCTTGAGGCCTGGAGATTTTAGATCAGCAGCCTTGGCATATCAACTCAAAAGAACACTGTATTTCTCTGTCAGAGAACACCAACAAATAGCCAGGTGAAGACAGCCTGGAAACCACGATTAGAGACAATACCAGGTGACACAGTGGGAAGATGGTGGGTTCTGGCTGTACATTAGTGAGAGGCAGTGTTCTTGGAGATGATTTGATGGGGGCAAAAGAAATTTGGGGCTCTCGCACAGGCAGCATCAAGCCCGAGCTACTGGCCAAAGACAGGTTGGTGAGGGCTTTAATTGCCTCTCCTGCAAACACGAAATTCTAACCATGGAACACATAGGGTACTGTGTTCCTCAGTCCAACTTGCTTCATTTTAAGAGAACAGATTCTCCCATAGGGGACTAGAAGAAAGCCCTGTCCATAGGCTGTCCCCTGACCACAGAATGCTACAGGCATTCATTCTGTTGTGAAGGTTGAATTTCTCCTTTCACAGGCACACCAGATCCCACCAAGCTAAACCTCAGCCTATTCAGCCCAGACCCCAAACACACCAAAAGGCTGGCAAAGAGAGCCTCTGCAGATGACTGGTCTCAAGGACAGGGGGCAGCTATGATACAACAGCAGAGGGCATGCATGCCACACACACATACCTGAGACTCCCTCAAGGGCCAGCCCTTGGGCACTCCATGATATCTTATTTCTAAAGAAATTACCATCAGGATAAAAAACAGAATGGATTTTTCAAATACTGAGAAAGAGTCAGAGACCTATATCCAAGACAAAGATGGAAGAATCAATTGTTGCCAAGGAAGAAGACAAGAAATTATCATGGCCAGGTAATCGGAGTGAAACCTCACATATAACACGCCCAATGGAGGATTGAAAGCAGAAAGATATCAGGGAGTCTCAAAACACATAGATTAAACTGATAGAAATAAAATAAAGTAAAATAAAATAAAATAAAATAAAATAAATAAAGAATTTCTAAAGAAAAGATTGGTAGCAGACTGAAGGAAAAGTCCAAGAAGCTGGCAGAAGCAAAGGACCAAATTTTTGACCTGGCAGAAAAGGAATGGTAAATAAGGAAACAAATCCAAAGAAAGAAGGAAGAATGATGAAACATGACAATGAGCTTAGGAAAGTCATTGACTCCAAGGAATAGAAAGAGGTGCTTATTGTAGGAGAAGTAGGAGTGAGAGAAAAAAAAGAGGGCTGAACATGGATTTGAGAATTCAGAGCTAAAACTGTCCCTCATCTGGGAGCAGAAACAGAGATCCAGATTCAGAGGCAAGGAGGACTCACATCACCATCCACAGAAGCATGGAACCACAAGACATAGTTTCATTCAATGGAGGAATTCTCTTTACCTAAATATGCGTGGGAGTGTAGTTTGTACATAGCCAAATCACTTACCTCAAGAGGACAAACTATACCAGCTCTCAAAGCAGGCCAGGTTGCTCAAGCAACACCAGCCCAAGCCAAAATCCATTTCCCCTTCATTTGTGAACAATGACAGAGCAGTGGTTCACGTCTAGAACTAGGACGTATTCAGAAGTCAAAGGTTGTGTCATGGATTGTGTCTATCAGTTCAGAGGCGGCCTTCAGCTCAACTCACGATCCCAGGGTCTTGGCATCGACTCTGGTCTCAGGTTCCCTGCTCAGGGGTAAGTCAGCTTTTCCCTCTCCAGCTCTACACCCTGATTGTGATCTCTCTGTCTCTCTGTCAAATATGTGCATGTGCATTGTTTGACAAAAAGACAAAAACACAACCGGGGTACAAGGATTGACTGTGGCCAGGGGATGTTTTCTTTAATTTGGACCTAGATCTCTATGGAAGGCAGCCAGGTTCAGAGAACCTCCCATTATCTCAAATGCTAGACCTTCGCTCAGAGCTCCAATGTTCATTCTCCAGTTCCTTGTCTTCCTGAATATCCTCACCAACCTGTAGCATACGCTGTCTGTGGCTCTCTAATGGCCCTTTGTTGTCCCACTGTTCATCTTCTGCTGCCTCCATTAGAACACGCCCATCTTCCACAAGAGGCATTGTTTGCTTATCCCATGAAACTATTTGGGGGATGTTCATGAGAGGGTGAAGGCAGGCTTGTGCTGTCACATCTACATGTACTCCTCCAGAGGGTATCTGCACGACCCTGTGGGAATGCTCCAGGTTCTTTGACATTTGAATCCTCTTCAATGCGTCCTTTTGAAGATACAAGTTGTCTTCCTGAAACGGGCATGGAAGTCTTTCAGATGGCTTCACTTGGGCTATGGGTCTTTTCCAACATGCTCCATGCTTGCTCCTGTGGACTCCAAGTACATGAGTCCATTCTGGACCTAAGGTTCTAGGATGTAGAATCTGCTTTTGGTAAATCGTCAGTTTTGAAGATTTGGAAGTCATTTTGGCTCTATTTCTAGGGATGCTACAGCTACTCATTATAAGGTCCGCTAGGCCAGAGGGAGTCATTTTGTGTTTCTGCAGTAAACTTATATTGAACCCATGCTGTAAACAAAATTGACCCTACTCCTCCCAGAGGAGCTTACTCTCAAAGCCTAGATACAAGGGTGAATCAGGCCAGGTGAAGACATCCCATTAGAGGGGCACGCATATATCTACTAGGGTAAATTGAGATCCAATTGTCCACCCATGTGTTACCTAGCATTTTTGTTTTTGTGGTGTAGCAGACTTAGCACGACTGTGCAGTTTTTTCTGTATTGTTATCTCATTGGCCACGTCTGTATAGCCTGGCTAAACTACCGCTATAAATGTTAGTCTCTGAGGCTGGGAGGGGTTGCCTCTTTGCAAGAGAAGGCCCTGACCGGTCAATATGATTCTCGATGCTTTGTGCAAAATTAACGTTTGCTTGACCTTCACTTTGTATCAGTCTCGCTCTTTTGAATAAGGACCCTATCTTTGGAGGGCCACCCGAATTCAAATGATGAGAACTGAAACAGCATTGGAATTTTTGGAAAAGCCTATGGAGGTAAGATCATGGGATCCTGCATGGAGCTGCAGTGTACAGTCTCCTGCCAATCTTCTCTTCAGGAGTTCTTTAGGTGCTTTTATCTTTATCAGTTTTATCTCTGTGGTTCGAGACTCTCTGATATCTCCTATGTTTTCTGACGTACAGCGAGTATCCAGGCCCCTGCTTTCAATCCCGCATCGGGCGTTTTCTATGTAGAGGGTTCACTCTGATTGCCTAGCCATAATCATTCCTTCTTCCTTTACCTGGGCATCAATTGATTTTTTTATCTTTGCATTGGATCTAAGTCTCTGTCACCTCTCTGTATTCGTTAAACTCATTCTGCTTTCTAACCTGAGGGTAATTTATTTAGGAGGAAGAGATCCGGAGTACCCAGGGCTGGCCCTTAAGGTTTGTTGAGTGCGTGCGTGTGTGTGTGTTTGTGAGTGTGTATGTGGCATGCATGCCACTGCTGTTTGTGTTGTGGCTGACCCTGTCCTGGAGGCCAGTCATTTGCTGTAGCTCTCCTTTCCGGCCGTTTGTTGTTTTTAGGGTCCGGGTTGAATATGCAGAGGTTTACCTTGGTGGGCTCTGGTGTGCCTGTGAAAGGAGAAATTCGAGCAACTCAGCAGAACGCAGGCCTGCAGAATGCTGTGTTCAGAAGAGAACATGTGGTCAAAGCTTTCTTCTCGTCCCCTATGGGAGAGTCGTTGTCCTTGGACTAAGCATCTTGGACTGAGGAAGGCAGTTTTCCAAGTATTCCACTGTCGGGATTTCGAGTTGGCTGGCTAGGCAGCCTATGTCCTCACATACCTGTCTTGGCCAGTAGCTTTGTCTTGATGCTGCTGTTGCGAGAGCCCAAAATTTATTATGTCCACATTGAGACATCTCCACGAACACTGCCTTTCACGGAATCACTCCCACTACTCACCATCTTCCCAGTGCGTCACTTAGTATTGTCTCTCTCTGATCATTGTCTCCAGGCTGTCTGCTCCTGGTCGCTTGTTGGTGTCATATGCAGGAAAAAGATGGTGTTCCTTCAAGTTGATGTGTGCCAAGCCTGCTGATAGGAAAACTTCAGCCTTCAACACTTGTGTTATAAAGTACTCGTGCCTTTCAGACCCTCTGCGTCTCACAGTCAACGGCACTGGGAAACAGGTTCCTTGTGGGTTCCCAGTGTGCCCTGCTCTCCTGTGCCTTGGTACTCTTCATGGGATCCAGCCCTCTGATCCACTAACCAACCAAATATCCCCTGAGCCATGTCTCCAACCTTCTCCCATCATCTCTGCAACTTCCGTTTTCTTTCGCTGTGGAGTTTATCTTGTAGGCTTCAGGTCAATTTCCACCCCAATGCAGTTGTTGTGTTCATCTTCCTGTTGCCTTCATAGCTGAAGACAAGCATGAGGTTATTAGACACTACTACCATCTCACTCTCCTCCATGTCACCGCAATTCGTACTGAGACATAAGCAAGAAGGAATTCTCCCACTTGTCTCTTATGGCAGTCTTGCGGAGAGCATTGGGCTTTGTCACATCTATCATTCTCAGAACGACATCAGACAGACGATTTCACTAACTCATGACACTCAAGAATCATACGAAAAAGAAAGGGTATTGATACAAACAGTATGACTCTAATGAGAAATTCAAATGGTGCTGTTCTTTGGAAAGCAGTTTTGTGAGAACACGTGTTACTTGAAGAGGACAAGAGATGACATTCCTTGCAGGAGATTTCCTGAAACTGATGGAATGTGAGATTTCAAGGCATGTCAAATTGAATTGCTACCCACAAGAGACCGAATTCCATTCTCTCGTATTTTAATAATAATTGTGATGTGAAACACACACACACCACACAGCATTAACACATGCACATGCAAACACACAAAGATAAGACATGCAAAATATGGGAAGGAAGCGAGGAATCGTACCAATGAAGCAACCCCAAGAAAATACCATATAGGTGAAAGGCAAATAGAATCCAAGTCAGAAGCCAACCGAAATGAGAAAGTGAACTATTACCTATCAATAATACATTCAGTATCAGGACTAAAGTCTCCCGTCAATACAAACAGTTTGTAAGAGTGGTTGAAATTCCAAATTAAAAAAAAAAAAAAAGGTAGAAAACATCCATAAGAAAACAGCAAATATTAAACTAGCTCGTCCTTCTGTTGACCATAGGAGATTTCCTTCGACTATAAAGATACTCATAGCTTGCAAGTGAAGAAACAGGGAAGATGTAGGTTATGCTATTCCCAAGGAGAAGAGAGCCAAAGTGTTTGTGCATAAGTCAGCGAGAGTCATTTTATGCCTTCGAGAGACAAAAGATAAGCGGAAGTTGTTTTGTCTTGATGGAGCATCAAAACAACAGAAACCTGGAAGAATTGCCAACATATACACCACGAACAAGGGTGTATCTAAACGTTGGAAGCCTATGAACACACAGGAATGGAGATGGCTGTTCTGCCCCATCTCTCTGCCCTTCAACCACACTGCCTCCTTCTTCCTGTGGAGACCTCTCATGCCACCTGCCTCCAAGCACAGGTGATTCCCATTGATGGGAAGACCCTCTTCTCTCCCCCATCTCCCCACTCCAGTTACTCCCACTTATTCGTGAGCTCACAAGCCCCATGGTACACACTCTCCATGCAGCCTGCTCTCTCTTTTCTAGCATTGGCCTCCGTTTCTAGCTGTGCTTGTGTCATGGATGTCCCTCCCCAGCCAGCCTCCAAGCTCTCCTTCCCTTTAGCTCCAACACCTGACACAGTGCCTGGCACGTATCACTTTGAGCTTCCCTTGGGTGGACCTTTTCCTGTTGAGATGCTCCACTGGGAGCTTAGCCCCGCACCCCAGCATGGGCTCTGGCCTCAGAAGTGAGGGGGCGGGGCCAGCGCAGAGAAGGGTCTTTGCTTATTTCCAAAGCTGGAAGTGAGCTCTCAGAGGACTCAGGAGGGAGGGGGGCGGGGGCGGCCGGAAGAGGGGCTTTGCTAATTGCCCAGGCGGGAAGGAGGGGCCCGCAGCGCCAGTGTGCTGTGCTGCAGCCCATTTGGGACTGCAGGACCCACCATACTCGCTGCCCCTGCACTCCCATGCTCCAGCCTAGCCCCTGAGGCCGCGGTGTCCTGTTCCCGTTCCTGCCGCCTGCTGCCCCTCCCCGACCCATGGCTTCTCTGGAGGACCCTCTGCTCACAGGTAAAGTGACACCACGACATGCCCTCACCTGAAGCAGAAAACGCAGTCCAGGAGCTGGGCGCAGCCTCCCGCCAACCCCAGGGCACCAGGACCACCCCAGACGCTGCGCCACACCCTGTCCGCAGGGGGTCAGGCCAGGGACAGCGCTACAGGAGGTACCCCCCCCCTGCCAGCGGGCAGGCTAGCCCCCATAGTTCTGCACCCCCACGCGCTTTTCAGAGCCTCCTGCCATTCCCAGGGCACCCAGAACCCAGAGAGTGAGGCCTTGGGTGTTCTCTAGTGACAGATTCAAGGCAATTTTTCGACTTTGGGACTCAGAGTTAACATAGTTTTCATTTGTGATTATTATTTTTGTGTGGGGGCCGTCGCTTTTCTTTTGACCTAGGCTTGTTTTCACTCCCGGTTCTGAAGAAGCCCCTAAATCCTAACCCTTTGAGGACTCCGAAAGCTCTCAGAGCAGCAGTGCTGGGGGACAGTGTGGACACATGGTTTGGTTTCTCCTCTGGCCTGCTTCTGTGGCAGCCCCGCTCTGTCCTCCTCAGACTTCAGAGCAATATCTGAACAAGTGGAGAAGCAACCAGGGGGTCAGGAAGGTGGCCACCGAAGAGTGACTTCTCTGGAGGGTGGCTGAGCTAGCAAGTGAGCATGTTAGTCCAGCTCTGCCTGCATTCAGTATGGAGCTGAACAGGGGCCAGGGAAGGGGAGGAGGAGCAGAGAGCAGGGACAAAGGGACCAAAGAGGAGATTCAGATGAAGGGAAGTAATGGGGAGGAAAGAGAAGAAACTCTAGAAGACAGGTATGTAGAAAGGAAAAGGGATGAAGTGGGCATTGGGAAAGGGCACCACCAGGGAAGGAGAGAGGGGAAGAAAAGAGGGAGGAAAGAGGAAAGGGGAAAGGGAGAAGGGAGGAGTCAGCATGCCAGGGCTCCCCCTGCATCTGAAGAAGAGGTGGCTGGTCCAGCTTGTCAAACAGGGTGCTCACTCTTTGGCCCCAGTTTCTGCTCCCAGTGCTACTGGGCTTTGCAAGGAAGGCAGGCTGTCCCTTGGGACCTACTGGAGCCCACTGGAGCCCACAGGAGGGTGGGAGAGGTAAGATGCCACCAGGTCCTGTCCTGAGCTGCTCCCAGCCACCAGCCTCACCACATGGTGCAAGAGGGACCCCAGAACAAAGGACGGACACAGGCCAGCATGTCTGCTGGTGGCCCTGGGCACTTAGCTCATCGCAGTGAACCACACGGCCTCCTCAACCCACGCTTTCAAAGCCTCCTTCTTCGCTTCTGGCTTTCATGTCTGTAGGAACATGAGCCAGATCTAACTCATCTCCGACAGACAATTCTGACTCACCCCGTGTCAGATTTTTATGAGTGGCTGTGATAGAGTAAGATAGCAATGCTCCAACAAACGGACTGTTTCCTCCCACTTGACCTCAACAGTCTTATACATTTTCTTAGCGAAAACATCTTGTCTCCTTCCATTAAGCTCATAACGTGGTCTAATAGTATACATGCGCCTTCCTTAGATGCGAAGCGATACAGAGGTCCTTTTTTTTTTTTAATTTTACAAGGTAAAGTCAGTGAACATATCCAACTTGACGAATACGTCTCTAAAATGTCAATCCAGGCAAAGCTTTTTCTGCCTACAGTTTCGAGCCTACGTGGTGACATTTTTAAAATGCTTTCAGTCCCTCAGTGAGGCTCTTAGAAGCTAGCCAGGGCTTACTACGTGCCAGGCACTGTGTCAGGTGTTGGAGCTAAAGGGAAGGAGAGCTTGGAGGCTGGCTGGGGAGGGACATCCATGACACAAGCACAGCTAGAAACGGAGGCCAATGCTAGAAAAGAGAGAGCAGGCTGCATGGAGAGTGTGTACCATGGGGCTTGTGAGCTCACGAATAAGTGGGAGTAACTGGAGTGGGGAGATGGGGGAGAGAAGAGGGTCTTCCCATCAATGGGAATCACCTGTGCTTGGAGGCAGGTGCCATGAGAGGTCTCCACAGGAAGAAGGAGGCAGTGTGGTTGAAGGGCAGAGAGATGGGGCAGAACAGGCATCAGTCAGTTGGAGGGGTATGAATAGACTGATGGGAGGATTATGGGTGCCTTTGGAGGACTGAGAATTTGTTAGAAGATCAGTGCAGATTTCTATGGAGACAAATGCCAGGAACTGATAGGTCTTTGAAAGGTCACTCTGGCTGCCTTTTGGCAAAGGGGTTGGTAAAAGGCACTTGCAGGTGTGAACACACCAGGTGGGAGGTGAGTGCAGGAAATCGGGTGAGGGAGCATGGGAACTTGGTCCCGGGGTATATAAGGGAGAATAGCCTTTAAGGAGTTCCACAAATTGGCACCAGCTGTGGCTTCATTACAGAGCTGGAAGGGGGAGGTGGGTGTGTCCTGGAGGTTACAGAAATTACATGAGAAAGGGAAGTCTTTTTAGATCTCTTTTTCAACTAGAGGAACTCTCACCTTATTGATAGAATTCCAGAGTGGGAACCAATGATATGAGGACATCTTTGAAATGTCTGAATATGTTCTTCGACATCTTTGCAAGTGACGAGGAGACCTTGACCTTAGGAGGCCTTGGCCCTCTTTGTAGCCAGAAAGATTTCACCTACAGATTTGGGTTCTCCCTTTTAAAGTCAAGGAGTCAGTCCTTCCAAAGGACACCTCCTATCATTTTACCCTCTCATCATACCTCACGTGCTGGCATCTCCAAGACCCTCTGTTCCAGGTTGAGAGTATCCACTTTGGCCGGGCTGGTCTTGCAAAGAACACCACAACAGGAAATCTAGAGCCTATAGTGCTATTAATAACATCATCTAAGACTGTGTTTGCTACCCTCTTGGCCTCTTCCCACCATGACTCACTGAAGCTTTTTACACATTGTATCCATTATGCTATAGTTCCCAAAGCTCATCTTCTCTAGTGCCATTAGTTTTTAGGGGACCAGGCAAACCTTAAACTTGTCCCCCTTAATTGGATCCCTGTGCCCCCACAATCTCTTTGAATGCCTTTCACCATGATTCTTGAATGAGATCTGAGACCACTGCTGGTACCTAACACTTCTTGGCACCTTGTCTGCTAGGTTCTTGGAAGAGGAGGTGGCTATGGAGGTGAGTGGGAATGGGAGTGGGAGGATTTTTCCCTTCACTTCCCTTTTTGTGTTTTCAAATAATGGGTTTTGAGGGGGAGGGAAAGGTTAACCAGACCATTTATTTTCCATCTCCCATCGATAAAATGTCACACAGGAGAGAGGTGGCAGAAACGCACTTTCAGGTTAATTTTTTTACAAGGAAGATTGACTTATGAACCTACTTTGTTATTCCCTTTCATTCAATTTCCCTGTACCTCCTTTTCTATGAAGTGTAACGGTAACCCATTATTATTTTTATTGTTGGCACATGCCTTGTGAACCATAAAGTGTACGCTATAAATGGGAGCGTTTTTCTTTTTTTTTTTTTTTTTTGTAGTTTACGAAAAACTAATATTTTTTAAATTAATTTTTTATTTATTTTCAGCATAACAGTATTCATTCTTTTTGCACCACACCCAGTGCTCCATGCAAGCAGTGCCCTCTATGATACCCAACACCTGGTACCCCAACCTCCAAATCCCCCGCCCCTTCAAAACCCTCAGATTGTTTTTCAGAGTCCATAGTCTCTCATGATTCAGCTCCCCTTCCAATTTCCCCCACCTCCCTTCTCGTCTCTAACTCCCCATGTCCATGAAAAACTAATTTAAAAACATTCATCCACCAGAGTACCCAAAGGGCTCCCATATAAACTATCTGTCGTTACATTATGTCCCGATGTGGAGCTCGATCCCAGGATCCTGAGATCATGACCTGAACTGAAGGCAGAGGCTTTAACACACTGAGCCACCAGCCCCAATGTATTCTCTTCAGTACCAGAATTTGTAACCAATTGACAGATGAAAAAGGAGGCAGTCAAGTGAAAATCAATAGGTCTTAGACCTGCAAGAAATTTGAATTAGATGAATTCAGCTACTCAGGCACTGTTTCACATTTTCAGATCTCTGCAGAAAAGGGGTTAACCTTTTTACAGCATGTAAAAGAGAAGACTATAACACATACTATGTGTAAGCATGTAAATATCAAAAAATATCCCATTAGTTGCTAAGACACACAGGGCCTATATTTTCTCTCAAATTCATGAATATGTAGGAGCAATAAGTGAGAAGTGAATGTATACTTTTCACTTCGAAGTCTTTTAGAAATCTAAAATATGACTTTCTATGGTTTGTGTCTCCATATTCCTTTATTGCCAGTTTGAACAAATCCACATGCTTTGATTCAAAGGTAATAAATTCCTCTTATTTGGAAACATGATGTTTATTTTTATTCTCTCACCCTTAGCAGGTGGTTTCATTTTAGCACACTGCAGAGTTATAATTTCATGCTTATTAAAAACATTTATTATGATCTACATAGATGAATGAAACTTTTATTTTATTAAATTATTTGACAAAAAATCTGTTATTTTTAAAAATGTATTTCCTTTAGGGTTATTTTAGAGCGTTCAGAGAGGATCTAGGAGTGTGGTATTATGTAGTTTTTAAGTAGGTATGAAATGGTTATTTATAGGATTGTTTCTTTAAGGCTTATGTATATTGTCCATTATATGCTATAAAATATTTTGAAAGTAAATTTAAGGTATGTTTTACATAGTTTATTTTTTGGAAATAAATATTGAAATGACTTGTGAAATTCAGTATATTCTCAACATTAATTTATTTTGAAATTTACCAGTTGTCTACTGAACTATTATATGGCAGATATTACTTCAGACTACACTGGTAAATGAAATACTTGGCTTTGTAGAACTTTTATTTTAATGGGTGAGACAATTCAAAGCTATAAACCTTAATAAAAATTGCATAGTGCATTCAAAAAGGATGAGTACAATGGGGAAAAAGAAAAACTCGATCAGGGTGAGAAAAATCAAGGTTGCTAGGCAGGGGATGGGGAGTTAAAATTTTTAATAGGAAGATCAGGGTAGTTACAATGAAGCTGACAATTGAACAAAGGTATGGAAAGGTGATGAATTTGCGTAGAACTATCAGCAATAAGGTCACTCCAGACAAAGGAATTGGCTATCTTGAAGGCCATAAGGTTGGATCATGCCTGGCATATCTGAGGAATAGCAAGGAGGCCACTGTGAGTGACTGAAGAGTAGCAGGGAAAGAGGTCACAGAGGTTAAATGAGTGGCTAGATCATGTAAAAGCTTAGAAGTCATTGTAAAACTCTGGCTTTTATATTTGGAAAATTACTGTGTGATAGAATTTCTGCTAATAACTGAGAGTTCAATTGTCCATAAAATTTCAAGGACTCTTATTCTAGTAAGACAGAATGAAGAGAAAGAGTTCATATTTTCACATGGTGTAACAAATGCTCAGAGATGCAAGTGTAGGAAGCTATAGGATCACAGAAGAAGGCACTAAAATCACACCAATATATTTGATGACTGTGACTATATATAAATTTGTATTTTCTAGATTTTTTATAGTCATGGAATGACACTGTATATACTATTCATTGCCTGGCTTTTCTTTTCTCAGCATCATTACTTTGAGAATCTCCAATTGTAAATAGTTCATTTTGATGTTGAATAGTAATCTCTTTAATGAATAGATCATAATTTTTCTTTGCTCTATGGATGGACATTGATGAACATTTCCACTGTTTTCAATTCTTAAAAATAAAGCTGCTATGAAATTCATATACAAGTCCCTGTATGAACATAGGGCTTGTTTCTCTTGGTTAAATGCCTAGAAGTAAAATGGCTATTTTTGTAACTGCAACATATTTTGCATTTAAAAAAATTTTCAAACTATTTTCCAAAGTGGTTGTATCATGATATATGCCAACAACAGTTTAGATTTTTTGTTGCTTCTCAATCTAGCTCAGACCAAGTACAATTAGCCTTTATAATTTTAGCCATTCTAATAGATATGTAAGCATGTCTCATTATGATTTTAATTTGTATTTCTTTAATGTCTAAATGTTGAGAAATTTGTCATGTGCCTATAAGCCATCCATATACTTTTGGTGACATGTCTCTTCCATTATTTCCTTCACATGTAAAATTGGATACTCTGTTTGGTTATTAGTAAGGTTTTTTTATTTTTATTCATATTTAAATAATCAGAGTAGATGTCCATTATCAGATATGTAATTTGGAAATCGCTTGTCCATCTTTACAGTTTCTCAATGGAGCTTTGATAGCTGTGTCTTTCAAGAAATATGCTACTTCTTTCCTGGTACACGGAGGTATGACTAGAACATTATCAATGTTGACCTTTGCAAAGAAAATCATGGCTTAAGATATATGTAGTCTGCAGTTGTTGGGAGTGTTCACCATCCTTGCCTCTAACTCATCTCTCACTGCCCACACATTCAGATATAGGGGAATATTGATTGACAAAATATTAATTGCCAAATAACACTAGTTAGAGAATAAGAAAAATGCAGGCACCTGATTATATAATATTACATAAATAAAATGTGTTTTTATAAGTGCTATTGGAAGTAAATTCCTCAATACTTTAATCACACAGAATGATGGAATCCTAGATTTTTTTTCTTGTATTTACTAAGAAAATGATCATGCCTCAAGTATATTAAAATGGAATAGGGAAAATTAAAAATTGTTTTAAGATGATTTGCGTGTGTTGTGCGTATGTGAGAGAGAAAGTGAGAGAGAAAGATAAAGAAAAAGAGAAAGGGAAAGACAGAGAGGTGGCTGCAGTGAATTGATGAGTTGGAGGATAGATTTTAAAGTTTTGTCTTTTGCTTTCTACATTTCTTTTTCCTTAGGTACAAGAGAACAATCAGTAATATCTCAGAAGCCTGCTGGTAACATCAGCAGAAAGAATTAGAGGTTCCCAGAAAATTAAGATGACATATAGTTTTCCTGACATAAGAAAATCATTTTTTGTCCCCAGCTATTTTCAATGATCTATACCCCACCTGTGTACTTGCCCAAGCACACTTCTTCCAAAACTTCCTGGGAGGTTCTTACAAAGAAATGCAAAAACCTCACTCCTTAAGGATTTTGAGGGAACAAGGCAATGGGAAAACTAACAGTCACCACCAGACCAGGAAATAGCCTAAGCTATTGAGACAATAAATCAGTGGTAAAACTCCTAGTGCTATTTCAAAAGCAATCAAGGCCTTGCATTCCTTGTCCCAGAAAATGAGCCCAAGACCCCATCTAGTTTCTATCTGCTCTTGAAGCCTGCAGAGTCCCTTTCCCTTGTCCAACAGTTACCTCTGCTTTATTCTAACGTTGAAGTTTCTGCCCTCGGTGGAATACAAGCTTCATTCAGGTGAACATGCAATACATATTGCACAAATACATATGTGGATGTGCATGCAGCCACAACCTTATGACCAACCATACACGGAATAATAAAACTCTCCCTTCTGAGTATTCATCTTAAATACTAAATAAAAATCTCTCTCCTGTTCAAACAGTCAAGGCTTTGGAACTTATTCCCTGTGATCTCCTTGTATGTTGTAAACAAAGATTCCTTTGTTTGACAACTCCACCTGTTTCTGTGATTCACCAAAGACTGACCTCAGTTAGTTCAGTTGCTGTAATGGCTTTCACTACTCTGATTCTACCTCTGCAAGTCTCCAAATTTAACTATTTTTTCTCCCAATTCTGCATGTTCTTGGCTTTAAACTGCAACTCTGAAGAGAAGATTTGCTTGTTTAAAAAAAAAAAATCAAGAAAAGGTAGTAGTAGTTAACATTGTTACTTTGAACTTCCTGCCCTAAGGGGCTCTCCTGTTCTTTCTCTTTGACTTCCTGGACTAAAACGACAGAAATTTGGCAATACATCACTCCCCAATCCAGATTACTGCCAGAACAGTTTATACTCTTAGAAAAATATTAGTTTAAAAGATCACATAATTAAATACTTAAGCATGTAGTGTAATATAGTGGTTTACAAGAAATATATTTTGGTCATCTGAATATTTGGTTTTCAACCATGGCTACTGACTCACAGCTCCTAAAACTCTTGGGATTTCCTGTGATAAGGGTGAGAGAGGTGTGTTTTGTTCTGTTAATGAAGTGACCTTCAGACCTCACTCAAGGCAAGGGCTGTTTGCCTGAAGGACCAACCACTTGGTGAAAGCCTTCACAACTTTTTGCCTCCCCTTCCTCCCAATACAGGATTATCTGGGGAGGGAAGAGGATCTGGAGATTAGATCAGCAAATGACAATGATTTAGTCAGTCATGACTATGTCATGAAGCCTCCACAGAAAAGCTGAAAGGACTGGGTTCAGAAAGCTTTTAGTTTGTGAAATGTATGAAAAGGCAGGAAGAGTGGCAGTCTTACAGAAGGTAATAGAAGCTCTGTGCCCATTCTCCATACCTTGCCCTGTGCACTTCTTTATCTATCTATTGATTTAAATCTTCTATTATATCTTTTAATAAGCTGGCAAACATAAAGTAAGTATTTTTCTGAGTTTTGTGAGTCCCTGTAGCAAATTAAAAGAACGTAAGAAGTAGGCCACTGGGACCTCCAACCTGTAGTTGCTCAGTCACAAGCACAGGTAATAACCTGGGGCCTACAGTGAGACTGGCATCTGAGGTGGGGTTGGAGATAGTCTTGGAGGACTGATCCATTAACTGATGAAATCTTACACTATGTTCAGGTAGATAGTGTCAGAATTTAGTTGAATTCTTGGAGATCCTGCTGTTGTCTGAAAATTATTTGGCATTGTTGGTATGATGTCCTAAAACCCAAAAAGATATAGCTACCTCAAAATAAGAATACGGTTGACAGCTTATATATAATAAGTGAGTATTTCAGGGATTTAAAATATACCCAATAAATAATGTAAGGAAATAAGGAAAGATTTTGAAATAAAAACAAGAATAAGAACCTAGTGGTACTAATAGATTAAATATATGTAATCTAGTTGAATTAAGAATACAATGGATAGAATACGTAATGGATTCAATAGAGATAAGAAGTCACTTAAGGATATAGTCATCTGGATACCAGCAAAGCATTAAAATTATCAATATAAAAGAGGTGTAAGATGTAGGTGATGTGTGTGGAACAAAAGCTAGAGAAGAAATTAGATTTCCTTACTACTCATAGCCTGTTGACAAGTCCTTGAAGCTCCTCTGGGGACTCAGCTGCTTCCATGTGGACACATCCACTCAGGGCAAAAAGCATTCTTAGTCCACCCCCCAGGATACTGAAAATCTACTTTCACATGTAAAAATTACTTTGGAAACTTCTTTATCTCTACTCCCCACCCCTGCCCTCAAGATATACATTGGCAATCATCTCCCAAGCATATACCCACTGATACACATCAGAAGAGTCTCTTCCCTGAGTTTTTACTAAATAGTAATAAATGACCTTTCCCTAACAATAGCTAGCCCCCTCAAGGTCCTGGAAACCTTGTTTATAAAATACCTTGGAGGCTTGTGCTATCCCTAACCTCCTCCCAAATTGAAAGTATATAATCAGCCACTCTTCATGACCCTCTCTCTCTACTCCAAATAAATAAATAAATATTTTTAAATAAAATAAAATAAATGACTTTTTTTAAATGAAAGAAGAAAAAGGAAAGAAATATTTGAATATTAATGTACATCTATTTCTCAAGCATAAAATAGTCAAGACACTGGATTAAAACTTACATACAAGAAAAGAAAGAAAATATTCATAACTAGAGTTGACTCTATGAATCCCAAACTAGGGCATACATACCAAAGACACACAAAAAAAATCACAAGTGTTAGAGAGAAAAAAAATAATTCATTAATAAAGAAACAAGAATCAGACTGACAGAAATTTTTTAAATAACATCAGATATAAAAAAGAATGAAGTAATAGCTTTATTATCTTGAAAAAAAATCACAAATGGAAACATTTAGATCCTTATAAAATGTCATTGGCATAGGAAGGCATAATAAAAAAAATATTTTCAGGAATACAGATCACAGATAATTTGCCTTAATTTGTGTAGGCAGCACTTAAATACTAATATTATTTTAACAGTTAAAATATACTCTATGATCTTTGAGGTTGGGGAAAAGAGGATGACCAAGTCATCTTGAAATAATTCAGTTTTATGAAAAAAGTAAAAAGATCAAAAAAAAAGACTTGTAGAAAAGAGAGATAAAACATATGCATAATAAAAATAAATAAATAAATAAACAGCTGGAGTGCCTGGGTGACTTAGTCGGTTCAAGTGTCTGCCTTCAGCTCAGGTGATGATCCCAGGGTCCTGGTATTGAGCCCTGCATCAGGCTCCCTGCTCAGTGGAGAGTCTGCTTCTCCCTCCCATTGAGAAAAAAAATTTGACTTATTTATTTGAGAGAGATAATCTTTAAATTTTACTTATTTATTTGAGAGAGAGTGAGAAAAGAAAAACATGCACACAGCAGAGGGAATAACAGAGGGAGAGGGAGAAGCACGCCACTGAGCAGGGAACCCCCTGCGGGGCTCTATCCCAGGACCCGGGTATTATGACCTGAGCTATAGGTAGACACTTAACTCAGGTACCCCAATAAATACAATCTTTTAAAAAAAATAAATAATAATAAAAATAAATAATATTTCAGATAGTATGATTTTTTTAATGTGAGACTTGGTATAAAAACAGGATGACATACTTGTCTAATTATAGCAAAGACTTTGATAAGTTTAGATGCAGTAGTACATAAAAAATTTAACTTCTTTCATTAACTGATAATTTAATTAGATTAAATTAAGAGACATCAAAATTTAGAGAATCTAATAGTCCTGATCTATTAATAAATGTAGCCATCCTGACCCCAAAACAAGAGTCTTCAGTAAGTATATAAGCATAAGTTGAACATTTACACAAACAGGCCATTATTTAGGCCAGAAGTCTATGCCAATAAATTCCTAGAGTTAAATATCAGGCTATATTTTCCAAGAATAAGGCAATAAAATTAGAAAACAATGACCAAAATATTAAATTCATATAATTGGAAGTTAACTTCATACCTAAAAAGAAATAATACAGCTAATTCAGAAATTTTTAGAATTACAGTACTTTGGTAATATCAACTCTCAAAATGAGTAACGGACAGGTGGGGCTAGCAAGAGACTTGTGGGAGGATTAAATCATGGGCCCCTGTATCTCAGGTGCAGTAGAAGCAGTGGATTTGGAATTTCAGTTTTTCCACAACGTTCCACCACAAGCTGGTTAGAACTGTGCAAAAGCAGGAAGGGAAGCCCCAGTAAAGTGGACTGGGGATGCCAGAAGGGGAGGCTGGAAGGGGGCGCCTGGTGCTCAGTGCCCATTACAGACCCCACATTGCAATCCCCCACAGGAGAGACTCACCAATTTTAGGCCCCACAGGGGAAGCTGGAGGTTCATCTCCTGACTTTTTGTAGGAGCTTTGCAGCTCAGCTGGTGAGAATTCTCCATCACCCTGCCTTTCTCCAAGGGACTTTCCTTCAAGCACCCTTCCCAACTTCTTCCTCCTCCATGAAATAATGTTCCTCTCCTTTGTTTCTCGCACTTGCCTGTGATGGGACCTTAGCTTGCTCAGCCCAGACTGCCATTCTCTGCTCTTCCCAATTAAACCCATGCTGCTGGTCAAATAACTGGCAGATTAAGTTTAAGGCCAATCGAACTAATAAATTCAAGAACTTGCAAGGAACAAAATCAATATGCACAAATTAGTGGCACTCCTAGGTGCTCGGAAGGACCCATCAGAAAGAGACTGCTGAGAACGATCTCATTTACACCTGCATCCAAGATAGCAAGATACCCAGGAGGCCCCTGAACCAAGAAAGTGACAGCCCTGCAACAATGACGACAGACAGGGAGGGGTACACACGGAGATGGGGAGGCACTGTGCTCAGGGAAGAACCCACACTGGGAAAATACCTACTCTCCCCAAAACCGGCTACAGAGTCCTCACTTTGGCTCCCGAATTTCCGGACTAGGCGCAAGCCTGGAGTGGGTGTGGACACGGGAAGGACCCCGCAGGGCTGAGGTGGGGAGAGCACGAGCACCAAAGCAGGGGGACGCTCCCTGACTGCAGACCATCTGAGGAGCCCAAGGAACCGAATCCGCGAGCACACAAACACAGACAAGGACCAAGGATCACCGGAGCCCAGAAAGGGGGGACCCCACAGCCCCGCGCACAGCACAGCAGGAGGCCACGTCTCCTCACACAAAACGACGGAAGCCCCAGTGTCTACACAGGGCGCCCTTTCTCTGGGGGGTCCTGAGACCACGAACCCCTTGACAGTCCACTAAGGGACTTCTCCTCACCTCCTCCAGCGTCTGGTCCTTAGGAGGTTGGACTGCTGCCAGTGTGGGCGCGTCCTCCACAACGGGTCCGGTCAGTGTGGATGCAGAGCCACACCCTCCTCAGCTTGTCCTGTCAGGGTGGGAGGCGCCCCACATTCTCCAGAAGTCTCCACAGTGGGTCCTGAAAAGGCAGGGCTCAGGTCACAGCTGTGGCTGTGCAGCCTGGGCTCAGGGCGGGTGCTGGGGTCTGGCGCCCTCTGCAGGCGGTGCAAGGCAGTGCAGGACTGTGGGAGCTCACCCTTCAATGGAAGGTCCTGCTCCCTCCCCGGGTCCAGCTGATGCCATTTCATTCCGGAAATTCAAGCTGCATGGAGCCCAATACCCCCCAACTTCCCCCCAAATAGCTAAGGAACAATGAATTGGAAACAATGTGGAATTACAACAGTCCTTGACCCAAACAGTGTCACTGAACATGGCCCTGATGCAGACCCACACTCTGACCTCAACTTGGTCTCAAGCCTGGACCCTACCCTAATCCAAGACCCTAACCCTAGCCCCCAACCCAAACAATGTTCACAAGAATCAAGAGGTACAAACTGCAAATATCCATCAATGGCAAGTGCATAAGCAAAGTGTGGTGAAGGGTTTGAATTTGGGTTCAGGTTCAGGTTTTAGTCAGAGTTCTAATCAGGCTTTGGGTTTAGTGTTAGGGTGAGGGTTTAGAGTGAAGGACAAGGGAACAGAGTTATAGTTTAGGGCTTTAAGTTTATGATTTAGGCTTTAAAACTCAGGACTTATGGGATAAAGTTCAAGGTCAAATTTGGGGTTTGACTTCATGCTGAGATTTGGGTTCAGGTTTCATGACTTGGAGGTCTTGTTTAGGGTTTGGGTTCGTGGTTCAGGGCTTGGATCCAGGGCTCAGGTACAGGCTTTGGGTTCCATTCCAGGTTTGGGATTCAGGGTTCTAGTTTGGGCTTTAAGGTCAGCTTAGGTTTCAGTGTTGGTAGGGTTTAAGGTTAGGTTTAGGGATGACACATTTTCTTCAGTTGTCATCATGGACAAAATAATTCTATCTGAAGTTTCTAAGTCAGAAATGTATTTCATCTGGGGGCGCCTGGGTGGCTCCGTGTGTTAAGCCTCTGCCTTGGGCTCAGGTCATGATCTCAGGGTCCTGGGATCGAGCCCTTCATCAGGCTCTCTGCTTGGCGGGGAGCCTGCTTCCCCATCTTTCTCTCTGCCTGCCTCTCTGCCTACTTGTGATCTCTGTCTGTCAAATAAATAGAATTAGTAAAAGCTATTATATGATCTTTTACAAACCATTTCCTATCTTTGCATTCTCATGTGCCAAGACAGACAGGGATTATTTAAAACCCTGAAGAGAGTGCTCTTGCTTTTAAATTGCCTGTAACCTTCGTGTAATAGATTTATGATTGATGATAGATTTAGTTAAAATATAACTATTTAAAATATTTACTCTCAGTAAACGATTTCAACCTATGCTCATTTAAGTAACTTGGTGCATAATCCCTTTTCTATTAAACCATAGTGCAAGGACCAATGCCGCGTTTCCGAGAGAACCCCAAGCTATTTTTCTAGAATGGCCATATGCATATATATCAGGCGTCCTGTTTTCACTCCCTTTGTGGAGCACCTACCCTGGAGGTCATGTAATAACCAATGACCAAAAAAACAAACCAAAAACCCAAACATCCAGGTTGAAGTGCCATCCCTGCCTGGAGTGGAGGAGACTGCTCAGACAGATCCCAGGCAGGCATCTCAGCCCAGGCCTGTGCTGGGGAAGCTGGTTCCTGGCTTTGGGCGCAATCTGGAAGCCAGCAAACTGACGCAAGAGTGCAGCTGGCCTTTAGGACTGATGATCTTTTCGCAGCCAGGCTGCCCGTGGACACCCGCTCAGAAAGCCAGGCTATGAGTCTGCCCAGCGCAGGCGCTGGCAATGGGGCAGCATGCTAGGGCATAGCCCTGCACCCCAGCCAGGGTTCAGGCCCCTGGAGTGAGGGGGCAGGGCCGGCGCAGAGAAGGGTCTTTGCTAATTTCCAAAGCTGGAAGTGAGCTCTCAGAGGACTCAGGAGGGAGGGGGGCGGGGGCGGGGCGGGGGGGGCCAGGAGAAGGGGCTTTGCTAATTGCCCAGGCGGGAAGGAGGGGCACACAGCTCCAGGGTGCTGTGCTGCAGCCCATTCGGGACTGCAGGACCCACCATACTCGCTGCCCCTGCGCTCCCACACTCCAGCTTAGCCCCAGAGGCCACGGTGTCCCGTTCTCATTCCTGCTGCCTGCTGCACCTCCCTGCCCCATGGCTTCCCTGGAGGACCCTCTGCTCACAGGTAAAGTGACACCTCGATGCGCCCTCACCTGAAGCAGAAAACGCAGGACAGGAGCGGGGGGGGGGGTGGGGGGTGGGGGGGGGAGGGTGGAGTGGTGGGGGCCCAGGCTTCCAGCAACCCCAGGGCACCAGGACCACCCAGGACGCCGCGCCACACCCCCTACGCAGGGGGTTGTGCCAGGACAGCGCCACAGGAGGTACCCCCCCCCCCTGCCAGCGGGCAGGCTAGCCCTCATAGTTCGGCACCCCTACGTGCATGTCAGAGCCTCCTGCCATTCCCAGGGCACCCAGAACCCAGAGAGTGAGGCCTTGGGTGCTTTCTAGTGACAGATTCAAGGCAATTCTTCGACTTTGGGACTTCAGAGTTAACATAGTTTTCATTTGTGATTATTATTTTTGTGTGGGGGCCGTAGCTTTTCTTTTGACCTATGCTTGTTTTCACTCCCGGTTCTGAAGAAGCCCCTAAATCCTAACCCTGTTGAGGACTCTGAAAGCTCTCAGAGCAGCAGTGCTGGGGGACAGTGTGGACACATGGTTTGGTTTCTCCTCTGGCCTGCTTCTGTGGCAGCCCCACTCTGTCCTCCTCAGACTTCAGAGCAATATCTGAACAAGTGGAGAAGCGACCAGGGGGTCAGGAAGGTGGCCACCGAAGAGTGACTTCTCTGGAGGTTGGCTGAGCAGGCAAGTGAGCATGTTAGTCCAGCTCTGCCTGCATTCAGTATGGAGCTGAACAGGGGCCAGGGAAGGGGAGGAGGAGCAGAGAGCAGGGACAAAGGGACCAAAGAGGAGATTCAGATGAAGGGAAGTAATGGGGAGGAAAGAGAAGAAACTCTAGAAGACAGGTATGTAGAAAGGAAAAGGGATGAAGTGGGCATTGGGAAAGGGCACCACAAGGGAAGGAGAGAGGGGAAGGAAAGAGGGAGGAAAGAGGAAAGGGGAAAGGGAGAAGGGAGGAGTCAGCATGCCAGGGCTCCCCCTGCATCTGAAGAAGAGGTGGCTGGTCCAGCTTGTCAAACAGGGTGCTCACTCTTTGGCCCCAGTTTCTGCTCCCAGTGCTACTGGGCTTTGCAAGGAAGGCAGGCTGTCCCTTGGGACCTACTGGAGCCCACTGGAGCCCACAGGAGGGTGGGAGAAATAAGATGCCACCAGGTCCTGTCCTGAGCTTCTCCCAGCCACCAGCCTCACCACATGGTGCAAGAGGGACCCCAGAACAAAGGACGGACACAGGCCAGCATGTCTGCTGGTGGCCCTGGGCACTTAGCTCATCGCAGTGAACCACACCGCCTCCTCAACCCACGCTTTTAAAGCCTCCTTTTTCGTTTCTGGCTTTCATGTCTGTAGGAACATGAGCCAGATCTAACTCCTCTCCGATAGACAATTCTGACTCACCCCGTGTCACATTTTTATGAGTGGCTGTGATAGAGTAAGATAGCAATGCTCCAACAAACGGACTGTTTCCTCCCACTTGACCTCAACAGTCTTATACATTTTCTTAGCGAAAACATCTTGTCTCCTTCCATTAAGCTCATAACGTGGTCTAATAGTATACATGCGCCTTCCTTATATGCGAAGCGATACAGAGGTCCTTTTTTTTTTTTTTGTAAATTTTACAAGGTAAAGTCAGTGAACACATCCAACTTGACGAATACGTCTCTAAAATGTCAATCCAGGCAAAGCTTTTTCTGCCTACAGTTTGGAGCCTACGTGGTGACATTTTTAAAATGCTTTCAGTCCCTCAGTGAGGCTCTTAGAAGCTAGCCAGGGCTTACTACGTGCCAGGCACTGTGTCAGGTGTTGGAGCTAAAGGGAAGGAGAGCTTGGAGGCTGGCTGGGGAGGGACATCCATGACACAAGCACAGCTAGAAACGGAGGCCAGTGCTAGAAAAGAGAGAGCAGGCTGCATGGAGAGTGTGTACCATGGGGCTTGTGAGCTCACGAATAAGTGGGAGTAACTGGAGTGGGGAGATGGGGGAGAGAAGAGGGTCTTCCCATCAATGGGAATCACCTGTGCTTGGAGGCAGGTGCCATGAGAGGTCTCCACAGGAAGAAGGAGGCAGTGTGGTTGAAGGGCAGAGAGATGGGGCAGAACAGGCATCAGTCAGTTGGAGGGGTATGAATAGACTGATGGGAGGATTATGGGTGCCTTTGGAGGACTGAGAATTTGTTAGAAGATCAGTGCAGATTTCTATGGAGACAAATGCCAGGAACTGATAGGTCTTTGAAAGGTCACTCTGGCTGCCTTTTGGCAAAGGGGTTGGTAAAAGGCACTTGCAGGTGTGAACACACCAGGTGGGAGGTGAGTGCAGGAAATCGGGTGAGGGAGCATGGGAACTTGGTCCCGGGGTATATAAGGGAGAATAGCCTTTAAGGAGTTCCACAAATTGGCACCAGCTGTGGCTTCATTACAGAGCTGGAAGGGGGAGGTGGGTGTGTCCTGGAGGTTACAGAAATTACATGAGAAAGGGAAGTCTTTTTAGATCTCTTTTTCAACTAGAGGAACTCTCACCTTATTGATAGAATTCCAGAGTGGGAACCAATGATATGAGGACATCTTTGAAATGTCTGAATATGTTCTTCGACATCTTTGCAAGTGACGAGGAGACCTTGACCTTAGGAGGCCTTGGCCCTCTTTGTAGCCAGAAAGATTTCACCTACAGATTTGGGTCAAGGAGTCAGTCCTTCCAAAGGACACCTCCTATCATTTTACCCTCTCATCATACCTCACGTGCTGGCATCTCCAAGACCCTCTGTTCCAGGTTGAGAGTATCCACTTTGGCCGGGCTGGTCTTGCCAAGAACACCACCACAGGAAATCTAGAGCCTGTAGTGCTATTAATAACATCATCTAAGACTGTGTTTGCTGCCCTCTTGGCCTCTTCCCACCATGACTCACTGAAGCTTTTTACACATTGTATCCATTAAGCTATAGTTCCCAAAGCTCATCTTCTCTAGTGCCATTAATTTTTAGGGGACCAGGCAAACCTTAAACTTGTCCCCCCCTAATTGGATCCCTGTTCCCCCACAATCTATTTGAAAGCCTTTCACCATGATTCTTGAATGAGATCTGAGACCACTGCTGCTACCTAACACTTCTTGGCACCTTGTCTGTTAGGTTCTTGGAAGAGGAGATGGCTATGGAGGTGAGTGGGAATGGGAGTGGGAGGATTTCTCCCTTCACTTCCCTTTTTGTGTTTTCAAATAATGGGTTTTGAGGGGGCGGGAAAGTTTAACCAGACCATTTATTTTCCATCTCCCATCGATAAAATGTTTACCACTCCACACTGGAAGAATTTATATCTTTCCTTTGAATCTCCAGGAAAATCTCCCAAACCCAGACCACCACCATGTGGATTCAGCCATCTTCTGATTCACCTCCAGATTGTCTCCTCCTAACTGCTCAAGCCACTGGTTAAGGGCGAAATGTTCAATGCCCAAGCAATTAAGTGGGGAACACGTTTATCTAAGCAATTGCATGCAGCTCTCTATCTGCATACAGGGGGTCTCTCCCAAGCATTTCCAACCTCAGCAAAAGAAGACAAAGCCCCAGCAGTCTGGGGTATATATCATTCATTCATTCCTGTGTTCAACACTCATGGCGGATCCCCAGCAAGACAGTGGGAGAGCAAGGACTGGAGAAATCCTGGAAGCTGAAGTCTGAGGAGGATTTCAAATTCAAGTCAGAGATGAAAGAAACATCTGGACTTGGTCCTCAGGTACATGCAGTATTCTGAACTGAGGCTAGAACCAGAGACCATTCTAATGAAAGGCCTCTACAGGTGGGCTCCAACTCAGTTTCGTGTATATTCATTCATGAAATAGCTCTTTGGGTCAACATGCAGAAGAAAACCATTTCAGAAAACTGACAATGAGGAGAGTAAAGGGAAGCCAGAAGGCTTGTGAATGGGGAGAGAGGAGGACCCAGGGCAGGAAACCAAGAATCCCTCCCTGCCCTCCTTGCTGCCAGGGAGGTCTGAGGGACTAGTTTCCACCTGGGATCCCAAGTCCAGAACAAAAGCAGCGGGGCCACGGCGGGGGAGGGAAGGGGGTCCTCAGCACGGGCGCATGGGGCTGCGGAAAGATGGGGGCTAGCGTGCCTGCTGGCGGGGGGCACCTCGCAAGGCGCTGTCCCCAGCCCGACCCCATGAGGACCCGGGTTTGGCGCAGCGTCCGGGGTGGTCCCGGTGCCCTGGGGTTCGCGGGAGGCTGGGCCTCCACAACCCCCCTCTTCGCCCCCAGGTCGGGTCCGCGCTTTCTGCTCCAGGTGAGGGCGCGGCGCGGTGTCACTTTACCCCTGTGCAGAGGGTGGTCCGGAGAAGCCTTGGGGCGGGGAGGGGCAGCAGGCAGCAGGAGCGGGACAGCGGAGCCTCACATGGGAGCGTACGGGCGGCGAGTCCGGTGGGTCCTGCAGTCCCGACTGAGCCGCAGCACAGCACCGCGGCGCTGCCCGCCCCTCCTCCGCCAGCCCCTCCACCTCCTCCCAGACTCTCAGCCACATCCTCTGTGAGCTCACTTCCAGCTTAGGCAATTAGCAAAGCGCCTTCTCCCCGCCGCCCTCCACCCGCCCCCGCCCCCCTCCCTCCTGAGTCCTCCGCGAGCTCCCTTTTCGCTTTGGCAATTAGCAAAGCCCCTTCTCTGCCCCGCCCCCGCCCCCTCCCTCCTGAGGCCCCGCCCTGGCTGGGGCGCGGGGGAAGCCCCGGGGGCTGCAAGCTTGACCAGCACTGGCGCTGGGCAGCCTCCTAGCCTGGCTCCTTGAGCGGGTGTCCACCCGCGGCCTGGCTGCAAAAAGATCATCAGTCCTGTTAACCCTGGCTGCACTCTCCCGTCAGTTTGCTGGCTTCCAGATTGCGCCCAAAGCCAGGAACCAGCTTCCCCAACACAGGCCTGGGCTGAGATGCCTGCCCAGGATCTGTTTGAGCAGTCTACTCATCTCCAGGCAGGGATGGCACTTCCACATGGATGTTTGGGTTTTTTTATTGTTTTTTGGTCATTGGTTATTATTACATGACCTCCAGGGTAGGTGCTCCACAAAGGGAGTGAAAACAGGATGCATGATATACCCCTCACCTCCCATGCTGTCTTTCTCTTAAATAATAAGCACTGCTGAACTATCTTAGATTCTGTACCTTCTCTCCAGCCATGAACCTATCACTGTCTTTAACTCTTGAAAACTTCATTAGACAAATTAATGTGGTGAAGGAAGCAATATGAGAAAGCCTATTAATCTGATGAGCATGGAACTGAACAAACCCTATAGATACTTTCCCTTTGATTTCTAGCCTATCAATACCTACAGTGAGTCACATACACTCAAGATTATTGTTTTTATTGTATACTTCATATATTCATTGATTTTGGACTCGTTATCATTTCGTTGAAGTGTTAAACTATGGTAATAAACAAACTTTTAATTAACTTTTCCTCCTATGATACAAATATAACTTGCACTTGAGCTTTAGCTAATTTTATGTTCTAAAATTGCCAAAACAAAATGATCAAGGTTTCTAGATTATTTACTGTATTTTCTACTATATAATATTGTTCTATCTCTTCTGTATAAAGAAAATGAATGCTTGGGGCTCTTGGGTGGCTCAGTGTGTTAAAGCCTCTGCCTTCTGCTCAGGTCATGATCCCAGAGTCCTGGGATAGAGCCCCACATCAGGCTCTCTGCTCAGCAGGGACCCTGCTTCCCTTCCTTTCTCTCTGCCTGCCTCTCTGTCTACTTGTGATCTCTGTCTGTCAAATAAATAAATAAAATCTTTAAAAAAAGAAAATGAATGCTTGATAACTAAATGAATGCTTTACTGAACAAATTAAATATGGCAATGGCATTTTATTTTATCATGCTTCACATATTAAACTATAATATTATATCACTAGTCTACAAATAATCTACTCGCATAGTCATTTGGAAGCTTTTAGCAAAAGAATTCTTCCTCCTGATTGTAGTATAAAAGCCACAGAAATATACAGAAGACTCCTAGGATAGAAAGTTAAATCCAGTTATCCGTGATGCCTTGAGTAGGACCTGACCTATGTATGTCCTGGGATGCACTAGTAACTGTTACATGTGATAGGATTATATTTAATATATACAGTTTCATTTACTTCACAAAGGACATATAAATTTGAGAATAAAATATTTGATGAATCTATAAAGTCTATATCTATTTGTAACTAATGTGGTAGAATTAAGATGTTAATTTGAAAAAAATTTCATTGAACACATACACATATTCAATTGTTTTTATATATATAAACAGCATTATTTATTTATGTAAATAAATGCATTGTCTGTAAAATCCATTTACTTATCAATCATAAGGGTAATTTTAAGTACTAAGAATAAGAAATATGTGGAAAGATAAGTGTTCAAGAGTGCAGTTTGTGGTAATTAATACAATATGATAGGCTCATGAAAAAGATATATTACTTGAACTTAAAAGCTTCTATAATTAAGCGATGACCACTTGAAATTTGTAATTAGTCTTGCTGCAGTTTTTCCTTGCACTTATTGCCCTTCCCCAGAAGTTCATTAAGAATTTCTGTGAATGTCCTTATGTTTAATCTCATTCATAGATTCCACTGCTGCTCACAAAACAAAGCCAAAAAGAGAGGTAACTCTATGTGGCACTCCATCCACAAGCAATACATTCATAAATAATTAAAAAGCTCTCTACTTCATTTGTTACCCATTCAGCTGATAATTTAAATGAGTAACTGAGGCCATTTTATCAGCACTTTTAATAGAATGCGACTCAGAAACTTCACAGTGTTATTTAAGAAGAAATGCTCACGTGTTAAGGTTTTTATTTTTTTAAATCAACAAAATAATTTTCAAATATTAAAAGCAAATGTCTCCTTTTCCTCCAAGTTTCCTTGCTATGTCAAAGTTACAAATAAATACATTAAAATCGTATTTTGAGTAGTAGATAAAAACAAAAGTTTTGAAACTGTGGGTTGAGTGTCTGGGTTAACTTGTATAAATATCTGAACTCAATGTATTTAGACTTTATTAGATTTTTTTTAGACTATTTAAAAATACATGCTGAGATAATGACAACATTATTTTATTCATTTTAATAAATAAATTATTTTATTTATGTTTAGATATTTATTTATTAAATTAATGATTTAATATTTAATAATCTAAATTTGAAATATTTTAAATTCTAAAAATATTTATTTAATTAAATTGATATATTTAATATAAATATTTAATAAATTATTTAATCATTATTATAATTATGCAATACATTATGTATTGTGTAATAATTGCATTTTAATAAATAAATAAATGTATTATTTACATTATTTTATTTTATTTTATTTTATTTACTTGACAAAGAGAGGGAGAACGCAAGCAAAGGGAGCTGCAGGCAGAAGGAGAGGGAGAAGTAGGCTCCCAGCTGAGTAGAATGTTCAACCTGGGGTTCCATCCCACGACCCTGGGATCACCACCAGAGTCGAAGGCAGATGCTTAAGTGACTGAGCCATCCAGATGCCCAAGGCTTTGTATTCTTCGCTTCTAAATATTGATGCTCCTTCATCTCTGGAGTTAGTAAATTGATGTTGAGAATTCATATCAAAGAATTGATAGTAGCTGTTAAACAGAAACATGTAATTTAGGGGAAAAAAAAGAACAGAAGGAAGAGAAAGGCCAAAAGTCAAAAGCACATTAATATAAAATTTAATTAGATAAAAAAGCTGATATTCCTGAAGGGGGCTAATAAAAGAGCTGCAAAGAGCTGATAGGATTAGGAAAATTGTCCACTCCTGGTCATTTCATAATTTTAAACTATTCCTTATTAATAAATATACTTAGTTCCAGAAACACAAGCACATAAGAACATTTCCACCAAGTTTCCTCTAACAGCATTTACAAATTAGACGTTCAAACAATGCAGTTCATTACATGTTGCATCTGTATCTTAAAGTTTAAACACATTCTGTGACACATTTTCCAACAATTAAAATTAAAAAATATATATATACATATATATCTATGTATATATATATATACCTTATCCCTAAATGAAAAAAATATATATAGAGAGAGAGAAACCTTATCCCTAAATGAAACCTTTCTTTGTTTATTAGATTAAATAGGTAAATTAGCAACAACAACAACAACAAACAGCTAATATTATAGAGGTAGGAACAATTGACCTTTTCATTCATTGCTATTTTCTAAAAATTCCTATTTTATTTTTTTCTCAAGTCTGTCATAATAATTTTCTAAATCTCCTGCCTTATTCAATTTTTTTCTTTTAGTGGAAATCTCTATTTCATATTTATTTTCTCTTCCTCCACTCTTTGCTCTAATAATTCAATGTATTATTAGATTTTCTGTTTTTCTCTTTATCCAGATATATCTTTTCTTTCTTTCTTTCTTTTTTAAATAATTTGATTTGCTGGCATTTTACATCAGTACATGCTTTCTTATGGATGTTAGAAATGTCTGTGGAACTACTAGAAGAATAAACTTTTTTACCTTTAAGAAGTTTACAGTCTAGAGTGCCTGGGTGGCTCAGTTGGTTAAGTGTCTTCCTTCAGCTTAGGTCATGATGCCAGGGTACTAGGATCCAGTCCTGCATCAGCTGCCTGCTCAGCAAGGAGTCTGGTTCTTCCTCTCCCTCTGCCCCTCCCTCTCTCTCTCTAATAAATAAATAAAATCTTTTAAAAAAAGACTTACTGAAATCTGAGACTGAATTACTAAATTCAGTCTTAATAGAAGACAGCTAAACAAAGCAATAATCACAACTGGAAAATTTAGCGAGATCATGGTTTAACATTTTTGGTTGACACAGGACCTCTTTCAGTAACAACTTTCCCTAAATATCAATTTCTTTTTAAGGCAAAAAATTTTGACAAGAAATCCAGATCCTTCTGATCATTTTCATATCAATTTAAGGTGACATCCTCAGAGTATATAATCAAATATGTAATTATTCTATCTGTTGCCTTGTATATTGCCTGTATCTTTTTCAGACTCAAAGTTCCATTGAGGTAGAGTTTTTTTTTTTTTTAAGCAGAGATTTTTAAAGTGTTTGATATATACAATATGCTTAATAAGTGTTTACAAAGCCTATGTATTACAGAAGCTTTAAACAGGCTTTAAAATAATGTAGGTGATATTAGTGGTCATATCAAACAATTTTTAGGTTTCAGTCATGTAAATAACTACATTTCTCAGAGACAGAGAAACATACAAATGGTCTGGGTCCAGTAGGATAATGCTAGCATGTGTTGTAAATTCTTTTATATGACCTTATTCTTGCAAGAATTGGTTATGTGGCAGAAAAAAAGGTATCACTATCTTATACTTTATTATTTAAAGAGATTTATGGAAGTCTTAATTTCTTACACTACCCCTTTGTTTCAGTGGACCCAATTTCCGTGGTAATGGTGAGAGGAAAGTAGGCAATTTAGGCAGCAGCAAAAATCTCCTACAAGGCACTATAAAATAAGGCTTGTTCTAGATCATGGGTCTGTCCAAAGGGGAATGTTAAGGGGTAGAATGGATGATGGATGCATTGTGGACTTATAACTTTAAGATTAATACTGTTATGCCCCAATAATGGGTCTATGATTAAAGGAGCGAGACTGATGTAAAGCAAAGGTCAAGCAAAGCTTTATTTCATGCCAAGCATCAAGAATCTAACCAAACGTTCGGGGCCACACCTCTTATGAGAGAAGGCAACCCTTTGCTGTTTCACAGTCTAGCTTTTAAGGGCAAAGGCCATGCAGTCAGGCCTGGCCACGCACAGGTGACCAATGAGATTTTAACACACACAGGAAACTCCACAGTGAGGCTAGGTGACCAATTGAGGTTCAATTTACCCTAGTATACACATTTGACCCAGCCTATTACACCTTGATTAGGATTGGTGCAAAAAAGGTTCCCAAAGGGCGGAGGAGTGGGGCATACTCCTTAGTATCTAGGGAGACAATATGCAAACACCGCCCCCCTCCCGCTGATTGATGTCTCCACCTGGCCTGACCCACCCTTGTATATGGGCTTTGTTACCTGGAGCTGATTTCCAGGACTTGTTTTTAAGTGAATCCCCTGGGGGAAGGGGAGCAAGGACAGTTTAAGGGTTAACCTCAATGAAAGCCTCTTGCTAAAATATAAAAATATAAAATAGGTCCTTACATTACAACAACTCAGTAGGGAAAGTCCCAGTGTGGTGATAAAAGAAGTGAGGTAACTTGCATTGCACATTTTTTTTTAAAACGTGTAAGTTGTATTTTTCCGTGCCATTACATCATACTTTATCTTCATCTCTGTCTACTAGTTTAAAACTAGTTAAACAAACTCAACAATTTTTTAAAAAATATTTTATTTATTTATTTAAGAGCAAAAGCCAGAGAGAGAGAGAGAGAGCATGAGCAATATGGGGCTCGATGCCAGGACTCTTGAGATCCTGATCTGAGCCAAAGGCAGACACTTAACTGACTAAGCAAATGAGACTCCCACAAACTCAACAATTTTATAAAATTTTTATTTGTTGGGGTGCCTGGCTAGAACAGTCAGTAAAATATGTAAATCTTGATCGTGGGGTTGTACGTTTGAAATCCACCTTGGGTGTAGAGGTTTTATTTAAAAATAAAATCTTTAAAAATTTTTTTTTCATTTTTTTATTTAAGCCATTGTATGGCAGTGTTGATCACTATATTGTACACCTGAAAGTAATATTAACCTTATTTTAACTAACTACAATTTAAATAAAAACTTTAAAAATAAAATAAAAATAATAATCATAAAAATAAAAAAGAGGAAAAATTATTTGGCAGGCAATTTTCTTAATTGCATTATTATTTATTATTATCATAGTCTGTGTGTGTCGGTGGGAAGTGGCTGGTATTACAGTGAGTTCCATATCTGTGTTACACTGAGGTCCATGTCTGTAGTCAGTCTTTTTTTTCTTTTAGTTTATTTTCAGGGATCCAAAATTCATTGTTTATGCACCACACCCAGTGCTTCATGTAATAAATTCCCTCCTTAATACCCACCACTGGGCTCACCCAACCACCTGCCACCCTCCTCTTCAAGACCCTCAGTTTGTTTCTCAGAGTCCACAGTCTCTCATGGTTTGTCTCTCCCTCCGATTTCCCCCAGCACACTTCTCTCCATCTCCCAGTGTCCTCCACGTTATTCCTTATGTATTGAGTCTTATAAAAACTTTTATTTCTTTCCCTATTCTGCTTTGCATATGCTTACCTTAGATGTTAAAATGTTATAAACCTCTCCTGCCTGGTCCATTTTCTCTCTATTCTCTTATGATTTCTCATGCTCTCCCTGCCAACCCCACATGCCTTACAATATCTGGATATGACTAATTTCTTCCTGAGCTACTTTATTCTACTCTGCCATATGGTTGCCCTTCCCTCTTCTGTACCATAATTCTGTACCATAACTTCTATCCCCTGCATTTGTGCTTTAACAATACCTAATTCTTTTCACTACATCTGTATCTTTGAGGTCAATACTCAGTAGTGCAATCGCTGGGTCATAGGCTAGCTCTATTTTACTGGAAAGAAGGGCCATATGCACCCCAGTGTTCATAGCAGCAATGTCCACTATAGCCATTCTGTTGAAAGAGTCAAGATCCCCTACAACAGACAAACGGATAAAGAAGATGTGATCCAAGGATACAATGGAATATCACTCAGCCATCAGAAAGGATGAATACCCAACTTTTGCATCAACATGGATGGGACTGTAGGAGATTATGTTAAGTGAAATAAGTCAAGCAGTGAAAGTCAATCATCATATGGTTTCACTTATTTGTGGAACCTAAGGAATAGCATGGAGGACATTAGGAGAAGGAAAGGAAAAATGAAGTGGGGGTATTGGAGGGGGAAATAAAACATGAAAAACTATGGACTCCAAGAAACAAACTGAGGGTTTTAAAGATGAGAAGGATGTGGGGATGGGTGAGCCTGGTGATGGGTATTAAGGAGGGCACATATTGCATGGGGCACTGGGTGTTTTACACAAACAATGAATCATGGAACACTACTTCAAAAACTAATGATGTATGGTATGGTAACTAACATAACATAATTTAAAAAAAAAAAGGAGGGGGACAATACCTAACACTCAATCTTTGCTAGTTTCTTGTTTACCTCCTTTTAAGAGTAAGCTCATTAGTGTTTTTTTTCTGTCTCAACTAAAAGAAGAAAAATAATACACATTATTTTGAAAACTTTTTGAACAGTGTACAAACGTTAGTCAAGTCCACAATGTCTCATCTCTTCTTCCTCCTAACATGGCTAAGTTGAAAAACCCTTTATCTGGGAAAAGATCATTGTCCAGCCACCTTGTGTAAGATTTTGGCTTTAGGTTAGATTATCCTTTCTTTCCTTTTCTGAAAATAAGTTGAAAATATTAATAGCCTCAGTTTTTCTTCCAAAATATGACTGCTTCTTTACCAAGTGCAAAAGCAACCCATTTTGACCATAGTAAACAGCTTGGACCTACTTTTTTTGGCTCACTGTTTTAGTGAGACAAGTGGAGTGAAGATGACACACCATTTCCAAATGTATTAATAATTGGTAGACCATACTTCTAAATTGAAGATTTGTTGCCATTAAACTACGCCCAGACTCGCTATAATTACAGAGTTACCTCTTTATATTTACTATATTTGAAATTACCATATAATACCAAAATAAAATTATGATTATGTGAAGAGTCTGTAATATTAAGAAGATGACTTTGAAATGATTGCTTATCTAAATGAAATTTCCCATTTTATAATCTTGTATAAGCTTCCGTTGTCATTTCCTATTTAAAATCTATTAGAAGGCACTCTTATTTTCCCTTAAGTGGGAAGTCAAATGTGGAACAAATTCATCCCAAAGGAACTGATTCTATGTTCCACTGAAGACAAGGTGGCTTCCATGTGGCATTTTGCCTCTTGCATATTGTTCATCTCCTACAACAAATGGGGGTATGCTCTTTAGTAAACTAATTCAACTCAATTAGAGACATTGTCTTCAAGGGATAACATCATAGAGACTAGAATCAGAATCATACTTTTGGGAAAATTGGGCCCAGGATTTTTGTTTTGTTTTGTTTTGTTTTAAGATTTTATTTATTTATTTGACAGACAGAGACCACAAGTAAGCAAATAGCGGGGGGGGGGGGAAGCAGGCTCCCTGCTGAACAGAGAGCCTGAGAGCCTGATGCAGAGCTCGATCCCAGGGCTCTGAGATCATGGCCTGAGCCGAAGGCAGAGGCTTAACCCACTGAGCTACACAGGTGCCCCTGGGCCCAGGTTTTGATGGCTTCTTTCCTCAATCTTATAAAACCTATTTGAACTCTACTGGATGCCAGAACTGCTTAAAAATATTTGGTCCCTTGTAATTTTAACCTTCCAGTATTCAATGCACCTGATCCATGTAATATCCTATAGTATTTTTGTCAAATGAAGACTCTCAAAGTGTGTTTCTTGGGAGACACTTTTCAATTGGTTGCTTACATTTCTGCATTTATTATTTGTTCTAGGCCATCCTTTGAAGATGGTTGTATTGAATAGACTTGGAAGACAGAAATAGTATCTTTTTTTTTAACTTAACCTGTTGTGTTTGCAAATATTATCTGCCTCTGTTTTGATTCTTCTTGTGGGAACTGAGGCTCAGTACTGATATATAACTCCCATCCCTACACACACACAAACACACACACACACACACACACACACACACACACACACACACACACACAAATAATGTTAATATTCTGGCTACCTCTATTGCTGTGAATAATAAACTATATTATTTCTGAAACATGAGTCTGCGTCTTCTATCAACACCCAAGAAACTACGGCAGACTCATACACCAGCTTTCAAATAAGGGAAAATAATCTCAGATGCTTTATATTTTTTGATAGTGTTACCTACTTCTGAACATATGACTGAGCACATATAAAGCTGGAGCCATGACCATTTAGAGCTTCTTCTGTGGAAGAACTATGCATTCACTAGTAAACAATAGTAGTTTCATCTTTTTTTTTTTTCCTCCTGGACACCATTTCCTCTCTCAAACTGTTGCTCAAATTGGATGGAGTCTAAGGTCCTTTGAGGAAATTTTTGTTTAATGATTCAAAATAAAATAGGAAGAGTCTAAAGTGCTAAAAATACTTCTAGATAAAAGGTATAAGATCATGCCAGAAAGGATAGTAATTTTATCTAACAACTGCCTGTTCACCCCTTTTTTGTTCATTAACTAATCTCCAAATTCCTGACTAAATCCCTTTTGTAAGCCAGAATGTGAGCTAAAAACTGGGATTTTAAAAAATGTTCATTTGAAATCCAGTTAGTTAACATATATGGTTGTATTAGATTCATGTGTACAATATAACATATAGCACTCAGTGCTCATCATGACAAGTGCTCTAATTAACCCCCATCACTTATTTAATCCATCACTCCTTTCAGATCCCGTCAAGTAACCATCAGTTTGTTCTCCGTAATGAAATGTCTGTTTTTTGCTTTGTTTCTCTTTCTATGTCTTATTATTGCCCCTTTGCTTGTTTGTTTTGTTTCTTTTATTCCATATATGAGTAAAGGTATTTGTCTTTCTCTGACTGACTTATTTCACTTTTAGCATTATACTGTCTAGTTCCAACCATGTTATTGCAAATGGCAAGATTTCAGTCTTTTTTATGGCAGAATAATATTCCATTGTATATACATACCACTTATTCTTTATTTATTCATCAATTGATGGATACTTGGGCGCTTTCCATATCTTAGCTTTATAAATAATGCTGCTATAAATATAGGGGTGCTAGCATCCCTTTGAATAAGTTTTCTTATATTCATTGGGTAAATACACACCAACAGGTTTGTTGGATCAAAAAGGACTTCTATTTTTAAATTTTATGGAAATTCCATACTGTTTTCAAATATGGCTGTATCAGTTTGCATCACCACCAACAGTTCACAATTGTTACTTTTTCTTTTTTTTTTTTAAGATTTTATTCATTTGACAGAGAGAGATCACAAGTAGAGAGAGAGAGAGGAGGGAGCAGGCTCCATGCCTGGCAGAGAGCCCGATGTGGGACTTGATCCCAGGACCCTGAGATCATGGCCTGAGCTGAAGGCAGAGGCTTAACTTACTGAGCCACCCAGGCAGCCCCCACAAGTGTTACTTTTTCACATCCTCTCCAACACCTTTTGTTTCTTGTAGTGTTAATTTTAGCCATTCTGACAGGTGTGAGGTGGTATCTCTTTCTAGTTTTGCTTTGCAATTTCCTGATGATACATGATGATGGACATCTTTTCATGTATCTACTGAACATTTGAATGTGTTCTTTGGGGAAACACTTGTTCATGTCTTCTATCCATGTTTTTATTGGATTATTTGTTTTTGGATGTTGACTAAAAACTGGATATTAAGTAACACACAAGACAGGTTTCCTTGAGCTTAAATTTTATTTGCATGAGTATCATTAACAGGAAAAAATATGCATATGGGTATGTACAAGTGTGTTTATGTATACATCTATCTATCTATCCTCTATCCCATGTCTTCTAATTGTGGTAAATCCTGTAAGGTGGGGAATGGGATAGTCTGAAGAAATATGCTTCTGGATATGCTGGGTAAGCAAATTTAATTGCACTCAGATGCATTGGATATAAGTGAATCACTCAAATGAGTTATTTAATATTATATAGAAACAAATTAAAAGTTTATGTAGTTGAAAATAATAGGTCGTTAAAATAATTTTTTTGTTTGTTGTTTTTGCGTCTTTTTTTGTTTATATATACTATGGTGTGAATGTTTATGTCTCCCAAAATCATATTATGAAATCTAACTCTGTAAGTGCTAGTATTAAAACATAGGGGCCTTTGGGAGGTGATTAGGTCATAAGTGGGATTACAGTCCTTTTAAAGGAGACCCCAGAGAGTTCTCTTGCTTCATTCATCATGTACGTTTACAGTGAGAAGATAGCCATCTATGAGGAAGTGGGCTCTCCCTGGATCTGCCCATTCCTTAATCTTGAACTTCTCCGTTCTAGAACTGTGAGAAATAAATTCCTGTTCTTTATAAGCTATTAAGTCTATATCATGTCCGTTATAGCAGCCTGCATGCAGAAGGACACTATGACCTAAAATGAGAGCAATAAATATAAAGTTTCAGTAAAGTCAGTTGGTACAATGTTTTTTTTTTTTTACTTAGAGAAGACATGCTGCTTCATGTTAAACCTTGATATTGTATATGTTTCTTGAAGGGCCACTTCTTACTCCTTTGTGTGTTTTCCACAAAGTCCAGGATGATGCCTTACATAAAGGTAATATTTTATAAATACTGTTGGAAATATATACTTCTCTAAAATCTTATTTTGCCTACAGATTACTTGGATCCACTTTGCCTTGTGTAGAATATTTGAAATATATTAAGAACAGAATGTCTCTCTAAATAACATTTAGAATCATCATTAGTTTATGACTCCTGACTGATTTGTTTATGCAGTGATACTTACTGCAAGAACACTGAAGTTTGTAATATAATTTTGAATTAATCACCAAGCTAGTTTATTTTAACTTATGAAAAAATAATTTCTCATGTTGGTTTAATTCTGCTCTTATGTTATGGTCATGACATTTTCATTAAAATAAAGTAGAAAATAGAAGTAAATAATAAATGAAAAATAAAAATTAAAAAATAAAAAAATAAAAGCAAATCTCTTGTGAAATGTTAAACTTTTCTTACTTATTTTGTTTTGCTTTTCTTCTACCATGCTGGCAAAGCTGTATATTGCAGATAGGTACAATTTTCTAGGTGCTAGGTTTGTTACTTTTGCTAAAATTTTCAAAATATAAGGAGTTGAATAGTCATGGATTGTTTATTAAACTCCTTATCTACACATATAAAAATAAAACAATGATGGTGACCTGGGTATTTCTAAAATTGTATTCTGTTTTTCCATATTATGGTTTACAATGTAATTAATAAAGATTCTGCATATATTAACATCATCCCATTCTATCTCATCTGTATGTCCATACAGAGCATGTATGATTTCTATTCATTGCTATGTTGTGGTGAAGAGATTGTCTGAAGTAGCCTATATTTATGCAGGTAGATCTTAAGCTACGGTGCTCTTGTTTATTTGCTTGTTCGTGATCAGTATGTTTGAAAGATGGTAACTATTGCATCAGGTGTGACGATTAAAAAATATTATTGGTGCCTGATACACTGTGATAAAATAGGTAAGTCAATTCATAATTTGTTAATTAAATTAGAAAAGAAATTCCTTTGGATTTGTTCTTTATTAAGAGTTTTTTTTTTTTTAACGAATGCCTTGGGATGTTTTTTGTGTAATATATATCACATGCCTCAACCTTTAAATTTGAATGTAGAAAAGAGTTATCAGAATGAGCCTAGAAAATATTGTTATGGGGGCGCCTGGGTGGCTCAGTGGGTTAAGCCGCTGCCTTCGGCTCAGGTCATAATCTCAGAGTCCTGGGATCGAGTCCCACATTGGGCTCTCTGCTCAGCAGGGTGCCTGCTTCTTCCTCTCTCTCTGCCTGCCTCTCTGCCTACTTGTGATCTCTCTCTGTCAAATAAATAAATAAAATTAAAAAAAAAAAGAAAACATTGTTTTGAAATATTTTTGTTCTGTTGTATTATGTTAACTTAGGAAATAATGGTAGTTATTTTTATTAGCATTTCCTACTTTCCACATGCCCTTACAGATGAGATATCATGTTTTTCCTACTCTTTTTATCGTGGTTGTTATATTCTTCATGATCAATAACAATCAATGAAAATTCCTAACATTAATTTTCTTTGGGAAAGTGATATTTTAGCAGGAATCCATGACCTAAAATTTTAGCTGTTGTTCTTCCAGGAGATGAGACTATCAATGTTCCCGAAATTTCAAGAAATAGAACTTATTAATTGTGTTGGTTGATGTTTATTGTCTCTGAACTTAGAGGTGCATAATTCAATTTAAAATTTATTTTGGGGGCGCCTGGGTGGCTCAGTGGGTTAAAGCCTCTGCCTTTGGCTCAGGTCATGATCCCAGGGTCCTGGGATCGAGCCCCGCATCGGGCTCTCTGCCTAGCAGGGAGCCTGCTTCCTCTTCCCTCTCTCTCTGCCTGCCTCTCTGCCTACTTGTGATCTCTATCTGTCAAATAAAATAAATAAAATCTTAAAAAAACCGGAGTGGACATTATGGGGGTGCTTATCTGAAATTGAGGGACATTATAAAAAAATAAAAAATAAAATTTATTTTGAATTGAAAACAAGATCTTACTGAAGTTTAGGCATCCCACTTTATATCAGGCCTCCAGTACATTCTAATTTATTTATAGAAAATATCATAAACATGAATGACACTTTTCCTATTGCATTTATATGAAACTGCAATGACTCAAAGATGTCAGATTTGAAAAGCACTACCTTTCTATAATTTCTGTTTCCTAGGAGGAATGGATATACCATTTTAGCTCAATTATCCAACAGTATTCAAAACCACCATGAATTTTAAAACATAGTTATTACACCCTAAAAATCAAGTATGAAAATGTATAAACAACCAAATCTCTATCTGTAAATGAAATACTCCCACACAGACGGGTTTTAAAACTTTCTAACTTAAGGAATTTGATAGCACAGACTCAGGGTAGTAGTTTCAGTGCCTACAGTATACTTTCAGGGAGAGAGTAATGTAAGCTCTGAGTCACTTTCTGCCTAGAGATGACCTAATAGTGGTTCTGGCATTGTTTGTTTGTTTTTGAAAATACGTTCCTGGGCGTCATTCAGAAAATGCAGAGTTTGGCATCTATATAAATTAAGGATGATCTTTTTGAACTTTTGTCTTTCATTACATCAAATTAACATAATTGGACAGAAATTCCACTAAATTAAGCATTGTTAGGAAATGTGTAAATTGGAGCTACTCAAATTAGTTGCTCTTTGAACTATGTGCTGTTGGTTCAGGATTAGATAAGGAGTTTGAAGGCAAACCTAAATCATTGCTTCCTTTTTTGAGAGATTCTCAGCATATTTTCTTAAAATTAGCTGAAATAAACAATGTGTTTAGTCGCAAAGTGATTTGCATTTTTGCACAAACTCCCTATCTCCTTGAGAATTATAACAGATATTTCATGAAACATCATTGATCTTTACTTTGTTACACTGCTGTAAAGTACATTTAGAGTTGCCAGTTAAAGGTGTTAGTGTTGAGATGAAATGTCATGCATTTTTCTTCACTTCCATGCAAATGAACACAGTAAATTATTAAGACACAATGAAGAAAAAAAAATTGACAATGAGTTCCAGATTTTAAAAATCACTTGCCATTCAATCCAAATTGTGAGTTTGATCAGTTACCGAACACTTTATAATGCACCCCCGGTAATTTTACAGAGATTACTTTTTTCTTACCAATTCTTGATTATTCTGTCTTGCAATGCAGAGAAAGCTAACTAATTTAAAATAAACTTCCGTTAATTTTGATTGTTATAAACTTAAAATTGACTAATTTCCATATACAGAGTTTAAAATGTTCACAATTTACATTAAATATATATTCTGTGTATACCTTGGAAAAATTATACTGAAAATTGAAATTAAAATGATGTTGTATATAGCTGCAAGAAGCCGCCTGTCCCATTTCATCTTACTATATAAGTTGTGTCAGGTAATTTATAAAATCCCTGCTGCATAACAAATCTATTTTTTGTTGGAATGGGTAGTAATGTTTCTTCTTATTTCGAAATAAGAGTTGGTCTATGAGTGCCTCTGCAACTGTATTTTTCCTAAGTGGCTTCATGGTCCTGAACTGAGAAAGCTCAGAGCATTAAACATCAAAGTAATATATTTTGACACAATTAGACATCAAGGAAATGCAATTAAAATGACACTGAGAGGGCGCCTGGGTGGCTCAGTGGGTTAAGCCGCTGCCTTCGGCTCAGGTCATGATCTCAGGGTCCTGGGATCGAGTCCCGCATCGGGCTCTCTGCTCAGCAGGGAGCCTGCTTCCCCCTCTCTCTCTCTGCCTGCCTCTCCATCTACTTGTGATTTCTCTCTGTCAAATAAACAAATAAAATCTTTAAAAAAAATGACACTGAGATATCACTACACACTTACCAGAATGGCTAAAATAAAATATAATGACAAGCCCAAAAGAAAAAAATATACCATTTGATGATACACAATGGCAAGTTGTACCATAACTTAACCATCTCAGACTAGTGTAGTGTTAAATTTGTTTTTCTAAGCCATGTTTTGGGTCACTTACCACTTTTCAAGGATATAAAGTGCTATCATTTTACTTAAAACTGTGAAATTTGGTCAGATTTAAATTTCAATTTATGTTAAAACATTCTGTAAACTGTGTTAGACTTTGACATTTGTTCCCTCAGTTCAGTGAATAACACTATATCATATTCTGAAAAATACGCTAATTTTTATTTTGAAAAATATCCCTTTTTCCTCTTATGGTAATTATTAATATGAATTAATAGTAGAATTTGATATGGTCCAATATGACCATAAATACTTTATAGTATATTATCAAATTTAATAATGAATATAATGTACTTCTTTGGACAATTTTTAAAGACCAGTCTACTCTTAAAACAAAAAAAATGGAGATGCACTTCTTTAGTTCACACAAATTTCATTTTATTATATATAACCTCAGATAAATTTCAACAAATCATAATTTATTAAAATCATGTCTACTTAAAAATCTCATAGAAGAGTTAAACCATCAAAAATAAAAATAAACACACACAACACACACACATCACCCATGTATTGGCAAATCACAATTGCTGTAACAATACATTAGGCATTCCACAGTTAAGGGCTATCAAAATTTCCATCAGTGACAAAAAGATTTGTATCCAAATGGACTGATTTTCCAGAATCCAAGAAAAAGTCTCCTAGGATTTATTTAAAGATAAATATTTGAACAAATACTTCTTAAATTTAGGATATTCAGAACATACGATTAAAGAATATTTGCAGTGCAGACTATATTCAATCCTTCCTTCAAAATGTGCCTTTGAGTACATAATTCTGTTTTCTCGATCTAAATTGAGCTGTCTTCCAAGGAAGTTTTCCAAAATGTGTGTCTCTGTGTGATAAATGTTCTAAGACCTAACATGCTTCATTGTATTTTTACTGTGCTCTCAAATTTAATCAATAATTTGGATTGATGTATAATACCTAGTTTCAAATATCTTTTCCATCTATAAAAACTCCCAGCTGTCTCTTTATATGCTATTACTATTGAGAATTGTGCTGTCAGTATTATTCTTGTACATTTTAGGTGATCTGTTCTTCTCTTGGGCATCATTTATGCTCTTCTCTGTTTTTGATATTCTTAAAACTCACCATAATGTATACGAGTGGTTTTTAGTGTGTGTAGTTTTTGTTTTGTTTTGTTTTGTTTCTGATATCTCGTGTTTGGCATCATTTTAAGTCTGGTATCTTTTATCTTTCTTTAATTCTCCAAAATTTATCTCAGTACTTATTTAAATATTTTCTTTATTTTTTTTTTCTCTTCTGCTGTATTTGGGCAGAAGTCATTAATTTGTTTGTTTGTTTTTCCCAACTCATTTATTCATTTTACAGCTATATTCATCTTAGTCTCCATTTATTGTATTCTTTATTTCAACAATTTTCACTTAATTTATATTCACAGTATAGTATATTTCTTTTCCTTGTATATGTATATCATTATTTTATCATATACTTTTAAGCTATTTTTAAAAATATTTTATTTATTTATTTGACAGTGAGAGATCACAAGTAGGCAGAGAGGTGGGCAGAGAGAGAGGAAGAGAAGCAGGCTACCTGCTGAGCAGAAAGCCTGATGTGGGGCTTGATCCCAGGACCCTGAGATCATGACCTGAACGGAAGGCAGCGGCTTAACCCACTGAGCCACCCAGGCGCTCCTTTTAAGCTATTTTTTAAAAGTACAGTCATTCTTTTTTTTTTTAAGATTTTATTTATTTATTTATTTGACAGAGAGAGATCACAAGTAGACAGAGGGCAGGCAGAGAGAAAGAGAGGGAAGCAGACTCCCTGCTGAGCAGAGAGCCTGATGCAGGACTTGATCCCAGGACCCTGAGATTATGACCTGAGCTGAAGGCAGTGGCTTAATCCACTGCGCCACCTAGGCGCCCCTAAACTATTTTTTTAATTCCTGTTCCAATAACACTTGGATTGGCATATAAAGTTAACCACATCATATTTTTTAGGTAAGTAATTGTACTTTTTATGTGCATAGTTATTTTGGTCCATGAGTTCAGCTCTTCTTAGGATCATCAAATCTCTGTAAAGTCTGGGTATGCTAGGATTTTCTAAGCAACAATAAAATACATTGAAACCTGGTAGCTTAATTATAATAATGTTTTCTTTCTCAATCATTCACAATAGTATTCCATTCTGAGTAGCTTCCTTCTATTTTGCAGCTATAGTGTTTGGAAAAACTTGAATTATGATATTACTGTGATAATGTGAATTAGTCAGGGTTTTTCAGAGAATCGGGAAGAGAAAAAAAGGAAGATATTCTCCAGGGCCAACTCTAGAAGTGACTATTAAAACATCTGTCCAAATTCAATTGAACAAAACTCAGAAATGCCATCTCCAGTGAAATACAAAAAAGATTATATATAGTTCTGGGCACACACATCTCATTTGACCCAATGATGTATATCAATGAAAGACTGAAGGCCAATCACCACTCCATGGGAGAATTTATTTTTTTTTTTTAAAGATTTTATTTATTTATTTGACAGAGAGAAATCACAAGTAGATGGAGAGGCAGGCAGAGAGAGAGAGAGGGAAGCAGGCTCCCTGCTGAGCAGAGAGCCCGATGCGGGACTTGATCCCAGGACCCTGAGATCATGACCTGAGCCGAAGGCAGTGGCTTAATCCACTGAGCCACCCAGGCGCCCCTCCATGGGAGAATTTAAAAATAAATTTACTAATGAGGCCAAGAATTCAGAATCACAAATACTTCAGAACTAATAATAACTGCCTTCACTTGATGTTATTCTATAAGATAAATCCTACGGTCAAGTTTCAATTTTAAATTCTTAAATCCTTATGAAGAAGCATCATTTGGAGGGAGCAGTTTTCATAATTTATCATCCATCAGCCTTTTTTAAAAGATTTTATTTATTTATTGGACACAGAGAGAGAGAAAGAGAGCGAGAGAGAGAGATCACAAGTAAGCAGAGAGGCAGGCAAGCAGGGAGGGAAGCAGGCTTCCTTTTGAGCAGTGCCCGATGTGGGGCTGGATCCCAGGACCCAGAGACCATGACTTGAGATGAAGGCAGAGGCTTAACCCACCACCCACGTGATGAGAGAGCCACTCAGGTGCCCCTCATCCATCAGTCTTAATTGATTGGAGGAAAATGTGTGGAGGAATAATGCCTTAGGGAGCTAATCTCTCTAAAGAATTTTCAAGTCTTTACCCCTTCAAGGTTTTGTACAGTTCTGATAGCCTCTAAACATCCAGCGGATTTCTACAGTGACAGGCCTGTTAAAACCTGTCTTCAAACCAGGAATAGAGCTTGAAACATACCAGTCAAGGGCAACTTTGAGTATTTTAAGGCGTTTATCATCATTTCTTTGTTTTTGGTTAATATCTGAAATAGTTCCATATTACACTTGCATAATTTCTCCAGAGCTGACTTTGAAGGAGGCATTCAGTTCCAGCTAGTTCCATATTTTGGCAAGAACTATACTTCTATATTAAAAAAAAAAAAACATATTTTAGGGCGCCTGGGTGGCTCAGTGGGTTAAAATCTCTGCCTTCGGCTCAGGTCATGATTCCAGGTTCCTGGGATTGTGTCCCACAGTGGGCTCTCTTCTCAGCTGGGAGCATGCTTCCATTCCTCTCTCTCTGGCTGCCTCTCTGCCTTCCTATGATCTCTGTCAAGTAAATAAATAAAATTTTTAAAAAAACATATTTTATACCAGTTATTCATGTTTATTAACTAAGATATCACAATACAAATAATACAAACAGTTGCTCTTTATTAATACCTTCAACCAAGATCAAAAAATATGTCATATTTTCTCCAAAAATTTTATATCATCTGATAGGTCAGATATATATAAAATTACATTTAAAGTTTTAAAAATATCAGCAAATATTTTCATTTAAATGCCAATTTGAAAAGAAATCTACTTTTCCAAACACGACTTTTTATCCTATTTATTTTGAATTTTGTCAACAACTGATAAAATGTTTAGCGAGACTATAAATGTTAGATCGAAAAAAATGATTAATAGATGTAGGTTCAAATTATTATGTTCCATTAAAAATGATTTAGTCTTTGATGAACATCTGTTTGGTAATATGTTGTATCCAGATATAGTAAATTAAAGACATATATAAAATTATAGGGAAATGACATCTTCCATTCCATTATGAGTAGAGCTTTTAAAATGCTATTTGCCACAACCTGTCATCTTGTCATTATGTAGCATTATGTAGCAATTAAAAAATGTATACTCTTCACTTAGAAGTCTTTTGGAAATCTAAAATATGACTTTCTAAGGTTTGTGTCTCCATATTGCTTTATTGCCAGTTAAAACAAATCCACATGCTTTGATTCAAAGGTAATAAATTCCTCTTATTTGGAAAAAGGATGTTTATTTTTGTTCTCTCACCCTTAGCAGGTGGTTTCATTTTAGCACACTTCAGAGTTATAATTTCATGCTTATTAAAAACATTTATTTTGATCTACATAGATGAATGAAACTTTTATTTTATTAAATTATTTGCCAAAAAATCTGTGAGTTTTTAAAATGTATTTCATTTGAAGGGTTATTTTAGAGCATTCAAAGAGGATCTAAGAGTGTGGTATTATGCAGTTTTTAAGTAGGTATGAAATGGTTAATTATAGGATTGTTTCTTTAGGCTTATGTATATTGTCCATTATATGCTATAAAATATTTTGAAAGTAAATTTAAAGTATGTTTTATGTAGTTTATTTTTTGGAAAAAAATATTGAAATGACTTATGAAATTCAGTATACTCTCAACATTAATTTATTTTGAAATTTACCAGTTGTCTACTGAACTATTATATGGCAGATATTACTTCAGACTACACTGGTAAATGAAATAATTGGCTTTGTAGAACTTTTATTTTAATGGGTGAGACAATTCAAAGCTATAAACCTTAATAAAAATGGCATAGTGCATTCAAAAAGGAAGAGTACAATGGGGAAAAAGAAAAATTCGATCAGGGTGAGAAAAATCAAGGTTGCTAGGCAGGGGATGGGGAGTTAAATCTTTTAATAGAAAGATCAGGGTACTTACAATGAAGCTGACAATTGAACAAATGTATGGAAAGGTGATGAATTTGCGCAGAACTATCAGCAATAAGGTCACTCCAGACAAAGGAATTGGCTATCTTGAAGGCCATAAGGTTGGATCATGCCTGGCATATCTGAGGAATAGCAAGGAGGCCACTGTGAGTGACTGAAGAGTAGCAGGGAAAGAGGTCACAGAGGTTAAATGAGTGGCTAGATCATGTAAAAGCTTAGAAGTCATTGTAAAACTCTGGCTTTTATATTTGGAAACTTACTGTGTGATAGAATTTCTGCTAATAACTGAGAGTTCAATTGTCCATAAACTTTCAAGGATTCTTATTCTAGTAAGACAGAATAAAGAGAAAGAGTTCATATTTTCACATGGTGTAACAAATGCTCGGAGATACAAGTGTAGGAAGCTATGGGAGCACAGAAGAAGGCACTAAAATCACACCATATATTTGATGACTGTGACTATATATAAATTTGTATTTTCTAGATTTTTTGTAGTCATGGAATCACACAGTATATACTATTCATTGCCTGGATTTTCTTTTCTCAGCATCATTACTTTGAGAATCTCCAATTGTCTTTGCTCTATTGATGGACATTGATGAACATTTCCACTGTTTTCAATTCTTAAAAATAAAGCTGATATGAAATTCACATACAAGTCCTTGTATGAACATAGGGTTTGTTTTTCTTGGTTAAATGCCTAGAATAAAATGGCTATTTGTGTAACTGCAACATATTTTTCATTTAAAAATTTTTGAATCTATTTTCCAAAGTGGTTGTATCATGATATATGCCAACAACAGTTTAGATTGCTTCTCAATCTAGCTCAGACCAAGTACAATTAGCCTTTATAATTTTAGCCATTCTAATAGATATGTAAGCATGTCTCATTATGATTTTAATTTGTATTTCTTTAATGTTTAAATGTTGAGAAATTGGCCATGTGCTTATAAGCCATCCATATACTTTTGGTGACATGTCTCTTCCATTATTTCCTTCACATGTAAAATTGGATACTCTGTTTGGTTATTAGTAAGGTTTTTTATTTTTATTCATTTTTAAATAATCAGAGTAGATGTCCATTATCAGATATTTAATTTGCAAATCCCTTCTCCATCTTTACGGATTCTCAATGGAGCTTTGATGGCTGTGTCTTTCAAGAAATATGCTACTTCTTTCCTGGTACACGGAGGTATGACTAGAACATTATCAATGTTGACCTTTGCAAAGAAAATCATGGCTTAAGATATATGTAGTCTGCAGTTGTTGGGAGTGTTCACCATCCTTGCCTCTAACTCATCTCTCACTGCCCACACATTCAGGTATAGGGGAATATTGATTGACAAAATATTAATTGCCAAATAACACTAGTTAGAGAATAAGAAAAATGCAGGCACCTGATTATATAATATTCCTTAAATAAAATATGTTTTTATAAGTGCTATTGGAAGTAAATTCCTCAATACTTTAATCACACAGAATGATGGAATCCTAGATTTTTTTTCCTTGTATTTACTAAGAAAATGATCATGCCTCAAGTATATTAAAATGGAATAGGGAAAATTAAATATTGCTTTAAGTCGATTTGCGTGTGTTGTGCGTATGTGAGAGAGAAAGTGAGAGAGAAAGAGAAAGAGAGAAAAAGAGAAAGGGAAAGACAGAGAGGTGGCTGCAGTGAATTGATGAGTTGCAGGATAGATTTTAAAGTTTTGTCTTTTGCTTTCTACATTTCCTTTTCCTTAGGTTCAAGAGAACAATCAGTAATATCTCAGATGCCTGCTGGTAACATCAGCAGAAAGAGTTAGAGGTTCCTAGAAAATTAAAGAAGAGATATAGTTTTCCTGACATAAGAAAAGTCATTTTTTGTCCCCAGCTATTTTCAATGATCTATACCCCACCTGTGTACTTGCCCAAGCACACTTCTTCCAAAAATTCCTGGGAGGTTCTTACAAAGAAATGCAAAAACCTCACTCCTAAGGATTTTGAGGGAACAAGGCAATGGGAAAACTAACAGTCACCACCAGAGCAGGAAATAGCCTAAGCTATTGAGACAATAAATCAGTGGTAAAACTCCTAGTGCTATTTCAAAAGCAATCAAGGCCTTTCATTCCTTGTCCCAGAAAATGAGCCCAAGACCCCATCTAGTTTCTATCTGCTCTTGAAGCCTGCAGAGTTCCTTTCCCTTGTCCAACAGTTACCTCTGCTTTATTCTAACGTTGAAGTTTCTGCCCTCGGTGGAATACAAGCTTCATTCAGGTGAACATGCAATACATATTGCACAAATACATATGTGGATGTGCATGCATCCACAACCTTATGACCAACCATACACGGGATAATAAAACTCTCCCTTCTGAGTATTCATCTTAAATACTAAATAAAAATCTCTCTCCTGTTCAAACAGTCAAGGCTTTGGAACTTATTCCCTGTGAACTCCTTGTATGTTGTAAACAAAGATTCCTTTGTTTGACAACTCCACCTGTTTCTGTGATTCACCAAAGACTGACCTCAGTTAGTTCAGTTACTGTAATGTAATATCAAGCATATCTAGTTAGTTGATCATTTTGTTCAAGTCTTACATATCTTACCAATATGATGACCATTTGTCTATGTAATCTTAAAATAAGGGTGTTGAAATTATTTTCCATTTGTCGTCCAAGGTAGAAGTTATGATTTTTGTTCTTAGTTTTTCCCTATATATCCCCAAATCTGTTGTTACGTATTAAAATTCAAGAATTATTATACTCCCGGGGCGCCTGGGTGGCTCAGTGGGTTAGGCCGCTGCCTTAGGCTCAGGTCATGATCTCAGGGTCCTGGGATCGAGTCCTGCATCGGGCTCTCTGCTCAGCAGGGAGCCTGCTTCCTCCTCTCTCTCTCTCTCTGCCTGCCTCTCTGCCTACTTGTGATCTCTCTCTGTCAAATAAATAAATAAAATCTTTAAAAAAAAAAAAGAATTATTATACTCCCTGATGAATTCATCCTTTTACTCTTCTGTAATTTTGACTTGATCTTTATGTCTAATAATGAAATTTGCTTTAAAATCACTTTTCATTATCTTGATATAACCACCAAAGTTATAGTGTGATTAGAGTTAATATAGCATATTTTTTCTTTTACTTTTTAAAGCACTTCTATATTGAATCCTGACAAAGAAACAAAACAACTTTTTAACTCTGGGAGCATCTTTCTAAAGTATCTTTTTTTTTTTAATGAAGCAGTAGCAATTTTTGTTAAGGGACCTAAACTGAAAGTAGGTTTAGAAATTTATTTATTTTTTTATTTATTTAGTAAAAGATTTTATTTTATTTATTGACAGCAAGAGAGAGAGAGAGAGAGAGAAGAAGCACACAAACAGGGGGAATCATGTGCTAAGGGAGAGGAAGAAGCAAGCTCCTTGGGGTGCAAGTAGTCCCATGCAGGGCTGGATCCCTGTACACTGGAATCATGACCTCAGCCAAAGGCAAACATCTGCTTAAACAACTAAGTCATCCAGGCACCCCTAGAAAATTTAAAAAAAAAAAAAAGACCTTTTAAAAACATTTTGTTTCTTTCTTGTTTTTTTTTTAATATTTTATTTATTTGACAGACAGAGAGGCAGGAAGAGGAACTATAAGCAGGGCAGAGGGAAAAGGAGAAGCAGGTTTCCCACTGAGCAGAGAGCCTGATGTGGGGCTCCATCCCAGGACCCTGGGATCATGACCTGAAAAGAAGGGACACTTCTTGGAGGAAGCCACCCAGACACCTCTTTTCTTTGTTTTTAATATATGGCAACTGATGCTTCCCAGCCACGAGGAGCATATTACCCATTGATTAAATCTTTGATAACAACCTATTTAAAAAGGTGTGTAAATATATACTTACTCAGATTTATACACTTTGTGTTTTCTTCATAGTTTGGGGCTGGACCCCATGGTCACAACACTGCTTCCAGTCTTTGCCTTCCCATCTTTTGATACCAGGTATTTGGTCAGCAAAGCAAATTAGTATCAAAATTAATAAGCCCTTGGCACCATATCTCTGGAGCAGGGCTTGCTCTTAGCCAAGGCCCAGAGCAGTTGACCTCCCCTCGCTAGTGCTATAGCCCCAAGGACTAGGTCCCTGCCACCAGAACTCAGTCTTACATGTTATGCTAAGCAGACAAAACCAAACCAGGAAAGCTCCAACAGCTTTCACTGGCCTGCCTCATCTCCAACTCTCTCGACGTCTAGGCAGTACCAGATGACAGGGAGGGGTCTTGGTCCAACATATGGGAGGGAAGGAAGTAGCCACGAGCAAGTACCTGCCTCTCTGTTCCTTTCTTTCATGAGCAGGTTGTAAGGAGGAGGAAGAGGAAGGGGAAGAGAGGTGAACTTCAAGGGGTGAAGGCCTCAGGTAGGCAGCTGGCTCCTGCCAGTAGGAAAGGGACAAAGGAGAAGGCAGTGAGTCTTGCAGGGAGGGTGGGGGGTAAGGGTTACAGCTTATGACGGAATCTGGACAGGAGTAATAGGGATACTAGTCATTTGAGTCCACCATTGGCAAGCTGGGCTGGGTGTCAGGGCAGATAGGCCTCCCTGGGCAACGGCACATGAGAGAAGGTGGAATTCTTCTCTGAGGAGCAGGTGAAGCTTTGGGTGTTGGGAAAGCATAGACAGTATTGTTCCAGGGCCAAGGACAGGTCCGGGTACTCCTGGTTGGAGGTCAAGGCCACAGTATGATCCAGGTCTTCTACCAGCAGCTTGAAGGTACCACATGCCAGCCACCCCTCATTATTGTGTATAACTCTCTGGTGCACTTATTGGCTTATCCATCAAATGACTCCTTCAGCAGCTTGAAAACCACCTCCACAGGCACTCCAGGATATGGGAGGCTTCCAGAGTGAAAATTTTGCACAGGATCACCCCCAAAAGACCAGAAGTCACTCTGGTGGATGTAGATCTGGTCAAACATGGCCTTAGGGACCATCCACTTCACAGGCAGTCCACTGTTGGTTCTCATTTTATAGTAACTGATGTGGTGATATCTCTGGCAAGGCTGAAGTCTGAGATCTTCATCATGTTGTCCTTTGTCACCAGCACTTCCCTGGTGGCCAGGTCTTGGTGTTTGCACTTCTTGGAGGCAAGGTACTCCATGCCTCAGGCTACCTGGTAAGCAAAGTATACCGGGTGCTTGGAGGAGAGTTGCTCTGCTGCATTGTGGCTGATATTGTAACAGTACTCCAGGTCAGGAGGCCTCTGGGCCTGCAGGTACTCCTGTATGTTGTCTTTGGAGGCATATTCCATGATAGTGTACGAAGGACCATCCTGTGTGCAGGACCCAGCAGGTTGATCGTGTCCTTGTGCTGTCCAATCATCTTCATCATCTCCATTTCTGAGATTAGGTTTGACAGGTCTTTCTCTGCTGCATCTGACTTCAACATCTTCACAGACACTTTAGTCAAATGGTTGGATTTGTCTTTGTCCAGCCCAATGGCCTCCTCCAACACCACCTGCCCAAAGTAGGCCTCTCTTAGGGGTCTGCCTAAACTGCCTACAACCAGCCTGCCTCAAGGCAGTTATGAACTCTAGATTATCCTCAAAAACATTAAACCACAAGCTAAAAATTCTCTTCACTAGGTCTCTGTCGCACGTCTAATTTTCTTATCTTTCATCATTTATCTTTTTCCTAATTCTTATTTTCAGTATAGTTTATTTGGCTTCCAGGTGTTTCCCCGGGTTTCTGTATGCTGTTTCATAGGGAAGAATTATCCTGTCATAAAATTATTTCTTGAGCATTCATTACATCTCTCGGTTAAAATGGGTTCTTTTATGGTATTGATTCATTTGAGTTTTCTCAAAATGGGAAGAATTTTCAAAATGGTGTTTTCCTCAAGGTTCAGAGTATGTCTTAGCCTCATCTTTACTCTTTTTGAAATTCACTTTTCAAATTCTTGTCCCTCTTTTTATCTTTTTAAATTAAAATGTTTCCTTTTACTATTTTTTTATTTGAGTGTAGTTGATAGTCAGTGTTACATTGGTTTCAGGTTTTCAAGATCTCCATACATTATTCTATGATCACTACAAATATAGCCACCATCTGTCACCATATAACACTATTATAATATCATTGACTATATTCTCTACACTGTCCCATATCTCTTTTTAAAATCTCTGATTTTTATGTTTTCTGTTATTCCAATTTTCGACCTCATTTTACTTGGTTACTTTAATAAAATATGCCTGATTACACACTCTATGCTGAAAACCATAGCATTTGATTTATAGTAGTCTTCTTCTTCTTCTTCTTCTTCTTCTTCTTCTTCTTTCTTCTTCTTAATTAACATATAATGTATTATTAGCCCCAGGGGTACAAGTCTGTGAATCGCCAGGTTTACACACTTCACAGCACTCACCACAGCACATACCCTCCCCAATGTTCATAACCCCACCACCCTCTCCCTAACCTCCCCACCCCCCCCCCGGCAACTCTCAGTTTGTTTTGTGAGATTAAGAGTCTCTTATGGTTTGTCTCCCTCCCGATCCCATCTTGTTTCATTTACTCTTTTCCTGTTCCCCAAACCCCCCACATTGCACCTCCATTTCCTCATATCAGGGAGATCATATGATAGTGACTTTCTCTGGTTGACTTATTTTGCTAAGCATAATACCCTCCAGTTCCATCCATGTCAACGCAAATGGCAAGATTTCATTTCTTTTGATGGCTGAATAGTATTCCATTGTGTGTGTATATATATATATATATATATATATATATATATATATATATATATATATTTCATTTGTTGATGGACATCTAGGTTCTTTCCATAGTTTGGCTATTGTGGATATTAATGCTATAAACATTTGGTGCACGTGCCCCTTTGGATCATATACAGTCTTCTTTACCTCTATCAGAACCCCAGGAAGCTTTATTTATTTATTTACTCACATAAACAGATGATCCAACACAACGTTTTTTGATGTTCCAATGTATTATAATGTCTTACCGCTTAACACTATGCTTACTGCTCTCTTTCACTGTCTGACTAAATCCTCATCATCACTATGCCATTTAATGAGAAAGAACATTTGAACTCAGAGTTCTCTCCATATCAGGGAATGAAGACTCTACCCTTCTGTTTGTGCAGGTAAAATAAATGTTGATGTCTGTCCTGCACATACCCCATCCTGTTCACCAGAATATTCACCATCAAAATATATACACAATGAAAACCATACCTCACCACTTCTATTACCACCCAGCATGCTAAAAACACCATCATATGTTCCTGAATTATTGACTTGATTGATAACCCCACTTCCACACATACTGCACTCCTTTCTCCATGCAAATTTATTTTGGTACAGAATTTAACCTAAAAATCAAGTCATATGATTTTATTCTGCTGTTGAAAGACTTTTGGTATCTTCCCCTTTCATATTAAATAAAAACTGAAGGCGTTTCAATGTACTAGAAGGTCATACATCAATACGTTCTTCCTCTCTCCACCACTATGAACTCCTCATTGGCCTCCTTGCTTTTCCTCAAAAGTAACAGACAAGCTGTTCACACAAAGTCTATATACTTACTTGCTCTGCCTAGAGCAATCTTTTCCTTTAATATTTGTATAACACTCTCCTTCACTTCCTGGGTCTTTGTGCAAATAACATCTCATAAATGAGATATAACCACCCAAAACAAAATAAAATTAACTTTCATCCCAGCATTCCCCAATGGCTTTTACCTTTCTTGTATTTCTTTGTATCACTTATCACCATCAACCATCAATCATTATTCTATTACTGGTTTATTTTCTTATTTGAGACAGAGAGAGAGAGAATTGGGAGGGTGCGCAGAGGAAGAAGAAAACACCCCACTGCCTAGAAAGCCTGCTGGGGAGTTACATCCCAGGACCCTGAGATCATGACCCAAGCCAAAGGCAGTCACTCAATGGACTGAGCCACCAAGGTGCCCCTCTATTATTGGTTTATTTCACTATTATATTTCAAAAGAATGTAAGCTCTTTGTGGTCAGGTATTTTATATGTTTTATTAATTGAAGTATTCTCAGAAAGGTAGCTGGCAGATTGTAAGGGCTCACTAAACTGTATTTTGTTGTTATTATTGGGCTCCTTTATGGGCTTTACCTCTTACGCTAGAAGTCTATCCTTCAGATGTAAGCGATAAGAATAGAGCCCTGCTGCCTGTTCAAATGTGTAAAAAGCCTGTATTAAGTGGATATTTTAAAAGCTAAATGAATGGCTTAATAGTTGTATATAGGGGAAAAGGGAACATATTTTCCACAGTTTAGAAGTGGAGTTCTTTTATAGAGTTCTTGTACAAGCCTACACTATGGAACGATAATGGGCAGTTGTACATTACAATTATACAAACACTTTGGTAATTTATATCCTTTTTTAGTAATTCTTGACTGGATCATTTAATTCCTTAGGAGCATTATAGCATTTCAACTTTTCATGTTCAATAAACTTATTGGGGTTGCTACCTTTTTTATTCAAATGGAGAAATAGTCATGATTTAATCTAAATAAAGTGTTATTGATTGTGTAGTTTTCTAGGAATGAGTCGCACATGCTAGTTTAAAAGTTTTGTTAAAGTCCCAAGTCTGTCACTGATAAAAGCCTTTTGTAGATTAGTAACTTGATCAAAACGGAAAAGTTATGTAACACCAATTGTTATACTATCTTTGTTTCCATCTTGCATTGTAATAACACCCATCTTAACTCTATTTAAGACAAATCATTGCCAGATGGATTTCTGGCATTGATTGCAGGATATGAAATCTAGTATAACTAAAAGTTTTTGGTTTTAGTAGCATATAAATCAATTTAGAAAAATATATGTATTTGAATATAAGATAAAGTTTTAAATTATTTGGCAATAATAAACTAAACTTTTTTTTTTGTAAATTTTTATTTTCTAAAATTTCATTGAGCTCTCTTGCAATAAGAAACAAGTTACAAAAAATTAAGGTTTATTTACCCCAATTCAAAATTATTAGGAATATAATCATAGAGGTTGAAGTATTTAAAATATTGAACCCAAAATGTTTTATTAGGTAAATTCATGAATGCTGAGCATTCACTGTTAAAATATACTAATAACATTGATAGACTTGTAGAAGCCTAAAATCAAATATTTATTAAATATTTATATCCATATCTTTTCATAGCTTGGTAATTCATTTCTCTAGCATTAAATAATATTCCATTGTTTGCATGTACTACACTTTCTTTGACCTTTCACTTATGGAAGGATATCTTGGTTGCTTCCAAGCTTTTGTCAGTTATGAATAAAACTACTATAGACATCTTTGTGGGTATAGATTTCATCTTCTTTGGATAAATACCAAGAGCTGCTACTGCTGAATCATCTGGCAAGAATATGTTTAGTTATGTAAGAAACTGCCAAGTTGTTTTCCATTCTTTATTCTCAATACACATGGAAGAACATTCCTGTTGCTCCACATCCTCACCAACATTTCATGTTCTGTTGTCAGTGCTCTGGATTCTGGGTATGTACTGGTGTCTCTTTTTTGTTTTAATTTGCATTTTCCTGATGACCTTTGATGTGAAGCATCTTTTTATATGCTTATTTGCCATCTGTAATATTTTCTTTTGTGAGGTATCTGCTAAGGTCTTTGGCTCATTTTTAATCCGGTTTTTCCCCCATTGTTGAGTTTTAAGGGGTCTTTGTGTATTTTTGATTAACAGTCCTTTGCCAGATGTGTATTTTGCAAATTTTTTTTCATAGTCTGTGCTTTGCCTTTTCATTCTCTTGGCATTGTGTTTCACAGAGTAGACATTTTTAAATTCAGTGCTTGTGTTTTTTAGCTAAAGTTATTGTGAAAACCAAGGTCATTTAAATTTTCTTCTATATTACCTTCTACATGTTTCATGTTTAGGTTTATAATCCAATCTGAGTTCATTTTTGTGAAGAGTGTAGGATATCTGCCTGGATTTATTTTATTTTATATTTTTAGATTTAGCTTCACCATTGCTACAGAACCATTTGTTTAAAAGATTGTATTTTGCTCTCTTGTATTGCTTTTGCTTTTCTATTATATATAAAATATAATTGATAATATATATTCTGTTGCTTTAATCTAGTCTTTCTGTGGTATTACAATATCATGCTTACAATTATCGTTATGGTAAACTTTTTTTTAAGATTTTATTTATTTATTTGACAGAGAGAGAGATCACAAATGGGCAGAGAGACAGCCAGAGAGAGAGATGAGGAGAAGCAGGCTCCCTGCTGAGCAGAGAACCCAATGCGGGACTCGATCCCTGGCCCCTGGGATCATGACCTGAGCCGGAAGGCAGAGGCTTAACCCACTGAGCCACCCAGGCGCCCAATCGTTATGGTAAACTTTGAAGTCAGTCCTCAGTCTTTGTTCTCCTTCAACACTATGTTTACTATTGTGAGTCTTTGCCTCTCCATATAAACTTTAAAATAAGTTTGTTAATATTAAAAAAAAAGAACTTGCTGGTATGCATTAATTGTATAGATAAACTTGGAAACCAGTGACCTCTTGAGCTTAGCAGGAGATAGACCATGGACATCAGTTGTCACAGTGGTGCCTCTGGCAGAACCTATTGCAAATCCCTAGGCAAAATGACACCTCAAGGATCTGAGAGAATGTCTAAGAAGTACTTGATACATCCCTTGGGTATGGTTTATTGAAGTGTCCACCTGTCTGAAAGCTGGGGAATCTAGATAAGGGAAGGAAAATTAGTTATGATAAAACATATCAACAAACATCAATAAATTTTGTAAAACTAATTGTCATGGCTCATATACAATATGACCAACAGAGGGACCATCAGAAGGAAAGCATCAGTTATGTTTATTGTGAAATTTTTTATTCAAAATAAAGCAATGTGAGGGGAAGACACAATGAGAAAATTACCATTTTTTAAATGGTAAACATCTTACAAAATGGAATAGGTTTTATATTCTAAGTAGTATATTGAAAAGTAAAACATTGGGGCGCCTGGGTGGCGCAGTGGGTTGGGCTGCTGCCTTCAGCTCGGGTCATGATCTCAGGGTCCTTGGATTGAGCCCCGCATCGGGCTCTCTGCTCCGCAGGGAGCCTGCTTCCCCCTCTCTCTCTCTCTCACTGCCTGCCTCTCTGCCTACTTGTGATCTCTGTCTCTCAAATAAATAAATAAAATCTTTAAAAAAAAAGAAAAGAAAAGTAAAACATTAAAAAATAAAATTTCAATGAAAAAAATTATTTAATTTTTAAAAAGGTTAAAAATAGCAGAACCATTTTTCTTATAACTGGAAAATACACTGTATATACATCTATCAAAATAACTTGTCATGGGGGAGCCTGGGTGGCTCAGTAGGTTAAAGCATCTGCCTTCGGCTCAGGTCATGATTCCAGGATCCTTGGATCGAGGCCCACATCGGGCTCTCAGCTCAGCAGGGAGCCTGCTTCCTCCTCTCTCTCTCTGCCTGACTCTGCCTTATTGTGATCTCTGTCAAATAAATAAATAAAAACTTTTATAATAAATATTTGAAAAATAACTTGTCATGTCTGGAATCAGGAGCATATGGAAAAAAATAATATCTGAGGACAATACTTCTGCCATGTTTTGTGCCTTGCTAATATTTTTAAACAGTCAGTCAAATTTTAGCCTTATTGAAATACCTGCTAAGATACCTGCAGTGCCTTTTGGAGCCCTATGACTATAAAAATTAATTGCAAATATTCAAAATGTTTACTATGGTGTCACTATTTAGGGCCACCACCAAGTATGTTTCAGAAGTAAGCATAACTGTTACTCTTCCATAAGGCAAAAGGGCATATTTTCAGGAGTTCCATCTGCTGTACCAGGAGGTGAATCAAGTAATGATTTTTGTCTATAAAATAATTCACTTTTCAATCTAACATTCCTCATTCCACATTATAATAATAAAAACTAGGAGGAGACTAAAACAAACAAACAACTACAACTACAACAACCAGCTTTTCCTACAGTGGAAAAGTAAATATAACCTTAGGAGTAGCCTAAAATTTATTTTTAAATATTTTAAGATAAACGTTTTTGTTAGAAAACCATATATTTTATATTACTAAGAAATAACAGGCAACGTTTTATTAACTTCTAAAAAGTCTAGTTACTTGTATTTATCTATTAACTCATCTCTTTATGAAGTAGAACATGATCACACCTCTTGTATCTACCCAAGTTTGTATGCTTTGGTTGTTTTATGTTTGCTATTTCCTTGCTTAATTTTTACAATATTTGATACATAATAGTATCTTTAAGTCCATCTATGATTTCACAGAATTTGTTTGAACTTCATAAAAATGTACCATACTTTTTGCACTGTCCTTGTTTTACTTCTCTATTAGCTTTCCAAGTTTTATTCACTTTAGAGTGTGTAGCTATCATTTATTTTTACTCCTCCATAATGCTATGTTTACAAATTTGTATTTATCTGTACTTTTAAAAATATCTTAATTATATACCATTTCTCATCTCACGTAACACTCATGTTACTTCTACACTTATCAGATATTATGTAACGGAAAACCACAACTCAGCAACAATAGAACACCATTTTTCAAAATTAAATGGCTTACCAGAATTCTTTAATTCTATCCTTTATTTGTATTAGATGACCCTTTATTCTGGTATTTGGCATTGTTCATATGGAGGAAAGCTTATAAGTTGATATTCCATAAATAGAAGGATTTTTATGATCGATTAATTATTTTCATTTAGAATGCATAGAATATGGTTGATTTAATATTTCTTTCTTACTCTCTGCCTGGAACATAGTGCTATCTATGCAATAGCCACTAAAATATTAAGTTAATTACCTAGACTTTAAACTGCATATTAATAGGAATAGCATACAGAACTCTTCTCAGATTGGGACACCTGGGTGGCTCAGTCAGTTAAACGCCTGAGCCTTTAGCTCGGGTCATGATCTTAGGGTCCTGGGACTCAGTTCTGCAACAGATTCCCTGCTTAGCCGGGAGTTTGCTTCTCCCTCATCCTGCTGCTCCCCCTGCTTGTGCTCTCTCTCACTCTCTCTCTTACAAATAAATAAAATTAAAAAAATAAATTCTTCTCAGATAGCTAATATAGAATATCGTCTTTGTATTCATCAAAGGGAAAGTGCCATATAATAATGAAATCCAGACTACTTCAAATTCATTTTTTAACCAGTAAGAAAGTACTGGAAACAAGCCAAAAATGTCTTCAATGAATTAAAGAAATAGATTGATTTTCAATATCTTAATGTTTCTAATGTTAAATTGCAAGATTTTTATACTAGATATCAGTGTAAATATTCATTATACAAGGATATTCTAAAAATAAACCTGAGAAAACTACTTGACATATATGATGACAAAAACCAATGTCAGTTTGGGTAAAACTTACAACACCTACCACCTGAAACTCTTGTTCTATATGGTGCCATCTTGTGATGCTGGGCAGCGGCAGTGAGCCACAGCTTCCAGTCAGCTAGAAGATTACAGGGGTGAACACCTGATATTCTTACAAGCATTCTATATATAGAATATATATATAGAATATATATATTCTTCTTTTTTTAGTGTAATATTTAATAAATTGCATGTGATATTTGATACTTTGTTATAAAATAGGCTTTGCTTAAGATGATTTTGCCCAAATGCAGGCAAATGTAAGTGTTCTGAGTATGTTTAAATAAGCTTAAGGTAAGCTATGATATTTGATAGTTTTGGGGTATTAAATGCATTTTCAATTTTTTATGTGTTTCTCTGTACATAGCCCCCTTGTAAGCTGAGGAACATCTCTATATGTATATGTAGCCTTGGTATGGCTTACATATTATTGGCATGAAACATCTAGAACAGTACGTGTGCCATAGAATTGTCTACAACATCAAACAAGTTTCTTGAAAACTTGTGCCAAAGGGGTTATGTCTTTAAGGATTCTTATTTCAGAAGGGTTCTCTCAAACGTAAGATTTTTCAGAAGTTAAGTGAAAATCTGACCAAACTAAACATTTTTCCATTTTCCCTAGTGAGCAAAGATAGCTAAAATCTATCTGCCATTTTCAACACTGTACTCAACGATTGTAATTCTAATTTAAGAACAGATTATTTATATCAAAACCACATGTTGGCCTAATCTTATACAATATTCATAAGTCACACTCAGACCCTTGGACACTTTTATTTGTTGAGTCTATATGGTACTACGGACATTCATCTTTTTTGACCTCATAGCTTCATGTATGTCTATACTTTTGAAAATACATGCATCATAGTTCCATTGTAAAATGTCTGGGTTATAAAATGTGCTATGCTATCAAAATGGTAATAAGAACATACAAATGACCTGATGTAATGAACTGGACCAGATTGCCAGATATCACATTGCATACCAGAAAGATTCAGTGGTAAGTTTTAAAATGGCCAGCTATACACTGACTGAATTATAACTCATTTAGCTTCTTTCTTTGTGTACAGTATTATACATTAGTCAGTATTATAGTAGATAAGTACTTTGGACAGATGTAAATATGCTGTAATAAAAAATGTTTTTCTTCTTTCTTTTAGTCCTTTTTACTTGTAAGACTAGCCACAAATACCACGCCTCCCCCAAAATAATTTGCAATCCAAATTTATCTCTAAATGAATTTATTGCACAGAAAAATATGTATATATATATATATATACACTTACAGAAGACATGTTCAAAAATAGTTACACAACAGCAGGGCCCTAAATGTAAGCAGTATAGTTGTTTTGTTTTGTTTCTTTTAAAAAAAGAGGTTATGTGAAATATTAGGATTTTATTTCCAGGCGTAGTATTTCAAGACAGTTAACTACACCTATGGTGTCAACAGCCTCTTGTTGGCAGTATGATTTTATTGGCTCCATGGAATAACAGCAAGAATTTACTATTGCTTCTTTCTTTTATGACACACACAGAAAAAAAAAAATTGACACATTTGCTCAAGACCAACCAGAATCATTTTAACCTATCAAAATTGATGGGAGGCCTTCACTGCCAAAGTCACTGCTGCGTTTTCACAATTCACTGCAGACAATCTGCTACTCCCATTATGATAAAGGAGAGCAGAGTCATAATCAGGGAAGAAAGCTAGATTAATACTTGTAATTATCATTGAATATTTAGCCTGCTATAGGATTATTATTATTAGTGTCATTTGATAATTTTCTCTCATTTTATTAAACACAACTGTGAGTAATTACGCTACCTAATATTTCTCTGTATTGGCTGACTAGCTAGCAAACATTCATGAAAATATCCATTAGCCACACATATAAAATGCTGCATTATGATGCTGTTGAATCAGAACATACCACTACCTGATCCTGTAGCTCTTTGAGGATTTGCAAATCAATTAATTCTATGTTTATTGGATTCTTCCCATACAATTAGAAAATTTATAATCGAGTCCATGAACATTATTAGTTTTACCATTTTAAACCAGCAATCACACTTTGATTTTTACAACAAAAGCAGAAATATAAACACACACATTTGGATCAGTTTTCTCTTAGTCTGTCTGGACTTCAAAATCCTATTCCTCAAGATGATGCACACCAAAGTTCTGGATTAAACAAGAAATTAGATGGCACCTGAACACTTGGTTTAATATTCTCAAAAGGATTATGCAACTTCTTTCTTACAATATGACATTGTTTTACAAAGATCCACACTTTTATAATGTTAGTATTTATAATAATCAATAGTCAATTAATCATGATTAAAAATCAAACATAAAAATTTCTACTTTTTGCTTTTGCCCCCTCCATTTAGAACTTATTTATAGCCTGATAATTCAAAGGTCCCTATGTTTATGAAAATCTGGACAGAAATAGCTCTAAGATCCCATTCAGAACTTGATATTAATCTAAGTCTTTTGGCTCCATTTATCCTGAGAGCAAAGAGTAGGACAAAGGATTTGAGTACTGTTAGTTTATCTGGGAGATTATCCAAGGTAGAAAAGAATGGGAAAGTGATACAGTGAAGAAGCAACTTTGTCAAAGAGGTACATTGTTGATATAATTGTTGTGGATAGAAAATGAAGGCTTGCTTTTACTGAAAGGTCCTGAGAAACTTCTTTAAGTTGTCCTCATGAAGACCTGAAAACTGACAATTTTACCTATGGTTCTTATTTCCACTTCACTGAGAGCTGTCCTCAGAGGACATTAACTCTCCTACACTTTCAGGTTGTGTTGGAGACATTCTAAAATGAGAGAGAGAACATGAGATGCTATCAGTGTTAAGTAACTGCAATTTCCCATGGAACTATCCACCACAGGTTTGGCTATAATCAGGTGTTGGGCCTTGATATCAGAGGGATTTGAGGCAGTATCATTTTAGGTTAATCATTATATCTGAAATTTCCAAAAACTTCAACTGATGAAACTTTGATTATAAACCTATAAATATAACAATAAATCTACAGTATTCAAATTATTTTCATAGAAATACACAAACAAAGCATCAACTGATTAATATTTAAATGTTACAAAATACTGAACTGAAAGAATTTGGTCATATAACAACGTGTAAGAAGTAGAGCTTAGGTTTAGGTTAGAAGTCAGGATGCATTTGGGACTCAGTTAAGAAATTGAATGGAGGGACGCCTGGGTGGCTCAGTGGGTTAAGCCACTGCCTTCGGCTCAGGTCATGATCCCAGGGTCCTGGGACCGAGCCCCAAATCAGGCTCTCTGCTCAGCAGGGAGACTGCTTCCTCCTCTCTCTCTGCCTGCCTCTCTGCCTGCTTGTCATCTCTCTCTGTCAAATAAATAAATAAAATCTTAAAAAAAAAGAAATTGAATGGATGTCTGACTATCTTATAGGTTTGCTAAAAATCAGTGACTTTGTGTTCACGTGTGGCTATGCGGGAATTTTTAACTTTCTCTAAGAAGTTATTAGATTGATTATATAATGGCAGTAAAGGATGGGGAAAAGCAAAGTACAAACCCCATAAAGACAAAGACACTGAGTATGAGAAAAGAGTAATAGATAAGAAGAATCAATGCATTTGAGTAAAATGGGAATTGAAATACACAATGATTGTTGATTTTTTTAGATGCAGAAATCAAAACTAGCTTGCAAGAAGGAAATAACAGAAGACATGTTGTGAAAAGGCAGTAACGTGGAATAAAGGAGTAGGGAGAGCATATCAGGTAATTTGGATAGGAAGGAGTTAGGAGATAACTGCTTGATAAATTTTATATGGCCCACTTAAATGCACAGATTTCTCTTCTTTAATTTATATGGAGAACAGGGTGTCGTTTCTCTTCCCTTTCAGAGCACCCGAGGTGTACTCTTTCAGACTGAAAACCTGAAAAGCTCAGGACTCAGTTGCTTAAGCACAGCTGAGAGGACATATTTCAATTAAGATTTACAGTTTGCTGTAGGTAGTAGACTGTCAAAAGTGGTTTAACCATATTTTTCATTTAACAAGAAGACTACAGAGAGTGTTTTCTGGTGTTGGTTCAGAGTCTTAAGAAAGTCAAGTGAACTATCTTAGAGGTTTTCATGGCTTTTTATTCACAGTTGCAAAAATTGCTGTTGGAGTTCTCACTATTAAGCCCACATTTCTGGCAGAAAGATAGAGGTAAAAGAGAATGATATCTTGTACGACTGATACTTTGTCATATGGTTACAATGTAACTAGAAAAGAGACAATAAAATATTTGATGTTGTTTTAAGTTTCCTTGTTGTCAATCCCTCAGTGCTTTCTGATACTAAAGGAAAAAGTAGATGGATATTGACCTGGCAACTATCAACACCTGTCAGTCTCTCTTGGATAACCAATATCTCTATAATCTCTTCTTCCCAGTAAAAAAAAAATAAAATATATTCATAAACCACACTTTGCCATCTCAAGTTACTGCACCAAGATAAAATTACAATGATTTTCAGTTGTTCCAAATGGACAGAATACCCTTCCTTATGATATCATGTCTTATAAGATAGATAATTGGCTTGCTACCAATATACCCAGATGAGACTGTGGAAGAGACAGGAAAAAAATAATAATATTTATTTATTCCTTGGGTTGACCCTGTTTACACAGATGCATTACTATTAGAAAAGGTTGGTTTGGGACATTGGAATGAATTTACTTAATGGGTCTGTATGTAATTGGGTTGGAGAAAATTTTTAATTTCTACAAAAATTATTAGAATTCTATCTTATTCCCTTTTGATAATTTTCACATGTTAACAAAGCCAACGTTTTTGTCTAGCAGACAAGATCTTAAATCCTAACAAAACTCAATTTTTTCCTTTTTTTTTTAAGTTTGAGAGCCTCATGTTCTCTCATGCTGCTTTAAATACAACTCAAAAAAACAAAAGGAGCTAAATGGGGCAGTAAGCCCAGACTTTTTATTTTAATTTATTTATCTTATTTTTAATTAAAAAATTAAAGATTGTATTTATTTATTTGAGAGAGAGAGAGCATGAGTGGGGCAGGGGGATGTAGCTGCAGAGAGAGACTGAGAAGTATACTCCCTAATGAGCAGGAAGCCCGATATGGGGCTCGATCCCAGGATACTGACTGAGATCATGACCAGAGACAAAGGCAGATACATGTGCAAAATCCCTTTTTTTCTGGGAAACAATACTTTACAAGAGATGTTTGAAAAAGTACTGGGGAAACAACTTTAATCAGAGATACACAAATTTAATTGACTTCTGTAAAGCTACAGGGATCCAAATGATGGGAATCCCAGCCCGTTTAGGTTGTGGACCACAGAGTATTCTTCTCTGTAATATTTTATTTTCTTCCATGTCTACTAACTCCAGTCCAAGTTCACTGATCTCTTTTTAGATAGTGCAAAACATGGCAAAGAATACCAAACAAGTGCCCAATATTCTACATTTATTACATCATTTCTAACATATAGAAGTGTGTTACCAAGGCTGGTTCTGTGAACAAACCTAGTTATGCTAAAGTGTGTTTTGTTCTCCAAAAATTAAATTCATGATTATCACACAATTATAAAATACTTGTGTCAAGAATTTTTATTCAAAAATTAATAAGAGAAGCAGATATTAAAACTAGTTCACATGGTTATTTGGGATATAAGCAGAGTTGTGCAGCAGAAGTGCTCTGGGCCCATAATTTGGGTTATAGAATTTATGTTTTCTAATGAAAAATCACTAACTTGCATTATTGTTAACAAGAATCCTGTGCATTACCATCAGTTTTCTCCATTATAACCTCTTGCTCTACAGTTTGTAAATAACTTTGTCAATAGCAAGCTAATAAACGGGGTGACTCCAATGGATTGAGATAATCTCCAGAGTTTCTGCTACATAATGAACAGGACTCCATTGAAAGGACACCTAAGAGTTTATTTTGCCCAAAAATTTGATCACTTTTTTCACTGTCCTTACCTATTTTCCAAACCTAGTTCTTTTCAGTCTACAGACAACCCTGTATCTGACTGACTTGTTAATTCTGGGAATGTCTTGCAGATTAATTTGCTTGCCCGAGGTGGTTCCTCTAATTGATGTCTAAGAACCCTAATTAGTTAAGAAAACTTTTTTTTTAACATTTTCATGGCTATTTATTATTATTATTATTATTATTATTATTGCTAATATCTCTATTATAAATAATTCACAAGGGCATCTTTCTGACAAAAGACAAAGAGCTGGCTACTAGTAGAAAAAGTACATTTGACTCTGTCAGTGAAAGTGGTAAAGGGATTTGAGAAAATAAGGCAAAGCAGTGGAATTATGTGTTAAAACTTTAAATATTATAGACACATTTACTTAATTTCTAATACTGCTTATAATTAAAAAAGATGTTTTCCATGAACCACGCATTACAGCAAATATATTGTTTATACAGATTAAATTTTCATCAAAAGGGACGCCTGGGTGGCTCAGTTGGTTAAGCAGCTGCCTTTGGCTCAGGTCATGATCCCAGCATCCTGGGATCGAGTCCCGCATCTGGCTCCTTGCTCGGCCGGAGCCTGCTTCTCCCTCTACCTCTGCCTGCCATTCTGTCTGCCTGTGCTTGCTCTCTCGCCCACTCTCTCTGATAAAGAAATAAAATCTTAAAATAAATAAATAAATTTTCATCAAAAAATTATAAGTGTATTTTTTTGTAGGATCATGATAAGCATTTTGCAGATGAGAAAAGTGAAATTTAGAAAAGTATGTCTCTTCAAATCCCTCATACAATATCTGGCCTAGATAGAAGGATATACTATCACAATTGAGGAAGATAATTGAGATTACTTAAAATGATAAACTTTACTGTATAGGGTTTTTTACAAGTTTGCCACAGATTCACATTTTTTAAAATATATATCTATTTGTGTAAAGAGAATGCACTGAGAAGTAAAAAGATAGTGATATATCAGTGCTACCAACTAATGGCTATAATATCATCACCTTATTTATGAACAATGAAACAGTGTGTAATATTTAAATAAATTTAAATAAATTCCTATTTATTTTATATATTTATAAATTTAAATGAATTCCTATTTATTTATTATTAAAGAAATTCCTCTAACAAACAGTATGTTTTGAAGGTTGCTAGCAGGAAAGTGTTGTACGACATGGAAGTAATCAGAAAATGTGATCTAAAATTCTGCTTTCAAGGGCGCCTGGGTGGCTCAGTGGGTTAAAATTCTGCTTTCAAGAAGCTATAACAGTAAGTACTGAGCATTAGCTATTATATGCTATGGATGAATAACTGAAATCTACATTTGAAACTATTGGTACACTATATGTTACCTAATTGAATTTTAAAAAGTTAATAAAAAAAACCACTATTTTATAAAACAATATTCCCAACAGGCTCTTTTGCTTTAAAATACTCACTTTGTTTCCTCTCCGAGAGAACACCAAATGGCGGATGACGCCGGTGCTGCGAGAGGGCCCGGAGGGCCCGGGGGCCCTGGAATGGGAGGCCGTGGCGGTTTCCGCGGTGGCTTCGGCAGCGGCATCCGGGGCCGGGGCGGGCCGGGGCCGTGGTCGGGGCCGGGGCTGAGGCCGCGGAGCTCGCGGGGGCAAGGCCGCGGACAAGGAGTGGATCCCCGTCACCAAGCTGGGCCGCCTGGTCAAAGACATGAAGATCAAGTCCCTGGAGGAGATCTATCTCTTCTCCCTGCCCATCAAGGAGTCTGAGATCATCGACTTCTTCCTGGGAGCCTCCCTCAAGGACGAGGTTTTGAAGATCATGCCTGTGCAGAAGCAGACGCGCGCGGGCCAGCGGACCAGGTTCAAGGCATTTGTCGCCATCGGAGATTACAATGGACACGTCGGTTTGGATGTCAAGTGTTCCAAGGAGGTAGCCACTGCCATCCGCGGAGCCATCATTCTGGCGAAGCTTTCCATTGTCCCTGTGCGGCGAGGCTACTGGGGGAACAAGATCGGCAAGCCCCACACTGTCCCGTGCAAGGTGACTGGCCGCTGTGGCTCTGTGCTGGTGCGTCTCATCCCCGCCCCCAGAGGCACTGGCATTGTCTCGGCCCCTGTGCCCAAGAAACTGCTGATGATGGCTGGTATTGACGACTGCTACACCTCGGCCAGGGGCTGCACTGCCACCCTAGGGAACTTTGCCAAGGCTACTTTCGATGCCATCTCCAAGACCTACAGCTATCTCACCCCTGATCTCTGGAAGGAGACTGTGTTCACCAAGTCTCCCTATCAGGAGTTCACGGACCATCTTGTGAAGACCCACACCAGAGTCTCTGTTCAGAGGACCCAGGCTCCAGCTGTGGCTACTACATAGTTTTATACAAGAAAAATAAACTGAACTAAAGCTTGAAAAAAAAATACTCACTTTGTAATGAGAGTCATTACTTTTGTCTAGCCAAATCTTATAGCACTGTTTATCCCTTCCCTGCTTTATCCCTTCCCAGTATCAATAAAGGCTCACTTGGGTTACCTAGAAGCCATGAGAAAGCTTGTAATAGATCTGGCTGGTTTTCACCAGCAATTTGACCACCATGTGCACAGGGAAGTCTATTGATAAAGGCTTTATTGCAATAAGTTGCAAATACATGGATGATTTTGAATTCTCTTTCTTGAGGTCTTGTTTCATGATAATAAATTTAGGGTGGCTTATTGGAATGGATGTTATTAACATATCTTCATAGTTATAAGCACATGGAATTGTAAAATAGATGAATGAATGTGGCATTACTGACAACTGTCCTCATTTTGAAATCAAATTACAGTGTACTAAGATGAGGAAGCAAAGCAGATTTGGGATTATGAGTGAAATAATTTTAAAAAGTATTAGGGGTATGATCGGACTATTGGGTAATTCAGTAGAAAAATGTCTACTGATTGAGATTCTGTGTTCCCTGATTTCAGAGAGAAGTTAAGATAAATAAGTAACACGAGGAGACTAGGAAGCCAAACATAAGTGATAATTTTGTGCCAGGGTGTGTATACATCTGTTTATCTTCTTGCTTTACCACTAAGGTTGCTCCTAGAGCAGAGTTTAAATATGTGTTGGAGCTAATCTCTGTGGATTACACAAGAAACCACATCCTACAGCTCTCCCTGAAACACCCCTTATGATTTCAATGTAATTTGGTTTTTGCATTTTTAGAAATAACAAAATACTTTGCAAACTCATCTACTTTATTACCATCACAAGTGAGTCAGCTGACTCCACATTTTAACACAGTGACAGTCACAGAGGAATGGAGGAATGAGTAGAGTTATCAATATATGTGCTTTTAAGAAGTATGACAGGGTAGCAGCTATTTCCAGGAACCAAAACATGGGTCAGCAGCTGTGCAGGAAAAGTGATGGAATAAATGACTCATTTCAGAGGAGTTCTATAACATATTAGTTCTATAATGTATCTTCAGCCCCCAATTACCCGCTTTGATCTAAAGATAAGGATTTACAGTTAAGGTCCCATTTATGATTTGACTGGTAGGGTCTGAATCATGTTTACTATTGTTTTGACTATTACTTGAAACCTATAGTAGTACTTGGGATATGTGTTGTGTATTCTGTGAACATGTGCTATTTTTAGATTAGATAATTTCTGTCTCGAACCCCTGTTCATTTGTTTGTTTTTGTTTATTTGATAGTGGTTTCAGTAAATGGATATATCTGAAAAATTGCAAAGCCACTATTAAAACAAGTTATTATTATATATAGCATGGAATTGCACATTCCTCCTTTGAATCCGACAGAGCTTCACCATATCCTTAACAATTTGGGAAAAACATGCTATTATTTTTCTTTATAAAATTTCTCCTGTTAGGCTGTGATGGTTGTCATCAGCAGTAACTCCTCTGAAGGCTTTGTCAAAAGAGTTGAAAAAATTGGAAAGGTGTGTGAATGAAGCTGTTTGTTGAATATAAAGAAAAGAGCATTGAAGTACAATTCACACTCTTACTTCTCCTTCTATGCTTTCAGATGTTTGTCATTTGAAAATTTTGCTTCTAGAAGAGATGCCCTATATAATTCTTACTTTAAGGAGCAAGTTGCTTTTATAATTTTTTTATTATTCTACCATTCCAGTATTTCCATTTAAATTAAATTCAATACCATTTAAAAAAAATCAAAAGTGCAGCCAGTATTCAATTCCTGGGCTAAATAATTTTAGAAAGCTTTGTGTTATTGAACCTACGGGGTTTTTATGTAGTTTTAACTCTTTCTTTCTGTGATTTTTCCCATTAGTCATGTAAGTGACTGCAATATAACAGACATTGAGGATAAAGAAGGACTGAATAGAACAATCCTTGGCCTCATGAAGTTGAGAATCTAGCAAGGGAGTCAAACAATTCAATCATTCAGAGACAATTTATTGAGTGCCTGGCCTAAGATGAGCACAACAAAACCCCAGCCCAGAGGAATCATTTTAATGGGAGAGATAGATAATAGGTAAGCCAACTTTAAAAAAAAAAACGTACTGATTTTTCTTTAATAGAGATGCATATTTGAACTAAATAAGCACATTTTTAAAAGAGCAGTGATTGAGAAGAGGTTTTTTAACTGAGTGGTCCGAAAGGGCCTCCCTGAAAAAGTCTGTTTTGAACAGATTTCTGAATAATATCAGCTAGGAAGCTGCGTAAAAATCTCAGGGATGGGTGATTTTTCCAGTCGAAAAACTGTAAAGGCTCCAAAGTCACAATAGAGCTATAAGTTTCTCTAATAAAGTAACTTCTGACAAAGAATGAGAAGAAATAACTAACCCAGGTTTGAAAGAAAAGGGACAGACTTTCTATGGAATTCATATTTAATTAAAGCTCTAAAGGACAAAAATACAATAGAGCAAAATTCTGGTCACGCTGATATACCTAACGAAAGTTCATAAACAAGCTTTGGGTAGCAAAGAGTGTGTGGGAATGTTGGTAAGAACAGTGGGGAAGAGTCATCCCTGAACATGTTCTTAAATGAAGCAATTCTTGGGTTGTTTTAAAGGGTGAATTGGAGTTTGCCTAAGTGATTAGAGAAGGATGCCTCAGCTTATGGAAGTTCAAAGCCATAAAGATGTGATAAACTACTGCAGATATTTTCATGTATATTTGTTGTTGCTTCTAGTAATGGTGATCTAAAAACTCCTACTTAAGACAACTAAAAATCCAGACAAAATAGCTTTTAAAGTTAAAAATATCAGAATGATTATAAAAATAAGTGAGGGATTACTGGGCCAAAATACAAAATACAATGAGAGCCTAGAGATATATGCCCTGAAGCCATTTTAGCTATGAGAGCATTTGAAACTGCTAAAACACACTGAGCTGTGTTGTTCATAGACTCTTGATACTAGAGAAACAAAATTCAAAATCCAGCAGCAATCAAATTTGAGGACTTTGGTACAACCCAAATTTAACTTGAGATCCACAAAGCACAAGGAGAAGCAGAAATAAGACTATAGCCTACCTTGCCTTCTGTGTAAACTGAGAAAGTCAATCACTGAATTTGGAGTATGATTGTCTTGTAGCGTCTCAGATATAAGAGAAAATCCTACCAAGGAGGACCATACCATTATTATAGCTCTTAATTATCCCTACTCAATAAGAGTTTCAAATATAATGTCTTGAACATAGCAAAATGTAACAAAGCACACAAAGAAAAACCATTAACAAGATTTGATAGACAAAATGGGATTAAGTATGATGTTAAAATGATCAATAAAGATTGTAAAATGGCTTGATTACTCTGCTCAAAGAAATGAGAGGGGAAGCAAATTGAACCAAAAACTGACACTAAAAATGATATTGAGAAAGGTTTTATAAATGAACAAATGGATACTCTAGAACTTTAAAGATATGACATCTAATTTAAGGTACCACAGGGGTGCCTGGGTGGCTCACTTAATTAAACCTCCAATTCTTTTTCCTTTTTTTTTTTAACACCTTAATTTTATTTTATCTCTTTCATTTGGCTCAGGTCATGATGTCAGGGTTGTGAAATAGAGCCCAGAGTTGGGCTCTGTGCTGAGCCTGGAGTCTGCTTAAGATTCTTTTCCCTTCTTTTTCTATCCCTCCCTGCACTCTCACTTGCTCGCTCTCTCTTGCTTGCAAATAAATAGAAAGATAGATAGATAGATAATAGACAAAGAAAAATAAAAGCAGATTATGAAAATAAATATAAAGATTTTGAAATGAAAACAAGTTCAAAATAAAATAGAGAAGACCTACACAGCTTAAAGTTCATTCAGAAAATCTACTATTAAAGAAGTCAGTATGACACAATGTTAAGATATCAAAAGATTTGAGCATGCACTTTTCAGAAAGGGTAATCCAAATGGCCACTCATATATAAAAACTGTTTATCTTTATTATGAATCTGGAATTAAATTAAATTAAATTAATAATAAATTAAAACCTAAAATGACATACTATTACACACTTACCATATTGGGCAACAGTAAAATTGCCTTGCAAGAATGTGAAAGAATGAAAGTGCCCATAATAAAAACATTTGAGGTAAGTTGGACAATATTTAGAAAACTTAAAAATAAAAATAAAAATTTGGTCCATTCCTAGAAATACAACATGGAACTAAATGAATATTTTCACCAGGATATGCAAACAGATGATTATAGCTATTTCATTCATAACAGCAGATCAGTAGTGGTCTATTTGCACAATGTTACATTAAATAAGAGAGAATATTAACAAACTGGGAGGAGGGGCTAGGTTGTTATCATAAACAGATCTTCTATGGTGCTGATTATGTTCTATTTCTCAAAATCTTTAAGTTAAAAAAGTTTTCACATTATATCTAGATAGATAGATGATAGATAGATATCCCAGAAGCTGCAATGCTAGGCTAAGACCAGGCTTTAAAGGGCTTTTCTATACTCTACTAAATACTTGAAACCATTCATTATATCATAGCTCAGTGTTCAAATCTCCATTTGTTTCCTCAGTTTCCTAATATTTACCTTAAGGTGACCTGATCCAGACTTTTGATCACCTTTGTCTAAATATTTCTATTTTAACAAAGTCCTTTTTAACACTGAGAGACTAAAACTTAGAAAAATACTCTTTTATCTCACTAGAGTGGAAAATATATAGTTACCCATTAACTAATGATATCCATGTCTACATTAGATCAATGACATTTTTAATTCTTGGGAGCTTTTGGTTAAATGAAATTTTTAAGCTTCCTTTAAAGGAAGCTTTAAGCCATCACCACATGAATAAAATTAAAGAACCAAATGAAAACAGGCCAAGTATTTACAGAGTAATAGAATGTGCAATGGTAAGAGTACAATTCTGAAATCATAAAGCCTAAATTAGTGTGATGCATTTTTGCTACCCATGTAATCATAAACCAGTTATCCAAATGTGTTAGCCTCAGTTTTTTCACCCATGAAATGGTGATGATAATACTTATTATGCTGCGTTGTTGTGTGTATGTGATGAAGCATGGAGCATGAGAATCTCATATTCCATGCTAAAATGATAGCTATTTTTATACTTATAATAATTCTAGTAATAGTAATTAAATTGTTCAAAATGGTAATATTCATTTATATTGAGGCATTGTATTGACTATTCATAGACACATTTACCAAAATAAATTTCATTTTACTTTACCCCCTCTGAGGATATATATTCCCTAATTCAATATGAATCTCTTTATGAATAATAATTATCATAATAAATATGCTGATTTGTCTTCTATTTGTTTTTAGGGAGGTATCCTTTACTGTTGAACATGAAACTTAAGCAAGTCTGTCTTATTCAAAATTTGCATGCTGTTTTCTTATGAAACTAGATTATAGAGTTGTATGAAATAAATTCATGCAGTTAAGACATTGATGTTTGGAACACTGGGTGGTCAGTTTAGTATTTCAAAAGAAGATTTTAAATTTAAACCTTAAAACTGAGCTCTTTCAGCCTTATTTATAGACCATCCTTCATGTTTCATAAGTACTCCTCCATTGTAAACTAAGTAATACTTTTTGTCACAGTGTATATAATGAAAATGGATTTTATATTCTATTATTTCAGAGTTAGTTGCAGTTTCTACTGCCTTACTTCATTTTTTGAAAAATAGATTAATTCTACAAAAAGTTTTTTCCAGGTTTATTGAAAAAAATCGACATATTTGTAAATTTAAGAAATGATTTCTTATAACATTGCAAACCTTTAACATTGTGTAAATTTTGTACAATTTGATAAATTGGTATACATCTTTATTGCAATATAATCTACATAAAAATGTTAATACATCTACTATCTCGTATAGTTGCCACTGTTTTTTATGCATTTATCATAAGGAATTTTAAGATCTACTCTCTTAGCAACTTTTATGTATATAGTATAGTAGAGATAAACTTCAGAGGTCTTGTGGGTTTTGTTCCAGACTGCCTCAATAAAGTGATTATCTCAATAAACTAAGTCAAATTATTATATTTTTTGGTTTCCCAGTGCATATAAAAAATTATGTTTCCCAGTGCATATAAAAAATAAAAACTATACTGCACTGTTCAAAAGCATTATGTTTTTAAAGAAAAACAATGTATATACCTTAAGTACACTAGTTCTGAGTTTTCAGTGGGTCATAATTACTGATCACAGATCACCATAACAAATACAATAATAATGAAAAAACTTGATATATTGCAAGAATTACCAACATGTGACAAAGAGACACAAAATGAACAAATGTTGTTAGAAAAATGGTGGCAGCAGACCTCTTTTATACAAGATTGCTATAAACTTTCAACTTGTAAGAATGTGATATATGCAAAGTTTAATAAAGGGAAGCACAATAAAAAAAAGTATGTATATCTTATTAACTATGATCATCATGCTGTACATTAGATCCCCAGAACTTTTTCATATTATAGTTGCAAGTTTGCACCCTTGGACCACCTTACTCCACCCCAGGTTCACCCCTTGTCAACTCAACTCTAAGTTTCCATTAGTTTTCCTTTTCCTCAGATTCTGTATGTAAGGGATATCATAATACATAAATTAAAAAAATATACAAAATCTTTGAAATATTTCACTTAGAATAATACCTTCAAGATCCATCCATGCTGTTGTAAATGGCAGTATTTCTTAATTTTTCATGGTTAAGTAGTATTCCGTAGTATATATTTACCATACTTATTTTACTCATTCATCCATTAATGGATACTGAAGTTATTTCCATCTCTTGCTTAGAGTTAATAATTTTATAATAAACATAAGAGTGCAGATATGTCTTTGAACAGTGAACTTCGTTTTCTTTAGATAGATACCTAGAAGTGGGATTACTGAATCATATGGTAATTTTACTGTTTTCCATACAAATTTATATCTCTATTACAGTGCATAAGTTCCCCGTTTTCTCCAATATTTACCAAAATTGGTTAGTTTCAATTTTTTGGTAGTATATATTCTAATATCTTGCTGCGTTTTTCAGAGGTAAACAACAACAACAACAACATAAGGACTTTGCCCTGAGATTTTTACGTTGAGCACTTTTTAATGCTCCTGTTGGTCATTTATATAACTTTTTTGAAAAAAAAAGTCTATTGAGATCCTTTTGCTATTTTTTTAATCATATATTTTTTTCTATTTGTATCTGTTGGTTATTAACCTCTTTTCAGATATAAGATTCGTAAGTATTTTCTTACATTCTGTGGATTGTGTTTTCATTCTCTCTCCCTTTTTTTGGCAATGCAGAAACGTTAGTTTGATGTAATACCATTTATTTATTTTTGCTTTTTTTGCTTGTGTTTTTAGTCTGGTATCCAAAAAACTATTGGCAAGACCAATGTCAAGGAGAATTTTTCCTATGTTTTCCTTTAGGAAATTTAGTTTCATGCATCACCTTTAAGTCTTTAATCTATTTCAAGTTCAGACTTATGAGTGATATAAGGTTCCCTTTTCATACTGTTTATGTGACTATTCAGTTTTAAATATCATTTATTGAACAGACTATCTTTCCCCATTACATATGTTGGCCCCTGTCAAATATTAGGTGACTGTATGAAAGGATTTATTTCTGGACTCTCAATTCTGTTCTACTTGTTTATTGGTCTGTTTTTATGCCAGTATACTTTATTGTTTTGAGCATGAGGGCTTTGTAGTATAGTTTCAAATCAAGAAGTGTAATCTCCCTTCTTCATTCTTTCTCAGAACTGCTTTGATTATTTGTTGTCTTTTATGGTCTCATATAAACTTTAGGATTCTTTACTTACTTCTGTAAAACAATAATATTGGATTTTTTTTTAAGATTTTTAATTTATTTATTTGACAGAGAGAGATGACAAGCAGGCAGAGAGGCAGGCAGAGAGAGAAGAGGAAGCAGGCTTCCTGCTGAGCAGAGAGCCTGATGCGGGGCTCGATCCCAGGACCCTGGGATCATGATCAGAGCCGAAGGCAGCGGCTTAACCCACTGAGCCACCCAGGCGCCCCTAACATTGGATTTTTGATAGGAATTGGATTTACAGATGGTTTACGGTAGTATGGACATTTTAACAATGTTAATTCTTACCATTCATAAATATGAGCTATCTTTCCATTTCTGTCACCTTCAATTTCTTTATCAATGTCATAGTTTATGGAGTACAGATCTTTCATCTTCTTAGTTAAATCTATTCCTAAGTATTTTATTATTTTTGATGCTATTGTGAATTAGATTGTTTTCTTTATTTTTTCAGATAGTTCATCATTAGAATGTTAAAATGCTCCTGTCTTGTGCTTACTTTGGCAGCACATATACTAAAATTGGAATGATGCAGAGAAGATTAGCGTGATCACTGAACAAGGATGACATGACAAACTGGGAAGCAGTCCATAAAAAAAAAAAAAGAAACAAAACAAAATTCTTTTCTTTTATATATTGATCTTGTATTTGGTAATTTTACTAAATTTGTTTATTCAAATTTTTTGTGAATTTTTTAGGATTTTTTAACATGTAAGTTCATGTTATCCAAAAAAAGAAAATTTTACTTCTTCCTTTTTTTTTTTTTTTTTTTTGGAGTCTCTTATTTCTTTGTGTTCCTTGTTTCTCTGGCTAGGACATCCACTACTGTGTCAAATGAGAGTAGTGAAAATGGACACACTTGTCTTTCTTCTGATCTTTAAGGGGAAAACTTTCAAAAGTTTTGATTGAATATGAGATTAGCTCTGGGCTTGCAATCTGTGTTTTTTCTTTAATGGGTTTTTTAAATTATTTTTTAAAATTTTTTATATAATGTGTTTTTATCCCTAGGGGTACAGGTCTGTGATTCACAGCACTCACCATCACTCACCATAGCACCTGCCCTCTCCAATGTCCATACCCCCACCATCCTCTCCCAACACACCTCCCCCCAGCAACCCTCAGTCTGTTTTGTGAGATTCAGTCTTTTATGGTTTGTCTCCCTCCTAATACCATCTTTTTTTATTTTTTTTTCGTACGCCCGAAACTGCCTATGTTGCATCTCCACTTCATCATATCAGGGAGATCATATGATAGTTGTCTTTCTCAGATTGATTTATTTCGCCAAGCATAATACCCTCTAGTTCCATCCACGTCATCACAAATAGCAGGATTTCATTTTTTTTTGATGGCTGCATAGTATTCCATTGAACATATATACCACATCTTATTTATTGATTCATCTGTTGAAGGACATTTAGTTTCTTTCCATAGTTTAACTATTGTGGACATTGCTGCTATAAACATTTGGGTGCATGTGCCCCTTCAGAATGCCACGTTTGTATCTGTAGGGTATATACCCAGTACTACAAGCACTGGGTCATAGGGTAGTTCTATTTTCAGCTTTTTGAGGCACGTCCACGCTGTTTTCCAGAGTGGTTGCACCAGCTTGCATTCCCACATACAGTGTAGGAGGGTTGCCCTTTCTCCACATCCTCGCCAGCATCTGTCATTGACTGACTTGTTCATTTTAGCCATTCTGAACGGTGTGAGGTGGTATCTCATTCTGGTTTTGATTTGTATTTCCCTGATGCCGAGTGATGTGGAGCATTTTTTCATGTGTCTGTTGGCCATTTGAATGTATTCTTTGATGGAACATGATAGTGAGCTTAGGGAATCACCAAGTTAATGAAAGAGGTGCCTCTTGTAGGTGAAGTAAGAGTGAGAGAAAGAAAAGAGGGCTTATCCTAGATTGGAGAACTCGGGGCTGAAAAGGACCCTCATCTGGGAGCAGAGAAAGTGGTCCAGAATCAGAGGCACAGAGAACTCCCAACACCTTCCACAGAAGCGGAGCACCTAAAGACATAGTGCCATTACCCCTGAAAATCTAGGCATGGAGGTATTCTCTTTAGGCAAATAGGCATCGGAGAATAGTTTGTCCATAGCCCAGTCACTGACTTCAAGAGGAAAAGCTATACCAGCTCTCGAAGCAGGCCGGATAGCTCAAGCAACAGCAGCCAAGCCAAAATCCTTATCCCCTGCATTTCTGAACAATGACAGAGCAGCGGTTCTGTCTAGAACCAGGAGGTATTCAGAAGTCAATTGTTGGGTCCCGGGTTGTGTCCATCAGTTCAGACGCGGCCTTCAGATCAACTCATGATTCCAGGGCCTTGGCATTAACTCTGTTCTCAGGTTCTCTGCTCAGGGGCAAGTAAGCTTCTCCCTCTCCAGCTCCACCCCCTGATTGGGATCTCTCTGCCTCTCTGTCCAAACGTGCATGTGCATGTTCGATAAGATAACAAAGACAAAAACAGTGCACAATAATTGACTGGGGCCAAAGGATGTTTTATTGAATTTGGACCTAGGTTCCTATGGAGGGCAGCCAGGTATAGAGAACCTCCCACCATCCTAAAATGCCCGACCTTCGCTTGGAGCTTCCTTGTTCATGCTCCTGTTCTTTGCCTTCCTGGATCTCCTCACCAACCTGCAGCATCCGCTGTCTGTCGTGCTGTACTGACCCCTTGTTAACACATTGTGCATCCTCTCGGGGCTCCATTGGAACATGCCCATCTTCCTCAAGAGGCACTGTTTGCTTATCGCATGTAACCATTTGGGGGATGGTCATGAGAGGGTGAAGGCAGGCTTGTGCTGCCACATCTCCATGCAGTTCCACAGAGGGTAGCTGATCCACCATGAGGGAGTGCTCAAGGTTCTTCCACATTCGAATCCTCTTCAATGCGTCCTTTTGCACATACAAGTTGTCTTCCTGAAATGGGCACCGAAGTCTTTCAGTTGGCTTCATTGGGCTATGGGTCTCTTCCAACATGCTCTCCGTTGGCTTCTGTGGACTCCAAGAACATGAGTCCGTCCTGGACCTAAGGTTCTAGGGTGTAGACTCTGCCTTGGATGCATGGTCTTTTTGGAAGATTGGGAGGCCTTGTTGGCACCGTTTCTGGAGACCATTGAGGTACTCGTGTGCTTTCTGTGGAAGACTCCAGACATGTCTTTGGCACGGTTGCGGGGGTTCACTTTGAGCTTCCCTTGGGTGGACCTTTTCCTGTTGAGATGCTCCATGATTTGGTGGGAGGGTCTCACCCTTACGCAGGGCTCAGATTTCCTCCCCTGAGGCATTGCTTGCGGTCTGTTAGTTTCTTGGCTTGTCGTTGCTAAGATGGAATGCGGCATCTTGCCTTTCTCCGAGGTCCAGAGGGCTGGTGCTGACACTCACGACCAAATACTATGAATTGGGCCATGGAGAAGGTGACACCGACTCGCTTCGCAAACTGCCTTGGTGAGAGACCCAGGCGGCTCCAGCAGTTTGGGACGGCCTGGGGTCCTCTTGGCCCACCCATGACTACTCCAGTCAAGTGTAGTGATCAGGCCTGGGTTGATGAGGAGTGGTTGCTATGACCTCAAAGCTTTGTGACATCACAGATGCTGGCTTCACTGAAGCAGCTGTCCCTCTCCCATGACCTTGGTGTCCTATGGCTTTAAGTAGGAAGCCCCAGGAAGGACAAAACAAGAGCCCTCTGAACCTGATCAAGAACTCAGGATGTCTTGTGGTTTAATGTCAAACTTCCCCTTTCTGGAGACATAGAGGAAGGAAAATGACATTCAGTATACCTTCCTTTAGGCCAACATATCCCCAGAGACGGCAAGGTGTCCTTTTACACTACAATTTCTAGATATCTCAAGAAAAGGTGAGGTCGCGTGTATGAGCAGCTCTCCGTGGGGTTTTTCGTCCTGTGGGTGAGAGCGTACTTTGTCAGCGTCTTTTGCTTATGGGTCAGTGATGACTAAGGTACGGAAAGTCCCTTTCCGAGGGAAAAGGTGAGGGCATCGCTATATGGTGCCGTCTGTGTCCTCGTCTCCTAGTGTTCTGAAACACGCGGCTAAGGGATGAGGCCTCTGTCTACCTGGCTTTCCCTTAAATACCTTTGAAAGTCTTTGAGGAGAGTGACCTTCTGCATCAGAGCTAACTCTCAGAGAGGTCTACCGAACCCGTTGTTATTATTAGTTAACTGTACTTGTTGTGGTAACGGGTATAGACATGTGGACCAAGACTCTTTAGTCAGAAGGAAAGGGACGGCGTATATAGACGGCTTGCAAGGCCCATTCGAGCAGACCTTTGGAGTGAGCCGCAATGCCCTTGCAAGGACTAGTGGATCAGGATGTTTGGGTCCATTTCGGCACCTCAGTATTCCTCTGCCATCGAAGTGAATGAACCCCTGGACCTTGCCTTGACATGAATGTCCCATGCCCTGCTGTTGGGAAATGGAAAAGGCAAGCAGAAAAAGGGAAATATCATATGGCTTCCCACAATATGTGCCTCGGGAGGAATACCTTGGCCGTAGTAAAGGAAGGGAATAATGAAGGGCAAGAAGTCAGAGAAGGAGACCCACCAGGAGTGACTCAGGACTCTGAGAATCCAGCTGAGGGCTACCGAAAAGAGAACTGATTAATGGGTGGTCAGGAGTTGTGGCATATATTAGGAGGAGCACTAGGACGTCCATGCAACTAAAGCATCCGTGAATACTCTGTCAAAAATGGATGATGGATGATAGGCAGGCTTTCTCAACAGAACAGCAACAAGAACAACATCAATTCATAGGAAAACAATGTGGCCCTCTCAAAACCAAAGGAAGTCACAGGGAGAAAAGGAAAGAATTATATTGTTTATTATCTTTCCTTATTGAAATGACATGGGTGGGTTTCCTAAAATGTCCTTCTTTGAATTGGGTCTTTATCCTTGTAAATTAGAGTTTACCCACCTCTTCCATCTCTGGATTTGATGAGAGGACATGACAATGCCTTCACTAAATACATAGAAGAGTGGCCCAAGCAAATGACTTGACCTGGCCTTCTGTGTGTTGGCAGGGGTTGGATTACTGCTTCAAAGGCTTCCGTCTAAACTAGAGAGCTGAGATTTTGTAGGTTTCCTGACCTAATCTTGGAAGTTTCTATGTGTCTGGGAATTTATCCTTTTCTCTCAGTTCTTGGATTTGCTAGCATAAATGTGTGGCTATGCCTTTTCGGTTATTCTTTTTTCCTTGCTACCAGTTGTGATGTGGTTTCATACTTGCAGCTGTGTGCTTGTCTCCCTGTTTTATCCCAGTAATGGCTTCTGCGGTTTGTTCCTGTTGTCAAAACTCAAGTGTGAGATCTCCTGATTTTTTTCCTATTGGTTTGTTTGTATTTCCTTAATTTTGATAATCACATGTCTGATTTCAATTTTTCTGTTAACTTTGGAGTTCGGTTTTTCTTCATCTTGTTCCTTCAGTCGTCCTTTTAGGTGGCTTTCTTTTTCGGTGTTTTTAAATTTTGGAAATGCACACATTTAACCCTATATTGTTTCCCCATAAAATGTTTTGGCATCCTCCTCTAAGTTTCTTAGAATTCCTTCGTTCATGGCTCTTCTTTCCCTTTGGATTTTCTTTCTTGCATTCATTGCAGTTCGTGAATGTGTTGTGTTTTCCACTTTAGTGTCTGGCTGTATTTCCAATTTGAAAGTGATATCTTCCTGTTTTCATACCTTCGTGATGATAAGTGCACAGGATAGGTTTTGACTTCTCTTCCATGAATTATGACTGGATTTGGACTCGAGCTCATGACCTGCGATAGACAAAGTTAGGTCTGCTGCTGGGAAGAACATATCTTATTGTCCTCAGAGACGCAATCTTACTCATGGACCCCCCAAAGTTCAGGTGGTCTCGAATGCCCATGTGGACGTCTGTTATTCCTTAGCACCTTCCCATCCAGATAATCTGTCCTGTGCTTAACCTGGATATCATAGTTGCCAACAGTATTGGATAAACGTCGCCATCTCCATTCCTGTGTGTTCATAGGCTTCCAACGTTTAGATACACCTTTTTTCATGGTGGATATGTTGGCAATTCTTCCAGGTTTCTGATGTTTTGATGCTCCATCAAGACAAAACACCTTCCGCTTAGCTTTTTTCTCTCGAAGGCATAAAATGACTCTCGCTGACTTAGGCACAAACACTTTGGCTCTCTTCTCCTTGGGAATAGCATAACCTACATCTTCCCTGTTTCTTCACTTGCAAGCTATGAGTATCTTTATAGTCGAAGGAAATCTCCTATGGGCAACAGAAGGACGAGCCTGTTTAATATTTGCTGTTTTCTTATGGATGTTTCTATTTTTTTTTTTTTTTGATTTGGAATTTCAACCACTGTTACAAACTGTTTGTATTGACGGGAGTCTTTAGTCCTGAGTACTGAATGTATTATTGACAGGTAATAGTTCACTTTCTCATTTCGGTTGGCTTCTGACTTGGATTCTATTTGCCTTTCACCTATATGGTATTTTCTTGGGGTTGCTTCATTGGTACGATTCCTCGCTTCCTTCCCATATTTTGCATGTCTTATCTTTGTGTGTTTGCATGTGCATGTGTTAATGCTGTGTGGTGTGTGTGTGTTTCACATCACAATTATTATTAAAATACGAGAGAATGGAATTCGGTCTCTTGTGGGTAGCAATTCAATTTGACATGCCTTGAAATCTCACATTCCATTAGTTTCAGGAAATCTCCTTAAAGGAATGTCATCTCTTGTCCTCTTCAAGAATCCCGTGTTCTCACAAAACGGCCTTCCAACAAACAGCACCATTTGAATTCCTCATTAGAGTCATAATGTTTGTCCCAATACCCTTTCTTTTTCGTATGTTTCTTGACTGTCATGAGTTAGTGAAATCGTCTGTTTATTGTCTTTCTGAGAATGATAGATGTGACAAAGTCCAATGCTCTCCGCAAGACTGCCATAAGAGACATGTGGAAGAATTCCTTCTTGCTTATGTCACAGTACAAATTGTGGTGACATGAAGACACTGAGATGGTAGTAGTGTCTAATAACCTCATGCTTCTTCAACCATGAAGGCAACAAAAAGATGACCACAACAACTGCAGTGGGGTGGAAATTGACCTGAAGCCTACAAGGTAAACTCCACAGCGAAAGAGAACGGAAGTTGCAGAGATGATGGGAGAAGGTTGGAGACATGGCTCAGGGGAGATTTGGTTGGTTCGTGGATCAGAGGGCTGGAGTCCATGAAGAGGACCAAAGCACAGGAGAGCAGGGCACCCTGGGAACACACAAGGAACCTGTTTCCCAGTGCCGTTGACTGTGAGACGCAGAGGGTCTGAAGGGCACGAGTACTTGACAACACAAGTGTTGAGGGCTGAAGTTTTCCTATCAGCAGGCTTGGCAGACATCAACTTGAAAGAACACCATCTTTTTCCTGCATATGACACCAACAAGCGACCAGGAGCAGACAGCCTGGAGACAATGATCAGAGAGAGACAATACCAAGAGACGCAGTGGGAAGATGATGAGTCGTGGGAGTGATTCCGTGAAAGGCAGTGTTCGTGGAGATGACTCAATGTGGACATAATAAATTTTGGCTCTCACAACAGCAGCATCAAGACAGAGCTTGGCCAAGACAGGTATGTGAGGACAGAGACTCCCTAGCCAGCCAACACAAAATACCAACAGTGGAACACTTGGAGGATTGCCTTCCTCAGTCCAAGATGCTTAGTCCAAGGAGAACAGACTCTCCCATACGGGACGAGAAGAAAGCTTTGACCACATGTTCTCTTCTGAACACAGCATTCTGCAGGCCTGCGTTCTGTTGAGTTGGTAGAGTTTCTCCTTTCACAGGCACACCAGAGCCCACCAAGGTAAACCTCAGCATATTCAGCCCGGACCCTAAAAACAACAAACGGCCGGAAAGGAGAGCTACTGCAAATGACTGGCCTCCAGGACAGGGTCAGCCACAACACAAACAGCAGTGGCATGCATGCCACATACACTCTCACAAACACACACACACGCATGCACTCAACAAACCTTAAGGGCGAGCCCTGGGTCACTCACGGATCACTTCCTCCTAAATAAATTACCCTCAGGTTAGAAAACAGAATGAGTTTAACGAATACAGAGAGGTGACAGAGACTTAGATCCAATGCAAAGATGGAAGAATCAATTGATTCCCAGGTAAAGGAAGAAGGAGTGATTACGACTAGGCAGTCAGAGTGAAACCTCTACATAGAGCACGCCCGATGCGGGATAGAAAGCTGTGGCCTGGATACTCGCTGTACATCAGAAAACATAGGAGATATCAGAGAGTCTCGAAACACAGAGATAAAACTGATAAAGATAAAAACACCTAAAGAACTCCTGAAGAGAAGATTGGCAGGAGACTGGATGCAAAGTTCGGGAACATGGTAGAAGTGGAGGATCCAATTAGGAACCGAGAAGAACAAGCCTAGAAAATAAGGATGCAAATTCTAAGAGAGAAGGCAGAATGATGGAACATGATAGTGAGCTTAGGGAATCTCTAAGGAAATGAAAGAGGTGCCTCTTGTAGGTGAATTAAGAGTGAGAGAAAGAAAAGAGGGCTGATCCTAGATTAGAGAACTCGGGGCTGGAAAGGACCCTCATCTGGGAGCAGAGAAAGTGGTCCAGAATCAGAGGCACAGAGAACTCCCAACACCTTCCACAGAAGCGGAGCACCTAAAGACATAGTGCCATTCCCCCCGGAAAATCTAGGCATGGAGGTATTCTCTTTAGGCAAATAGGCATCGGAGAATAGTTTGTCCATAGCCCAGTCACTGACTTCAAGAGGAAAAGCTATACCAGCTCTCGAAGCAGGCCGGATAGCTCAAGCAACAGCAGCCAAGCCAAAATCCTTATCCCCTGCATTTCTGAACAATGACAGAGCAGCGGTTCTGTCTAGAACCAGGAGGTATTCAGAAGTCAATTGTTGGGTCCCGGGTTGTGTCCATCAGTTCAGACGCGGCCTTCAGATCAACTCATGATTCCAGGGCCTTGGCATTGACTCTGTTCTCAGGTTCTCTGCTCAGGGGCAAGTAAGCTTCTCCCTCTCCAGCTCCACCCCCTGATTGGGATCTCTCTGCCTCTCTGTCCAAACGTGCATGTGCATGTTCGATAAGATAACAAAGACAAAAACAGTGCACAATAATTGACTGGGGCCAAAGGATGTTTTATTGAATTTGGACCTAGGTTCCTATGGAGGGCAGCCAGGTATAGAGAACCTCCCACCATCCTAAAATGCCCGACCTTCGCTTGGAGCTTCCTTGTTCATTCTCCTGTTCTTTGCCTTCCTGGATCTCCTCACCAACCTGCAGCATCCGCTGTCTGTCGTGCTGTACTGACCCCTTGTTAACACATTGTGCATCCTCTCGGGGCTCCATTGGAACATGCCCATCTTCCTCAAGAGGCACTGTTTGCTTATCGCATGTAACCATTTGGGGGATGGTCATGAGAGGGTGAAGGCAGGCTTGTGCTGCCACATCTCCATGCAGTTCCACAGAGGGTAGCTGATCCACCATGAGGGAGTGCTCAAGGTTCTTCCACATTCGAATCCTCTTCAATGCGTCCTTTTGCACATACAAGTTGTCTTCCTGAAATGGGCACCGAAGTCTTTCAGATGGCTTCACTTGGGCTTGGGTCTCTTCCAACATGCTCTCCGTTGGCTTCTGTGGACTCCAAGAACATGAGTCCGTCCTGGACCTAAGGTTCTAGGGTGTAGAGTCTGCCTTGGATGAATGGTGTTTTTGGAAGATTGGGAGGCCTTGTTGGCACCGTTTCTGGAGACCATCGAGGTACTCGTGTGCTTGCTGTGGAAGATTCCAGACATGTCTTTGGCACGGTTGCGGGGGTTCACTTTGAGCTTCCCTTGGGTGGACCTTTTCCTGTTGAGATGCTCCATGATTTGGTGGGAGGGTCTCACCCTTATGCAGGGCTCGGATTTCCTCCCCTGAGGCTTTGCTTGTGGTCTGTTAGTTTCTTGGCCTGTCGTGGCTAAGATGGAATGAGGGATCCTTGCCTTTCTCCGAGGTCCAGAGGGCTGGTGCTGACACTCACGACCAAATACTACGAATTGGGCCATGGAGAAGTTGACACCGACTCGCTTCGCAAACTGCCTTGGTGAGAGACCCAGGCGGCTCCAGCGGTTTGGGATGGCTTGGGGTCCTCTTGGCCCACCCATGACTACTCCAGTCAAGTGTAGTGATCAGGCCTGGGTTGATGAGGAGTGGTTGCTATGACCTCAAGGCTTTGTGACATCACAGATGCTGGCTTCACTGAAGCAGCTGTCCCTCTCCCATGACCTTGGTGTCCAATGGCTTTAAGTAGGAAGCCCCGGGAAGGACAGAACAAGAGCCCTCTGAACCTGATCAAGAACTCAGGATGTCTTGTGGGTTAATGTCCAACTTCCCCTTTCTGGAGACATAGAGGAAGGAAAATGACATTCAGTATACCTTCCTTTAGGCCAACATATCCCCAGAGACGGCAAGGTGTCCTTTTACACTACAATTTCTAGATATCTCAAGAAAAGGTGAGGCCTCGCGGGTATAAGCAGCTCTCCGTGGGGTTTGTCGTCCTGTGGGTGAGAGCGTACTTTGTCAGCGTCTTTTGCCTATGGGTCAGTGATGACTAAGATACGGAAAGTCCCTTTCGGAGGTAAAAGGTGAGGGCATCGCTATATGGTGCTGTCTGTGGCCTCGTCTCCTAGTGTTCTGAAACACGCGGCTAAGGGATGAGGCCTCTGTCTACCTGGCTTTCCCTTAAATACCTTTGCAAAGTCTTTGAGGAGAGTGATATTCTGCATCTGAGCTAACTCTCAATGAAGAGGCCTGGACCGAACCCGTTGTTATTATTAGTTAACTGTACTTGTTGTGGTAACGGGTATAAACATGTGGACCAAGACTCTTTAGTCAGAAGGAAAGGGACGGCCTATACCGAAGGCTTGCAAGGCCCATTCGAGCAGAACTTTGGAGTGAGTCGCAATGCCCTTGCAAGGACTAGTGGATCAGAAAGTTTGGGTCCATTTCGGCACCACAGTATTCCTCTGCCGTCGAGTGAATGAACCCCTGGACCTTGCCTTGACATGAATGTCCCATGCCCTGCTGTTGGGAAATGGAAAAGGCAAGCAAACAAAGGGAAATGTCATACGGCTACCCACAATATGTGCCTCGGGAGGAATACCTTGGCCCACTTAAGGAAGGGAATAATAAAGGGCAAGAAGTCAGAGAAGGAGACCCACCAGGAGTGACTCAGGACTCTGAGAATCCAGCTGAGGGCTACCGAAAAGAGAACTGATTAATGGGTGGTCAGGAGTTGTGGCATATATTAGGAGGAGCACTAGGACGTCCATGCAACTAAAGCATCCGTGAATACTCTGTCAAAAATGGATGATGGATGATAGGCAGGCTTTCTCAACAGAACAGCAACAAGAACAACATCAATTCATAGGAAAACAATGTGGCCCTCTCAAAACCAAAGGAAGTCACAGGGAGAAAAGGAAAGAATTATATTGTTTATTATCTTTCCTTATTGAAATGACATTGGGTGGGTTTCCTAAAATGTCCTTCTTTGAATTGGGTCTTTATCCTTGTGAATTAGAGCTTACCCGCCTCTTCCATCTCTGGATTTGATGAGAGGACATGACAATGCCTTCACTAAATACCTAGAAGAGTGGCCCAGGAAAATGATCTTTTAGGCCAACCTTTCTCCAGAGATGGCAAAGTTTTCCTATTTCCTCTGAAATATCTAGAGATATCAGAAACAACAAGTCCTCTGGTATATCATCCCGTCTCTCTGAGGTTTGTCATCCTTTGCATGAGAGAGTGACATTATACATTATAGCTAATCCTTAAGGAGGAGCAATGGACAGCACTCCTTGTTACCATTATTTATCTCTACCTACTGTGTTAATGGGTATAACCCTGTTGACCAAGTCTCTTTAATCAAAGGAAAATTAATGGCTTATATCGATGGTCTGCAAGGCTCACTTGAACAGAACTGAGGATTGAGCTGCTATGTCCTTGCAAAGACTAGTGGATAAAGAAGGTGTGGTCCATATTGGCAACAGAGTATTCCTCAGCAATTAGGGAGGATGAACTCTTGATTCTTGCACTGGCATGAATGCCACAGGACTGGGTTTGTGAAATGAAATGGGCAAGGAGACATAGGGAAATATCATATGGCTTCTCTCATATGTGCCCTAGGACGAATACCACGGCCCTTAGTAGAAAGAAGGAAAAACTGAAGGGGATAAGTCAGAGAAGGAGACAAACCAGGAGTAACTCAGAACTCTGAGGAATCAAGCTGAGAGTCAAGGAAAAAAGAGACATGCAGGGAATGAGGGAACGGGCTAATGGGTGTTGAAGAGTTCTGGCATATCTTAGGCGGAGTACTAGGTCATATATGGAACTGAAGCATCAGTGAATACTCTGTCAAAAATGGATGATGGATGACAGGCTGGCTTCCTCAACAGTACAAAATAATACAAAAACAAGCTGGCCCTTTCAAATGCAGGTGAAGACAGACAGAGAAAAGGAAAGAATTATATTTTTATTATGTTTAATTATTGAAATGGAATATAATTTATTTCCTAAAATGTCATTATTTGAATTGGGTCTTTATACTAGTAAAGTGGAGTTCATCCACCTCCTCCATTTGTGGAATTGATGAGAAGAAAATGGCATTGCCTTCTCTAAATGTCTAGAAGAGTTGAACAGGAAATGATTTGCACCTCGCCATCTGTGTGTTGACAGGGGTTTGATTACTGCTTCAAACGCTTTAGTCACTACTACAGAGCTGAGATTTTGTAGGTTTCCTGACCTAATCTTTGGAGTGAATATGTGTCTTGGAATTTATCCTTTTCTCTCAGTTCTTTTCTTTTGGGTTTGCTTCATTAGTGCTATTCTTCACTTCCTCCCCATCTTTTGTGTGTCTTATCTGTGTGTGTGTGTGTGTGCTGAGTGTGTTTCAAATAACAATTATAATTAAATTGATGGAGATAGGAAGTCGGTATTTAATGGATAGCAGTTCCATTTGACATGCCTTGAAAACTCACATTCCCTCTCTTTCAGCCACATTTCCTACAAAGAATGTCATCTTTTGTCCTCTTTGATAAACACATATTTTCTCAAACCTGACCTCAACAAACACCACATTTTGTGTGCCTGGGTAGTGTCGTATTATTTGTCCATTTTTCCCTTGCTTTTTCATATGTCTCTTGACAGTCATGAGAGAGTGAAATTGTATGTTATTTGTCTTTCTGGGACTGATAGATGTGACGTAGGCTAATGCTCTCCACAATTCTGCCACATGAGGCAAGTGGAAAGAATTCATTCTTGCTTATGGCTGGGTAAGATTCTGTGGGGCTTTTTCAGGACAGTGAGATGGTAGTAGTGTCTGGTAACTCCAGACTTGTCTTTATCCAGGAACACAACAGGAAGATTACCACATCAACTTCAACATGGCAGAAATGAACTGGAGCCCACAAAGCAAACTCCATAGCAAAAGAGAGAATAAGTTGCAATCACTATGGGAGAAGACTGGAGACATGGTTTAGGGGAAAAGTGGAAAGTTGGTAATTCAGAAGGCAGTGAGACAATGCAATGGGCAAAGCCACAAGAGATCGGAGCACACTTGGAACCCACAAGGAGTACGTTCTCCAATTCCATTGATTCTGACCATCAGGGGGTCTGAATCATACTAGTTCATGCCAACAAAGGGCCTTGAGGCCTGGAGATTTTAGATCAGCAGCCTTGGCATATCAACTCAAAAGAACACTGTATTTCTCTGTCAGAGAACACCAACAAATAGCCAGGTGAAGACAGCCTGGAAACCACGATTAGAGACAATACCAGGTGACACAGTGGGAAGATGGTGGGTTCTGGCTGTACATTAGTGAGAGGCAGTGTTCTTGGAGATGATTTGATGGGGGCAAAAGAAATTTGGGGCTCTCGCACAGGCAGCATCAAGCCCGAGCTACTGGCCAAAGACAGGTTGGTGAGGGCTTTAATTGCCTCTCCTGCAAACACGAAATTCTCACCATGGAACACATAGGGTACTGTGTTCCTCAGTCCAACTTGCTTCATTTTAAGAGAACAGATTCTCCCATAGGGGACTAGAAGAAAGCCCTGTCCATAGGCTGTCCCCTGACCACAGAATGCTACAGGCATTCATTCTGTTGTGAAGGTTGAATTTCTCCTTTCACAGGCACACCAGATCCCACCAAGCTAAACCTCAGCCTATTCAGCCCAGACCCCAAACACACCAAAAGGCTGGCAAAGAGAGCCTCTGCAGATGACTGGTCTCAAGGACAGGGGGCAGCTATGATACAACAGCAGAGGGCATGCATGCCACACACACATACCTGAGACTCCCTCAAGGGCCAGCCCTTGGGCACTCCATGATATCTTATTTCTAAAGAAATTACCATCAGGATAAAAAACAGAATGGATTTTTCAAATACTGAGAAAGAGTCAGAGACCTATATCCAAGACAAAGATGGAAGAATCAATTGTTGCCAAGGAAGAAGACAAGAAATTATCATGGCCAGGTAATCGGAGTGAAACCTCACATATAACACGCCCAATGGAGGATTGAAAGCAGAAAGATATCAGGGAGTCTCAAAACACATAGATTAAACTGATAGAAATAAAATAAAGTAAAATAAAATAAAATAAAATAAAATAAATAAAGAATTTCTAAAGAAAAGATTGGTAGCAGACTGAAGGAAAAGTCCAAGAAGCTGGCAGAAGCAAAGGACCAAATTTTTGACCTGGCAGAAAAGGAATGGTAAATAAGGAAACAAATCCAAAGAAAGAAGGAAGAATGATGAAACATGACAATGAGCTTAGGAAAGTCATTGACTCCAAGGAATAGAAAGAGGTGCTTATTGTAGGAGAAGTAGGAGTGAGAGAAAAAAAAGAGGGCTGAACATGGATTTGAGAATTCAGAGCTAAAACTGTCCCTCATCTGGGAGCAGAAACAGAGATCCAGATTCAGAGGCAAGGAGGACTCACATCACCATCCACAGAAGCATGGAACCACAAGACATAGTTTCATTCAATGGAGGAATTCTCTTTACCTAAATATGCGTGGGAGTGTAGTTTGTACATAGCCAAATCACTTACCTCAAGAGGACAAACTATACCAGCTCTCAAAGCAGGCCAGGTTGCTCAAGCAACACCAGCCCAAGCCAAAATCCATTTCCCCTTCATTTGTGAACAATGACAGAGCAGTGGTTCACGTCTAGAACTAGGACGTATTCAGAAGTCAAAGGTTGTGTCATGGATTGTGTCTATCAGTTCAGAGGCGGCCTTCAGCTCAACTCATGATCCCAGGGTCTTGGCATCGACTCTGGTCTCAGGTTCCCTGCTCAGGGGTAAGTCAGCTTTTCCCTCTCCAGCTCTACACCCTGATTGTGATCTCTCTGTCTCTCTGTCAAATATGTGCATGTGCATTGTTTGACAAAAAGACAAAAACACAACCGGGGTACAAGGATTGACTGTGGCCAGGGGATGTTTTCTTTAATTTGGACCTAGATCTCTATGGAAGGCAGCCAGGTTCAGAGAACCTCCCATTATCTCAAATGCTAGACCTTCGCTCAGAGCTCCAATGTTCATTCTCCAGTTCCTTGTCTTCCTGAATATCCTCACCAACCTGTAGCATACGCTGTCTGTGGCTCTCTAATGGCCCTTTGTTGTCCCACTGTTCATCTTCTGCTGCCTCCATTAGAACACGCCCATCTTCCACAAGAGGCATTGTTTGCTTATCCCATGAAACTATTTGGGGGATGTTCATGAGAGGGTGAAGGCAGGCTTGTGCTGTCACATCTACATGTACTCCTCCAGAGGGTATCTGCACGACCCTGTGGGAATGCTCCAGGTTCTTTGACATTTGAATCCTCTTCAATGCGTCCTTTTGAAGATACAAGTTGTCTTCCTGAAACGGGCATGGAAGTCTTTCAGATGGCTTCACTTGGGCTATGGGTCTTTTCCAACATGCTCCATGCTTGCTCCTGTGGACTCCAAGTACATGAGTCCATTCTGGACCTAAGGTTCTAGGATGTAGAATCTGCTTTTGGTAAATCGTCAGTTTTGAAGATTTGGAAGTCATTTTGGCTCTATTTCTAGAGATGCTACAGCTACTCATTATAAGGTCCGCTAGGCCAGAGGGAGTCATTTTGTGTTTCTGCAGTAAACTTATATTGAACCCATGCTGTAAACAAAATTGACCCTACTCCTCCCAGAGGAGCTTACTCTCAAAGCCTAGATACAAGGGTGAATCAGGCCAGGTGAAGACATCCCATTAGAGGGGCACGCATATATCTACTAGGGTAAATTGAGATCCAATTGTCCACCCATGTGTTACCTAGCATTTTTGTTTTTGTGGTGTAGCAGACTTAGCACGACTGTGCAGTTTTTTCTGTATTGTTATCTCATTGGCCACGTCTGTATAGCCTGGCTAAACTACCGCTATAAATGTTAGTCTCTGAGGCTGGGAGGGGTTGCCTCTTTGCAAGAGAAGGCCCTGACCGGTCAATATGATTCTCGATGCTTTGTGCAAAATTAACGTTTGCTTGACCTTCACTTTGTATCAGTCTCGCTCTTTTGAATAAGGACCCTATCTTTGGAGGGCCACCCGAATTCAAATGATGAGAACTGAAACAGCATTGGAATTTTTGGAAAAGCCTCTGGAGGTAAGATCATGGGATCCTGCATGGAGCTGCAGTGTACAGTCTCCTGCCAAACTTCTCTTCAGGAGTTCTTTAGGTGCTTTTATCTTTATCAGTTTTATCTCTGTGGTTCGAGACTCTCTGATATCTCCTATGTTTTCTGACGTACAGTGAGTATCCAGGCCACAGCTTTCTATCCCGCATCGGGCGTTTTCTATGTAGAGGGTTCACTCTGATTGCCTAGCCATAATCATTCCTTCTTCCTTTACCTGGGCATCAATTGATTTTTTCATCTTTGCATTGGATCTAAGTCTCTGTCACCTCTCTGTATTCGTTAAACTCATTCTGCTTTCTAACCTGAGGGTAATTTATTTAGGAGGAAGAGATCCGGAGTACCCAGGGCTGGCCCTTAAGGTTTGTTGAGTGCGTGCGTGTGTGTGTGTTTGTGAGTGTGTATGTGGCATGCATGCCACTGCTGTTTGTGTTGTGGCTGACCCTGTCCTGGAGGCCAGTCATTTGCTGTAGCTCTCCTTTCCGGCCGTTTGTTGTTTTTAGGGTCCGGGTTGAATATGCAGAGGTTTACCTTGGTGGGCTCTGGTGTGCCTGTGAAAGGAGAAATTCGAGCAACTCAGCAGAACGCAGGCCTGCAGAATGCTGTGTTCAGAAGAGAACATGTGGTCAAAGCTTTCTTCTCGTCCCCTATGGGAGAGTCGTTGTCCTTGGACTAAGCATCTTGGACTGAGGAAGGCAGTTTTCCAAGTATTCCACTGTCGGGATTTCGAGTTGGCTGGCTAGGCAGCCTATGTCCTCACATACCTGTCTTGGCCAGTAGCTTTGTCTTGATGCTGCTGTTGCGAGAGCCCAAAATTTATTATGTCCACATTGAGACATCTCCACGAACACTGCCTTTCACGGAATCACTCCCACTACTCACCATCTTCCCAGTGCGTCACTTAGTATTGTCTCTCTCTGATCATTGTCTCCAGGCTGTCTGCTCCTGGTCGCTTGTTGGTGTCATATGCAGGAAAAAGATGGTGTTCCTTCAAGTTGATGTCTGCCAAGCCTGCTGATAGGAAAACTTCAGCCTTCAACACTTGTGTTGTAAAGTACTCGTGCCCTTCAGACCCTCTGCGTCTCACAGTCAACGGCACTGGGAAACAGGTTCCTTGTGGGTTCCCAGTGTGCCCTGCTCTCCTGTGCCTTGGTACTCTTCATGGGATCCAGCCCTCTGATCCACTAACCAACCAAATATCCCCTGAGCCATGTCTCCAACCTTCTCCCATCATCTCTGCAACTTCCGTTTTCTTTCGCTGTGGAGTTTATCTTGTAGGCTTCAGGTCAATTTCCACCCCAATGCAGTTGTTGTGTTCATCTTCCTGTTGCCTTCATAGCTGAAGACAAGCATGAGGTTATTAGACACTACTACCATCTCACTCTCCTCCATGTCACCGCAATTCGTACTGAGACATAAGCAAGAAGGAATTCTTCCACTTGTCTCTTATGGCAGTCTTGCGGAGAGCATTGGGCTTTGTCACATCTATCATTCTCAGAACGACATCAGACAGACGATTTCACTAACTCATGACACTCAAGAATCATACGAAAAAGAAAGGGTATTGATACAAACAGTATGACTCTAATGAGAAATTCAAATGGTGCTGTTCTTTGGAAAGCAGTTTTGTGAGAACACGTGTTACTTGAAGAGGACAAGAGATGACATTCCTTGCAGGAGATTTCCTGAAACTGATGGAATGTGAGATTTCAAGGCATGTCAAATTGAATTGCTACCCACAAGAGACCGAATTCCATTCTCTCGTATTTTAATAATAATTGTGATGTGAAACACACACACACCACACAGCATTAACACATGCACATGCAAACACACAAAGATAAGACATGCAAAATATGGGAAGGAAGCGAGGAATCGTACCAATGAAGCAACCCCAAGAAAATACCATATAGGTGAAAGGCAAATAGAATCCAAGTCAGAAGCCAACCGAAATGAGAAAGTGAACTATTACCTATCAATAATACATTCAGTATCAGGACTAAAGTCTCCCGTCAATACAAACAGTTTGTAACAGTGGTTGAAATTCCAAATCAAAAAAAAAAAAAAAAAGGTAGAAAACATCCATAAGAAAACAACAAATATTAAACTAGCTCGTCCTTCTGTTGACCATAGGAGATTTCCTTCGACTATAAAGATACTCATAGCTTGCAAGTGAAGAAACAGGGAAGATGTAGGTTATGCTATTCCCAAGGAGAAGAGAGCCAAAGTGTTTGTGCCTAAGTCAGCGAGAGTCATTTTATGCCTTCGAGAGACAAAAGATAAGCGGAAGTTGTTTTGTCTTGATGGAGCATCAAAACAACAGAAACCTGGAAGAATTGCCAACATATACACCACGAACAAGGGTGTATCTAAACGTTGGAAGGTATGAACACACAGGAAGGGAGATGGTAAATTTTATCCAATACTGTTGGCAATTATGATATCTACGTTAAGCACAGGACAGATCATCTGGATGGGAAGGTGCTAAGGAATAACAGACGTCCACATGGGCTCTCGAGACCACCTGAACTTTGGGGATCGATGAGAAAGATTGCGTCTCTGAGGACAATAAGATATGTTCTTCCCAGCAGCAGACCTAACTTTGTCTATCGCAGGTCATGAGCTCGAGTCCAAATCCAGTCGTAATTCATGGAAGAGAAGTCAAAACCTATCCTGTGCACTTATGATCACGAAGGTATGAAAACAGGAAGATATCACTTTCAAATTGGAAATACAGCCAGACACTAAAGTGGAAAACACAACACATTCACGAACTGCAATGAATGCAAGAAAGAAAATCCAAAGGAAAAGAAGAGCCATGAATGAAGGAATTCTAAGAAACTTAGAGGAGGATGCCAAAACATTTTATGGGGAAACCATATAGGGTTAAATGTGTGCATTTCCAAAATTTAAAAACACTGAAAAAGAAATCCCCCTATAAGGACGACTGAAGGAACAAGATGAAGAAAAACCGAACTCCAAAGTTAACAGAAAAATTGAAATCATACATGTGATTATCAAAATTAAGGAAATACAAACAAACCAATAGGAAATGAATCAGGAGACCTCACACTTCAGTTTTCACAACACGAACAAACCACAGAAGCCATTACTGGGATAAAACAGGGAGACAAGCACACAGCTGCAAGTATGAAACCACATGACAACTCGGAGAAAGGAAAAAAGAAAAACCGAAGAGGCACATCCACACATTTATGCTAGCAAATCCAAGAACTGAGAGAAAAGGATAAATTCGCAGACACATAGGAACATCCAAGTTAGGTCAGTAATCCTACAAAATCTCAGCTCTAGTAGTGACGGAACCATTTGAAGCAGTAATCCAACCCCACCCAACACACAGAAGGCCAGGTCAAGACATTTTCTTGAGCCACTCCTCTAGGTATTTAGTGAAGGCATTGTGATGTCCTCTCATCAAATCCAGAGATGGAAGAGGTGGGTAAACTCTAATTCACAAGGATAAAGACCCAATTCAAAAAAGGACATTTTAGGAAACCAATTCCATGTCATTTCAATAAAGGAAAGACAATAAACAATATAATTCTTTCCTTTTCTCCTGTGACTGCCTTTGGTTTAGAGAGGGCCATAATGTTTTCCTCTGAAATTATGTTGTTCTTGTTGCTGTTCTGTTGAGAAAGCCTGCCTATCATCCATCATCCGTTTTTGACAGAGTATTCAGGGATGCTTTAGTTGCATGTACGTCCAGTGCTCCTCTTAATATATTCCACAACTCCTGACTACCCATTAAGCAGTTCTCTTTTTGGTAAACCTCAGCTGGATTCTCAGAGTCCTGAGTCACTCCTGGTGGGTCTCCTTCTCTGACTTCTTGCCCGTCAGTATTCCCTTCCTTTTCCATTTCCCAACAGCAGGGCATGGGACATTCATGTCAAGGCAAGGTCCAGGGGTTCATTCACTTCGACGACAGAGGAATACTGTGGTGCCAAAATGGACCCAAACTTCCTGATCCACTAGTCCTTGCAAAGGCATTGCGGCTCACTCCAAAAGTCTGCTCGAATGGGCCTTGCAAGCCGTCGGTATAGGCCGTCCCTTTCCTTCTGACTAAAGAGACTTGGTCCACATGTCTATACCCGTTACCACAACAAGTACAGTTAACTAATAATGACAACAGTTTCGGTCCAGGCCTCTTCAATGAGAGTTAGCTCTGATGCAGAAGGTCACTCCCTCGAAGTCTTTGCAAAGGTATTTAAGGGAAAGCCAGGTAGACAGAGGCCTCATCCCTTAGCCGTGTGTTTCAGAACACTAGGAGACTAGGCCCCAGACAGCACCATATATCGATGCCATCACCTTTTACCTCGGAAAGGGACTTTCCGTACCTTAGTCATCACAGACGCATAGGCGAAAGACGCTGACAAAGTACGCTCTCACCCACAGGACGAGAAAACCCACGGAGAGCTATTCATACCCGCGAGGCCTCACCTTTTCTTGAAATATCTAGAAATTGTAGTGGAAAAGGACACCTTGCCATCTCCGGGGATATGTTGGCCTAAAGGAAGGTATACTGAATGTCATTTTCCTTCCTCTATGTCTCCAGAAAGGGGAAGTTGGACATTAACCCACAAGACATCCTGAGTTCTTGATCAGGTTCAGAGGGCTCTTGTTCTGTCCTTCCCGGAGCTTCCTACTTAAAGCCATAGGACACCAAGGTTATGGGAGAGGGACAGCTGCTTCAGTGAAGCCAGCATCTGTGATGTCACAAAGCTTTGAGGTCATAGCAACCACTCCTCATCAACCCAGGCCTGATCACTACACTTGACTGGAGTAGTCATGGGTGGGCCAAGAGGACCCCAGGCCGTCCCAAACCTCTGGAGCTGCCTGGGTCTCTCACCAAGGCAGTTTGCGAAGCGAGTCGGTGTCACCTTCTCCATGGCCCAATTCATAGAGGGAAAAGGGATATTTTTCAAAATAAAAATTAGCGTATTTTTCAGAATATGATATAGTGTTATTCACTGAACTGAGGGAACAAATGTCAAAGTCTAACACAGTTTACAGAATGTTTTAACATAAATTGAAATTTAAATCTGACCAAATTTCACAGTTTTAAGTAAAATGATAGCACTTTATATCCTTGAAAAGTGGTAAGTGACCCAAAACATGGCTTAGAAAAACAAATTTAACACTACACTAGTCTGAGATGGTTAAGTTATGGTACAACTTGCCATTGTGTATCATCAAATGGTATATATTTTCTTTTGGGCTTGTCATTATATTTTATTTTAGCCATTCTGGTAAGTGTGTAGTGATATCTCAGTGTCATTTTAATTGCATTTCCTTGATGTCTAATTATGTCAAAATATATTACTTTGATGTTTAATGCTCTGAGCTTTCTCAGTTCAAGACCATGAAGCCACTTAGGAAAAATACAGTTGCAGAGGCACTCATAGACCAACTCTTATTTCGAAATAAGAAGAAACATTACTACCCATTCCAACAAAAATTAGATTTGTTATGCAGCAGGGATTTTATAAATTACCTACACAACTTATATAGTAAGATGAAATGGGACAGGTGGCTTCTTGCAGCTATATACAACATCATTTTGTGATTTTAGTGCCTTCTTCTGTGCTCCCATAGCTTCCTACACTTGTATCTCCGAGCATTTGTTACACCATGTGAAAATATGAACTCTTTCTCTTTATTCTGTCTTACTAGAATAAGAATCCTTGAAAGTTTATGGACAATTGAACTCTCAGTTATTAGCAGAAATTCTATCACACAGTAAGTTTCCAAATATAAAAGCCAGAGTTTTACAATGACTTCTAAGCTTTTACATGATCTAGCCACTCATTTAACCTCTGTGACCTCTTTCCCTGCTACTCTTCAGTCACTCACAGTGGCCTCCTTGCTATTCCTCAGATATGCCAGGCATGATCCAACCTTATGGCCTTCAAGATAGCCAATTCCTTTGTCTGGAGTGACCTTATTGCTGATAGTTCTGCGCAAATTCATCACCTTTCCATACATTTGTTCAATTGTCAGCTTCATTGTAAGTACCCTGATCTTTCTATTAAAAGATTTAACTCCCCATCCCCTGCCTAGCAACCTTGATTTTTCTCACCCTGATCGAATTTTTCTTTTTCCCCATTGTACTCTTCCTTTTTGAATGCACTATGCCATTTTTATTAAGGTTTATAGCTTTGAATTGTCTCACCCATTAAAATAAAAGTTCTACAAAGCCAATTATTTCATTTACCAGTGTAGTCTGAAGTAATATCTGCCATATAATAGTTCAGTAGACAACTGGTAAATTTCAAAATAAATCAATGTTGAGAGTATACTGAATTTCATAAGTCATTTTAATATTTTTTTCCAAAAAATAAACTACATAAAACATACTTTAAATTTACTTTCAAAATATTTTATAGCATATAATGGACAATATACATAAGCCTAAAGAAACAATCCTATAATTAACCATTTCATACCTACTTAAAAACTGCATAATACCACACTCTTAGATCCTCTTTGAATGCTCTAAAATAACCCTTCAAATGAAATACATTTTAAAAACTCACAGATTTTTTGGCAAATAATTTAATAAAATAAAAGTTTCATTCATCTATGTAGATCAAAATAAATGTTTTTAATAAGCATGAAATTATAACTCTGAAGTGTGCTAAAATGAAACCACCTGCTAAGGGTGAGAGAACAAAAATAAACATCCTTTTTCCAAATAAGAGGAATTTATTACCTTTGAATCAAAGCATGTGGATTTGTTTTAACTGGCAATAAAGCAATATGGAGACACAAACCATAGGAAGTCATATTTTAGATTTCCAAAAGACTTCTAAGTGAAGAGTATACATTTTTTAATTGCTACATAATGCTACATAATGACAAGATGACAGGTTGTGGCAAATAGCATTTTAAAAGCTCTACTCATAATGGAACGGAAGATGTCATTTCCCTATAATTTTATATATGTCTTTAATTGACTATATCTGGATACAACATATTACCAAACAGATGTTCATCAAAGACTAAATCATTTTTAATGGAACATAATAATTTGAACCTACATCTATTAATCATTTTTTTCGATCTAAAATTTATAGTCTTGCTAAACATTTTATCAGTTGTTGACAAAATTCAAAATAAATAGGATAAAAAGTCGTGTTTGGAAAAGTAGATTTCTTTTCAAATTGGCATTTAAATGAAAATATTTGCTGATATTTTTAAAACTTTAAATGTAATTTTATATATATATCTGACCTATCAGATGATATAAAATTTTTGGAGAAAATATGACATATTTTTTGATCTTGGTTGAAGGTATTAATAAAGAGCAACTGTTTGTATTATTTGTATTGTGATATCTTAGTTAATAAACATGAATAACTGGTATAAAATATGTTTTTTTAAAAATTTTATTTATTTACTTGACAGAGATCATAGGAAGGCAGAGAGGCAGCCAGAGAGAGAGGAATGGAAGCATGCTCCCAGCTGAGAAGAGAGCCCACTGTGGGACTCAATCCCAGGAACCTGGAATCATGACCTGAGCCGAAGGCAGAGATTTTAACCCACTGAGCCACCCAGGCGCCCTAAAATATGTTTTTTTTTTAAATATAGAAGTATAGTTCTTGCCAAAATATGGAACTAGCTGGAACTGAATGCCTCCTTCAAAGTCAGCTCTGGAGAAATTATGCAAGTGTAATATGGAACTATTTCAGATATTAACCAAAAACAAAGAAATGATGATAAACGCCTTAAAATACTCAAAGTTGCCCTTGCCTGGTATGTTTCAAGCTCTATTCCTGGTTTGAAGACAGGTTTTAACAGGCCTGTCACTGTAGAAATCCGCTGGATGTTTAGAGGCTATCAGAACTGTACAAAACCTTGAAGGGGTAAAGACTTGAAAATTCTTTAGAGAGATTAGCTCCCTAAGGCATTATTCCTCCACACATTTTCCTCCAATCAATTAAGACTGATGGATGAGGGGCACCTGAGTGGCTCTCTCATCACGTGGGTGGTGGGTTAAGCCTCTGCCTTCATCTCAAGTCATGGTCTCTGGGTCCTGGGATCCAGCCCCACATCGGGCACTGCTCAAAAGGAAGCCTGCTTCCCTCCCTGCTTGCCTGCCTCTCTGCTTACTTGTGATCTCTCTCTCGCGCTCTCTTTCTCTCTCTCTGTGTCCAATAAATAAATAAAATCTTTTAAAAAAGGCTGATGGATGATAAATTATGAAAACTGCTCCCTCCAAATGATGCTTCTTCATAAGGATTTAAGAATTTAAAATTGAAACTTGACCGTAGGATTTATCTTATAGAATAACATCAAGTGAAGGCAGTTATTATTAGTTCTGAAGTATTTGTGATTCTGAATTCTTGGCCTCATTAGTAAATTTATTTTTAAATTCTCCCATGGAGTGGTGATTGGCCTTCAGTCTTTCATTGATATACATCATTGGGTCAAATGAGATGTGTGTGCCCAGAACTATATATAATCTTTTTTGTATTTCACTGGAGATGGCATTTCTGAGTTTTGTTCAATTGAATTTGGACAGATGTTTTAATAGTCACTTCTAGAGTTGGCCCTGGAGAATATCTTCCTTTTTTTCTCTTCCCGATTCTCTGAAAAACCCTGACTAATTCACATTATCACAGTAATATCATAATTCAAGTTTTTCCAAACACTATAGCTGCAAAATAGAAGGAAGCTACTCAGAATGGAATACTATTGTGAATGATTGAGAAAGAAAACATTATTATAATTAAGCTACCAGGTTTCAATGTATTTTATTGTTGCTTAGAAAATCCTAGCATACCCAGACTTTACAGAGATTTGATGATCCTAAGAAGAGCTGAACTCATGGACCAAAATAACTATGCACATAAAAAGTACAATTACTTACCTAAAAAATATGATGTGGTTAACTTTATATGCCAATCCAAGTGTTATGGGAACAGGAATTTAAAAAATAGCTTAGGGGCGCCTAGGTGGCACAGTGGATTAAGCCACTGCCTTCAGCTCAGGTCATAATCTCAGGGTCCTGGGATCAAGTCCTGCATCAGGCTCTCTGCTCAGCAGGGAGTCTGCTTCCCTCTCTCTCTCTCTGCCTGCCCTCTGTCTACTTGTGATCTCTCTCTGTCAAATAAATAAATAAATAAAATCTTAAAAAAAAAAAAAGAATGACTGTACTTTTAAAAAATAGCTTAAAAGGAGCGCCTGGGTGGCTCAGTGGGTTAAGCCGCTGCCTTCCGTTCAGGTCATGATCTCAGGGTCCTGGGATCAAGCCCCACATCGGGCTTTCTGCTCAGCAGGTAGCCTGCTTCTCTTCCTCTCTCTCTGCCCACCTCTCTGCCTACTTGTGATCTCTCACTGTCAAATAAATAAATAAAATATTTTTAAAAATAGCTTAAAAGTATATGATAAAATAATGATATACATATACAAGGAAAAGAAAGATACTATACTGTGAATATAAATTAAGTGAAAATTGTTGAAATAAAGAATACAATAAATGGAGACTAAGATGAATATAGCTGTAAAATGAATAAATGAGTTGGGAAAAACAAACAAACAAATTCATGACTTCTGCCCAAATACAGCAGAAGAGAAAAAAAAATAAAGAAAATATTTAAATAAGTACTGAGATAAATTTTGGAGAATTAAAGAAAGATAAAAGATACCAGACTTAAATGACGCCAAACACGAGATATCAGAAACAAAACAAAACAAAACAAAAACTACACACACTAAAAACCACTCGTATACATTATGGTGAGTTTTAAGAATATCAAAAACAGAGAAGAGCATAAATGATGCCCAAGAGAAGAACAGATCACCTAAAATGTACAAGAATAATACTGACAGCACAATTCTCAATAGTAATAGCATATAAAGAGACAGCTGGGAGTTTTTATAGATGGAAAAGATATTTGAAACTAGGTATTATACATCAATCCAAATTATTGATTAAATTTGAGAGCACAGTAAAAATACAATGAAGCATGTTAGGTCTTAGAACATTTATCACACAGAGACACACATTTTGGAAAACTTCCTTGGAAGACAGCTCAATTTAGATCGAGAAAACAGAATTATGTACTCAAAGGCACATTTTGAAGGAAGGATTGAATATAGTCTGCACTGCAAATATTCTTTAATCGTATGTTCTGAATATCCTAAATTTAAGAAGTATTTGTTCAAATATTTACCTTTAAATAAATCCTAGGAGACTTTTTCTTGGATTCTGGAAAATCAGTCCATTTGGATACAAATCTTTTTGTCACTGATGGAAATTTTGATAGCCCTTAACTGTGGAATGCCTAATGTATTGTTACAGCAATTGTGATTTGCCAATACATGGGTGATGTGTGTGTGTTGTGTATGTTTATTTTTATTTTTGATGGTTTAACTCTTCTATGAGATTTTTAAGTAGACATGATTTTAATAAATTATGATTTGTTGAAATTTATCTGAGGTTATATATAATAAAATGAAATTTGTGTGAACTAAAGAAGTGCATCTCCATTTTTTTTGTTTTAAGAGTAGACTGGTCTTTAAAAATTGTCCAAAGAAGTACATTATATTCATTATTAAATTTGATAATATACTATAAAGTATTTATGGTCATATTGGACCATATCAAATTCTACTATTAATTCATATTAATAATTACCATAAGAGGAAAAAGGGATATTTTTCAAAATAAAAATTAGCGTATTTTTCAGAATATGATATAGTGTTATTCACTGAACTGAGGGAACAAATGTCAAAGTCTAACACAGTTTACAGAATGTTTTAACATAAATTGAAATTTAAATCTGACCAAATTTCACAGTTTTAAGTAAAATGATAGCACTTTATATCCTTGAAAAGTGGTAAGTGACCCAAAACATGGCTTAGAAAAACAAATTTAACACTACACTAGTCTGAGATGGTTAAGTTATGGTACAACTTGCCATTGTGTATCATCAAATGGTATATTTTTTTCTTTTGGGCTTGTCATTATATTTTATTTTAGCCATTCTGGTAAGTGTGTAGTGATATCTCAGTGTCATTTTTTTTTTAAAGATTTTATTTGTTTATTTGACAGAGAGAAATCACAAGTAGATGGAGAGGCAGGCAGAGAGAGAGAGGGGGAAGCAGGCTCCCTGCTGAGCAGAGAGCCCGATGCGGGGATAGATCCCAGGACCCTGAGATCATGACCTGAGCTGAAGGCAGCGGCTTAACCCACTGAGCCACCCAGGCGCCCTCTCAGTGTCATTTTAATTGCATTTCCTTGATGTCTAATTGTGTCAAAATATATTACTTTGATGTTTAATGCTCTGAGCTTTCTCAGTTCAGGACCATGAAGCCACTTAGGAAAAATACAGTTGCAGAGGCACTCATAGACCAACTCTTATTTCGAAATAAGAAGAAACATTACTACCCATTCCAACAAAAAATAGATTTGTTATGCAGCAGGGATTTTATAAATTACCTGACACAACTTATATAGTAAGATGAAATGGGACAGGCGGCTTCTTGCAGCTATATACAACATCATTTTAATTTCAATTTTCAGTATAATTTTTCCAAGGTATACACAGAATATATATTTAATGTAAATTGTGAACATTTTAAACTCTGTATATGGAAATTAGTCAATTTTAAGTTTATAACAATCAAAATTAACGGAAGTTTATTTTAAATTAGTTAGCTTTCTCTGCATTGCAAGACAGAATAATCAAGAATTGGTAAGAAAAAAGTAATCTCTGTAAAATTACCGGGGGTGCATTATAAAGTGTTCGGTAACTGATCAAACTCACAATTTGGATTGAATGGCAAGTGATTTTTAAAATCTGGAACTCATTGTCAATTTTTTTTTCTTCATTGTGTCTTAATAATTTACTGTGTTCATTTGCATGGAAGTGAAGAAAAATGCATGACATTTCATCTCAACACTAACACCTTTAACTGGCAACTCTAAATGTACTTTACAGCAGTGTAACAAAGTAAAGATCAATGATGTTTCATGAAATATCTGTTATAATTCTCAAGGAGATAGGGAGTTTGTGCAAAAATGCAAATCACTTTGCGACTAAACACATTGTTTATTTCAGCTAATTTTAAGAAAATATGCTGAGAATCTCTCAAAAAAGGAAGCAATGATTTAGGTTTGCCTTCAAACTCCTTATCTAATCCTGAACCAACAGCACATAGTTCAAAGAGCAACTAATTTGAGTAGCTCCAATTTACACATTTCCTAACAATGCTTAATTTAGTGGAATTTCTGTCCAATTATGTTAATTTGATGTAATGAAAGACAAAAGTTCAAAAAGATCATCCTTAATTTATATAGATGCCAAACTCTGCATTTTCTGAATGACGCCCAGGAACGTATTTTCAAAAACAAACAAACAATGCCAGAACCACTATTAGGTCATCTCTAGGCAGAAAGTGACTCAGAGCTTACATTACTCTCTCCCTGAAAGTATACTGTAGGCACTGAAACTACTACCCTGAGTCTGTGCTATCAAATTCCTTAAGTTAGAAAGTTTTAAAACCCGTCTGTGTGGGAGTATTTCATTTACAGATAGAGATTTGGTTGTTTATACATTTTCATACTTGATTTTTAGGGTGTAATAACTATGTTTTAAAATTCATGGTGGTTTTGAATACTGTTGGATAATTGAGCTAAAATGGTATATCCATTCCTCCTAGGAAACAGAAATTATAGAAAGGTAGTGCTTTTCAAATCTGACATCTTTGAGTCATTGCAGTTTCATATAAATGCAATAGGAAAAGTGTCATTCATGTTTATGATATTTTCTATAAATAAATTAGAATGTACTGGAGGCCTGATATAAAGTGGGATGCCTAAACTTCAGTAAGATCTTGTTTTCAATTCAAAATAAATTTTATTTTTTATTTTTTTATAATGTCCCTCAATTTCAGATAAGCACCCCCATAATGTCCACTCCGGTTTTTTTAAGATTTTATTTATTTTATTTGACAGATAGAGATCACAAGTAGGCAGAGAGGCAGGCAGAGAGAGAGGGAAGAGGAAGCAGGCTCCCTGCTAGGCAGAGAGCCCGATGCGGGGCTCGATCCCAGGACCCTGGGATCATGACCTGAGCCAAAGGCAGAGGCTTTAACCCACTGAGCCACCCAGGCGCCCCCAAAATAAATTTTAAATTGAATTATGCACCTCTAAGTTCAGAGACAATAAACATCAACCAACACAATTAATAAGTTCTATTTCTTGAAATTTCGGGAACATTGATAGTCTCATCTCCTGGAAGAACAACAGCTAAAATTTTAGGTCATGGATTCCTGCTAAAATATCACTTTCCCAAAGAAAATTAATGTTAGGAATTTTCATTGATTGTTATTGATCATGAAGAATATAACAACCACGATAAAAAGAGTAGGAAAAACATGATATCTCATCTGTAAGGGCATGTGGAAAGTAGGAAATGCTAATAAAAATAACTACCATTATTTCCTAAGTTAACATAATACAACAGAACAAAAATATTTCAAAACAATGTTTTCTTTTTTTTTAATTTTATTTATTTATTTGACAGAGAGAGATCACAAGTAGGCAGAGAGGCAGGCAGAGAGAGAGGAAGAAGCAGGCACCCTGCTGAGCAGAGAGCCCAATGTGGGACTCGATCCCAGGACTCTGAGATTATGACCTGAGCCGAAGGCAGCGGCTTAACCCACTGAGCCACCCAGGCGCCCCCATAACAATATTTTCTAGGCTCATTCTGATAACTCTTTTCTACATTCAAATTTAAAGGTTGAGGCATGTGATATATATTACACAAAAAACATCCCAAGGCATTCGTTAAAAAAAAAAAAAAACTCTTAATAAAGAACAAATCCAAAGGAATTTCTTTTCTAATTTAATTAACAAATTATGAATTGACTTACCTATTTTATCACAGTGTATCAGGCACCAATAATATTTTTTAATCGTCACACCTGATGCAATAGTTACCATCTTTCAAACATACTGATCACGAACAAGCAAATAAACAAGAGCACCTTAGCTTAAGATCTACGTGCATAAATATAGGCTACTTCAGACAATCTCTTCACCACAACATAGAAATGAATAGAAATCATACATGCTCTGTATGGACATACAGATGAGATAGAAGGGGATGGATGTTAATATATGCAGAATCTTTATTAATTACATTGTAAACCATAATATGGAAAAACAGAATACAATTTTAGAAATACCCAGGTCACCATCATTGTTTTATTTTTATATGTGTAGATAAGGAGTTTAATAAACAATCCATGACTATTCAACTCCTTATATTTTGAAAATTTTAGCAAAAGTAACAAACCTAGCACCTAGAAAATTGTACCTATCTGCAATATACAGCTTTGCCAGCATGGTAGAAGAAAAACAAAACAAAATAAGTAAGAAAAGTTTAACATTTCACAAGAGATTTGCTTTTATTTTTTTATTTTTTAATTTTTATTTTTCATTTATTATTTACTTCTATTTTCTACTTTATTTTAATGAAAATGTCATGACCATAACATAAGAGCAGAATTAAACCAACATGAGAAATTATTTTTTCATAAGTTAAAATAAACTAGCTTGGTGATTAATTCAAAATTATATTACAAACTTCAGTGTTCTTGCAGTAAGTATCACTGCATAAACAAATCAGTCAGGAGTCATAAACTAATGATGATTCTAAATGTTATTTAGAGAGACATTCTGTTCTTAATATATTTCAAATATTCTACACAAGGCAAAGTGGATCCAAGTAATCTGTAGGCAAAATAAGATTTTAGAGAAGTATATATTTCCAGCAGTATTTATAAAATATTACCTTTATGTAAGGCATCATCCTGGACTTTGTGGAAAACACACAAAGGAGTAAGAAGTGGCCCTTCAAGAAACATATACAATATCAAGGTTTAACATGAAGCAGCATGTCTTCTCTAAGTAAAAAAAAAAAACATTGTACCAACTGACTTTACTGAAACTTTATATTTATTGCTCTCATTTTAGGTCATAGTGTCCTTCTGCATGCAGACTGCTATAACGGACATGATATAGACTTAATAGCTTATAAAGAACAGGAATTTATTTCTCACAGTTCTAGAACGGAGAAGTTCAAGATTAAGGAATGGGCAGATCCAGGGAGAGCCCACTTCCTCATAGATGGCTATCTTCTCACTGTAAACGTACATGATGAATGAATCAAGAGAACTCACTGGGGTCTCCTTTAAAAGGACTGTAATCCCACTTATGACCTAATCACCTCCCAAAGGCCCCTAAGTTTTAATACTATCACTTCCAGAGTTAGATTCCATAATATGATTTTGGGAGACATAAACATTCACACCATAGTATATATAAACAAAAAAAGACACAAAAACAACAAACAAAAAAATTATTTTAACTACCTATTATTTTCAACTACATAAACTTTTAATTTGTTTCTATATAATATTAAATAACTCATTTGAGTGATTCACTTATATCCAATGCATCTGAGTGCAATTAAATTTGCTTACCCAGCATATCCAGAAGCATATTTCTTCAGACTATCCCATTCCCCACCTTACAGGATTTACCACAATTAGAAGACATGGGATAGAGGATAGATAGATAGATGTATACATAAACACACTTGTACATACCCATATGCATATTTTTTCCTGTTAATGATACTCATGCAAATAAAATTTAAGCTCAAGGAAACCTGTCTTGTGTGTTACTTAATATCCAGTTTTTAGTCAACATCCAAAAACAAATAATCCAATAAAACCATGGATAGAAGACATGAACAAGTGTTTCCCCAAAGAACACATTCAAATGTTCAGTAGATACATGAAAAGATGTCCATCATCATGTATCATCAGGAAATTGCAAAGCAAAACTAGAAAGAGATACCACCTCAAACCTGTCAGAATGGCTAAAATCAACACTACAAGAAACAAAAGGTGTTGGAGAGGATGTGAAAAAGTAACACTTGTGGGGGCTGCCTGGGTGGCTCAGTGGGTTAAGCCTCTGCCTTCAGCTCAGGTCATGATCTCAGGGTCCTGGGATCAAGTCCCACATCAGGCTCTCTGCCAGGCATGGAGCCTGCTCCCTCCTCTCTCTCTCTCTACTTGTGATCTCTCTCTGTCAAATGAATAAAATCTTAAAAAAAAAAGAAAAAGTAACAATTGTGAACTGTTGGTGGTGATGCAAACTGATACAGCCATATTTGAAAACAGTATGGAATTTCCATAAAATTTAAAAATAGAAGTCCTTTGTGATCCAACAATCCTGTTGGTGTGTATTTACCCAATGAATATAAGAAAACTTATTCAAAGGGATGCTAGCACCCCTATGTTTATAGCAGCATTATTTATAAAGCTAAGATACGGAAAGCGCCCAAGTATCCATCAATTGATGAATAAATAAAGAATAAGTGTTATGTATATACAATGGAATATTATTCTGCCATAAAAAAGACTGAAATCTTGCCATTTGCAATAACATGGTTGGAACTAGACAGTATAATGCTAAAAGTGAAATAAGTCAGTCAGAGAAAGACAAATACCTTTACTCATATATGGAATAAAAGAAACAAAACAAACAAGCAAAGGGGAAATAATAAGACATAGAAAGAGAAACAAAGCAAGAAACAGACATTTCATTAAGGAGAACAAACTGATGGTTACTTGACGGGATCTGAAAGGAGTGATGGATTAAATAAGTGATGGGGTTAATTAGAGCACTTGTCATGATGAGCACTGAGTGCTATATGTTATATTGTACACATGAAACTAATACAACCATATATGTTAACTAACTGGATTTCAAATGAAAATTTTTTAAAATCCCAGTTTTTAGCTCACATTCTGGCTTACAAAAGGGATTTAGTCAGGAATTTGGAGATTAGTTAATGAACAAATAAGGGGTGAACAGGCAGTTGTTAGATAAAATTACTATCCTTTCTGGCATGATCTTATACCTTTTATCTAGAAGTATTTTTAGCACTTTAGACTCTTCCTATTTTATTTTGAGTCATTAAACAAAAATTTCCTCAAAGGACCTTAGACTCCATCCAATTTGAGCAACAGTGTGAGAGAGGAAATGGTGTCCAGGAGGAAAAAAAAAAAGATGAAACTAGTTTTGCTTACTAGTGAATGCATAGTTCTTCCACAGAAGAAGCTCTAAATGGTCAGGGCTCCAGCTTTATATGTGTTCAGTCATATGTTCAGAAGTAGGTAACACTATCAAAAAATATAAAGCATCTGAGATTATTTTCCCTTATTTGAAAGCTGGTGTATGAGTCTGCCATAGTTTCTTGGGTGTTGATAGAAGACGCAGACTCATGGTTCAGAAATAATATAGTTTAATATTCACAGCAATAGAGGTAGCCAGAATATTAACAGTATGTGTGTGTGTGTGTGTGTGTGTGTGTAGGGGTGGGAGTTATATATCAGTTCTGAGCCTCAGTTCCCACAAGAAGAATCAAAACAGAGGCAGATAATATTTGCAAACACAACAGGTTAAGTTAAAAAAAAGATACTATTTCTGTCTTCCAAGTCTATTCAATACAACCATCTTCAAAGGATGGCCTAGAACAAATAATAAATGCAGAAATGTAAGCAACCAATTGAAAAGTGTCTCCCAAGAAACACACTTTGAGAGTCTTCATTTGACAAAAATACTATAGGATATTACATGGATCAGGTGCATTGAATACTGGAAGGTTAAAATTACAAGGGACCAAATATTTTTAAGCAGTTCTGGCATCCAGTAGAGTTCACATAGGTTTTATAAGATTGAGGAAAGAAGCCATCAAAACCTGGGCCCAGGGGCCCCTGGGTAGCTCAGTGGGTTAAGCCTCTGCCTTCGGCTCAGGCCATGATCTCAGGGTCCTGGGATCGAGCTCTGCATCAGGCTCTCTGTTCAGCAGGGAGCCTGCTTCCCAACCCCCCCCCCCTGCCTCTTTGCCTACTTGTGGTCTCTGTCTGTCAAATAAATAAATAAAATCTTAAAACAAAACAAAACAAAACAAAAATCCTGGGCCCAATTTTCCCAAAAGTATGATTCTGATTCTAGTCTCTATGATGTTATCCCTTGAAGACAATGTCTCTAATTGAGTTGAATTAGTTTACTAAAGAGCATACCCTCATTTGTTGTAGGAGATGAACAATATGCAAGAGGCAAAATGCCACATGGAAGCCACCTGGTCTTCAGTGGAATAAAGAATCAGTTCCTTTGGGATGAATTTGTTCCACATTTGACTTCCCACTTAAGGGAAAATAAGAGTGCCTTCTAATAGATTTTAAATAGAAATGACAATGGAAGCTTATACAAGATTATAAAATGGGAAATTTCATTTAGATAAGCAATCATTTCAAAGTCATCTTCTTAATATTACAGACTCTTCACATAATCATAATTTTATTTTGGTATTATATGGTAATTTCAAATATAGTAAATATAAAGAATTTACCTCTGTAATTATAGCGAGTCTGGTCGTAGTTTAATGGCAACAAAACTTCAATTTAGAAGTATGGTCTACCAATTATTAATACATTTGGAAATGGTGTGTCATCTTCACTCCACTTGTCTCACTAAAACAGTGAGCCAAAAAGAGTAGGTCCAAGCTGTTTACTATGGTCAAAATGGGTTGCTTTTGCACTTGGTAAAGAAGCAGTCATATTTTGGAAGAAGAAACTGAGGCTATTAATATTTTCAACTTATTTTCAGAAAAGGAAAGAAAGGATAATCTAAGCTAAAGCCAAAATCTTACACAAGGTGGCTGGAGAATGATCTTTTCCCAGATAAAGGGTTTTTCAACTTAGCCATGTTAGGAGGAAGAAGAGATGAGACATTGTGGACTTGACTAACGTTTGTACACTGTTCAAAAAGTTTTCAAAATAATGTGTATTATTTTTCTTCTTTTAGTTGAGACAAAAAAAGCAAACAAACAAACAAACAAAAACACTAATGAGCTTACTCTTAAAAGGAGGTAAACAAGAAACTAGCAAAGATTGAGTGTTAGGTATTGTCCCCCTCCTTTTTTTTTTTAATTCTGTTATGCTAGTTACCATACAATACATCATTAGTTTTTGAAGTAGTGTTCCATGATTCATTGTTTGTGTAAAACACCCAGTGCCCCATGCAATATGTGCCCTCCTTAATACCCATCACCAGGCTCACCCATCCCCACATCCTTCTCATCTTTAAAACCCTCAGTTTGTTTCTTGGAGTCCATAGTTTTTCATGTTTCATTTCCCCCTCCAATACCCCCACTTCATTTTTCCTTTCCTTCTCCTAATGTCCTCCATGCTATTCCTTAGGTTCCACAAATAAGTGAAACCATATGATGATTGACTTTCACTGCTTGACTTATTTTACTTAACATAATCTCCTACAGTCCCATCCATGTTGATGCAAAAGTTGGGTATTCATCCTTTCTGATGGCTGAGTGATATTCCATTGTATCCTTGGATCACATCTTCTTTATCCGTTTGTCTGTTGTAGGGGATCTTGGATCTTTCAACAGAATGGCTATAGTGGACATTGCTGCTATGAACACTGGGGTGCATATGGCCCTTCTTTCCAGTAAAATAGAGCTAGCCTATGACCCAGCGATTGCACTACTGAGTATTGACCTCAAAGATACAGATGTAGTGAAAAGAATTAGGTATTGTTAAAGCACAAATGCAGGGGATAGAAGATATGGTACAGAAGAGGGAAGGGCGACCATATGGCAGAGTAGAATAAAGTAGCTCAGGAAGAAATTAGTCATATCCAGATATTGTAAGGCATGTGGGGTTGGCAGGGAGAGCATGAGAAATCATGAGAGAAGAGAGAGAAAATGGACCAGGCAGGAGAGGTTTATAACATTTTAACATCTAAGGTAAACATATGCAAAGCAGAATAGGGAAAGAAATAAAAGTTTTTATAAGACTCAATACATAAGGAATAACGTGGAGGACACTGGGAGATGGAGAGAAGTGTGCTTGGGGAAATCGGAGGGAGAGACAAACCATGAGAGACTGTGGACTCTGAGAAACAAACTGAGGGTTTTGAAGAGGAGGGTGGCAGGTGGTTGGGTGAGCCCAGTGGTGGGTATTAAGGAGGGAATTTATTACATGAAGCACTGGGTGTGGTGCATAAACAATGAATTTTGGATCCCTGAAAATAAACTAAAAGAAAAAAAAGACTGACTACAGACATGGACCTCAGTGTAACACAGATATGGAACTCACTGTAATACCAGCCACTTCCCACCGACACACACAGACTATGATAATAATAAATAATAATGCAATTAAGAAAATTGCCTGCCAAATAATTTTTCCTCTTTTTTATTTTTATGATTATTATTTTTATTTTATTTTTAAAGTTTTTATTTAAATTGTAGTTAGTTAAAATAAGGTTAATATTACTTTCAGGTGTACAATATAGTGATCAACACTGCCATACAATGGCTTAAATAAAAAAATGAAAAAAAATTTTTTTAAAGATTTTATTTTTAAATAAAACCTCTACACCCAAGGTGGATTTCAAACGTACAACCCCACGATCAAGATTTACATATTTTACTGACTGTTCCAGCCAGGCACCCCAACAAATAAAAATTTTATAAAATTGTTGAGTTTGTGGGAGTCTCATTTGCTTAGTCAGTTAAGTGTCTGCCTTTGGCTCAGATCAGGATCTCAAGAGTCCTGGGATCGAGCCCCATATTGCTCATGCTCTCTCTCTCTCTCTCTCTGGCTTTTGCTCTTAAATAAATAAATAAAATATTTTTTAAAAAATTGTTGAATTTGTTTAACTAGTTTTAAACTAGTAGACAGAGATGAAGATAAAGTATGATGTAATGGCACGGAAAAATACAACTTACACGTTTTTAAAAAAAATGTGCAATGCAAGTTACCTCACTTCTTTTATCACCACACTGGAACTTTCCCTACTGAGTTGTTGTAATGTAAGGACCTATTTTATATTTTTATATTTTAGCAAGAGGCTTTCATTGAGGTTAACCCTTAAACTGTCCTTGCTCCCCTTCCCCCAGGGGGTTCACTTAAAAACAAGTCCTGGTAATCAGCTCCAGGTAACAAAGCCCATATACAAAAGTGGGTCAGGCCAGGTGGAGACATCAATCAACGGGAGGGGGGGCGGTGTTTGCATATTGTCTCCCTAGATACTAAGGAGTATGCCCCACTCCTCCACCCTTTGGGAATCTTTTTGGCACTAATCCTAATCAAGGTGTAATAGGCTGGGTCAAATGTCTATACTAGGGTAAATTGAACCTCAATTGGTCATCTAGCCTCACTGTGCAGTTTCCTGTGTGTGTTAAAATCTCATTGGTCACCTGTGCGTGGCCAGGCCTGACTGCATGGCCTTTGCCCTTAAAAGCTAGACTGTGAAACAGCAAAGGGTTGCCTTCTCTCATAAGAGGTGTGGCCCCAAACGTTCGGTTAGATTCTTGATGCTTGGCATGAAATAAAGCTTTGCTTGACCTTTGCTTTACATCAGTCTCGCTCCTTTAATCATAGACCCATTATTGGGGCATAACAGTATTAATCTTAAAGTTATAAGTCCACAATGCATCCATCATCCATTCTACCCCTTAACATTCCCCTTTGGACAGACCCATGATCTAGAACAAGCCTTATTTTATAGTGCCTTGTAGGTGATTTTGGCTGCTGCCTAAATTGCCTACTTTCCTCTCACTATTACCACGGAAATTGGGTCCACTGAAACAAAGGTGTAGTGTAAGAAATTAAGACTTCCATAAATCTCTTTAAATAATAAAGTATAAGATAGTGATACCTTTTTTTCTGCCACATAACCAATTCTTGCAAGAATAAGGTCATATAAGAGAATTTACAACACATGCTAGCATTATCCTACTGGACCCAGACCATTTGTATGTTTCTCTGTCTCTGAGAAATGTAGATACTTACATGACTGAAACCTAAAAATTGTTTGATATGACCACTAATATCACCTACATTATTTTAAAGCCTGTTTAAGGCTTCTGTAATACATAGGCTTTGTAAACACTTATTAAGCATCTTGTATATATCAAACACTTTAAAAATCTCTGCTTTAAAAAAAAAACTCTACCTCAATGGAACTTTGAGTCTGAAAAAGATACAGGCAATATACAAGGCAACAGATAGAATAATTACATATTTGATTATATACTCTGAGGATGTCACCTTAAATTGATATGAAAATGATCAGAAGGATCTGGATTTCTTGTCAAAATTTTTTGCCTTAAAAAGAAATTGATAATTAGGGAAAGTTGTTACTGAAAGAGGTCCTGTGTCAACCAAAAATGTTAAACCATGATCTCGCTAAATTTTCCAGTTGTGATCATTGCTTTGTTTAGCTGTCTTCTATTAAGACTGAATTTAGTAATTCAGTCTCAGATTCAGTAAGTCTTATTTTTAAAGATTTTATTTATTTATTAGAGAGAGAGAGGGAGGGGCAGAGGGAGAGGAAGAACCAGACTCCTTGCTGAGCAGGCAGCTGATGCAGGACTGGATCCTAGTACCCTGGCATCATGACCTAAGCTGAAGGAAGACACTTAACCAACTGAGCCACCCAGGCACTCTAGACTGTAAACTTCTTAAAGGTAAAAAAGTTTATTCTTCTAGTAGTTCCACAGACATTTCTAACATCCATAAAAAAGCATGTACTGATGTAAAATGCCAGCAAATCAAATTATTTAAAAAAGAAAGAAAGAAAGAAAAGATATATCTGGATAAAGAGAAAAACAGAAAATCTAATAATACATTGAATTATTACAGCAAAGAGTGGAGGAAGAGAAAATAAATATGAGATAGAAATTTCCACTAAAAGAAAAAAATTGAATAAGGCAGGAGATTTAGAAAATTATTATGACAGACTTGAGAAAAAAATAAAATAGGAATTTTTAGAAAATAGCAATGAATGAAAAGGTAAATTGTTCCTACCTCTATAATATTAGCTGTTTGTTGTTGTTGTTGTTGCTAATTTACCTACTTATGCTAATAAACAAAGAAAGGTTTCATTTAGGGATAAGGTTTCTCTCTATATATATATATTTTTTCCATTTAGGGATAAGGTATATGTATATATACATATATATATATATGTATATATATATATTTTTTTAATTTTAATTGTTAGAAAATGTGTCACAGAAAGTGTTTAAACTTTAAGATACAGATGCAACATGTAATGAACTGCATTGTTTGAACGTCTAATTTGTAAATGCTGTTAGAGGAAACTTGGTGGAAATGTTCTTATGTGATTGTGTTTCTGGAACTAAGTATATTTATTAATAAGGAATAGTCTAAAATTATGAAATGACCAGGAGCGGATAATTTTCCTAATCCTATCAGCTCTTTGCAGCTCTTTTATTAGCCCCCTTCGGGAATATCAGCTTTTTTATCTAATTAAATTTTATATTAATGTGCTTTTGACTTTTGGCCTTTCTCTTCCTTCTGCTCTTTTTTACCCCTAAATTACATGTTTCTGTTTAACAGCTACTATCAATTCTTTGATATGAATTCTCAACATCAATTTACTAACTCCAGAGATGAAGGAGCATCAATATTTAGAAGCGAAGAATACAAAGCCTTCGACATCTGGATGGCTCAGTCACTTAAGAATCTGCCTTCGACTCAGGTGGTGATCCCAGGGTCGTGGGATGGAACCCCAGGTTGAACTTTCTGCTCAGCTGGGAGCCTACTTCTCCCTCTCCTTCTGCCTGCAGCTCCCTTTGTTTGCGTTCTCCCTCTCTTTGTCAACTAAATAAAATATAATAAAATAATGTAAATAATACATTTATTTATTTATTAAAATGCAATTATTACACAATACATAATGTATCGCATAATTATAATAATGACTAAATAATTTATTAAATATTTATATTAAATATATCAATTTAATTAAATAAATATTTTTAGAATTTAAAATATTTCACATTTAGATTATTAAATATTAAATCATTAATTTAATAAATAAATATCTAAACATAATTAAATAAAATAATTTATTTATTAAAATGAATAAAATAATGTCATTATCTGAGCATGTATTTTTAAATAGTCTAAAAAAAACCATGTAATAAAGTCTACATACATTGAGTTTAGATATTTATACAAGTTAAACCAGACACTCAACCCACAGACAGTTTCAAAACTTTTGTTTTTATCTACTACTCAAAATACGATTTTAATGTATTTATTTGTAACTTTGACATAGCAAGGAAACTTGGAGGAAAAGGAGACATTTGCTTTTAATATTTGAAAATTATTTGGTGATTTAAAATAAATAAAAACCTTAACACGTGAGCATTTCTTCTTAAATAACACTGTGAAGTTTCTGAGTCGCATTCTATTAAAAGTGCTGATAAAATGGCCTCAGTTACTCATTTAAATTATCAGCTGAATGGGTAACAAATGAAGTAGAGAGCTTTTTAATTATTTATGAATGTATTGCTTGTGGATGGAGTGCCACATAGAGTTACCTCTCTTTTTGGCTTTGTTTTGTGAGCAGTAGTGGAATCTATGAATGTGATTAAATATAAGGACATTCACAGAAATTCTTAATGAACTTCTGGGGAAGGGCAATAAGTGCAAGGAAAAACTGCAGCAAGACTAATTACAAATTTCAAGTGGTCATCGCTTAATTATAGAAGCTTTTAAGTTCAAGTAATATATCATTTTTATGAGCCTATCATATTGTATTAATTACCACAAACTGCACTCTTGAACACTTATCTTTTCACATATTTCTTATTCTTAGTACTTAAAATTACCCTTATGATTGATAAGTAAATGGATTTTACTGACAATGCATTTATTTACATAAATAAATAATGCTGTTTATATATATAAAAACAATTGAATATGTGTATGTGTTCAATGAATTTTTTTTCAAATTAACATCTTAATTCTACCACATTAGTTACAAATAAATATAGACTTTATAGATTCATCAAATATTTTATTCTCAAATTTATATGTCCTTTGTGAAGTAAATGAAACTGTATATATTAAATATAATCCTATCACATGTAACAGTTACTAGTGCATCCCAGGACATACATAGGTCAGGTCCTCCTCAAGGCATCACGGATAACTGGATTTCACTTTCTATCCTAGGAGTCTTCTGTATATTTCTGTGGCTTTTATACTACAATCAGGAGGAAGAATTCTTTTGCTAAAAGCTTCCAAATGACTATGCGAGTAGATTATTTGTAGACTAGTGATATAATATTATAGTTTAATATGTGAAGCATGATAAAATAAAATGCCATTGCCATATTTAATTTGTTCAGTAAAGCATTCATTTAGTTATCAAGCATTCATTTTCTTTTTTAAAAGATTTTATTTATTTATTTGACAGACAGAGATCACGAGTAGACAGAGAGGCAGGCAGAGAGAAAGGAAGGGGAGCAGGGTACCTGCTGAGCAGATGTAGGACACTATCCCAGGACTCTGGGATCATGACCTGAGCAGAAGGCAGAGGCTTTAATGCACTGAGCTACCCAAGAGCCCCAAGCATTCATTTTTTTATACAGAAGAGATAGAACAATATTATATAGTAGAAAATACAGTAAATAATCTAGAAACCTTGATCATTTTGTTTTGGCAATTTTAGAACATAAAATTAGCTAAAGCTCAAGTGCAAGTTATATTTGTATCATAGGAGGAAAAGTTAATTAAAAGTTTGTTTATTACCATAGTTTAACACTACAACGAAATGATAACGAGTCCAAAATCAATGAATATATGAAGTATACAATAAAAACAATAATCTTGAGTGTATGTGACTCACTGTAGGTATTGATAGGCTAGAAATCAAAGGGAAAGTATCTATAGGGTTTGTTCAGTTCCATGCTCATCAGATTAATAGGCTTTCTCATATTGCTTCCTTCACCACATTAATTTGTCTAATGAAGTTTTCAAGAGTTAAAGACAGTGATAGGTTCATGGCTGGAGAGAAGGTACAGAATCTAAGATAGTTCAGCAGTGCTTATTATTTAAGAGAAAGACAGCATGGGAGGTGAGGGGTATATCATGCATCCTGTTTTCACTCCCTTTGTGGAGCACCTACCCTGGAGGTCATGTAATAATAACCAATGACCAAAAAACAATAAAAAAAACCCAAACATCCATGTGGAAGTGCCATCCCTGCCTGGAGATGAGTAGACTGCTCAAACAGATCCTGGGCAGGCATCTCAGCCCAGGCCTGTGCTGGGGAAGCTGGTTCATGGCTTTGGGCTCAATCAGGAAGCCAGCAAACTGACGGGAGAGTGCAGCCAGGGTTAACAGGACTGATGATCTTTTTGCAGCCAGGCCGCGGGTGGACACCCGCTCAAGGAGCCAGGCTAGGAGGCTGCCCAGCGCCAGCGCTGGCATAGCTTGCAGCCCCCGGGGCTTCCCCCCGCGCCCCAGCCAGGGCGGGGCCTCAGGAGGGAGGGGGGCGGGGCGGCGCGGAGAAGGGGCTTTGCTAATTGCCAAAGCGAAAAGGGAGCTCGCGGAGGACTCAGGAGGGAGGGGGGCTGGGGCGGGTGGAGGGCGGCGGGGAGAAGACGCTTTGCTAATTGCCGAAGCTAGAAGTGAGCTCACAGAGGATGTGGCTGAGAGTCTGGGAGGAGGTGGAGGGGCTGGCGGAGGAGGGGCGGGCAGCGCCGCGGTGCTGTGCTGCGGCCCAGTCGGGACTGCAGGACCCACCGGACCCCGTGGGCTCCCATGTGAGGCCTCGCTGTCCCGCTCCTGCTGCCTGCTGCCCCTCCCCGCCCCAAGGCTTTTCAGGACCACCCTCTGCACAGGGGTAAAGTGACACCGCGCCGCGCCCTCACCTGGAGCAGAAAGCGCGGACCCGACCTGGGGGCGGAGAGGGGGGTTGTGGAGGCCCAGCCTCCCGCGAACCCCAGGGCACCGGGACCACCCCAGACGCTGCGCCAAACCCAGGTCCGCATGGGGTCGGGCTGGGGACAGCGCCTTGTGAGGTGCCCCTCGCTAGCGGGCGCGCTAGCCGCCATCTTTTGGCAGCCCCATGCGCCCCTGCTGAGGACCCCCTTCCCTCCCCCACCGTGGCCCCGCTGCTTTTGTTCTGGACTTGGGATCCCAGGTGGAAACTAGTCCCTCAGACCTCCCTGGCAGCAAGGAGGGCAGGGAGGGATTCTTGGTTTTCTGCCCTGGCTCCTCCTCTCTCCCCATTCACATGCCTTCTGGCTTCCCTTTCCTCTCCTCATTGTCAGTTTTCTTAAATGGTTTTCTTCTGCATGTTGACCCGAAGAGCTATTTCATGAATGAATATACACGAAACTGAGTTGGAGCCCACCTGTGAGAGCCCAACTGTAGTGGCCTTTCATTAGAATGGTCTCTGGTTCTAGCCTCAGTTCAGAATACTGCATGTACCTGAGGATCAAGTCCAGATGTTTCTTTCATCTCTGACTTGAATTTGAAATCCTCCTCAGACTTCAGCTTCCAGGATTTCTCCAGTCCTTGCTCTCCCACTGTCTTGGTGGGGATCCGCCATGAGTGTTGAACACAGGAATGAATGAATGATATATACCCCAGATTGCTGGGGCTTTCTCATGTTTTGCTGAGGTTGGAAAGGCTTGGTAGAGACCCCCTGTAAGCAGATAGAGAGCTGCATGCAATTGCTTAGATAAACGTGTTCCCCACTTAATTGCTTGGGCATTGAACATTTCGCCCTTAACCTGTGGCTGGAGCAGTTAGGAGGAGACAATCTGGAGGTGAATCAGTAGATGGCTGAATCCACATGGTGGTGGTCTGAGTTTGGGAGATTTTCCTGGAGATTCAAAGGAAAGATCTAAATTCTTCCAGTGGGGAGTGGTAAACATTTTATCGATGGGAGATGGAAAATAAATGGTCTGGTTAACCTTTCCCTCCCCCTCAAAACCCATTATTTGAAAACACAAAAAGGGAAGTGAAGGGAGAAATCCTCCCACTCCCATGCCCACTCACCTCCATAGCCACCTCCTCTTCCAAGAACCTAGCAGACAAGGTGCCAAGAAGTGTTAGGTACCAGCAGTGGTCTCAGGTACTCAGCATGATCTCATTCAAGGATCATGGTGAAAGGCATTCAAAGAGATTGTGGGGGCACAGGGATCCAGTTAAGGGGAACAAGTTTAAGGTTTGCCTGGTCCCCTAAAAATTACTGGCACTAGAGAAGATGAGCTTTGGGAACTATAGCTTAATGGATACAATGTGTTAAAAGCTTCAGTGAGTCATGGTGGGAAGAGGCTATGAGGGCAGCAAACACAGTCTTAGATGATGTTATTAATAGCACTACAGGCTCTAGATTTCCTGTGGTGGTGTTCTTGGCAAGACCAGCCCGGCCAAAGTGGATACTCTCAACCTGGAACAGAGGGTCTTGGAGATGCCAGCACGTGAGGTATGATGAGAGGGTAAAATGATAGGAGGTGTCCTTTGGAAGGACTGACTGCTTGACTTTAAAAGGGAGAACCCAAATCTGTAGGTGAAATCTTTCTGGCTACAAAGAGGGCCAAGGCCTCCTAAGGTCAAGGTCTCCTCGTCACTTGCAAAGATGTCGAAGAACATATTCAGACATTTCAAAGATGTCCTCATATCATTGGTTCCCACTCTGGAATTCTATCAATAAGGTGAGAGTTCCTCTAGTTGAAAAAGAGATCTAAAAAGACTTCCCTTTCTCATGTAATTTCTGTAACCTCCAGGACACACCCACCTCCCCCTTCCAGCTCTGTAATGAAGCCACAGCTGGTGCCAATTTGTGGAACTCCTTAAAGGCTATTCTCCCTTATATACCCCGGGACCAAGTTCCCATGCTCCCTCACCTGATTTCCTGCACTCACCTCCCACCTGGTGTGTTCACACCTGCAAGTGCCTTTTACCAACCCCTTTGCCAAAAGGCAGCCAGAGTGACCTTTCAAAGAAGTATCAGTTCCTGGCATTTGTCTCCATAGAAATCTGCACTGATCTTCTAACAAATTCTCAGTCCTCCAAAGGCACCCATAATCCTCCCATTAGTCTCTTCATACCCCTCCAACTGACTGATGCCTGTTCTGCCCCATCTCTCTGCCCTTCAACCACACTGCCTCCTTCTTCCTGTGGAGACCTCTCATGCCACCTGCCTCCAAGCACAGGTGATTCCCATTGATGGGAAGACCCTCTTCTCTCCCCCATCTCCCCACTCCAGTTACTCCCATTTATTCGTGAGCTCACAAGCCCCATGGTACACACTCTCCATGCAGCCTGCTCTCTCTTTTCTAGCACTGGCCTCCGTTTCTAGCTGTGCTTGTATCATGGATGTCCCTCCCCAGCCAGCCTCCAAGCTCTCCTTCCCTTTAGCTCCAACACCTGACACAGTGCCTGGCACGTAGTAAGCCCTCCTAGCTTCAAAGAGCCTCACTGAGGGACTGAAAGCATTTTTAAAATGTCACTACGTAGGCTCCAAACTGTAGGCAGAAAAAGCTTTGCCTGGATTGACATTTTAGAGACGTATTCGTCAAGTTGGATGTGTTCACTGACTTTGCCTTGTAAAATTAAAAAAAAAAAAAAAAGGACCTCTGTATCGCTTCGCATCTACCAAAGGCGCATGTATACTCCTAGACCACGTTATGAGCTTAATGGAAGGAGACAAGATGTTTTCGCTAAGAAAATGTATAAGACTGTTGAGGTCAAGTGGGAGGAAACAGTCCGTTTGTTGGAGCATTGCTATCTTACTCTATCACAGCCACTCTTAAAAATCTGACACGGGGTGAGTCAGAATTGTCTGTCGGAGATAAGTTAGATCTGGCTCATGTTCCTACAGACATGAAAGCCAGAAACGAAGAAGGAGGCTTTGAAAGCGTGGGTTGAGGAGGCGGTGTGGATCACTATGATGAGCTAAGTGCCCAGGGCCACCAGCAGACATGCTGGCCTGTGTCCTTCCTTTGTTCTGGGGTCCCTCTTGCACCATGTGGTGAGGCTGGTGGCTGGGAGCAGCTCAGACAGTACCTGGTGGCATCTTACCTCTCCCACCCTCCTGTGGGCTCCAGTGGGCTCCAGTAGGTCCCAAGGGACAGCCTGCCTTCTTTGAAAAGCCCAGTAGCACTGGGAGCAGAAACTAGGACCAAAGAGTGAGCACCCTGTTTGACAAGCTGGACCAGCCACCTCTTCTTCAGATGCAGGGGGAGCCCTGGCATGCTGACTCCTCCCTTCTCCCTTTCCCCTTTCCTCTCTTCCTCCCTCTTTCTTTCCCCTCTCTCCTTCCCTGGTGGTGCCCTTTCCCAATGCCCTCTTCATCCCTTTTCCTTTCTACATACCTGTCTTCCTGAGTCTCTTCTCTTTCCTCCCCATTACTTCCCTTCATCTGAATCTCCTCTTTGGTCCCTTTGTCCCTGCTCTCTGCTCCTCCTCCCCTTCCCTGGCCCCTGTTCAGCTCCATACTGAATGCAGGCAGAGCTGGACTAACATGCTCACTTGCTAGCTCAGCCACCCTCCAGAGAAGTCACTCTTCGGTGGCCACCTTCCTGACCCACTGGTCGCTTCTCCACTTGTTCAGATATTGCTCTGAAGTCTGAGGAGGACAGAGTGGGGCTGCCACAGAAGCAGGCCAGAGGAGAAACCAAACCATGTGTCCACACTGTCCCCCAGCACTGCTGCTCTGAGAGCTTTCGGAGTCCTCAACAGGGTTAGGATTTAGGGGCTTCTTCAGAACCGGGAGTGAAAACAATCATAGGTCAAAAGAAAAGCGACGGCCCCCACACAAAAATAATAATCACAAATGAAAACTATGTTAACTCTGAGTCCCAAAGTCGAAAAATTGCCTTGAATCTGTCACTAGAAAGCACCCAAGGCCTCACTCTCTGGGTTCTGGGTGCCCTGGGAATG